>NC_086104.1:95960154-97160154 GCF_963921235.1 Mobula hypostoma | reverse complement strand
CATCTCAAAGTTCTGTAATATACAGCTACTGGTAAAATAACTTTACCAGTCATTTCACAATAAACCTGCTGTTTTCAAGACAACATTTCTGATTTTCTGGTGTGAATATCAATGACACAAAACAAACTCACAGTTCATCTGTGCACTGCCAACGATGCCAGATAAAAATTGGTCCCAAATTAATACAAAAAAATGAATAATATGAAAATCAGACTAATAATATTCTGCAATACCAAGTAATAAATCATATTTAAAAATCAGATATCATTAATATTATTTTCCAGCTGTAATATTTCCAAAATAATTGACATTCAAGTTGATATCAATCAATCTGATGGTAAATGGTTACCAACATATTAATAAAACCAATACTGTAGCACCAAAACTACATCAAGGAAAATACCCATGAATAGATGAGTAAATTATATCTTGATGAATAAGAACAATTTATCTGATCACTGACACAACTAGCCCAATGTGAATAAGTAGACGTAAGTGCATCCAACTAATTTAAGTTAATTATGCAGTGTTTAATCATATGTTTTAAATAATGATTATGACAATACTAGCAGAAAAAAAGCAACAGAGATTAGGACAACAAAGGGATGGTCCTGAGAGTCAGAGGAGTGGCTCTGGGACTGCTTTGAGTCGGTGGACTGGGCATGTTCAACAAGGACTCATCTCTGTATTTTAATGGATACACCACAGTTGTCACGGACTTTATAAAAACTGTTGTAGATGAGTTTGTCCCCACAAAAATCATTCAGTCTTCCCCAACCAAAAGCTTCGGATGAACCATGAGATCCACAGTCTGCTGAGGGCCAGATCAGAGGCATTCAAGTCCGGCAACCAAGAAAATTATAAGGGGTCAAAGTACGAACTCCAGAAAGCCATCTCACAGGCGAAGTGGCAATTCTGGACTATTCAGGAATAAACATGAATCAATCGTGGATGCTCGAAAGCTGTGGCAGGGCTTGAATGCCATCACCTCTTACAAAGTGAAATCAAGAGACATAGGTAACAACAGTGTTTCACTTCCAGATGAGCTCAATGCTTTCTATGTTCACTTTGACTGTCAAGCTACAGAGGAACCATGAACTCAACTCCCACAGCCCCCAATAACCCTGCAATTTTAGTCTCGAAGACTGATGTGACAGCATGGTAAACCCCCGGAAAGCATATGGCCTAGATGGGTTACCTGACCAAGTACAAAAGACCTGTGCTGATTAACTGGCTGCAGTGTTCACAGGGATCTTTAGCCTCTCGCTTAAAGCAGGCTTCAATTATACCGGTACCTAAGAAGAATGTGGTAACCTGCCTCAGTGACTATTATTCAAGTAGCACTTACATCCACCAGGATGAAGTGTTTTGAGTGATTGGTATCAAACAAGTCAACTACTGCTGAGATGCAGCTTGGATCCACTCCAATTTGCTTAATGCCATTCCATTCACTCAACTTTGGAACATCTGAACAGCAAAGATGCATACATCAGGATGCTCTTTATTGACTACGGCTCAGCATTCAACACTAGCATCCCCTCAAAACTAATCAATAAGCTTCAAGGTCTCAAAACCTCCTTCAGCAATTGGATCCTCGATTTCTTCTCTTGCAGACCCCAGTCAGTTTGGACTGGCAGCAACATCTCCACAATCTTCCGTCAAGCACAGGTGCACCACAGGCTGTGTGCTTAGCCCCCTGCTCTACTTGCTTTACACTTATAATTGTGTGGCTAAGCACAGCTCCAATGCCATATTCAAGTTAGCTGACGACACCACTGTTGTTGGCCGAATCAAAAGTGATGGTGAATCAGCATACAGGAGGGAGATTGAAAATCTGGCTGAGTGGTGCCACAACAACAACTTCTCACTCAACGTCAGTAAAATCAAGCAGCTGATCATTTACTGTGTCTTAATGATATACCTGAAAGAACATAAATTGAACCTAGACAACACAATGGAGGAGCACTACGCTCCTGAACAAGTTAATAAGGTTGAACGTGAAATGGGTGGAAATGGTATAGAATCAAAGGAACAGAGAATTCATGGAATTCATGTATGGTTCATCCCATTTGTCATGTGGTGGCAGCAACACCTGCTATAACCTTGCCCTCTTTATATCTACAGGGACAAGGTATCTAAAAGCAAATCAACAACATTTGTTCTCATCGACTAAGAGTCACCTGTCCGAGGAGTTTAGATGAATTTGCCAAGGAATTTTACTGGCTGCTTTTTAGATTTCTATGAAGATTTCTGCAGCGATTCAATTAGTAGTAGTTTAAAAATCAGCATTGTTTAAATCCAGCACAATTCAAAAATAATTTTCACAGTACTTACAATATCAATATGGACAAGCAAATTAGAAGGAAATGAAAAGATTGAAAATGCACATTGAAAAAAGATTTGTCTTTTCAAATGCCTGATATCATTCCTATTGTGTTGTGGAGAACCAATTCAAATATTCTATCTTATTGTATACTGGAATCAACTTGATAGTAAAACATAGGAAAAGCAAATATGTTGGAGGAGCAGCTTCACAATCAACTATACACCAGATTGGTGTAAAACAGGAACTGGTTCTTATTAATACTAAATAAATAAAGAGCAGGCATTTGTACAATGGCTTATCACAACATTATATCTTAAAATTAATGAAATGACAATTAAATATTTTGGTATTGTGGAAAATTGCACTTGTACATTGCGATTGTTAAATTGGGAGCTAAGAAAAGCATGGCCAAGGATTTTAGAGAGAGAAGACCAAGGTGGGGAGTTGAGCAGATGATGTGTTGACCAAAGAAAAAACAGTTTTAGGAATGACACAAATATACGGTTCAAAGTTAATCTCTGGGTCACAAATAACACAAATCACGAACAATGTTGTTAATTTTCAGCTAGTTGGCAGAGAGGGGTAGTGTGAATGGAAAATGCAACAGAGAGTTTTGGTTTTCTCAGTAATTTGACAGACAGCATTTCTGATAATCCAGTACTGGATGCTAGACAAACCATCTGATAAAGATTAAAGATTTAAACATTATCTTAAAGATTAGATATTTTTGACACATGGACATCAAAGCATATAGTGAAATATGTCCTTTGGATTAAATCAAATCAGAAAGAATTGTGCAAGTGTCACCACACCTCTGGCACCAACGTAGCAGGCCCACAACTCACTAACCCTAACTGTATGTTTTTGGAACATGGGAGGAAGCCAAAGCACCTGGAAGAAATGCACAGTCACGGGGAAAAACGTACAAATACCTTACAGACAGCCACAGGAAGTGAATCTCAATGTTACAGCTAGTGCTGTAAAGAGCTGCATTAACCACTATGCTACTGTAGTAATTGGGTCATTAGAGGTAATTATAGATTAAGTTATCAGCACTCAGCATAGTAATGACTGTGATTTTCAACCATTCATTGACAAGATGCATGAAAATGTAGCCAAGTACATGGCTATACACTCAGTAGCTACTTTATTAGGTACCTCTTGTTGATGATCTTCTGCTACTGTAGCCCATCCACTTCAAGGTTCGATGTGTTGTGCGTTCAGAGATGCTCTTCTGCATACCACTGCTGTAATGTGTGATTACTTGGGTTACCGTAGGCTTCCTGTCAGCTTGATCCAGTCTGGCTGTTCTCCTCTGACCTCTCTCATTAACTGGGTGCTTTTGCCCACGTAACCACTGCTTACTGAATTTTTTTTTGTTTTTTGTACCATTTTCTATAAACTGTAGAGATTGTTGTATGTGAAAATCCCAGGAAATCAGCAGTTTCTGAGATACTCAAACCACCCCGTCTGGCACCAAGGTCAAAGTCACATGGATCACACTTCTTCACATTTTCTTACTACAGCTCCAAGACTAAGCCAATGACTCAGTATCCTACAGAAAGTAGCTTTCTTCTTGATACCCTAAATTCTCCTCATTATCTACAAGTCACGTCTAGAGTGCGATGCAGTTCTCTTCACTCGCTTGATCTGAGTGCATTTCCAGTAATACGCTACAAGTCTAATACCATCCAGAACAAAGCAGTTTCCCTAACTGGTATCCTATCTCCTACACCTAACCATTCAAACCATCTACACAGAAGTTACACACCGAGGTTACCCTGACAGAACTTACCAAACCTATGACCCCTGACACCTCGAAGGCATATTTCTCTCCAAATCGTGCACCATCTTGATTGGAAATAAATAGATGTTCTCTTGAGGTTGCTCAGTCTAATTCCTGCAACTTCCAACAAGTGGGAATATTTTCGTAAGAATGACTACACTAGTTCACGAAGACAGCTAACTACCACCTACTCAAAGGTAATTAGGATGAGAAATAAATGCCTGTAAGGCTCAGGCCACAAAAAATATATAAATGAAGAAAGTGCATTGTTTTGAATAATGTTCAAAGTTCAAAGTAAATTTATTATCAAAGTACATATACATCACCATATACAACCTTGAGATTTGTTTACTTGCAGACATACTCAGTAAATCCAATAACCATAATAGAATCAATGAAAGACCATACCCAACAGGGCATACAACCAGTGTGCAAAAGAAAAATAAACTGCGCAGATACAAAAAAAAAGAAATAATATAAATAATATAATATAAAAAATAAATAAATAAGCAATAAATATCGAGAACATGCGATGAAGAGTCCTTGGAAGTGAGTCCATAGGATGTGGGAACAGTTCAGTGATGGGGCAAGTGAAGTTATTCCTTTTGGTTCAATAGCCTAATGGTAGAGGGGTAATAACTGTTCCTGAACTTGGTGGTTTTGAATCTTGAGGTTCCTTTGGGGGAGTCCTGATGATGGATGCTGACTTCCTGCAACAACACTCCATGTTGATGTGCTCAAGGGTGAGGAGGGCTTTACCCATAATGGACTGGACCATATACACTACTTTTCATAGGGTTTTCTGTTCAAAAGGATGTCTCTAGTAAGTGCAGCAGGTTACATGCTCTGTGTAAATTGTGATCTGCTTCTCAGAGGCACCCATCATTTGCAGTATTTTAGGATCAGAATATTTGTTGGATAGTGAAAAAGACTGGTGTACAGTCTCAGTGTGGATGTTAATGCCCTTATAATGGACACTTGCAATATGTCTGGTTAAATACTTAAACCTACCAAAGTCAAAGAATGTGATCATCAGCTTATGCAAGCCAACACAAATCTCACCTGTTTTTTTGGCTTTTTATAGCTTAATGCATACTCAAGCAGAATGAACTGAAGGTGGATTGCTCTCCTGTTTTTTATTGCATCTGATACTTCATTATTAAACATGGTGTAAAACAAAATGAAGAGTATTGTACTTATCCGGTAATCCCCAGGGGATGTGCAAACTAAGCATGTCCAAAAGAAGTAGTTTGTGTATGACGTCTGCGGTATAGCAAATAAGGAGACTCAAGGAAGAGTAATTGCCACAGGTGTTTAGCTGAAATAACATATCTCTATTATTATAGCAAAATCAATCTTTTCATTTGAAATCATTAAAGTTCAGATAAAGCACGTCAGCAGTATGTGATGTAAATTTGGACTGTATGTAATTGGAAAACTATTTCTAATATTTTGTTTATTTGTTCTCAGATGATGTATTAGAAAGAAGGTGTTTTTAGGGTGATGACATAATAGAAGTACTATTTCTTTTGTCCATATTAAAATTATAATTTCCTTTACAGGAAGAAAGGTGTGCTTGCTTCAAGACATAGAGTATAGCTTTATTAAAATCTCACAATATTTTTAATGATTTTTATGTTGTGAGATGACAGTGAAGATCCAACCATCTCATCCCTAGAAACTTTCAAACTGACTACAAAAACAAGCAAGGAAAAATTAATTTAGCAACTGATTATTTTATTTCCTTTGCTCACTTCCTGTACTGTCTAGAACCCTGACCAAATAAACATAATTCACACATGAATGATATAACAGACTTCTATAATGTTTCAAAGGAAAATTATTCAGGTATGTGGAATAAACATCAGTGGTCACTGACCTGAGAGATGTTCCATGAAGAATATTCAGAGAATAAAACTCTAACAGTGAGATTTATAAATATTTAAAGAATTACTCCGTATCAGAATACAAGCTTAAAGGGCAGATGCAGTAGATATAGAATTCCTCCATTTTCATGGTGCAGCAATAGATAGTTCCCAGAGTAGTGATATATTGTACATAGTAAGTACAAAAAACATTTCTCAATCTCATGTGGGACCCTCATCAACTAAAAAATAAATCTATCACATTAAACAATATTCTTTTCTGTACAAACAATGGTTTATAAACAGAACCAAGTATTATATCAGGGAGTTGTTCAAAGTCCTACCATTTTTATATAATTTGTCCAAGTGATAAGCGTAAAACTATACAAAGCTGAATCACTCCTTTTATTTTACTCAATTTTCTCAGTATTTTTTCAAAGGAAATATGCCTTTGCCAGGTAATAAATTGTGGATAAATCTGTTTAACAGCAGTACCACTTCACAAGATACATAAAGGAAGCTTTGATTGGACAATGCAACCTATCAAAACCAATGCGAAAATCTTCACTACAGAACAATTCAATTTTCAACAAAAAACAGATTTTCTACATGTTATGGAAGGTTGATTTCCATTCAATTAAGCCAACAAGCACAATAAATTCCCCAATCATAACAGCATATCACAGATCATAAAAAGGGTAAATCCAACCATCTCATCCCTATAAACTTTCAAACTGACTACAAAAACGGGCAAGGGAAAATTCAGACATCAATTTTCCAATTATTTGAGTTGTCCCTGACCTTTAAAACAGTGGATTCATCGCATTCATGTCTCCTATCTTGGTACTGAGCAAAGATTGGAAAATGAAAAATGTGAAAAGGAATACTTAAAAGGAAAACACAGAAATAGATAACGAGCTCACCCAGACAGCAAACATTTGCTCAATTAGTGCAGACTTGTCTCCTGTCCTTACTTACACATTTGCTGCATAATTAAGGTCAGAATTAGCGAAGCTACATTGAATAAAGTTCAAGAAAGCCCCAGTCACCATTTATTCAATTGCACCTGAGACCTGAATGTCAGATAGGCATTATTAGAGCTATAAGCCTCAGAGTTAGCAGCCTCTCAGCAAGGAACGAGAAAAAAAATGACAGAGAACCTACCTGCAGTGTCAAGTCATTCCTCAGCTCCTTTCCAACAAAGATCACACACAGCTGGTCAATTGGAACATCTCGTCTCTTAGCAACTTCCTCCTTAAGCTGGAGAATGCTGGCATTTGGACTGATCTCCACAGGGAATCCATAGCCCGAATTGAACCTAACAAACACTGACCCCAAACATCAAATTAATAAGTGATACATTAATTCTAAGAGATTTTATATTGACACAATTGTTTATGATTTCATGAAAAATCAAAGGATGACGTGTATTTATAAAGTGTTCTTTGCAGTCTTAAGTCACCTTTTCTACCTTTTAAAGCAGGAGTTCCCAACCTAGGATCTATGGACCTTTCGGCTAATGGTAGGGGTCCATGGCATGAAAAAAGTTGGAACCCCTATTTTAAAGTGTCGTCGAAAATGTGGGAGCTTGTTCAATAAGCAATGCAAAAGGTTGCACTATTAGCAATGTAATAATGATCCAATCATCTGGTTTTGTGATATTGATTGATTGGTAAATATTAGGCCAGACATCAAAAGTACTCTTAAACAATATATATATACAAGCTTTCAAGAAAAAAATATACTAACAAAATGATAAAATTAACCAAAGTCAGGTGGTAATGTAACAGGACTGATGTCACCCAAATTGAGAAAATGATCATTTCTAAAAATAACAATCACCACAAACTTTGCACATGCTCTGTTGAGAATTTCTAAGCAAAGCTATGTTAGTGATAAATAGCAGTAACTTAATTCTGCTATTGGTCCCAAAATGTTATTCACAACATAGAAACATAGAAACATAGAAAATAGGTGCAGGAGTAGGCCATTCGGCCCTTCGAGCCTGCATCGCCATTTATTATGATCATGGCTGATCATCCAACTCAGAACCCCGCCCCAGCCTTCCCTCCATACCCCCTGATCCCCGTAGCCACAAGGGCCATATCTAACTCCCTCTTAAATATAGCAAATGAACTGGCCTCAGCTGTTTCCTGTGGCAGAGAATTCCACAGATTCACCACTCTCTGTGTGAAGAAGTTTTTCCTAATCTCGGTCCTAAAAGGCTTCCCCTTTATCCTCAAACTGTGACCCCTTGTTCTAGACTTCCTCAACATCGGAAACAATCTTCCTGCATCTAGCCTGTCCAATCCCTTTAGGATCTTATACATTTCAATCAGATCCCCCCTCAATCTTCTAAATTCCGAGTACAAGCCCAGTTCATCCAGTCTTTCTTCATATGAAAGTCCTGCCATCCCAGGAATCACTCTGGTGAACCTTCTTTGTACTCCCTCTATGGCAAGGATGTCTTTCCTCAGATTAGGGGACCAAAACTGCACACAATACTCCAGGTGTGGTCTCACCAAGGCCTTGTACAACTGCAGTAGTACCTCCCTGCTCCTGTACTCGAATCCTCTCGCTATAAGTGCCAGCATACCATTTGCCTTTTTCACTGCCTGCTGTACCTGCATGCCCACTTTCAATGACTGGTGTATAATGACACCCAGGTCTCGTTGCACCTCCCCTTTTCCTAATTGGCCACCATTCAGATAATAATCTGTTTTCCTATTTTTGCCACCAAAGTGGATAACTTCACATTTATCCACATTAAATTGCATCTAAATGTGTAAATAAATGTGTAAATTCAGTAACCATGAAATCATAAGGTTCCAAATATCTGGCACATAATACTTGAGAAAATCTAAGAAAGCAAAACAGATTAAAACAGAGAATATTCGGAATATTCAGCAGATCCGACAGCATCCATGGAGAGTGAACAGATTTAACTTTTTAAGTTGATGACATTTCATCTGAATTGTAAGATTTATGCCCTGTTTCACTTCTACTAATGCTGCCTCACTTGAGATGGTTCTGAAGATACTTTTTGTGTTTCTGTTCCCACCTCAGATTTCCAGCATGCACATTTCTTTTTGATTTTCAATTCCATTCCAGTACATTTGTTTGAAAATCCATGGGGAGCAAATCCTTATCGAACTTGTACAAGTAACAGAACCTTGAGAAACTCGATGCTATGCAAAGTCTTACATAGCAAAATGCACTGGTACATTTCCATGCACTATAGGCATAGGGGGCTTTGTAACTCACAGAGCTCAAATCTATGTTAAATCCTTAGCAATTTTCTGCAGTTAAAAATGAATCTTTTAACAAAATCTCCAAGGGTTTCTTTGTCAGACAATCCGATACTGTCTTCAGTTTGATATGTTGTGTGTGGGTTGATTTGAGATTTCCAGAGTTTGTCAGGCAGAATTTTCTTAAAGCTGCTCCTGTCACACCTATAGATGATATCCATGTGACAGCTAGTGATAACACTTTCACAATTACAGACAAGGCTGCAAGCTGAAAAGAAACGCAAAAGCAGGGCAGAAATAATATGAGTTTTCTTAAGGAAAAGGAAATGGGGACGGTACATTTATGAAGACAAGCACGAGGAAATCTGCAGATGCTGGAATTTCAAGCAACACACATAAAAGTTGCCGGTGAACGCAGCAGGCCAGGCAGCATCTATAGGAAGAGGTACAGTCGACGTTTCGGGTCGAGACCCTTTGTCAGGACTAACTGAAAGAAGAGCTAGTAAGAGATTTGAAAGTGGGAGGGGGAGGGAGAGATCCGAAATGATAGGAGAAGACAGGAGGGGGAGGGATGGAGCCAAGAGCTGGACAGGTGATTGGCAAAAGGGATATGAGAGGATCATGGGACAGGAGGCCTAGGGAGAAAACAAGGGGGAGGGGGGAAAGCCCAGAGGATGGGCAAGGGGTATAGTGAGAGGGACAGAAGGAGAAAAAGAAGAGAGAGAAAAAGAATGTGTGTAAATAAATAAATAAATAAATAACGGATAGGGTACGAGGCGGAGGTGGAGCATTAGTGGAAGTTTGAGAAGTCAATGTTCATGCCATCAGGTTGGAGGCTACCTAGACGGAATATAAGGTGTCGTTCCTCCAACCTAAGTGTGTATATGGTATACTTATATTGGGAATCAGAATACCACTGTACATTGGCAGGGAGCAGGAGCAGGAGCTGCAGCTGGCAGAGGCAGGTTCAAAATTCAAAGTTTAAAGTACATACTGTGTACTCAGTGGCCACTTTATTAGGTACACCTGTGCAGCTTCTCATTAATGCAAATATCTAATCAGCCATCATGTGGCAGCAACTCAATGCATAAAAGCATGCAGACATGGTCAAGAGGTTCAGTTATTGTTCAGAGCAAACATCAGAATGGGGGAGGAAATTTCATTTAAGTGACTTTGACCATGGAATGATTGTTGGTGCCAGATAGGGTGGTTTGAGTATCCCAGAAACTGCTGATCTCTTGAGATTTTCACACACAACAGTCTGCAGAGTTTGCAGAGAATGGTGCAAAAAAACTGCCCAGTGAGTGGTTTGAAAAAGCACTGTTAATGAAAAAGTCAGAGGAGAATGGCCAGACTGATTCAAATTGATGAAAAGCATCAGCAATTCAAATAACCACACATTATAACTGTGGTGGGAAGAAGAGCACCTTGACTGCACAACAAGTCAAACCTTGAAGTGGATGGGCTACAGCAGCAGAAGACCATGAGCATATACTGTACTCAGTGGCCAGTTTATTAGGTACAGGAGGTATCTAAAAATTGGCAGAATAGATATGTCACCATATACTATCTTGAGATCCATTTTGTTGCAGCCATGCAAAGTAGAACAAAGAAATACAATAGAATCAATAAAAAGCTATACACAAGGACTGACAAACAACCAATGTGCAAAAGAAGGCAAACTTCGTAAATTCTAAAAATAGTAAATTAATAACACTAAGAACATGAGTTGTAGAATCAGTTCAGAGTTGAGGTGAGTGAGGTTATCCATGCTGGTTCTGGAGCTTGATGGTTGAACTGTTCTGAACCTGGTGGTGTGGTACCTGAGGTTCTCAATGGCAGCAGTGAATGGTGGGGGTCCACAATGATGGATGCTGCTTCCTTATGACAATGCACCTAGTAGATATACTCAATGGTGGGGTGGGCTTTTTGTAGGCTCTTCCATTCTTGGAGGGAGAAGAGAAGTTTGATTACTGCATGTTTTTCTTTATGGTAGTGAAGACCAAAAGGGAAATGCCAAATACTTCCCCAAAGGGAAGTGAAAAACAGAATTATAATTGGGTGCCATGAGATATAATCTTGCATGCAGTTCTGAGTATGTAGTACTGCATTTGGAGTATGAGCGATTAGTAAACAACACTGAAAATTGGACAGCAGATGGAGGGAAAGAGAACAACACCTTGGAGAAGGTGTGGGATGGAGCTGTAGAGATCAAGGTTCCTATAGAGAGTTCAGGGAGTCATTGTCTGAGGTGGGAGAAGTGTACAGTTCAGGGAAAAGCATCAGGGCAGAGCAGGGTCCTGACAGGGGTTTGTTTGGCAGATTAGATCAGAGGATTTCTGCACAGCGGCAGTGGGGATGCCCAAAATATGGGGTCCCAGACTAGCATAACACTACTCTAAACTGCTTTTTACTAACGATCCAAGCAAGTTAAACTTTAGCAAATGTGTTATTTCTAAAGTTCAAAACTGAAAAAAATATAAAGGGATCCATTCACAAATGAGCAAATTTGGACCTCATTGTACAGACAATAATCGATACTCCCAGACAATGTGAACTAATTTCCATATCTCCTTAAGCATGCACATCAAACACAGAACACCCCTAAGAAATGCAAGGGTAACTCTTGCCAGGAAGTGCTTGGTCAAATTTCCAGAGTATACAAAATGGCCAGGATAAGGTAATTTAGCCACTTCAATCTGGGAGGGTCTGTTTTCAAATACATGGCACTAAAATAAACAATCTTGCCCAACTGTATTTCCAGGGATATTTGCTGAATAAATTGCTATTTTTTACATCCAATTAACAAGAATTATATTTTCTAAATTGGTCAGAAAGTTGCAGTTGTAACATGCTGCATGCTGTGCAATATTCTTGGGATGTGTATTTATTTTAATGTCTTCTCAAATCAAACATTTAGTACATTACCAACCACAGTGCAAAGCAAATGGCATTAAATCACAGTGGGAGATCCTGAGATGATCTGCCAACAGATAAGCCTGAAGCTGGTCTATCCCGAAGTAGCAACTTCCACAGAATTTCTAGCTCTCTTTGAAATAAAGGGAAATGTCAGCAGTTGAGATAAAGCTAAGCTTTTATTTGAATATCTGAATATGTATTTATTTGTTTTAATTTACTGCAAATGTATGTGTGGTTTTTTTGTCTTTCAACTTCTAAAACATTTCAAAATCTCTGCCATTTTATTTTGTTTTTATCAGGTCCCGGGTGTTTTAGGGAAGCTCAATTTGAGATTCACAAATTTCCAGGAACAGTGACAGCTTCAACAGTTGATGCTTCTAGAAAAAAGGACTTACTGGTTGTCAAAACTTTTTTTACTACTTGTAGCTAGACACAAATGATGCCAATACTGTGTTCACATTATTGTGGCTTTCAGAAAGATATTAAGGGTTTACAGGGTGGTTAAAGAAGATTTACTAAAATTATTCAGGGATGATACAGATCTATAAAATCATAAAGGGTGCCTGCAAGAGCAAGTAGAAAAAAACTGTTCCTTTTGGCAGAAGGGTGAATAACCAAAGAACATAGAACAAAGGGACTGGCAAAGAAACCAACACCAACATGAAAATAAGCTGATTTATATAACTAGTGAATAGGTTGTTCAATGTGTTTTATGTATTTTCATTTATTTAGAAATACCGCATAGGACAGACCCTACTGGCCCAACAAGCCACACCAACCTGTTAACACTAGCCTAATCACAGGACAATTTACAATGTCTAATTAACTTACTTTGCGTGGTGGGGTGGAGATACAACTCTACCAAAGGAGGTATAAGGTGCTCGTTCCCTCTGCTAGCTTGCAGCTAACCCTTGGGCAAGGTGTAACACCTTCTTAGCCTCCTGAGCAGGGTCACTTCAAGCCATGGGAGCAGGTGGTGGATGTCCTATGAGCAGCTGGTGCATATCACAAGTTCTGGTTAAGTGACCACTGATGCCATGTAGACAGTCTCTGAAGAGTATTGATCATGGTTGGGGTCATCAACCTTGTAAAGACATTGCAAGAAGAAGGCAATGGCAAATCACTTTTGCAGAAAAACTTGCCAAGAGCACTCATATTCACGGAAAGACCATGATCACCGGTGTCTTATGAGACGGCACATAATGAACGAATCAATTAACAAATTAACTTACTACCCAGTACTTCTTCAGACTGTGGGACAAAATTAGAGTACCCGGGGGAAATGCATGCCATCATGGGGAAAATGTACAAACTCCTTACAGAAAGTGCCAGAATTGAACTCTGAACTCCGAATGCCCTGAGCTGTAATAGTGTCACATGGGTAGTAAAAGATCAGGATAAGAATCCGAAAGGTAAGAATTTTCAGGGCTATGGGGAGAGTGAGCCAGTTAAGGAGTGGATGTGGTGAATGCTATATGAACTTGATAGGTCTCACCATCCTGAAGTTTCGTCCTGTAGCATATTGCGCAGATTTTCTCTGGTGAAGTGGGAACTAGGATCCAGGCAGAAGGCTACATGCAACTGTGCCAAAAATAAACAGCATAGTACAGAGGCAGCCAATCTCAGTATCGCAAAAGATCTGCCCTGCTCTATAAATGCAAGTTCTTTGTTTTATTTATTGGCAGTTATATGTAAAAACTGTTAAGTAACCATTGTAGTTTTAAAATCTATTATTGAGTTTAATCTTCTTAAGTCCTTAAAAGGTAGTATATCTACAAATCTGGAAAACTAAGACTGGCATTCAGAGTGATATTGTTTAAGGCTGTTCAGTTAAGGCCTGACTGCTCATGACATAGGCAAGTTCCACCATTGATGACCTTTGTCTGGTCAGGGAGAGCGAGAAGGTGATAGAAAGGAGTTACAGGCAGGTGGTCACACCAGAGCCACGGGAAACAGACAAGTGGGTAACAATCAGGAGAGGGAAGGGGAAGAGTCAGGTACTAGAGAGTACCCCTGTGGCTGTACCCCTGAACAATAAGTACTCTTGTTTGAGTACTGTTGGGGGGGACAGCCCACCTGGGGGAAGCAACAGTGGCCATGCCTCTGGCACAGCGTCTGACCCAGTGGCTCAGAAGGGTAGGGAAAGGAAGAGGAGGGCAGTAGTGACAGGGGACTCTATAGTTAGGGGGTCAGACAGGCGATTCTGTGGATGCAGGAAAGAAAATTAGATGGTAGTTTGCCTCCCAGGTGCCAGGGTCCGGGATGTTTCAGATCACGTCCATGATATCCTGCAGTGGGACGGAGAACAGCCAGAGGTCATGGTACTTATTGGTACCAATGACATAGGTAGGAAAAGAGAAGAGGTCCTGAAAAAAGACTACAGGGAGTTAGGAAGAAAGTTGAGAAGCAGGACCGCAAAGGTATTGATCGCGGGATTACTGCCTGTGCCACGTGACAGTGAGTATAGGAATAAAATGAGGTGGAGGATAAATGCGTGGCTGAGGGATTGGAGCAGGGGGCAGGGATTCAGATTTCTGGAATCTATAAAAATGCTAGACATCTGAGTTTGTAGGGAAGCTGTCAGCACAATCTGACCTGATGGCTGCCACTGTCATATTCATGATGCTGGCCACTGACTCAATGCTGAATAGAGGTTTGAAAAGACAACCAGCTTGCTATTTTTCCCATCATCTTTCATGTCCTGAGGATGTTTGCATGAGGCTTCCAACCAGTGAAATACTGATGGAAAAGCAGCAGCCTATTTGCAAAGTTCAGGGTTTCTAAAGAAGTAAGTAATAAACAAATCATTTATTTTGTGATATTGATAGCATCTTAAATATTGACTGGTGCACTAGGATGAATTTCTCTCCGTCTCTTCAGGCTGATGCTGTTGGATCATGATGCCAATGAGCCAGGATGAAATGACAAGCTAATAGGCAGCATCTCCAGCAATATAAGGCTTCTTTGTCCTGGCGATCTGACTTATGTAGGAAGTCACTTTGAAGTGGACCTTCAATTGTCACTTTTTGTATCATACAAGACAGGTAGGTAAAAATACTTCCTCAGCTACCCGAGCCAAAAGTGATGCATAGTTGCCTACATGCACATTACTCTCAAAAACTTCAATTCCATTGAAGACAATGGAACCAAATTTTGATAAGAATAATGTGCATACTCAATTATATTGCACAATTACTTTCAGTGTCTGAGACAAATTCTGATCTAAAAACTCCCAATAACCCTGTAAAGACGTCATGCCACCACGTCTGGCAAGATACCATCATCAAGTCTGTGGATGAACCGCATCTTTAGCAATCTCCTAAATCATCAGTGTTCATGACTTCTGCCCCTTACAGTCTATACTGTCTAATTTACATGTCAGCTGAGATTCAGAGCTGGCCTGCACTCCAAATCAAAATCCTACAAATCAAAGATTTACACCCTAGAGAAAAGGGATTTAGGTACATCTTTGATGTCCTAATCTCGTTGAAAAGTTCAGATGAAACCAGTCATAAAATCAAATTTAGATATTTGCATTCCAGGTTAATTTTACATTAAATACAGTGACCACTGGGAGATCCTGCTTATTCTGGCGGACACAGCGTAGGTGCTTGGTGAAAAGGTCTCCCAATCTATGTCGTGTCTCACTGATATACAGGATGCCACACCGGGAGCACTGGATACAGTAGATAACCCCAACAACCCCAACAGACATACAGGTGAATTGTTGCCTCATCTGGAAGTACTGACTGGGGCCCTGAATGGTAGTGAGGGAGGAGGTGTAGGGCCAGGTGTAGCATTTGTTCTGCTTGCAAGGATAAGTGCCAGAAGGGACAAATGGACAAGGGGGTTGTGTAGGGAGCAATCCCTGCAGAAAGTGGGGGGGGGGAGGGAGGGAAAGATGTGCTGGTGATGGGCTGCAACATAGATTGGGAGTTCGCCAAAAAAGCGGGACCACCCAGAGGCCACCCATTTTAATTCTACTTCCCATTCCGATATGTCTGTCTATGGCCTCCTCTACTGCTGCGATGAAGCCACACTCAGGTTGGAGAAACAACACCTTTAATTCTTAAATTTCGTCTGGGTAGTCTCCAATCTGATGGCATGAACATACATTTCTCAAACTTCTGATAATGCCCCCCGCCGCCCTTCGCCATTTCTCATTCCCATTTCCTTCTCTCACCATATCTCCTTACCCGCCCATCACCTTTCTCTGGTGCTCCTACCCCTTCTCTTTCTCCCATGGTGTTCTGTCCTCTCCTATCAGATTCCCCCTTCTCCAACCCTGTATCTCTTTCACCAATTGACTTCCCAGCTCTTTACTTCACCCCGCCCCCTCTCCCAGTTTCACCTATCACCTACTACCTGGTATTGTTTCTTCCCCCCCCCCCACCTTCTTACTCTGACTTCTCATCTCTTTTTTTCTCCAGTCCTGATGCAGGGTCGTGGCCCGAAACATCTACTGTTTACTCTTTTCCACAGATGCCACCTAGCCTGCTGAATTCCATCCCTCATTTTGTGTGTGTTACTTTCATTATGTAAAAGTAGTTTGTACTTTGGATTTGATGTTCTTGCAAGCACATGTATCCAGTCAATGATGTGCGCAAACATATATAACTAGTTATGAGAAATAATAAATAATTATGATGCAATTGTCAAAGGTATGGCATGAAAGTTAGCGTGTGCCCAACAGAAAATAATATTAAGAGAAGTATATTTACACGTCATCCCTACAACAAAAGCCTTAGATATTATTATTCAGTACAGCAGAGTACAACATAGTTAATATTCAAATTTGATGAAACAGATAGAAGGATTATTTAGGGAATTAATTTAAAGTCAGTGTCAAGGTCATTTACCAAATTAATTAATTTTAATAACAGGATTGTTGAATACACATTCTACAATATAAGTAATTAAATAGACAGGTAAGTATAAAACAGCTGTTTAGGCTGACATTCTCTGAATTTCAATTAGCATTTCAGCTCCATAGATTTGTTTTAAACCAAGAACAAGCTTGTAAGACTTTTAAGTTCTCATTATCGAAGTTTGTCATTACTGTAATGTACTGCTGCCACAAAACAACAAATTTCAGGACATATGCCGGAGATATTAAACCTGATTCTGATTCTACTAAAGCTTGAATTCAAAATTTTCTCCAGATGCTGTGCAGGTGCAAGCTCAGACATAAACTCAAAGACAGTGTCTAATATACATAAATTTAGTATTCATCTCTACCTTGGACTTGCACTTTAAGCTAAGAATGCCTCTGGAATAAGTTATCAGATTTAGTTGGAACAATCTTCAATAATTCTTGGCAGTCACTAAAACAATAATTTACCTTTTTGCGAAAAAGCAACACAGTTCTTATGTCTTTATACATTACTGGCAAACAACCTTTAGTTCTGTGTAGGGAGAAACTGCTACTATTTCAATAGATGATGGTATCAGTTATATTCTAAGACCATAAGACCATAAGATATAGGAGCAGAAGTAGGCCATTCGGTCCATCAAGTCTGCTCTGCCATTCAATCTTGGCTGATCCAATTCTTCCAGTCATCCCCACTCCCCTGCCTTCTCCCCATACCCTTTGATGCCCTGGCTAATCAAGAACCTATCTATCTCTGTCTTAAATGCACCCAATGACTTGGCCTCCACAGCTGCTTGTGACAACAAATTCCACAAATTAACCACCCTCTGACTAAAGTAATTTCTCCGCATCTCTGTTCTAAATGGACGGCTTTCAATCCTAAAGTCATGCCCTCTTGTCCTAGACTCCCCTACCATGGGAAATAACTTTGCCATATCTAATCTGCTCAGGCCTTGAGGAATATTCAGTTGCACTTGAGGAATTGAAGGATGGCCAATATCTTTTTTCAAGAAGGATAAATAGGTTAATTTTCAACTTGTTAATTCAAGATTCAATATTGTTTATTGTCATTCAGTACACAAGTATAAAGGAGAACCAAATCATTGTTACTTTGAACGTGATGTAGCATAAAATCACAATAACATAATAAATACAAATATAAAAGCAATTCTATACCACACAATATACAAGTAACTGTTGAGCATATACAAAGATGGTTTGTATGTCCATAAAGCCGCACTAGGTGCACATTATCTGAACATTAGGTGACTGTCAGGAAATGATAAAGTGACAAAGTGACTCTTGACTCTTGACTCTTCCAGGTAGCAGCAAGATATATGAAAACACAGTAGGACAGTGACTGTCAGTGTGGGAATGAGGTGTAGAGTGGCAGGGCATGGGTGGATGACGGGTGCTGAGGGTCTGTGGAGAGGAGTGGCTGTTTTGGATGTAAAGGTGGTAGCAATTCAACATCTTTGCACTTTGCAAATGTCACTGGACACTTGATCACATTATGCTATCAGCATACGTGGTTTGATTATCTCTCCTCATAACCCTCTGACAAGTATTCACATGCTTGTGAATTGAAAGGGGAAAACCTGCTAGCCCCTGGTTGATATTTCTGATAACACTGATGGTAACCCCAAGCAGGTATGGGTTCATCAGTCTGATCCAAGTCACAGTATGACAAAAACAAGGCACTGAATAAGTAGGTTCCAACTCAGATTCTACTTATCACATATACATCAAAACACACAGTGAAATACGCTATTTGCATTAACAACCAACACACCTAAGGATGTGCTGGAGGCAGCCCACAAGTGTTACCATACGTTCTGGTACCAACATGATATGCCCACAATGTTCAACGCAACAACTCAATATAGAACAAAACAAGATGACAACAGCAACACAAGCCCCTTTACTCACCCTCCCAGCCCCTCACACACATAGGCTTTCAACCCCTGAACAGGCTACCTCCAGGTCTCCAGCCATTGGCCTTGGCTGTGGGAAAAGTTGGATGCCATTGTCATGCAACGGGCTAAACTTGGTCAGTATAGAAAAAAATCTCTGCTTGAATTAATCTATATTAACTTTTCCTAGTACAACTCAAACAAAACTTGTACCCCCATCCATTTATCATGATGTCTATAACAAGTTACCCATATTGTATTGCTTGTTGTGTTGGTAAACAAGCCCAGCTCTAATTTTGTGAGCAGGTAGAACAAGTGGAAGAGAGACAAAACTTCATCTAAATGAATTGGACAAAAATGTAGGTGGGCTGATTAGTAAGTTAATAGACAACAAAATAATTGGCAATTTTGTCTCACTCAGTTCTTTCCATACCTTGGTGATGTTTCCTGCATTAGGCAACACTGCAAGGAGAGGAGCAATACTTCTCTGTTCTTGGGTCTCAGATGCCAATCAGTGATCTGGTTATGTCAAAGCATCTTGGATTGTTGGAAGAAGTTGTTGCAGGCTGACACAAGAGTAGGATATTCAGCTCGCAGTGGTGCAACAAAGGATGTGCTTTGTCTGTACAGAGGCTGGATGATCTAACCCATATAAATTGCAGTGGAGAGAGGGAGCTAAAAAGGTTTGCTTGGAGTGAAACCTAACTAACGGTGCAGTGATACAAGAAGTTCATCAATCACACGTGCAGAATAGTAACTCAGAGAAGGAATCATCAAACTTCATCTCCTAACAATTCTCTCCAACTACCCATTCTCCCAGTAGTCATCAACTAACCGGGATAACAAAAGCAAAACTCCATGATGGCTGGAAACCCAGAAATAAAATAGGTGCTGGAATTATGCAGCAATTCAAGAGGCAGCTGTAGAGTTAACTTTTCAGCTCCATGGTCTTTCATCAGAACTGTTTTCAATCATTATATTAATAAATTTACAAGCCATTGAGAGTCTTTTTAAATAATGAAAATATGGAGAGGCATTCTTACTGCTTAAAGTTAAGCTCTGTGTGTGTATGTGATTAATATGCGACCTAATTGGATCACAATAGTCTAATTTGACAAATCAACACTGGATGAAGAGTGATGATACCAATTATCCAATTTTATGAACATCCATCTTGTGCGAGCAATGTACACGCCTGCACTGATCAATTTACAGAAGCAAGTCATCCAAATAATTTGTTTTCATGATTCATACATAAAATTGGGAGTAACTTGGTACCTACTACTGACAGCTCACTATGTGGCCTTAAAACTATCATTTGAGATAAAATTGGTGGTTATTTTGAAATGTGCAAAAAAAATTGTCGATGGCAAGTTATGCTGGTCAGATTTCAGACTTTTTGCATGAGTGAATGAAATGTTTGTATATGAATCTCTAAAAAGTGTTCAATGAAATCTCTCAGGAGGCTTGTTTCAAATATGCAGAGAGATGCTGAAGGAATAAAGATTGCAGCATTAAAAACTGATTTGCAAACAAGGAATGAATTTTAGGTTAGATTGAGCACTGCAATGCCCAGTCAAGCTGAAGTCTTCCTTTATCTCACTTCCAATAATACAATGATTCTTTTAGAATTTGGGACACAATAGAATGCAGTGCGCATATTATGTAAAGCTCAGCAAGATAAAATGTAAGTAGGATTTATCCGCTGGTCTAACGTTAACAATGGCTCGATGGATAGCATTCATGCTTCAGAATCAGAGGCCAATTCAAGATACATGAATGCAAAAGTCCAGGCTGACAATCCATTGCAATACTGAGGGAGCATTGTCTTAAGATACAATATTAAACAAGACCCCATTCACTCCCTCAGGTGGACCCATCATACTGTTTGTCCTGGACTACAACTTATCCCTCAATCAACATTATTAAACCGATTAACACATAAAAATGCTGCAGGAATTCAGCAGGTCGGGCAATATCTATGGTGGGAAATAAACAGTTAATATTTCAGGCTGAGACCCTTCAACAGGATTGGAAAGGAAGGAGGCAGAAGACAGAATAAGGTGGGGGGAGAGGGGTGAGTACAAGCTGGCAGTGATCAGTGAAGTCAGGTGTCAGAGATGGTGGGTGGATGAGGGAGGGGGTGGTGAAGCAAGAAGATGGGAGGTGATGGGTGAAAAAAGTACAGGGTTGAAGAAGACGAAATCTGACAGGAGAGGACAGTGGATCATGGGAGACAGAGAAACAGGAGGAGCACCAGAGGGAGGTGACGGGCAAGTGAGGAGAACAGAACAGGTCAGAGGTTAGAATGGGGAATGGAAAAAGAGAGTAGGCCGAGTAGAGGTGTAAGGGAAATTAGCAGAAGCTAGAGAAGTTGATGTTAATGTCATCAGGTTGAAGCCTACCCAGATGGAACACGAGTTACTTCTGCTGAAACTTATCTAACAGATTATTTGGCCATTATATTATGGCTGTGTCAGCTTTCTATGCACACATTGGCGAGCGTACTTTCTGCATTACAATAGTAACTGCACTTCAAAAGTAATTCATTGCCCGTAAAAATAAAACCTTGCCAATGTTTTAACAAAGACATCCAAGTTGCTATTTCTCTTCCGTGGTCTGAGGACTGTTAGCAATGTGATTGAGAAAACACAATGAGGCATTAGTGATGACTGCATCTGCTCTCTTTTAGAACAAAAAGGCTGAGAAATTTGATCGTATTTTTCCAATTAAAAACAAATTTAACCTCAAGTAAGTCATGCCTGTAACCATCTCTTGGCCAAATGTGTCAATTGTGAAATTTGACTAGGTATTTCCTGCATGAGTCACCCTATGTGAACCATGGTCATCATTTCAGCATCAGGATGCACAGGATTCTGACATTTCTTGTAAAGCATTCCTTTTGAACACACTGGAAGAATTTAGATTACACTGCTCCAACAGCAGCCATCACTGGACATGGTAGGAAAAACAATGTCTTTGCCCTGCAGCACTGAGCTGAGAGATGTACAGATAACTAGATGTTGCCTTAATGCTATGAATCCCTGCTTCACTAATCTGCAGCCCTCTCTTCCTCAAATATATAGCATTTCCCGATCTAAATCACTTCAACAAACATTTCATTCACTCCTCTCCTCCTCTTATTACGCTCAACCAAAGATCCCCTTCTCTTTGACCATGTAACATCCTGCAACCTGATCTTCACTCTCGTCCTGATGCACACCCCATCAATACACCATTTCCTCTTCACCATACACTGTCCTGCTTCCTGATTCCTCTTCTCCCCACCAGATCTATTCCAAGCCTTTCTTCCCAGCCAGTGCTGACTAAGTTGCCAGAACTCCGCCAATCAAGCCGTCACATGACAATTCCCTCTCGTCAAACCCACCTCAGACCCGATCAGTTGCAAGGGATAATGACTAGTTATTGTTTCAGAAAGTAGATGCCAAGAAATGTCAGTGCAGTTTGAAAAGATGTGCCAGAATGCTGCCGATAGAATAGAACAATAACTACACTCAGTGGCCACTTTCTAGAGTTTACAGAAATTGGTGCAAAAAACAAAAACATTCAGTGAGGGGCAGTTCTGTGGGCAGAAATGCCTGTTAATGAGAGAGGTCAGAGGAGAATAGCCAGACTGGTTCGTTCATAGGAAGGTGGCAGTAACACAAGTAACCACGTGGTACAACAGTGGTGTGCAGAAGACCATCTCTGAATGTACAGTATAGTGAAACTTGAAGTGGATGTGCTGCTACAGCAGCAGAAGACCATGAACATGGTGGCCATTTTACTTGGTGCAGGAGGTACCTAATAAAGTGGCCATTGAGTATTTCTGTTCCTCTGCCTTTGGCTTGCCTGCAGTCAATGTTATTACAGTGATGCACCTTCCTTATACCTGAGCTCCACCTATAAGGCCTTGCAGGATGAACTATAGAAAGAGTTCTCTCTAAGTGAAGCAGTGACATTCTCCCTAATCATTAAAGTTATGCCCACACCTCTTTTACTATCATCAGAACATAAGCAATGGGAGCAGAAGTTGGCCAACTAGCTTGTCCAACCTCCTCCACTGTGTATTAAGACATGGCTGAGCTAGCCTTGGGCTCAGCTCTACCAACCTGCCATTTCCCTACTAATTACCCTACTATGCAAATATCTGTCTAACTGTGTCTTCAATATATTTAATGAGGTTGTCTCTACTGCTTCTCTGGGGAGAGAATTTCACAAATTCACTATACTCTGGAAAAAGCAGTCCATAATCATCTCTGTCCTAGATCTACTCCCCCGTATCTTGAGACTATGTCCCCTTGTACTAGCCTCACCTATCAGTGGTAACAACTTTCTTGTATTTATCCTATCCATCTCCTTCATAATTTTATACGTAACCCTCAGGCTCGCCCAGCTCATGATCATTGAGGGGAAACAGCCTTCGGCCCTGCCAAACTGGGAAATCACGTTTGTGTGGATGCTGTGTAATGTACCCCCAGTTACAAACTCACAACGCAAAATATCAGACAGTATACCATATGCAATTAAATGATTGAACTTTATGAATCTTAATCTGAATATAAGGTTAGTAATGAAAATAAAAAAGGGCCCAATTCAAGTCAAAAGTTCACACGTTGGAGCTCACTCAGTAGTCATTCTTCCACCATCGGTCTCCTCTGAGCGTCACCGACCTTCGGACCTTCAGATCCCAGTCCACTGCTACGAAAGATCCTAAGGGGAGTAAGGGGAGGCCGGGCTGACAAGGGAAGTAAAGGACAGTATAAAATAAAAGAGAAGAAGTATAACATAGCAAAGATGAGTGGGAAGCCGGAGGATTGGTAACTAAAAAGGCAATACGCAGAGAAAAAATGTGGTACGAAGGTAAACTAGCCAAGAATAGTCATAGTCATAGTCATACTTTATTGATCTCGGGGGAAATTAGTTTACGTTACAGTTGCACCATAAATAATTGAATAGTAATAAAACCATAAATACTTAAATAGTAATATGTAAATTATGCCAGGAAATAAGTCCAGGTCCAGCCTATTGGCTCAGGGTGTCTGACCCTCCAAAGGAGGAGCTGTAAAGTTTGATGGCGACAGGCAGGAATGACTTCTATGACGTTCGGTGCTGCATCTCGGAGGAATGAGTCTCTGGCTGAATGTACTCCTGTGCCCACCCAGGACATTATGTAGTGGATGGGAGACATTGACCAAGATGGCATACAACTTAGACAGCATCCTCTTTTCAGACACCACCGTGAGAAAGTCCAGTTCCATCCCCACAACATCACTGGCCTTAGGAATGAGTTTGTTGATTCTGTTGGTGTCTGCTACCCTCAGCCTGCTGCCCCAGCACACAACAGCAAACATGATAGCACTGGCCACCACAGATTCGTAGAACATCCTCAGCATCATCCGGCAGATGTTAAAGGACCTCAGTCTCCTCAGGAAATAGAGACGGCTCTGACCCTTCTTGTAGACAGCCTCAATGTTCTTTGACCAGTCCAGTTTATTGTCAATTCGTATCCCCAGGTATTTGTAATCCTCCACCATGTCCACACTGACCCCCTGGATGGAAAAAGGGGTCACCGGTACCTTAGCTCTCCTCAGGTCTACCACCAGCTCCTTAGTCTTTTTCACATTAAGCTGCAGATAATTCTGCTCACACCATGTGACAAAGTTTCCTACCGTAGCCCTGTACTCAACCTCATCTCCCTTGCTGATGCTATGGCAGAGTCATCCGAAAACTTCTGAAGATGACAAGACTCTGTGCAGTAGCTGAAGTCCGAGGTGTAAATGGTGAAGAGAAAGGGAGACAAGACAGTCCCCTGTGGAGCCCCAGTGCTGCTGATCACTCTGTCGGATACACAGTGTTGCAAACACACGTACTGTGGTCTGCCAGTCAGGTAATCAAGAATCCATGATACCAGGGAAGCATCCATCTGCATCGCTGTCAGCTTCTCCCCCAGCAGAGCAGGTGAAGTCAAAAAACATGACCCTCACAGTGCTCGCTGGCTTGTCCAGGTGGGCGTAGACACGGTTCAGTAGGTAGACAATGGCATCCTCAACTCCTAGTCGGGGCTGGTAGGCGAACTGGAGGGGATCTAAGTGTGGCCTGACCATAGGCCGGAGCAGCTCCAGAACAAGCCTCTCCAGGGAATAAAGGAGGATAGTAAAAGCTTCTTTAGGTATATGAAAAGGAAAAAAAATAGTTAAGACCAAAATTGGGCCCTTGAAGACAGAAACGGGTGAATTTATTATGGGGAACAAGGAAATGGCAGACCAGTTGAACAGGTACTTTGGATCTGTCTTCACTAGGGAAGACACAAACAACCGTCCAGATATAATAGTGGCCAAAGGACCTAGGGTAATGGATGAACTGAAGGAAATTTATATTAGGCAGGAAATGGTGTTGGATAGACTGTTGGGTCTGAAGGCTGATAAGTCCCTGGGACCTGATGGTCTGCATCCCAGGGTACTTAAGGTGGTGGCTTTAGAAATCGTGGATGCATTGGTAATCATTTTCCAATGTTCTACAGATTCAGGATCAGTTCCTGTGGATTGGAGGGTGGCTAATGTTGTCCCACTTTTCAAGAAAGGAGGGAGAGAGAAAACAGGGAATTATAGACCAGTTAGCCTGGTGTCAGTGGTGGAAAAGATGCTGGAGTCAATTATAAAAGATGAAATTATGACACATTTGGGTAGCATAACAGGATAGGTTCCAATCAGCATAGATTTACGAAGGGGAAATCGTGCTTGACTAATCTTCTGGAATTTTTTGAGGATATAACTATGAAAATGGCCAAGGGAGAGCCAGTGGATGTAGTGTACCTGGACTTTCAGAAAGCCTTTGATAAAGTCCCACATAGGAGATTAGAGGGCAAAATTAGGGCATATGGTACTGGGGGCAGAGTACTGACATGGATTGAAAATTGGCTGGCTGACAGGAAAGAAAGAGTAGCGATTGGGTCCCTTTCGGAATGGCAGGCGGTGACCAGTGGGGTGCCACAGGGTTCAGTGCTGGGACTGCAGCTAGTCACAATATACATTAATGATTTAGATGAAAGGATTAGAAGTAACATTGGCAAATTTGCAGATGACACAAAGCTGGGTGGCAGTGTGAAATGTGAGGAGGAAGTTATGAGAATGCAGGGTGACTTGGACAGGCTGGGTGAGTGGGCGGATGCATGGCAGATGCAGTTTAATGTGGATAAATGTGAGGTTATCCACTTTGGTGGTAAGAACAGGAAGGCAGATTATAATCTAAATGGAGTCAAGTTAGGAAAAGGGGAAGTACAACGAGATCTAGGTGTTCTTGTACATCAGTCACTGAAAGCAAGCATGCAGGTACAGCAGGCAGTGAAGAAAGCTAATGGCATGCTGGCCTTCATAACAAGGGGAATTGAGTATAGGAGCAAAGAGGCCCTTCTGCAGCTGTACAGGGCCCTTGTGAGCCCACACCTGGAGTACTGTGTGCAGTTTTGGTCTCCAATTTTGAGTAAGGACATTCTTGCTAATGAGGGAGTGCAGTGTAAGTTCACAAGGTTAATTCCCGGGATGGCAGGACTGCCATATGTTGAAAGATTGGAGCGAATGGGCTTGTATACACTGGAATTTAGAAGGATGAGAGGGGATCTTATTGAAACATATAAGATTACTAAGGGATTGGACACGCTGGAGGCAAGAAGCATGTTCCCACTGATGGGTGAGCCCAGAACCAGAGACCACAGTTTAAGAATAAGGGGTAGGCCATTTAGAACGGAGTTGAGGAAAAACTTTTTCACCCAGAGAATGGTGGATATGTGGAATCCTCTGCCCCAGAAGGCTGTGGAGGCCAAGTCTCTGGATGCTTTCAAGAAAGAGATGGATAGACCTCTTAAAGATAGCAGAATCAAAGGTTATGGGGATAAGGTAGGAACTGGATACTGATTGTGGATGATCAGCCATGATCACAGTGAATGGCGGTGCTGGCTTGAAGGACCAAATGGCCTACTCCTGCACCTATTGACTATTGTCTATTGTCACTCTGTCCGGTGGTCTACCAGCTCTCTCCACACGCATCTTCCCACTTCGTCTCTCCTCGACAAAGACCGCGAAAAAAACATCCTTGCAGATACACAAGACAAAGCAACAATCTCCGATTGGCTAACATGCATACCACAGTCTGGTTATCTCCAGCCATAACCCAAACATTGCTGCTACAGAGAAACCTTTACCTCAGCAGTGAACATTACAGAGAAGCCATTACATTAGCAGTGAATCCTTACAGCACATTACATATATATTTCTATAAGATCTCTGAATTCTGAATTCTGCCAAGTATAGCCTTAGAAATTTAATCCCTTCACATGGGCTAACCCCACCCAACCCATCCCCAGAGTCAACCTGGTGAACCAGTTCTGCACCGCTTCCAAAGCCAATATATCTTTCCCAAAGTAAGGAGACCAGAAATACACAGAGTACTCTCGATGTGGCCTTAACAAGACCTGTACAATTGCAGTATAACTCCCCTGTTCTTAAATTCAATCCCTCTACCAGTTAAGGCCAATATTCCATTTGCCTTCTTGATAATTGGCTGCTTCTGCAAACCAGACTTTTGTGATTCATACAACAGTTCTCCCAAGTTCCTCTGCACAAACAGCATACTCCAATATTTTGCCATTTAAAAACAATCCAATTTTCTATTCTTTCTTCCAAAGTGGATGATCTTGCTTTTATCAACACTTTTCTCCATCTGTCAGTCCCCTGCTCTCTAACCTAACCTATCTATATCTTTCTGCAGACTCTCTGCACAATTTGCTTTTCCACTCAGTGTAGCGTCATCAGTGAATTTATACACTACACGCAGTCCCGTGATCCAGGTCACCTCCTGTACCTAATAAAGTGGCCACTGAGTGTATGTTTGTGGTCTGCTACAGCTGTAGCCCATCAAGGTTCAATGAGCTGTGCATTCAGAGATGCTCTTCTGCACACCATTGTTGTAACACAGTGTAAGACAAGTTACTGTTGCTTTCCTGTCAGCTTGAACCAGTCGAGCCACTCTCTTCTGACCACTCTCATTAACAAGGCATTACCACCCACAAATCTGCTGCTCATGGGATGTTTATTTTTTGTTCTTTTTGTGTGTTTTTGCACCATTCTCTGTTGACTCTCGAAACTGCTGTGTATGAAAATCCCAGGAGATCAGCAGTTTCTGAGATACTCAAGTGGGTGGTGTCAAAATCATTCCATGGTCAAAGTCACTTGGATCATATTTCTTCCCCATTCTGATGTTTGGTCTGAACAACAACAGAACTTCTTGACCTTGTCTGCATGCTTTTATGCCCTGTGTTGCTGACACCTGATGAGCTGATTAGATATTTGCATTAGGAGTAGGTGTACCAAATAAAGTGACCATTGTGTGTGTCTATCACTGATAATTACCTGAAAGCGGCAAAGTTCATGTGTGACAGAATCCAGGCTGCTAATCAGTGGTGCTGGTTGCCAGAATCTTACTGAGCTCAATAGTCAAGAATAAAGTGCAAAAAACAAGGGAAAGAAGAATTCTTATTTCAATGCAAACTAAATCGGCTGGTTTGGATTGAAACTGTTTCCAGGTAGCTGCATAAAATTTTTGTTTTGGGGTGGATTATAAATAAAACAGACAATAACTATCCCTTCAAAGAATATTCTCAGCAATGCTTGAAAATACCAGCAGCATTCATACATCTTACCAACTGCTGAGATCGATAAAAGATTAAAAAAAAGACTAAAAGATTAGCATTATTGCCTCATGTACATTGAAACATACAGTGAAATATGCTGTTAGCATCAACAAACAAACTGTATGCTGGGGACAGCCCACAAGTGTTGCCACACTTCCAGTGCCAACATAGAACTTACTAACTCTAACTCATACATCTTTGTGGAATGTGGGAGCAAACTAGAGCACCTCGAGGAAACCCATGCAGTCATGGGGAGAACAGACAAACTCCTTATAAACTGCGGCAGAAATTGAGCCCTGATCTTCAGGTTACTGGCAGGAAGATCAGACTGGAGGGAACAAAGAGGCTAAAACAAGAAGGTTAAATAAAGCCTTAGCTAAGAGAAAATAGGTATTCTTCCTCTTGTTCATGATACCACAAAAAATATAGCTTCATTACATGGGTATAAGTCAGAAATTTCACTGAAATGAACTGCTGGATGAACTGAGAGCTTATTCTCACAATGCAAATGACTGTATTTAATGTAATTCAGAGGTACAGAAAAATAGTAATCATGCAAGCATCATCAGTAAAATATTAGATTGTGGCAACCCACTTTCTGACACCCACGAACCGGCTCACGAAACAGCGCGCGCAGGCAGAGGGCGGGCAGCAAAAGGGCGGGAACGGGAAGGCTTTAAAGCGGGCCGCGAAGTTTGAATAAACCTCTTTCATCGCAACTCCAACTCACCGACTCCGTGTGGTTATTCTAGCGCTGTGTGTAGCACTTCGCTACAAGATTAGAAATATGGGCACTGTAAACCATGCACTTCATGTATGTCTGCCGCTAAGTTACTTCCTGGTCATAATAATAAACTTTAAGAAGTCTTAAAGAGTAGCAGATACTATTCATAAAACAGCAATTTGCAGGTGTGTCTACTTACACACTAATCCATGGAAAGGTTGAACTGAAAATTCGTCAGCTGGGGATGCCAATATATGGAAGAAAAAACAAGTTCCCATCTGCACCATCCTAAACTCCTCACTCAGTGGAATCCCACTGCTAAAGCAGGCTGGTTCATGTTAATCTTTTCCAATTAGTCTTATTTACCTAGGTTATATTGAGACACATTCAAATGTTCATTAGTATTCTCTTTTGGGTTAGAATAAGAATAGAATTGAGGTCAGTGGAAGGAAAGAGTTAAATTTGATAACTTTTTTGTATATATTAAAATGTGTAACACAAAATGGAGTTTGTAAGACAAAATAGTGTTAGACTGGGTGCTTTGAGAAAGTACAAGGGAACTAATCCATGACCACATTTCGAGAACTTAATGTGGGTACCATTCTACAGCTTAGACAGTAGATAATGACAAAAAAATGTTTTTTCAAGAAAAGCCCTGGATTATCTGGACAGCAAAGCTGTATACATCAGGGTACTCTTTATTGACTACAGCTCGGCACTCAATACTAGCATCCCCTCAAAACTAATCATTAAGCTTCAAGATCTTGGCTTCAATACCTCCTTGTGCAAATGGATCCTTGATTTCTTCAGTGGCAGACCCCAGTCTGTTCAAATTGGCAACAATATCTCCTCCACAATCTCCCTCAGCACAGGTGCACCACAAGGCTGTGTGCTTAGTCCCCTGCTCTAATCACTTTGTACTTATGACTGCAAGGCTAAGCTCAGCTTCAATTCCATATTTAAGTTTGCTGATGACACCATTGTCATTGGCTGAATCAAAGTTGGTAATGAATCAGCATATAGGACGAAGATTGAAAATCTGGCTGAGTGGTATTACAACCACAACATCTCACTCAACGGCATCAAGACAAAGGAGCTGCTTATTGACTTCAGGAGGAGGAAACCAGAGGTCCATGAGCTAGTCCTCATTGGGGCATCAGAGGTGGAGAGGGTCAGTAATTTTAAATTCCTTGGTGTTATCAATTCAAAGGATCTGTTCTGGGTCCAGCATGTAAATGCCATTACAAAGAAAGCACAGCAGCGCCTCTACTTCCTTAGAGGCTTGCGAAGATTTGGCATGACATCTAAAACTTTGACAAACTTCGAGAGATGTGTGTTGAAGAGTATATTGACTGATTGCTACATGGCCTGGCACAGAAACACCAATGCCCTTGAATGGAAAATCCTGCAAAAAGTAGCGGATACAGCCTACTCCATCATGGGTAAATCTCTCCCCTTCATTGAGCATATCTACACGGAGCACTGTCACAGAAAAGCAGCATTAGATTAGATTAGATTCAACTTTATTGTCATTGTGCCGAGTACAGATACAAAGCCAATGAAATGCAGTTAGCATCTGGCGAGAAATGCAAAGAAGAGTGTTATTTACAAAATAACTGCAAATAAAAAGTAAGTGCTACAGCACACAAATATAAAAGTACTGAGACAGTACAATATGGGTGCAATGTTGCTTAGAGCTGTGATGTGAGGTTCAACAGGGTCACAGCCTCAGGGAAGAAACTCTTCCTATGCCTGCTGGTGTTGGAGCGGAGGCTCCTGTAGCGCCTACTGGATGGGAGGAGAGTAAAAAATCCATGGTTAAGGTGAGATGCATCCTTGCTAATGCTTTTCGCCCTGCCCAGGCAGCGTTTATGGCAGATGTTCTCAATGGTGGGCAATTGGGTGCCGATATTCCACTGGGCAGTTTTCACCACACGCCGGAGTGCTTTGCAGTCCGATACAGGACAATTGCCATACCACACTGAGATGCAGTTGGTGAGTATGCTCTCAATGGTACAGCGGTAAAAGTCCATCAGTATCTTGCGACAGAGGTGAGTTTTCTTGATGCTCAGCGGGAAATAAAGGCACTGTTGCGCCTTTTTGATCAGGATGGAAGCGTTCAGGGGCCAGGTGAGATCATCGGAAATGTCGATACCAAGGAATTTGAAGCTTAAGATACGCTCCACTACAGCTCCGTTGATGTAGATGGGGATGTGAGTGTGGCTCCTAGCATGCCTGAAGTCCACAATGATCTTCTTGGTCTTCTGGGTGTTAAGGGTCAGGTTGTTGTCAGCACACCATGCAGCCAGGTGCTGGACCTCGTCCCTGTAGGCCATCTCATCATCTCTTCCGATCAGGCCAACCACTGTGGTGTCGTCTGCGAACTTGATTATGAAGTTAGAACCGTGTACAGGAACGCAGTGTTACGTACTCCATAACTGGGTTGCCAAACCAGCAGAAGTGGAACACTCGTTGGAGTCTGGATTACTAGGAACTAATAAAGTTTTATTAAAGAACTAAGTAATACAGTACTCTAATCGTAAGGATATAAATGTGACAGGTTAGCAATGATAATACACACATATACACAGAACTAGGGTAATAGGAATCAACCAAGCTCCATCGCAGTCTAGGGGTAAAATGATCAGTCTTAAGTGACGCAGAGTTCAGTTCAGTTTAGTGCAGTTCGCAGTAATCGCTGTTGTGGTACCACTGGAGAGAGAGAGAGAGAGATGCAATTTGGATCAGCCAGACCTTTGATGTCTTCGCAGTTGGTTTCGGGCCGACCCTTTTATGTCTTCTATCCCGCTGTGGTCACCGACTGTGACCCCTCCGTTCTTGAGGCATGCCGGTATTCAAGGTGAGAATGGAGGAGGAGAAGTTGTCTGACTTAACAGATTGGGGTCTGTTAGTCAAAAAGTCCAAGGTTCAACTGCAGAGGGATGAGCTGATACCAAGCTGGCAAAGTTTGGCGATCAGCTTGGAGGGGATCACAGCATTGAATGTCGAACTAAAGTCAATGACCAGCATTCTAACGTAAGAGTTGGGGCTGTCCAGGTGGGTCAAGGCAGAGTGAAGTGCTGTGGAGATGGCGTCCTCTGTTGACCTGTTGGTGCGATAGGCAAATTGATGGGGGTCCAGGGTAGTGGGCAGACAGAATTTCAGATGTGATAGAACCAGTCTCTCAAAGCACTTTGCAATGATGGGGGTGAGTGCAACTGGGCAGAAGTCATTCAGGCCCGTGGCAGTGGAATGCTTTGGCACTGGCACGATGGTGGCGATCTTGAAGCTTGTGGGGAGAACTGCCTGGGCCAGGGACAGATTAAAAATGTCCGTGAAGACCCCAGCATCATCATCAGAGACCCCCACCACCTAGGTAATGCTCTCTTCTCACTGGGGCCGTGAGGATAAAGGTACAGGAGCCTCAGGAACCACACCACCAGGTTCAAGATCAATTATTACCTCTCAACCACAAGCTCTTAAACCAAAGGGGATAACTTCACTCAATTTCACTCGCCTCTTACTGAACTGTTCCCACAAACTACGGACTCATTTTTAAGCATTCTTCATCGCATGTTCTCGATATTTATTGGTCATTTACTTGTTATTATTTTATTCTTTTGTATTTGCACAGTGAATTGTCTTTTGTATATTGGTTGTTTGCCTGTCCTGTCGGGTGTGTCTTTCATTGATTCCATTGTGTTTCTTGGATTTACTGTGTATGCCCGCAAGAAAACAAATCACAGGATTATAAATGGTGACATATACTGTAAGTACTATGATAATAAGTTTACTTTGTACTGCAGTTGACCCCTTGAAAAAGACGACAGAGGAATTTAGTGGTTCAGGCAGCATCTGTGGAGGTAAACAGACAGTTGACATTTCAGTCAAAACCCTTCAACTGGAATGAATTTTAAAGGGGAGATCGAGGGGGAAGGTCCAGATGAGATGAAAATAAACATTTTGGTTCATAAAAGAGAGCACACAATGGTAAGATGTACAGCTGGTTATACTTTAATGTAGATTCATATTCAGAGATTTCAATGTCTTTTCATTCTTTGGTGTATAACACTGTGGAAATTTACATATTAAATTCATGTCCTGCATAATTTACTCTTTATTCCACACTATTTAATTCTGTGAATAATGCAAAAACTGGTGCATGTAAGATTTTGAATTAAAGAACAAAGGAAATCTTTCAATTATTTTTAAAAGGTCACTAGAATATATTAGTGAAAACTTGGATCCATCTCTTGTATCACTAACTCTGCAAGTTATTAGAAACTTATTTTTACGCTCCTTTAACCAATACAAAATATAATTAGATTGTTAAATATAGACTTTGCTACATTTTGATTCATTCAGTTTTCTTTCTAATTTTCCATTTTCTGGCCAAAAATTGTTGCCTTTGATCATTCACTAAGGGTTTTCAATAACTATTATATGTTTTGGAATTGTTATCCTATAGTTCCTTTCAAATCTTAATGTAGGTAGTTACCTGTTTGTGGGTAACCACAGCAAGTGACTCACTTTTAACCTACCATCAATTCAAGAGAGTTATGAAAAACTCTACTTGTCTAGTTCAGCTGTAATGTTACCTGACAAACTCAGCACAAGCCACGCTGGTGTAGAGGTTAGCACAGCGCTATTACAGCTCAGGGCGTCGGAGCTCAGATTTCAATTCCAGCACCCTCTGTAAGAAGGTTTGTATGTCCTTCCCATGAAGTGTGCGGATTTCCTCCGGGTGTTCCTGTTTCCTTCCACAGTCTAAAGACGTATCAGTGAGCAGGTTAAGTGGTCGTTGTAAATTGTCCTGTAATTAGGCTACTATTAAATCAGCGGGTTGCAGGGGAGTGCGGCTCGGTAGGCCTGTTCCGTGCTGTATCTCTAACTAAAGAAACATAGAGGTCAACACAAGGACAGGGCAGCACAGTGGTGCAATCAGTAGAGTTTCTGCCCCACAGTACAAACAACTGAGTTCAACCCTGATCTCTGGTGCTGTCTGCGTGCAGTTTGCAGGATCCCCCTGTCAGTGCCTGGGCATTTCCCAAGTGCTTTGCTTTCCATCCACATCCCAAAGACATGTAGATTGAGGGCTCAAGTAGCCACTCTAAATTCCCTCTAGTGTGTAGATAATGATTGAATCAGGAGGGAAATGATGGGAAAGGGGGCAGAATAAAATAGGATTCATGTAGGACTAATTTAAACGGTGCTTTATGTTTGGCATGGACTCAGTGGTCTAAAGGTTCTTTTCCATACTGTATGATTCCGTCACCATCCAGAACACCACAAGTACATAACTGACAACCTATTCACCACCCTGAACATCCACTTCCTCCATCACTAGCGTCTAAAAAATGTACTTAAGTTATTCACCTAGGCTACTCCAGACCACCACCAAGTAGAAGGGCAGCATGCGCCTAGGAAAACCACATCTTCTGAGATGCACATCTGGACTGGAAACATCTTACTGTTCTGTCATCTTCACTCAATGTATAACCTGAAATTCCATACTCAAATTCCATACTCCATATTCCATATGCTCCTCTCACAAGAAGGACTGGAGCAGTTCAAGAAGATAGCTTGTCATCACCTACTCAGGGATGACTGACAATGGGCAATAAATAATGGCCTTGTAGTAGTAACCAGATACCAAAGTATGAATGAAGTGCTTTCACTATCCATTGTTACCACTAGTAATTCTACAAATGCTGGAAATCTAGAGCAACACACACTAAATGCTGGAGGAACTCAGCAGGTCAAGCAACATCTATGGAATTGAATTAATAGTTGACGTTTCTGGCCTAGACCCTGTCCTGATGAAGGGTCTCAGGCCAAAACATCAACTGTTTACTCATTTCCTTAGATGTTGCCTGACCTGCTCTTCCTCCAGCATGTCTCTATCCATTGGATAGTGTTTAGACCTGTTTCGATAAATGTTGAATGTGGATTGTATTTTATTGTTTGCTCAAACATTTATTGTCAGTAAAATGAATGTAAATTGTACACAACCATCAATTGTAACCAGGATAAATTTATTTCACCTGATGCATTTTCAGAAGTGTACTGTATAGCTACTGTATAATATGGGACTACTTTATGTTGTAGGGACACGTCATTGTATGTGCTATTAGGCACATATTGAGCATGCACTATTAGGCACGTATTGATCTGTACGTGTGAGTTAGAGTTCGGTTTCAGTCAGAAAAGAACCCTGTTAACTTAGCTCCCGTCTCCAGCATTTTTATTTATAGCTTTGTTGTGTAACCCAGCCACATACACAACAAATTGGCGACGAGGTTAATGAACCTACATCATATCGGAACATTGTGTTTTAATTGATAACGACACTCGGAGGAAGAGCGCAAAGAGCGAGCCAAGTAGCAGGAGAAGGAGGCAGAGTGAGGCCATGAGTCTGAAAGGAAGTGGGAGCACAGCCAGGGTCGGGAACATCAGGAGACCGAGAGACACAGTCAGAGCCGCAGCACATCCAGGCGAGACCACAGCCAGCGCGGAACCCCAGGGCTGAGGGTCTGCCTGCCCCATAAGGGAGATAAAAAGGAGCCCCAAACACACACACACACACACATCTAGAGGAAGGGCGCTAGTGGCACTAGCAAAAAGGTCATGTGAGTCAAAAAAAAGGGAGAACGGGGCTAAATTAACGTAACAAAAATGGTGACTGGAACCATTACAGCATTTGATAGTAGCATTGAAGACTGGGCAACTTACATTGAGAGAATGGAGTTATATTGTGATGCTAATGATGTTAATGATGGAAAGAAAGCCAGCATCTTACTTAGGCTACGTCCACACTAGACCGGATAATTTTGAAAACATCGGTTTTGAGTAAAAACGACAGGCGTCCACACTAGGCGTTTTTCAAAATATCTTTTCACACTAAAACAGATTATTTGAGCGAACCTACTCCTACTGGGCATGCGCAGACACATCTACAGAAAACAAGCAAAGTGAAAACAGTAAAGTATTTACATTTCCGCGGCAGCATTGTGCTATTTCCATTGGTCAAAAACTAGAGTACCTACAACAACAACGAAAGGAAGTTTTCAACAATGTCTTCGAGGAATACAAAGAAAACTTGGAAAATCAGACCGGACTTCTTCGTTTAGACAGACAATGAAGTCGAGCTGTTTCTGCGAGTTACAAACGACTACAAAGTCAGCAAAGCAGTGGAGAACGTGGAGATGTTTAATTCCAAACAAGCTATTAATGTAGACAATAAAGTAAACAACACACGCATGAAGTCGTCCTCTGCCCAAGATCAATAATTACAAAATGTTAAATGGCCAACTCGACATAGACTACCAATTCCACATCAAACCCAAACCTATTAGGGTGGAAGAGGGCACTCAACTCAATTTGAAATACTAACTACCAAGTCAGATGTGTACAGCAATTCATTTTCCCCCCCCCGCACAATTAAAGCATGGAATAATCTTAATCCTAGCACAGTCACACAACCAAACCCAATTAAAATTAAGGCAGCTTTTCTTCTTCAAAAATCTCCTTCTTAAGCCCACCCTCCGCCACCTCGAGTTTAAATTCCATGCGGAATATTTTGGAGGATCAAGAACCAAGAACATAGAATCTTCTGCCGCCAGACCTGTGCAGTATTTCTGACATTAATATTTTTAAAGATAGACTCAATCAAATCAATTTAGGGGATCTAGTCAAAAAAGCTCACTTTACAATTTAACTCTCACACCATTCACACCGACTGCGCATTATAACAGCGGTGGTCAGTTTGCAACAGTGCCAGCTTGGAGACCCTGGGGTACAGGAGATCGAGGGTATGACCACCGCAGACTGGGAGACTGGAGGGTACAGGCAGAAGAACAGAGGATGCAAACAGAGAAACCGAGGGGACCAGTTTGAAAGCCACCTCCAGTTTAAATTCCATGCGGAATATTTTGGAGGAACAAGAACCAAGAACCAAAAACAGCTGTGCGCTGCTTGCACAGTACCAAGCAGAAGCAGAAAAAGCATTGTTGTGGTGGTGTTGTCATGACAACGTTTTAAAATCTCTCCGTTTAGCCCGTCTACACTACAACACGAAACAATCGTTTTCAAATTTACACACTCTGGAGAGTGTTTTCGAAAATCTCCGTTTTCAGGGGATGAAAATGCCGTTTTAGTGTGTACGGAAAGTCAAAACAAAGAGAAAAGGCTTCGTTTTCAAAATTATCTGGCGTAGTGTGGACGTAGCCTTAGTATTATGGGAGCAAAAACATACGGCCTGCTACGGAGCTTGTTAACCCTGAAAAGCCAGCTGACAAAACATTCAAGCAAATACTAGACACTCTCCAACAGCATTTAAACCCCAAACCACTGGTCATTGCTGAAAAATTTAAATTTCACAATCAGAATCAGAGCAAAAATGAAAGCATTTCTGAATATTGTGCTGAATTGCGCAAATTATCAGAACATTGTCAATTTGGAGCTGGTCTATCAAATGCATTGAGGGACAGATTAGTGTGTGGTATGCACTGTGAAATCACACAGAAGATGTGTGAAAGGGACCTTACATTAGAGAAGGCGCTGAACATTGCAATATCAACGGAAACAGCCGCACGAGGTGCTTCCGAGATACAACAAAGATCTCTGGAATATGCTACAAATAAGATGTCACTGAACAGAAATGAAGGAAAGAAACGTTACTGTTGTGGGAACAGGTCACATGACCCTGATGACTGTTGGTTTAAAGAAACAGAATGCAGAAACTGTGGCAAACAGGGCCACACTGGCAGAGTATGCAAAGCTAGTAAACAGCAGAAAAAGGTCAAAATACAGAGGAACAAGAAACCCCAGAAAAGAAAATACAACAAGGTACACAAAATGAAAGAAGGCAGTTCTGATGAAAGCAGATCTGATGAAAATGAATCCGACGAAAGTGAATTGTCTTGTATGCAATATCACAGCGTGAAAGAGACAGATGATCGAAGAGTAATATGGATCACTCCACAAGTGGTGGGCGTGAGACTGAAAATGGAGTTGGACACAGGCTCAGTTTTAACAGTGATCTCTGCACACGACTACAAACAACAGTTTTCACACATACTTCTGAAATGAACGAAACTTCTACTAAAAACTTACACAGGACAGAAAGTGTGTCCCGAAGGCAAAATTATAGTGACAGTGACCTACAGAGATAAAACACAGCAAGTGAACCTCTATGTACCGAAGAATGGAGGACCACCGTTGCTGGGACGTGAATAGCTCAGGAAAATCCAGTTGGATTGGCACACCATCAAGGCACTAGATGTGTCAACAAAGGAGGGCTGCTCCGTGGGGAAGATGTCCGCAGCTCTCCTCTCGCCCATTGTCGACTATTACAACGATGAGGAGGAGCTAGACAGCGTCGACAGGGAGACAGATATTGCCAATAAGCAGGATGATGAAGACTACCTGGAAGTAAAAGAGCAGATGTACCAGGAGAAATTGACATCTCTCAAAAGACAGCTACAGCAGATACAGGAAGGCACTTTGCAGGAGTATCAGAAAAGGATGAAGAAACTAGATCAACAATACAAGGAAAGAATAGGAAATGAAGAGCTTTTTCTGCAACTGGAGACAGAACAAGTGGAAAGGAATTATATTAAAGAGAAGAAAGCAGCAGCGAAAGAATTTGAAGATAAAAAGATTGAGTTAGAAGAAAAGAAAAAGATGATTGAGAATGAGAGGCTAACAATGGAACTCACAGGAGATTCTATGGAGATAAAGCCAATAATGACTAGGAAACTAAGGGGGAAACCTAATGACCCTGTTCCAATTATAGACAAAAGACGAGAACCTGCACCTGCGCAGTTAAATTACTTGTTAACAGATGAACAGATAATGAAAGATCTGCAAACTCTCAATAAGCTTAAATCTCTGAAAAGACCAGCATCTCCATCTTCTCCTGAACAATTTCCTTGGGAAAGATCCATGAAAATTGGTCATCCCTTAAAAGCTCTTGGACAAAATCAATTCCATTCAAACAGAACAGCTTTTGCACAAGGTAAATCTTGAACCAATCGTTTCCTCCACTGAGAATCATACACTTAATCCTTTGCAGGGAAGTTTCTTTTGCACATACAAATTTTGAATCCTCAGCCAATGTGTCTTGTTTTGCACAAAGAAGTTGGGAAACAGCATCAAAACAGAGGGGAATTCTGGCAACAAACTGTAAAGTTTCTATTGTTGTATTTTCACACTTTGCTGAATATGCATCTGAAGGAATTCTCCCTCTTAAACCAGGAAAGCAATCTTTTCTTGCACTGTGCACAACTGGTATTTTTCATACACAGGATCAGGGGTGCAGTGGCAGCCGGAGCATTCCGAAACGCGTCCGGCACCTCTTTAAGGAAAAAGCCAAAATAAACAAGCTAATTAATTAAGTGCCACCCGGGGTGATTTGAGTCTCTCAGAAGCTGCCGATCTCCTGGGATTTTTATGCACAACATACTCTGGAGTTTACAAAGAATGGTGCCAAAAACAAAAAAAAAATCCAGCGAGTAGATTTAACACAATGTTTGCGCTCATGGAACAGCCATTCGTTGGATTTTTTTTTGTTTTTGGCACCATTCTTTGCAAACTCCAGAATAAATTGTGCATAAAAATCCCAGGAGATCAGCAGTTTCTGAGAGACTCAAACCACCCCGGGCGGCACCTAATTAATTAGCTTATTTATTTTGGCTTTTTGCTTAAAGAGATGCCGAACGCGTTTCACAGCGCTCCGGCTACCACTGCACCCCTGCCTAGAATCCTCTAAAGAATTCAGAAACAGTGCATACAGTTCAGTCTCATTTTCTTGTCCAAGATTTGTTTTTTTTTGAACTTCAGACAGATAGCACTGCAGATAATCCTTAATATCAGCAAGACTGTACTTTAACAGTAACTTAAGAACAATGGAATGAACAACAGGATTTAAATCAAACAACAGGAATTCTGCAGATGCTGGAAATTCAAGCAACACACATCAAAGTTGCTGGTGAACGCAGCAGGCCAGGCAGCATCTATAGGAAGAGGCGCAGTCGACGTTTCAGGCCGAGACCCTTCGTCAGGACAGGATTTAAATCAACTACTTCTTCAAATGGTGAAAGATTACTGGTAAAGTACTGATCTTCCTGTGAGTCACTGGATTGCCCCGACTTTTGAATAACTAGCAGAGATAGCAGATCACCAACCACTTCTTTTGGAAACCAAAGCTACGAAAAATACATCACACCTCTTGAAAATATTACTAATTTTGCTACAGCTTCACTTATTTCTTCTGTTACCACTGGTACATAATCATCATCTAGAGAAGTATGGCACAGTGGGCAGAGTCCCCCCCACCCCACGGACTTGAGTTATAAATGGGCCCAGACCAGAAGTAAAAAAAAAGGCTTGTTATAATTTGATATTATTAAGTGACTAAGTAAACAATTGGTAGGCGTTTGTATGTTAAGGGTAAACATATTTATTTAGCATAGTACCCCAGTAAAAAAAAGCTGATACACTACATGTATTAAAATAAAAGGGGAGGAATGTACTGTACAGCTACTGTATAATATGGGATTACTTTATGTTGTAGGGACACGTCGTTGCATGCACTATTAAGGCTGATTTATACTTCTACGTCAAATCAATGCCATACGTATGGCGTAGCTGCAAACCCTACACAGAGCCTACGCGGATCCCTACGCCGTAGCCTGATGCGCACCTCTCCCAAAATGTAACTACACATCGCGGCAACGCAGACCGCAACAACTGTGATTGGTCCGCTTGGTAGCATCGCATTTCCTCCTACGCTGCAGTAGCTTCCCATTGGGCAACTGAAGGGCAGGGAAGGAACTCTGGCTACAATGCTTTCCATAAAGCTTTACAGGCCTCTGAAATTATGGAGGACACATTTCGCTTTTACAAAAAAAGACGCTCACTTTAAACTTGTTTACCCCGAGAAAGACCACCATGACCATGAAGCCTTGCACGGGCAGGTATGTGCACATGTGCGACGTGCCCGAATTGCAGACCGACACAGACACACCAACGCACAAGTGTAAATGCTCACAACGCGCATAGGTCACTTGCGTAGGTTACGGTGTCCATTTGATGCACAAGTATAAATCAGCCTTTAGGCACGTATTGAGCATGCGCTATTAGGCGTGTATTGATCTGTATGTGTGTGTTAGAGTTCGGTTTCAGTCAGTAAAGAACCCTGTTAACTTAGCTTCCATCTCCAGTGTTTTTATTTATAGCTTTGTTGTGTAACCAGCCACATACACAAGAAGAAGAATATCTCTTACTTGCCCTTGCCTTCCCTATTAAGTCAGACCACTCAAATGTTTTGATCTTTTGAGATTCTACCAATTAAGCTTTTATAATAGATTGCTTATGGCAGGTATTTTGAATATTGCATTACTCTAGAACTATCAGAAAAGTTCTAGCCAACGGGTTGACTCGTGTTATCTGTAGCCAGCATTTCCAAGCAGATTATCAGCCTTTCATCCTGCTGTATCCAAAACTGCACCCAGTTCTCTGGGGAGAGGGTATAGGGAAGAGTCTCACCAAGGTCTACACAACTGCAATAAAACTTCTTTTCTCCTATGTAAAGGATCACATAGCATTTGCCTCTCGCGTCATTTACTGCTCTTGCATGTTGATCTTTGATAACTTGTGTACAAGCCCAGCCAGATGCCTTTGAACATCAACATTCACCTATTATTAACCATTTAATATTGCTATTTTTGTTAAGTCAGTGAATGAACTCACATTATTTCCTACCTGCCAGTGGTCACCCACTCACTCAATCTTTACCTAGCCCCTTAAAGGATCTTTATATTCCCTCTACACACTCACAATTCCATCTTGTCATTATCAGCGGCAAAGTTGGACATGTGACATCAGAATCAGAATCAGGTTTATTATCACCAGCATGTATCATGAAATTTGTTAACTTAGCAGTAGCATTTCAATGCAATACATAAAATAGAAGGGGAAAAAAGTAATAATAATAAAAAATAAATAAATTACAGTATACGTATATTGAATAGATTAAAAATCATGCAAAAAACCAGGGATGATATATATTTAAAAAGTGAGGTAGTGTTCAAGGGTTCAAAGTCTATTTAGGATTCGGATGGCAGAGGGGAAGAAGCTGTTCCTGAATCACAGAGTGTGTACCTTCAGGCTTCTGTACCTCCTACCTGATGGTAACAGTGAGAAAAGGGCATGCCCTGGGTGCTGGAGGTCCTTATTTCATTTCTTCCACCAGATCATTGTGTTTCGACTGCCAGGCTAAGATGGAACAAATGATTTCCATTCTACTTTCTGCCCAATAACTAATCCTCAAATCATATCAGCATATTACCCCATTTCCATGTGCATTGTCAGGAATGAATCAGCAGTTTTGTGTTTTTCCTTCAGTGAAGACAGGTACAAAGTAATTGTTTAGTTCCTCTGCCATTTCCTTATTCCCCAATATAAATTCTATGAACTATGTCTGTGAGTGTTATGGATTTTTAAAACACCTATTACAGTTCTTATAATCTGTTTCTCAGCTTTGCAACACATTCAATCTTACTGTTTTTTTTATAAATTCCATGGACCATTGTCTGCTGAAATCTTAAGTGCTCCCAATCCTCAGAATCACTTTGTCAACTTGATAAACCTCTTCTTTCGTTTTTATACTTTCTTTAATTTATCTGCTCTGCCGATGGATGAATTATCTTTTCTTTTGGGATTTTGCCCTTGACCTTCTGTTGCAAATCATGTAACATCTCTTTAAATGCAACAATTGCCTGTTCACCATTATATTCTTTAATGTATTCTCCCAATGTAAAATTATATTATGTTATTGTCACTCTCCCCCAAGGCCCCTTGACTACAGGGATATCAATCCATTCCTTTCACTGAATAAAATAGCCTTTACCTTTATCGTTTCTTCAACATATTGATCTTGAACAGCAATTCACTTTCTACCTTAGTTGAACAAATTTGATATGGCCAGTCTATGTGTAGGTCAAAGTCTCCCACAATTACCATTTTACCCCGGATGCACACACCCCTTATTAATGCCATACCCAGTTTTACAATTATTAGTGACCTTTAATTAATTCCTACAAATGATTTCTCTACTTGCTATTTTACAGCCTGATCCAAATTGATTCCAGTTCTATTTCAGATCTGTCAAGTCAAGATAATTTCTTACCAGATCATTGCTATGCATTGTGAACAGACTGCCAGGCCAAGATGGATCTAATTATTTCCATTCTGCTTTCTGTCCAATAACTAATTCTAAAACCATATCAGTATATTAGCCCTATTGTCCTCTCTTTTTGGTGCCTGCACCAATGTGCTCTCTTACAGGTAAGTGCGTTATAGCTCTCCTTAATACCTTTGCCTATCCTGAAAGTTAAATAATTCAGAATATTTAGTTTTTACTTTATCTCACCCTGGAATCATATTTCTGACATGGTAATGAGATTATATTCATTTACTTCTAATGGTGTCATTTACAACTGCACATTGTCACTCAAGTGAAAGATCCCAGACTTGCTGTGATTACATAATATTACACTGAAGAATCTGCCTTTTTGAATCTGTGCCAGGTTAGACTAGGCTTCTTTTAATAATTATAAAAATTATTCACATTGAAATTTACAGCCTTTAAATGTCCCTGAATGTCAGAAATATTTAGAAGCTGTTAAAGTTCTTGACAAGTTTGCCTTGTGACAGCTGTTCAGACAGGTCCAGTGGTAAGCCTCAGGACAATGCCAGCTAAACACTCATTAAACAGGAGTTGAAAAGGCAAATCACTACAATTGGAGGTACAGTCGACGTTTCAGGCCGAGACCCTCCATCCTGACGAAGGGTCTCAGCCTGAAACGTCGACTGTACCTCTTCCTAGAGATGCTGCCTGGCCTGCTGCGTTCACCAGCAACTTTGATGTGTGTTGCTTGAATTTCCAGCATCTGCAGAATTCCTGTTGTTCACTACAATTGGCCTATGTTTTGATTTGTAAGAATAATCTCTTCTAATTGCCTCACTTCTGTATTTTAGAACCTCTTTTTTTTTTCTCCCCCTTTATTTCTTTTGGAATATTACAGAGAATGAGAAGACAAAAGACGGCTACATAAATATGAAAAAGTGAATCTTGAAGAAATATAAACAAGAAGTAGTAGTTTGGAAGTGTAGGGGAGGCTGGGAAAAATGTAGGTCAGGGCACATCAGTTTATTGGGGATTTCTCTAGGATTAGAGAAAGGCATCAGCATTTAAGTGGCCAATGTTTACTGTAAATGGAAGTTAGTCAGAAAAATGAAGAGGCATAAAAGGAGTTTTAGCAACAAGTGAACATAGCAAAAGGTGAAGAATGATAACGTTATGGAAGCAAAAATAGATAGTCTTTAAGACAGAATCAAACAGGATACCATATTTCTGAATGCTTCAGTCAGTATCTGTAAAAGGAAAATTAATTGCTAGCAAATATACAATGTTAAAATCAGGAAACTGATGGGAGAAAAGCTCACAATAAATTACACTGTGCATTCAAGGCAGAAAACAGACGAAATTCATGGGTTCATAAACAGCAAGTACCAGGTGATAATAATAATAAATAAATAAAAAGCACAAATGGCTGGCTACATCAGAAAGATACACATTTGATTGCACAAGAGATAACAGGCTGATGTATATTGAGCAGACTGAGCAGTATTTTGAAGCTAATGAAATAGCCAAGTAGAAATGAGTGGCAGTTTTGCTGAGTGTAATAGTGAAAAAGCCTAAAATTTGCTTAGAATATTAACAGCTGCAACCAAACCGACTGAAATGAGCTTTGCAGATATTGTGAAAGTAATGCAGGAACATTTAGAACTGAAACCATTGTTGACTGCAGAACATTTTAGGTGTCATAATCGAAATCAAAAGGAAGGGGAGTCCATTTCAGTGCAAGTGCGATACTGAAGAGATTGTCTGAGCATTGTCAGTTTGGTAATGGGCTTAATAATGCACTATGTGATCATATAGTTTGTGGAAGCATTCGACAACAGCTACAAACTAAAGCACAACTCACATTTAAAAGAGCAGTTAAAATCACTGTATCAATTGAAACAGCAAACAGACACAATGGAGTTGCAGTCTGGAATGAAAGTGAGCATGAACAAAATTGCAATACCTACAGAAACCAGCTTGGCCGAACAAACTGTGTTACCACTGTGGCAGGGGCTCACATACACCAGAGCAATTTCAGGTTTAAAGGTGAAACTGGCAGAAAATGAAACGAAGTGCACACCATTCAAAAGAGCATGTCAGACAGACAAAAATAAATGGTCTACACAGGGAAGAGAAAAAGATGAAAAGTCAAGTTAAAAGAGCACTAATCTGCATGCTGATGACAAAAAATCTGATGATGATAAGAGTGACACAGGACTGGGTAGCCTTGAGATTCATAATGTGGAAACTAACAAGAGACAAGCAATATGGCTTACACCAGAAGTGAACAGAAATGGAATTGTGCACCACCTCAGCAGTTTCAGTCATTCCACAAAATTTTGAATGGCATTGCAAACATTCTGGATCCTACCCACTTCTCCTCTTCTCTTCAGCAGTTGCATCTCCTCATCCTCAATATACTTGGCTGCTCCATGGATCACCGTTGTCCAGTGGTCTCTGTCACAAGCCAGCTGCTGCCACTCATTCACCTCGATATTTCTTTGAGAGAGCTGCTGCTTGGGTTGGCTTTTGTACCTCTTGCAGGGGGCACCATGATCTCTGTTGCCCTGAGAGAGTTCTCTGTAGAAGACTGCTTTTGGTAACCTGGAGTTGTCCATGCGAGACACGTGGCCTGGCCAGCAGAGCTGCTTGAGCAGCAAAGTGGGTTCAATGCTTCGAAGTTGAGCTTTCTCCAGAACCTCGTTGTTGGGGACACGATCCTGCCAGCTGATACCCATGATGAAGCACAGGCAGCACTGGTGGAAGCGTTCGAGCAACCAGATTTACTTGTGGTACAAGCTCCAGGCTTCAGAGCATATAGCAGTGTTACGATAATGGCAGCCCTGTATGCCTGGATTTTTGTGGACGGACGCAGCTCGTGGTTCTTCCACACACGTCTCTGGAGGTGCCTGAAGACACTGCTGGCTCTGGCGGGTTGATTGTCAACATCCCTTACTACTGTAGCATCGGTGGAGATGACACTGCCCAGGTAGGTGAACTGTTCAACCGTGGTGAGAGGGTGGACTTCAATGGTGAACTGAGGTGGGTTGTAAATGGCATGAGGAGACTTCTGATGGAGGATCATTGTTTTATTCAGACTGACCATTAACTAGCAATACTACTACAGTATTATATAATTGTAGTTCCTAAGTTATTGATGGAGGAATTCATCCAGGTCTTCTATGTTCTTTTGATTGACTGTAAATGAACAGAATCAGCACAGTCACCCAGTGCAGATAATGGAATGCCTTCATACAATGCTTTCAGTAATTGTATCGCCATGTCTTCAGTTTAATTGTAACACTCAAGATGATTGTCGATACATTCAAATTCTTTGTAGTTTCTAACTTGTTGAAGCAGTGAAAGCGTTTCATTTTCACTCCCAACTGTTTCTGGCATCTCCAAGTCTGAATGCTTGAAACTGGAGGCAGTAAAACTTCCAAATTTCCAAAAGGGAGGGAAGAGAAAATGGCGGCGTGACACAGCGAACGCGGCCGTTCCGAATGATATCGATATGTGTTAACTAGGAGGCCGTGCACATTCCTGATTTGACGGAGACAGCCGTGAGAAGCACGGAGGAACACCTGGAGAAACTTCTGAAATGCCCGCTTCGCTGCCGCTGCTACTGTGCGATTGAGAATCTCCGGAGGGGAAGGCCTTAAATCCTCGGCTTTGCCTATTGCCAGTTGCCGGGGCGGGGTCGAAGCGCTCGGCAGGGATGGTGCTCGGCGCTCGGTGTCGGAGAGCTGGTCAGAGGCTCAGAGTTTTCGGATGGACTCGGAGTTGGACTGTGGTCGGATGCTTCCAGGATGCTGCATCAGCAAGTTTGCGGCGCTGGAGATTCACCGTCTGATTTTGAGACTTTTACCGTGCCCATAGTCTGTTCTTATCAAATTACCATATTGCTTTGCACTGTTGTAACTATATGTTATAATTATGTGGTTTTTTGTCAGTTTTTAAGTCGGTTTGTCATGTGTTTCTGTGATATCATTCTGGAAAAACATTGTATCATTTCTTAATGCATGCATTACTAAATGACAATAAAAGAGGACTGCGTGTCCTCATAATCTAATCTAATCTAAATTACTTTACTGCTTATTTCTTGCCAATTAACTGTGCCAAAAATCATTGCTTTTTGAACGCAAACACACGCAACAGACACTAGCATAGTGTTTAACGACCACATAAGTACATGTAGCTGCCGCTAGTTAGAAACTTCCGCAACAATGTCCTGTCCCAATTAAGCGGCATACAGTCTCAAATAAATGATGGGAATCCTGGTTAATTTCTTGATTTGCTTTTGTTCCTTAAGATTTGAACCAAATAAGTAGCTGCCTGATTAATTGATAGCCCAATTAACTGAATTGAACAAACAGGACTTTAGTTTAACCAAGATTGGGAGTCTGTCAGAAGATAAAATCTGCAAGTGTTGGGGCATCACTTTGAATTACAGCAATAAAGAAGGGAATGGCATGAAGATGAACTGAATTAATTCTAAAAACCAGCATCAGCCTTATGGAAATATAGAAGCAACGCAGCATGGCAGCAAATAGCCAATTAATCTTAAGACTTGAGTGTTTTTCATTCACTATAACTCTAATTGAAGCCTTGTTCTGCCAGAACTTTCGAGGAGAACAAATTTGATAGTGCTGGAAAACATGCACTGGAATTACACAGCATGATGAACCCATGCCAGTTTTAATTGGTATCGGAATCACATAAAATTTGTTCTGCAGCCTCATTCATTTCAGTGACCAGCCAGTATCAACCCAGCTGTTTCGAAAACAGCATGTATTGAAAACTGTGGCCAATAAAGCGGCCACTGTGTGTTTGTTTATGGTCTTATGCTGCTGTAGCCTATCCACTTCAGCATTCAATGTGTTGTACCTTTAGAGATGCTCTTCTGCACATCACTGTAGTAACATGCGCTTATTTGAGTTATTGTCACCTTGATCCAGTCTGGCCATTCTCCTCAGATCTGTCTCATTAGCAAGGTATTTTCATCCATAGAACACCTGCTGATGGGATTTTTTTTGTACCATTCTCTGTAAACTCCAGGATATGAGCAGTTTCTGAGATACTCAAACAACTTCGTCTGGCACCAACAATCACCCCACGATTAAAGTCACTTAGATCACATTTCTTCCCCATTTGGATGTTTGGTTTGACCAACAGCTGAACTTTTTGACCATGTCCGGATGCTTTTCAGCACTTGAGTTGCTGCCAGAAGATTGGCTGATTAGATATTTGCATTAACAAGCATATGTATCTAATAAAGTGGCCACTGGGTGTACACTTATACTGTTTCATAAGTGGTAGCTAATAGATTATAGCAGCTAGTGGTGGTACAATGCACTCTAGGAGCATTGGTAACTTGCTGGAAGAAGTAACAAATTAAAGGAGGAGTCTCTCAGATTTTCTAACCAGTTTAGAAACTCTGGGAGATGAGATGAAGACACAACTCAACCTACACAGGGTCCCTGAGAGTATTTGAAATACATCTTCAAAGAGCATTGAGACCAAACAGCAATTAAGCTTATCGTGAGAAATCAAGCCATTAGATGTGGATGCAATGTCACAGTATGACCTACATGCTTGGTTAAAGTTTGTGAATGCATCATGAATCTGCACCTCGTGCTTTCCCGAAGTATATGATGAATAAAACTATCTCGGGCTTCTACCCAGGTCTTGTATCGAATATAATTGATACCTGTACCTGGCTGGAAGCTGGAGAAGAGTTTATTCATCATGAATCTCTTCTTTCCCCATATTTGAGCTTTGATTAGTGAACAATCAGAGAGGTCAAAAGCCTGAGAAGACGTGGTTCTCTCTGGTTCACTGATTGAGCAGAAAAGGCAGCAACTCATGGCAGTATTGGAGCTTTGAGCATCACCCAATCAGCGTTCGAGATTGATTAGCAAAAACAAATTAAAGTAAGGCAGGGGCAATCAGAACGGCCATCAGTGGCTCAGAGTTAAAGTGGAGATTTTGAGGCTTTAGCTTTTTGAAGCTTCATCAAGCAGAGGCTTCTGTCAGAGGGGTAAAAAAAAGCTGCAAGTAGAGGGTTTTTTCCTTACATTTTCTTAGTTATAACAGTAGAGATTTCAGGCAGGATAGTGGAATGCTCCTCTTGCAGGATGTGGGAAGGCAGAGAGACCTCCAGAGTCCCTGACGACTACACCTGCAAGAAATGCATCCAGCTGCAGCTTCTAACGCTCCATGTTAAGGAGTTGGAGCTGGAACTGGATGAACTCCGTTTCATTCGGAAGGCTAAGGGGGTGATAAATGGTGCAGATAGAGAAATAGTTACACTCAAGGTGCAGAACACTGGAAACTGGGTGACAGTCAGTAAGGAAAAAGGGGTTAAACAGTCATTGCAGAATTCCTCTGTTGCCACCTCCCTCAACCACAGGATACCGTTCAGGGTGGGGGGGAAATGACATAGCAGAGGAAAATCACAGTAGTCAGGTCTCTGGCACAGAGTTTGACTCTAAGGGAAGTGGGGGGAGAAGAGGCGAGCTGTGGTGATAGGGGATTTGTTAGTTTGGGGAAAGGACAGGATGTTCTGTGGATGAGAACAAGATTCCTGGATGGTATGTTGCCTGCTGGGTGCCAGGCTCCAGGACATCTCAGATCAAGTCCTCAGTGCATTCTTAAGTGGGAGGGTGAACAGCCAGAGATCATGGTCCATGTAGGTTCCAATGGCATGGGTAGGAAGAGTGATGAGGTTCTGCAAAGGGAATTCAGGGAGTAAGGTACTAAGTTAAAGGGCAGGACTTCCAGGGTTGTGATCTCAGGTTTGCTAACCATAGCATGGGCTAGTGAAGTCAGAAATAGGAAGCTTATACAGTTTAACGCATGGCTAAGAAATTGGTGTAAGGGGGAGGGCATAAGAGTTTTGGATCATTGGTCTCTCTTTCAGAGAAGATGGGTCCTGTACAGAAGTAACAGTTTGCACCTGAACTGGAAGAGGACTAATATCCTAGTGAGAAGGTTTGCTGGTGCTGCACAGTGGGGGTTAAACTAGGGTTGCAGGGAGACAGGAACCAGAGTGCTAGAACAATTAGTGGAGAGGTTGTGGAGACAGATGTTGTTGAAACAACAGGCAAAATCAGGAATCAAATAGTTGAGCATGGTGCTACTAGTGCCCTGAGCTGCATATATTTCAATGCAGGAAGTACAATAGGAAACATGGATGAGCTCAAGGCATGGATCACCCACCTGGAATTAGGATATTGTAGCCATTGGTGAGACTTCATTGAAGGAGGAGCAGGACTGATAGATCAATATTCCGCATTCCTGTTGTTTTAGACGCAACAGAGTGGGAGGGATTAAAGAAAGAGGGGTGGCGTTACTAATCAGGAAAAATGTCACGGCAGTGCTCCATCAGAACAAACTGGAGAACTCATCTAGTGAGGTATTATGGGTGGAACTGAGAAATAAGAAAGGGCTATATTATAAACCAACCAACAGTCCGAGGGATTTAGAGGAACAAATTTGTAGAGAGATTGCAGACTGTTGCAAGAAACATAAGGTTGTTAAAGTAGGTGATTTTAACTTTCCACATATTGACTGGGACTCCCATACTGTAAAAGGACTAGATGAAATAAGAGTTTGTCGAACACGTTCAGGAAAGTTTCCTTAATCGATATGTAGAAGCACCAATGAGAGAGTGTGTGTTACTTGATCTGCTATTTGGAAATGAGACAGAGCAGCTGATAGAAGTTTGTGTAGGGGAACACTTTGCATCTAGTGATTATAATGCCACAAGTTTCAAAGTAAATTTGCAAAAAGATAGGTCTAGTTGAGATTATAAAATATAGGAAGGCCAATTTTAATGGTATCAGAAAATCTTTGGCAAATGTGGATTGGTATAGGCTGTTTTCTAGCAAAGGTGAACTTGGTAAGTGGAAGGCCTTCAGAAATGAAATTTTAAGAGTACAAAGTTTGTATGTGCCTGTTGAGGCCCTGGTTAAAAAAAAAGCAGAGGTGCATCACAGGTATAGGCAAGTAGGAACAAATGAAGTGCTTATAGAGTCTAATAAATGCAAGAGAACACTTAAGGAAGAAATCAAGAGGGCTAAAAGAAGGTATGAGGTGCCCTAGCAAACAAGGTGAAGAAGAATCCAAAGGTATTCTACAGATGGGTTAAGAGGGACAAAATTGGTCCACAGGATGGCACTCCATGTGTGGAACCAAGAGACAGAGGAGATCTTAAATAATTTTTTTTTTCTTCTGTATTTACTTAGGAGATGGACACAGAGTCTATAGAAGTGAGGCAAAGTGGCATCAACTTCATGGACCCCTTACAGATTACAGAGGAGGAGGTGCTTGCTATCTTGAGGCAAATCAAGTTGGATAAATTCCCAGGACCTGACAAGGTGTTCCCTCGGACCCTACAGGAGGCAAGTGCAGAAACTGCCAATGCCCTAAACAGAGATATTTAAGTCATCTTTAAGAATGGTACCAGAGGACTGGAGGATAGCCAATGTTGTTCAGCTGTGTTAAAAAGGTTCTAAACATAAACCAGGAAATTATAGGCTGGTGAATCTGATGTCAGACTTGGGAAAGTTATTGGAGGGTATTCTACGGGACCGGATATATAAGTATTTAGATAGACATGGTCTTATTAAGGATAATCAGCATGGCTTTGTGCGTGCATGATGAGTTATGCCTATCCAATCTTATGGAGTTTCTCAAGAAAGCTAGTAGGAAATTGGATGAAGGCAAGTCTATGGATGTTGTCTACATGGACTTTAGCGAGGCATTTCATAAAGTCCCGTATGGGAAGTTGGTCAAGAAAGTTCAGACACTTGGCATTCAAGATGAAGTCATCAATTGGATTAGACATTGGCTTTGTGGGAGAAGCCAGAGAGCGGTAGTAGATGGTTGCCTCTCTGATTAGTGAAGTGCTGCAGGGATCTGTGCTAGGTCCGTTGTTGTTTGTCATTTAGATCAACGATCTGGATGATAACATGGTTAACTGGATCAGCAAAATGCAGATGACACTAAGATATTGCAGGTGTAGTGGATAGCTAGGAAGGCTATCATGGCTTGCAGAAGGATCTGCATCAGCTGGAAAAATAGCAGATGGAATTTAATGCAGACAGTTGCAAGATTTCACACTTTAGTAAGAACAACCAGGGTAGGTCTTACACAGTGAAAGGTAGGGCACTGAGGAGTGCGGTTGAACAAAGGGAGCTGGAAATAAAGGTCCATAATTTGTTGAAACTGGTGTCATAGGTAGATAGGGTCGAAAAGAAAGCTTTTAGCATATTGACCATAAATCAAGGTATTGAGTACAGGAGATGGGGATATTACGTTGAAGTTGTATAAGACATTGATGAAGCCTAATTTGGAGTATAATGTGCAGTTTTGGTCAACTGCCTATAGGAAAGATGTAAATAAGATTGATAGAGTACAGTGGAAATTTGCAAGGATGGTGCTGGGTCTGGAGGACCTGAGTTAAAAGGAAAGATTGAATAGACTAGAATTTTATTTCCTAGAACATAGAAGAATGAAGGGAGATTTGATAGAGGTATACAAAATTATGAGGGGTATAGATAGGGTAAATGCAATCAGGTTTTTTCTATTGAGATTGAGTATAATCAGAGGTCATGGGTTAAGGGTGAATGGTGAAAAATTTAAGGGGAACATGAGGGGAAACTTCTTCACTCTGAGGGTCATGAGAGTCTGGAATGAGCTGCCAGCACAAGTAATGCATGCAAACTGGATTTCAACATTTAAGTGAAGTTTGGATGGATACATGGATGGTAGGGTATGGAGGGCTATGGTCCCAGTGCAGATTGATGGAAGTAGGCAGTTTAAATGGTTTTGATATGGACTAGATGTGCCAAAGGGCCTGTTTCTGTGCTGTACTTCTCTATGACTCTGTGACTCTATTTTTTCAAGATAGCACCAGTGAACAACACAACCAACAGCGACCTCCTGCAGACAGTCAACAAAACTATTTATTTTACTTCTTCTTTCATCAAATATTATTCTGTTACTAAGCTCCTTGTGATTGGAACCTGTGATTTACATTTTGATGGTATGTTTTAGGGCCAATTGTGCGATCCGGTACTTTGAGAGTACGGTGAGGTTTGGAACCAAGTGTGCCGTCTGGAGGACTAGAAGCCTAGAGAAGGGGTGTGAGCCCATGATCGACTCCATTGCTTCTTTCCAATTGAAATGTTGAGCAAGGATGAAGTTGACAAGGACAACAGTGGAGGACAAGGTGTTTGGCCTCATCTGCCTGCATTTGCCTGGTCTTCCTCTCCCTCTCACTAGCTGCTTTCGGAGGAAAGTGCAGGGATCTAAGGGGTCCACATTGCAAGGATTGATCAGCAAGGCTCATAGATGCGGGCTCATTTTGGAGGACCTTGAGGTTCATGTTGCATGGGTATCTAGATTCCCGTTACCCTTTCTTTTGCTATTTTTATGCGGTTTGATCGAAGCGATCAATGCAGACTGAGGTGTTTTGGTGAAGAATAGCTCGGTGGCCTGCAGTAGGCTAGCAGCTGAGTGCTGAACTGAAATAAAGTGAATACCACTGGATTCCCAGTTTGATGTTTGATATTCTATGTGTTGTTCACTCGCTTGCATAATTTGCCATTTGCACAATTTGTTCTTTTTCTGCACATTGAGTGTTTGATGTTTTCTTGAACGGGTTCCATGGTATTTCTTTGTTTCATGGCTGCCTGCGGGAGGAGGAATCTCAGAGTTATATTCCATCTACATACTTTGATAATAAATGTACTCTGAATCTTTTGAATCTTTGAATATACATCACCAAGAATGATGTGAGTTTGTAATCATTTTGCAAGCTTGCAAACTGTAAAATACATTGCACTCCCATTACTCAACAAACCCAAAACAAATCTTTCAAGCTGTGACCTAACATTCAGAAGCCTCAATATACTCTCACAAACTTGCCATTATTTCAAGCTTCATAGTTAAATCTTGCAGCTCCCACACACTGATAGTTAGTCAAAGCATTCAAGCACATTGTAAGGGATTTGCTGGAAAAGCATAGCATAACAGCACAAGGAGAAAAAAATAACATCAATAGACAAGTGAGGCACCTATAGCTCAGCTCCTTAAGTACAAAGTGCTGGTCATAACTGAAGCAACAATCTGGAAGTGTGAAGCCAGTGGCAAATGAAAACCTACTTCAGAGTATGGTATCCCAAATAATTTCTCCCAAATTTCTCTCCCTGTCATCATAGAATCTCCCCTAATGATTTATGATATACCTATTACTTGTCCTCTCTTCCTTCGCCATTAGTCTTCAGATGTTTTCCTTTCAGACGCCCAAAGCCTTTTACATGTCCTGATGAGCGGGAAAGACCTCAATGGTGGAGCTGGCGGAAGATGATAACACATCACAATGACAGTGAAGGCGGAGGAAGGCTGCAGAAGTGAAGGGTCCACAGTTGTCATACATTTCATGCCACTGGATCCTGACCTCGATCTGTCAAGGACTGTGTGATGGCTACTAGGGCATCAGCCTCCTCTCATTGAACAAAGTCATGCACAGCAGTTCTCCTTTAAGGGAATCCACCCTAACCCCTTAGAACATCATACCCAACTTGAGTGATTGCAAGAAGAGCAGCAAAAGAGCAGTTGTAATGGCTGCCACTCTCACCCACTCTCAGCAGCACTCAGACCCACCAACCTAGAAGACAGCACTTCACAACTCAGTGACCAGCAGCCACCACTGGTGAAAAGGCTGTGTCAGCCAAAAGCATATTGCACACAAATTCACCTGCAGAGGACTTTAGTGACAACTTGGATTGATGCCCTGCAGAAAGAGCCATTGGCACACACATTAAAAGTTTTGTGCACTGACAAGCCTCCTGTGAAGCTCGTAGTATCAACATACGTGTGAGAGATTAGCTCCAGTCTTGCATTAAGTTTGGCATGGAGCTTGCAGCCTATTTTGCCCAGCTTGGAAGAGGTAGCCAGCAACAATCGAATACAGTCCTGACGAAGGGTCTCGGCCTGAAATGTCGACTGTACTTCTTCCTAGAGATGCTGCCTGGCCTGCTGCGTTCACCAGCAACTTTGATGTGTGTTGCTTGAATTTCCAGCATCTGCAGAATTCCTCGTGTTTGCGTTTTTAAATGCAGGTATCTCTATCAGGCTCACACAGTCCTGTCTGTTCCCCTCACTATGGAATCCCCTATGACTACTGCATTCCTCATCTTCTTCTCTCCCTTCTGCACCACTCTTACTGCAATTTGCAGCCTGTAGCCTGTAATTTCCCTTAAGAAATGTACTTTAGAACTGTCTTAATGAATCCATGATTTCACAATCCTCTGATGAACTCAGCATACTTAACTCTCAAGCATGCAGGTGCAGCACCTTTAAGTGGATGAAGGTACATCACTATGGCCGCAAGAGACGGAGGAGGAGAGTACTCCAAACCAGGCTGAAATGCTAAGCAATGAAAGTTCCTCTACCTAGCATCTTGTTAGCAAAAATACATTCACTAGAGAATAAGACTGAGGACCTAAGGGCAAGATTGCAGTATCAGATGGAAAGGAGGAGTTGCTGCATTCCGTTTCGTGGAGACAGCTCACTCCGAACATGCCAGATTTGGAGATCAGACCCAAGGACTTCTCGATACACAGGATGAACCAAACTGCTAATTCAGAAAACACAAAAGGTGGGAATCTGTGTTTCATGATAAAGTCTCTGTAGTGTTCAACCACAGTGATCTTGATCTTGTCGGACTCTTGTTCCCTTGCCCTGGAGCATCTAATAATTAAGTGCCAACCACTCTGTTTACCAAGACAGTCCACCTCCATGATCCTAGCCACAGTTTACATAGTATCAAAAGACAGCCTTAACCAGGCTCTTCAGATATTAAATGCTGCCATCACCAAACAAGAAACTGTCCGCACCAATGCATTTCAAGTCATAGTCAAAGACTTCAATCAAGCATGTTTGAAGAAATCGCTACCCAAATATCATCAACATATAACCTGTAGTACCAGGGATCCAAATATACTAGTCTACTGCAACGCTACGATTAGGAATGCCTACCGTTCCATGTCTAGACCGCATTTCAAGAAATCTAATCTGATCAATTGGCTGTCCTTCCAGCATAACTGCATACAGCAGAGACTAAAGAACAAGTCTCCAGAGATTAGAACAACAAAGAGGTGGTCACAGGTGGCAGAGGACCGGCTACAGGATAGCTTTTGAGTTGGTGGACTGGGCGGTGTTCAAGCACTTGTCAGAGGATCTGAATGAATACATCATGGGTATAACGGACTTTATTAAAATAGTCATGGGTGAGTGTATCCCCACAAAACAATTCAGTCTTATCCACGTAGAATCTCTGAATGAACCATGAAGTCTTCAATCTGCTAAGGGCCAGATCAATGGCATACAGTTCTAGCAACCAAGTTCTTGAGATAAAAGGTATCCAGTACAATCTCTGGAAAGCCATCTCAAAGGCGAAATGGAAATTCTGGACCAAGTTGGGGGATGCTTGACTGATGTGGCAGAGCTTGAATGCTATTACATCTCACAAAGTGAAACCAAGTGATATAGGTAACAACAAGCTTCCAGATGAGCTCAATGCTTTCTATGCTCAATTTGACTGACAAAATATGGAGTTAGCTTCATGAACTCCCTCGGCCTTTGATGACCCTGTGATATCAGTATCTGAGGCCACCATGAGAACATGCTTCAGGACAGTGAACCCATGAACCCACAGAAACAATTCGGCCGAGATGGGGTACCTGGCTGAGTTCTGAAGACCTACGTTTATTACTGACTGGCATATTCATCGATGTTTTTAACCTCTCACTTCAGTAGTTTGAGGTACCTACCTGCTTCAAGCAGGCTTCAATTATACTGGTGTCGAAGAAGAATATGGTAACCTGCCACAATGACTATCATCCAGTAGCACTTTTATCCATTGAGGTGAAGTTCTCTGAGAGGTTGGTGATGAAACATATTAAATACTGCCTGTGAAATGACTTGGATCTGCTCCAATTAGCCTGCTGGTACAACAGGTTCACAACAGATGCCATTTCATTGGGTCTTCTTTTAACCCCGGAACATCCTTTTTATTGACTACAGTTTGGCATTCAACACTATCATCCCCTCAAAACTAATCACTAATCAATAAGATCTTGACCTCAGTACTTCCTTATGCAATTGGATCCTCGATTTCCTCACTTGCAGACCCCAGTCAGTTTAGACTGGCAACAACATCTCCTCCACAGTCTCCATCAATACAGGTGGCACCACAATGCTGTGGTTTAACCTCCTGCTCTATTTGCTCTACACTTATTACTGTACGGCTAAGCCATATTCAGGCTTGCTGATGACATCAAAGGTGGTGACAAATCTGCATATAAACGGGAGACTGAAAATCTGGCTGAGTGATGCCACAACAACAACCTCTCACATAATATTAGCAAGAGCAAGGAGGAGATTATTGACTTCAGGAGGAGAAAACCAAAACCCATGAGCCAGGCCTCATCGGGACAGAAAGGAATCAGAAAGGTCAGTAACTTTAAGTTCCTCGATGGTATCTTTTCATAGGATCTGTCCTGGGTCCAGTATGTAGTACAATTATGAAGAAAACACAGCAGTGCCTCTACTTCTTTCAAAGTTTGAGAAGATTTGACATAACATCTAAATGTCTGACGAACTTCTATACTTGTATGGTAGAGAGTTTACTGATTGGTTGCATTATGGCCTAGTATGGAAACACCAATGTCCCTGAACAGAAAATCTGACTAAAACGTAGTGTATATGGCCCAGGTCTTCACAGGTAAAGTCCTTCCTATCATTGAGCACATCTACATTGAGTACATCTACATCCATCATCAAGGACCCCTACCACCCAGGCCATGCTCTTTTCTCACCTCTGCCATTGGGAAGAAAGTACAGTATAGGAGTCTCAGGACCCACACCACCAGGTTTAGGCATAGTTATTGCTCCTCAACCATCAGGATCTTGAACTAGAGGAGATAACTTCACTTGCCCCATCACTGAACTATTCCCACAAACGATGGACTTGCTTTCAAGGATGTTTCATCTCATGTTCTTGATATTTATTGCTTATTTATTATTATTATTGGTTTCTCTTTCATATTTGCAGAGTATGTTGTCCTTTGTGCATTGGTCGTTTGGCCACCCTGTTGGATGTGGCCTTTCATTTATTCTATTGTGTTTCTTGGATTTACTATACCTACAAGGAAACAAATCTCAGGGTTGTATATGGTGACCTTTACATATGCACTTCGATACTAAATTTACTTTGAACTTTGAGTTGTGGACCCAGCTCAGCGTATTCCAAGACTCAGTCTGTACTTTTCCCTGCCTCAGTAAAGCAGCAAGCATAATCAAAGACCCACCCACAACATTATTTTCTCCCCCCCCCCTTTACTTTGGGCAGAAGATACAAAAGCCTGAAAGAACATATCATCAGGCTCAAGGACAGTTTCTACCCCACTGTTTTCAGACACTTGAATGGACCTGTTGTAGAATAAGATGGACTCATGACCTCGCAATCTACCTCATTATGATCTTGCACTTTATGGTGTACCTGCACTGCACATTATTGGTACCTTTTACACTTTATTCTGCATTGTTATTATTTTATCTTGTTCTACCTCAATGCTCTGTGTAATGATTTGATTTACGTAAGCAGTATGCAAGACAAGCTTTTCACTGTATCTTAGTACATGTGACAATAATAAACTAATTTACAGGCCTAAGCAGCTGTTGTTCACTCCAAAGCCAGCTTTCCTCAATCCAGTTTGTTCAAGGTTGTTGAACAAGGTCATCTGTGGCCTTCTTCATTGCAAGTCAGCCACTTTTTAACGAGGAAGCTGCAGCTATTGTGTTTGTATGGATCAATTATGTAAACTGCACAGACTGGAGATGAATAAGGATCATGCTTACAAGGATTGTACAGAGAAAAGCAAGTTGGATATTAACTGCTTCTTCACTTTCTGAGGAACAGTAGAAGGTTGCAAATTTAAATTACAGAGAAGGCTGAACGTATGAAATTAAAAAGAAAATGCCGAAACAATCACTCTGTGTATTTTCTGTACAAATATTGCCTGCCCTTCTCTGAATGGTGACCGATTAGGAAAAGGGGAGGTGCAACGAGACCTGGGTGTCATTATACACCAGTCATTGGAAGTGGGCATGCAGGTACAGCAGGCGGTGAAAAAGGCAAATGGTATGCTGGCATTTATAGCGAGAGGATTCAAGTACAGGAGCAGGGAGGTACTACTGCAGTTGTACAAGGCCTTGGTGAGACCACACCTGGAGTATTGTGTGCAGTTTTGGTCCCCTAATCTGAGGAAAGACATCTTTGCCATAGAGGGAGTACAAAGAAGGTTCACCAGATTGATTCCTGGGATGGCAGGACTTTCATATGAAGAAAGACTGGATGAACTGGGCTTGTACTCGTTGGAATTTAGAAGATTGAGGGAGGATCTGATTGAAACGTATAAGATCCTAAAGGGATTGGACAGGCTAGATGCAGGAAGATTGTTCCCGATGTTGGGGAAGTCCAGAACGAGGGGCCACAGTTTGAGGATAGAGGGGAAGCCTTTTAGGACCGAGATTAGGAAAAACTTCTTCACACAGAGAGTGGTGAATCTGTGGAATTCTCTGCCACAGGAAACTGTTGAGGCCAGTTCATTGGCTATGTTTAAGAGGGAGTTAGATATGGCCCTTGTGGCTACAGGGGTCAGGGGGTATGGAGGGAAGGCTGGGGTGGGGTTCTGAGTTGGATGATCAGCCATGATCATAATAAATGGCGGTGCAGGCTCGAAGGGCCGAATGGCCTACTCCTGCACCTATTTTCTATGTTTCTATGTTTCTATGTTTCTGAGTATTTGCAGTATTTAGCATCTTCATATTTGTAGATCATGTTGCCGGTTTCTACAGTACACATAATTCCTTGAACTCCTTCACCTCGCATAACATGCAGGTATTCTATGAAATAAATCATGGACAAATAATCAGGTTTTCTAAAGAGCTTCATTTATTTCCGTCTGTCTCTATTACACTTTCATTAATAGTAAAACAATGGATATACAGTGGCACCCCGGTCAAAATTTCCGTTACTGTGAATAGTTAAGTGAGTAGAAGATGAACTGATCTCCAAAAGTCATAAAGTTAAAGATGACACATTATTTTCAACATTTTAAGCAAGAGTAGCATATTATTTTTGTTTTGTACAATTTTAGAGTGAAAAAAAGGAAAGAAGCACTATGCAAAAGTTTGGGCACCCCAAGAGATTTGAGCTCTCAGATAACTTTTACCGAGGTCTCAACCCTTAAATAGCTTGTTAGGGCTATGGCTTGTTCACAATCATCGTTAGAAAAGGCCAGGTGATGCAAATTTCAAAGCTTTATAAATACCCTGACTCCTCAAACCTTGTCCCAACAATCAGCAGCCATGGGTTCCTCCAAGCAGCTGCCCAGTGCTCTGAAAATTAAAATAAATGATGCCCACAAAGCAGGAGAAGGCTATAAGAAGATAGCAAAGTGTTTTCAGGTAGCCGTTTCCTCAGTTTGTAATACAATTAAGAAATGGCAGTTAACAGGAACGGTGGAGGTCAAGTTGAGGTCTAGAAGACCAAGAAAACTTTCCAAGAGAACTGCTCATAGGATTGCTAGAAAGGCAAATCAAAACCCCTGTTTAACAGCAAAAGACCTTCAGGAAGATTTAGCAAAAAGAAAGTGCAAAAATGGGTCTATCTATCAATTGCAAAAAGACAGAATGTATGGTAATATCCAAAAAGAAAGAGAATCCTATCTGCAGGCTGAGAATAAACGGGGAAGACATAAAACAAGTACAGAACTTTTGCTTCTTAGGAAGCTAGGTGACATCAGATGGCAGGTGTGACATGGACATCAAAAGAAGAATAGGAATGGCAAAAGACACCTTTACGAGAATGAAGAGGATACTGACCAACACTAAACTAGGCATGACAACCCACCTCAGAGTACTGAAATGTTACGTTTATCCAGTTATGTTATATGGTCAGAATATTGGACAATATCTAGTAACATAAGGAAACGAAATGAAGCAACAGAGATGTGGTTTTTGAAGAGGATGCAAAGAACATCATGGATGAAACAAATACTGCATCTAATGAGGATGTCATGAACAGAGCAAGCACGAAAAGAGAACTGATGTATGAGATCATGAAAAGGCGACGTGACTTCATTGGACATGTGATTAGGAAAGAGGAGTTAGAATGCACAGTAATTATGGGAAAGATTGAAGGGAAGAAAGCAAGACGAAGGCAAAGACAAATGATGATGGAGACAGCAGCCAGAGAACTGGAAATGAATACCAATAAATTGATCCACTTGACCCGAAACAGGAGTGTGTGGGCCATGGCAGTCAAAGCTCAAACCGGGCATGGCACCTGATGATGATGATGGAGTGGTGCTGCACTGTTCTACTGTGCAGCGTCACCTGCACAAATATGACCTTTTTGGAAGAGTCATCAGAAGAAAACCTTTTTGTGCATCCTCACCACAAAATATAGCATCAGAAGTTTGCAAAGGAACATCTAAACAAGCCTGATGCATTTTGGAAACAAGTCCTGTGGACTGACGAAGTTAAAATAGAATGTTTTGGCTACAATGAGCAAAGGTATGTTTGGAGAAAAAAGGGTGCAGAAGTTTATGAAGAGAACCCCTCTCCAACCGTTAAGCACGGGGGTAGATCGATCATGCTTTGAGCTTGTGTTTCAGGCAGTGGCACAGGGAACATTTCACTGGTAGAGGGAAGAATGAATTCAATTAAATACCAGCAAATTCTGGAAGCAAACATCACACCGTTTGTAAAAAAGCTGAAGATAAAAAGAAGATGGCTTCTACAACAGGATAATGATCCTAAGCACACCTCAAAGTCCACAATGGACTACCTCAAAAGGCGCAAGCTTAGGGTTTTGCCATGGCCCTCACAGTCCCCTGACCTAAACATCATCGAAAATCTGTGGATAGACCTCAAAAGAGCAATGCATGCAAGACGGCCCAAGAATCTCACTGAACTAGAAGCCTTTTGCAAGGAAGAATGGGTGAAAATCCCCCAAACAAGAATTGAAAGAGTCTTAGCTGGCTACAGAAAGCGTTTACAAGCTGTGATACTTGCCAAAGGGGGTGTTACTAAGTACTGACCATGCAGGGTGACCAAACTTTTGTTTTGGGCCCTTTCCTTGTCTTGTTATTTTGAAACTGTAAAAGATGGAAATAAAAAAGTAATCTTGCATAAAATATTAAAGAAATGTGTCATCTTTAACTTTATGCCTTTTGGAAATCAGGTCATCTTTTACTCGCTTAGCTATTCACAGTAACAGAAATTTTGACCGGGGTGCCCAAACTTTTGCATACACTATGTAAATAAGCAACACGACTCATCCTTTTTTCCTTAAAAAAACACTCTATTTTTACTGAGTTATTAATCAACAGTATACTCTGCTCAAAATGACCATGCTATGGAAGTGAATTTTTTAGAAGATTACTGCCAATTTAGGCATGCTCACCACCCCTAATTTAGCTTATATTTTCTCATCCATATTCACCTATTAGATTCAGAAGTCCATTGTGTCTCTTTGAATTATTTGCTTCCAAATAAAGTTATCACTTTTTTCTATCCAAGGAGATCCAGAGAAATTAGATATGCTATCAACTAAATTCAATATTGGAAATTACTTAACAGGACCCAACATAAAACAAAGGAGATCAACAGGAAATATATCCAACAAAAAATGAACACGCACACTTAATGGCCGCTTTATTAAGTACTCCTTTTCACCTGTCCATTAATTCAATTATCTAATCAGCCAATCATATGGCTACAACTCGATGCATAAAAGCAGGCAAATATGGTCAAGAAGTTCAATTGTTAAGTGTGTAATCTGGGAAAAAGTCAACCGAATATGGCAAGAAAGATGGGACAGGGAGGGGAAAGGGAGGCATTTATATCAAATACAAAAGAGTGTTGCAGTTACTAGGGTAGGTAATGGAAACAGAAGAGAGGAAATTGTGTGGACTAGGTTAAGGCTGGGGCATTGTGCATTAAACAAAACATTGAAAATGATAGGGAAACACCAGACAGGATTGTGTGAGGAATGTCAGGAAGGGGAGTCAGTAGAACATGTAGTTTTGTGTTGCAGGAAGTATGGGATACAGAGAGAGATGATGAGAAATAAATTAAGGGAGTTGGGGATGCAGGAATTCACATTCAAAGGGTTGCTGGGCATAGGTGAGAGAGCACAAGTCCGGGTATTTTTAGCGTTTTTAAGGGGTACAGGGGTTTTTTATAGAATATGACGAATAAACAGGAATAGGATACTAGGATGGTCAAAGATGGGAGGGTGAAGTGTAGGTTTGTATATGTGTCTGTGTGTGTGTGTGCGCGCGCGCGCGATTAGGTGAAGGGATTTAGAATGTATGTCTAGTGCACATTCTGGAGCAGAGGGTGGCGGTAATGAACCATTAAGCTGGATGCCAACCGCCATAAAACAAGATACAGACAGAAGTTCAATTGCTCAAACCAAACATCAGAATGTGGAAGAAATGTGATCTAAGTCATGCACAACAATCTGGAGTTTACAGAGAATAATGTGAAAATTTTTTTTAAAATCCAGTGAGCATCTGTCCTGTGGTGAAAATGCTTTGTTACTGAGAGAAGTCAAAGGAAAACAGTCAGTCTTTTTCAAGCTAACAGGAAGGGGACAGTAACTCAAATAACCATGCATTACAACAGTGGTGTGCAGAAGAGCATCTCTGAGTGACTACACATTGAACCTTGAAATAAATGGGCTACAGCAGCAGAAGACCACACTGGGTTGCATTCTTGTGGCCACTTTAATAAGTAGATAGATAGATAAATACTTTATTGATCCTAAAGGAAATTGCAGTTTTGCAACAGCATTACAAGTGCATTGATAAAACTATTAGAAGTAGAAAGAATCAAAAATAAGTTACCACAAACAGTCTAACAGGAGGGAGTCATCACTTCCCCAGCTGTAGGTTGACTCATTATAGAGCCTGATGGCTGAGGGTAAGAATGACCTCATATAGCGCTCTTTGGAGCAGCACAGTTGTCTTTGTCAAATCCTGTACCTAATAAAGTGCCATTGACTGTAAGTAAATTGCCTTAATACTGTAATAATTTATTTTAAAAAAGATTAATTCAACAGGAAGCAGTAGATCAAATAATGTGCCCAATTCAAAGGCAGATTTTAGCAACTGAAAAAACAACTTCTCCAAAATGGTTGAACTTAGATCAAATTACCTTTTCAAAAAAAAATAACTATTTATTTTCTTACAGACCCAAGCATTTTAGCAATCGCTACTCAGTAAAGCATCCGACAGCAAAACACCAGCAACTATAATATATCGGCACAAACCTGAAGGGTTTGTTTATGTGCTGTAGTGTTCTATGACTCTTAATAGCTGTGAAGAGGATTATCTTTCAAATCAATTCTGAAATTGATTTCAAGTCACATTATTCATCAGTCTTGTACTATAATATCAAATTAGGAACAAGGAGCCACTTCACATGCCATTTAGTTTCCACTCATCATCATCATCATCGTTATGTGCTGAGTTGTGTGACGTAAGCGATCATAGTCTTCAACGATGATCGATCTTAGCAAATTTTTCTGCAGAAGTGATTTGCCATTGCCGCCTTCTGGGCAGTGTCTTTACAAGGCAGATGACCCCAGCCATTATCAATACTCTTCAGAGATTGTCTGCCTGGCGTCAGTGGTCACATAACCAGGACTTGTGATAGGCACCAGCTGCTCTTACAACCATCCACAATCTGCTCCCATGGCTTCATGTGACCTTGATCTAGGGGGCTAAGCATGTGCTACACCTTGTCCAAAGGTGATGTGCAGGTTAGCAAAGGGAAGGAATGCCTTACACCTCCTTTGGTAGAGACGCATCTCCACCCCACCACCCTATTTCTACTAAAAGAAGAAATTCACTTAAGATTCTGAAAGAACTACACAGTGAGGATTTTTAAGATTTAGCACATCTAAAATACGCTCCAAGAAAATTTAAGTTCAATTATAATTTTTACATGAATCTATGAAATGTCCAGTCAAAAAACTGGGATTGATTTTTTTGTGATAAATACGGTGCCAGTTTCGACCTTTCTTTCACGTAATAATTATTGTTAGATAACAGCGCAGAGAATCAAATTGACAACTCATTAGTTCCTGCTAGGTTTGATCTCATGTTTTCAGATATAAAATGATGATCACCTCAATTAGAGAATAAAACACATACAATATGAATAGGTGTTTTAAATATTTTGTTATTACTAAGCCATATTTTTGGAAATGATTTTCCTTCTGGATGCATCACAGCTTGGCATGGCAACCTCTCTGCCCAAGACAGCTAAAAATTGGCAGAGTTATGGACATGGCTCAGCACATCATGGAAACTACTGTCTGCTCCACTGACCCTCGCAAAAATTCCCGCTGCCTCAGGAAAAGAGCTGACCATATATCTGAAAATGTAGAATCAAAGCAAGCAGGAACTAATGAGCTGTCAATTTGATTCTCTGCACTGTTGTATAACAATTATTATTACGTGAAAGAAAAGTCAAAAATGGTGCCATATTTATCACAAAAAAAATATTAATCCCAGTTTTTTGGCTGGACATCTCATAGGTCACGCCGATCATTCTCTTTTTCTCCCACTTTCTATTGGCAGGGGTTGCCAAAGCTTGAAAACATGCACAACCAGCCTCCATCCTGCTGATATAAGACTCAAAAAAATCTCACGTACGATAAAAATGAACTCTTGATTTCTCAGTGAGGCTCTTGCATTTTATTTAACTACATGCACACTCTGTAACTGTAACATGATATTCTGCATAGTAATACACACAAAATGCTGGGGGAACTCAGCAGGCCAGGCAGTATTTATGGAAAAGAGTAAACAGCTGATGTTTCAGGTCGAGACCCTTCATCAGGACTGGCTTTATATCTGGAAGCATAGAATCTGCAAAAATTCAGGACTCAGGGTATTCTGCAAGACACACTAAATGCTGGAGGTACTGAGCAGGCCAGCAGCGTCAGTGGAAAAGAGTATAGTCGATGTTTCGAGCTGCGATCCTTCATCAGGAGTCAGAGTAAACAAATGGGGGAGGGGAGGAAGAACTTCCGGTATGCCCCTCATCCCCACTCCCCATTCACCATTTCCCATCCCCTTTTCTCTCTGTCACCTTATCTCCTTGTCCATCTATCGCCTCCTTCTGGGGCTCCTCCCCCTCTTTTCTTTCTACCATGGCCTTTTGTCTCTTTTACAAATTTACTTCCCAGCTCTTTACTGCATCCTGCTCTGCCCCCAACTTCAGGTTTCACCTACCACCTTGTGTTTCTCTCTCCCCTCCCCCCACCTTTTAAATCTACTCCTCAGCTTTTTCTCTCCAGACCTGCTGAAGGATTTCACCCCAAAACGTTGAATGTTCTCTTTTCCTGGATGCTGCCTAGCCTGCTGAGCTCCTCTAGCATTTTGCATGTCGTTTGGATTTCCAACATCTGCAGATTTTCTCTTGTTTTTGTGATATTAAACCAATTACCAGCTTTCGCCTATTGAGCCACAGGAGTAAAGGATAGTTAGATATTTTTTACAAAGTGAGTCCATAAGACCATAAGGCCATAAGACAAAGGAGCAGAAGTCGGCCATTCGGCCCATCGAGTCTGCTCCGCCATTTTATCATGAGCTGATCCATTCTCCCATTTAGTCCCACTCCCCCGCCTTCTCACCATAACCCTTGATGCCCTGGCTACTCAGATATCTATCAATCTCTGCCTTAAATACACCCAATGACTCAGCCTCCACTGCCGCCCGTGGCAACAAATTCCATAGATTCACCACCCTCTGACTAAAAAAATTTCTTCGCATCTCTGTTCTGAATGGGCGCCCTTCAATCCTTAAGTCATGCCCTCTCGTACTAGACTCCCCATCATGGGAAACAACTTTGCCACATCCACTCTGTCCATGCCTTTCAACATTGGAACTGTTTCTATGAGGACCCCCCTCATTCTTCTAAACTCCAAGGAATACAGTCCAAGAGCGGACAAACGTTCCTCATATGTTAACCCTCTCATTCCCGGAATCATTCTAATGAATCTTCTCTGTACCCTCTCCAACATCAGCACATCCTTTCTTAAATAAGGAGACCAAAACTGCCCACAGTCCTCCAAGTGAGGTCTTACCAGTGCCTTATAGAGCCTCAACATCACATCCCTGCTCCTACACACTATTCCTCTAGAAATGAATGCCAACATTGCATTCGCCTTCTTCACCACCGACTCAACCTGGGGGTTAACCTTAAGGGTATCCTGTACGAGGACTCCCAAGTCCCGTTGCACCTCAGAACTTTGAATTCTCTCCCCATTTAAATAATAGTCTGCCTGTTTATTTCTTCTGCCAAAGTGCATAACCATACACTTTCCAACATTGTACAGTATTTCATTCGCCACTTCTTTGCCCATTCTTCCAATCTAGAGTCAGGTGGACAAAAATAATGCCTACAATTAGATTGATGAATAGAATTTCTCCTTACCACATTAATATGTTTAAGTATTTTGATCACTGGCAATGGCATTATGTCTTATGCCTTTTTAATCATCTACTTCAGGGTTCCCCAATTAGTTTTCCACAAGGGCCAAATTACGTCAAGCATGCCAAGCCAAGGGCCAAAACGTCCAGGGTTTTTTTTCATTGCGCCAGTAAGTTGTTCTATGGGTAGACGTTGTTGTTGCTGCTATTAACATTATTATTATTATTAGTAGTAGTAGTAGTAGTAGTAGTAGTAGTAGTAGTAGTAGTAGTAGTGGTAGTAGTAATAATTTAGACCTGGGATTCTCAAAGCCTGTGTTGTGGGTCACACAAGAAAAAAAATGCACTCTTGAAACAAAATAAGTCCAAAACCAACCATTTAATTATGACTCTAGCTATCACAACTGTCAGCTGTCACATTGAGAACTCATCTGGGACTTAAAATACACACACACACACACACACACACACGAGTAAACATGGTAGTCTTCACCACTTCTCTTCCCCACAAAGAGTTTTAGTAGTACTGCCTTTTCCACTGTTTCTGATCTCTCATTTGATCTGTTTGTTCTTTTTAATTAAGCTATGTAGCATTTGAAGTATGAAGTGTAGCTATAAATGAAATCATCAGTATTACTGTTGTTGTAATATTATTATACCACAATAAGATTGATAAATGGACAAAAATAAATTGATTCACTCTCCAGTCAGTGAGAGAAGTGACAGCGACGGGATGAGGCAATCCTTCTGATGTCGGGCCTGTATTCTGTTGTGGCAATCCTGAGGCACTGGCCAAGATGTCCATTGGAGAGTCTGTTTCTGTCCTGGTTCTTGATAGAGTTCATTGAAGAAAACGATGACTCACATATGTACGTGGAGGGGAACAGTGTGAGTTGGAGCATTGCAATAGCTCTGGTGTTTTTGAATTGAGCTTGGGGAACCACGTTGATCCAAAAGTCACTCACCCCAATGTCCCTGTGTTGTGCTTTGAGCAATTCAAACGTTCCCATTTCCAAGACCTCCATCTGAAGAGTTGCCTCATCTTTGGAAGGCACCAGCTTTTTGGCCCCTGCAGTCCACTGGCCATCAGCCGAAATGGAGAATGGCTGTCTCAGGAAGTGGAGGATATCACCTGAGGGTTTAGGGGAACTTTCAAATCGTTCCCTGAAGTTTTCTGCCAGGCTCGTCACGAAATCCTTCATCACTGGATCCTCCCGCATTTCGTTCTTCTCACAATGCTCCCGCAGACATGGAAAGTGCAACTTTCTCCCATGAATGTCTCTCTTCAAAAGGTTCAGCTTTGACCGGAAAGCTTCAATCGCCTCGTACATGTCCGCAACAGTGTGGCTGTTGCCTTGTAATTGCAGATTAAGTTGGTTTAGATGAGACATGATGTCACACAAAAAAAAGAACATATGCCATCACCTTGTTGTCACTTAAAAACCTCTTAAATCCTTGGGCTTTTTGGCTCTGCAGGGTGGATAAAAATGACACAAGCTCATTGCGCAGGTCGCACACCCTCTTCAACACACGGTCTTTGCTCAGCCAGCGAACATCATGATGCAGCAAAAGATCTTTGTGTTCCGCTGACATTTCCTCCAGCAATGCTCTGCAAAGGCGATGTTGCAGACTAGAACTCTCACAAATGAAATTTACCAGTCTTGTCGCAGTAGCCATCGCCTCTTTCATTTCCCACATGGTTTAGCGCACAACACTGATTTGTGAATAACGCAATGAAATGCCAAAAGTGCTGGGTTAACAGCGGCAAACCTGCTTACCAAGCCCTTGTGTTGTCCCACCATTGACATAGCCCCATCAGTGACAACGGATACAATTTTGCTCACATCCAAGCCATTCTTCTCAAAAACTGTGTCAATTCGTTAAAAAATGTTTCCCCAATTGTGCACCCAGACAGAGGAAGCAAACAAAGTAGCTCTTCCCAAAAGGTCTTCCCATCAAAAAATCTTGTGAACACAGATAGCTCTTCCATATCCGTTCGGTCACAGGACGAGTCTATGGCTGGTGATATAGCTTCTGCTTTCTCCAAATCGGTGAGTAGATTGGAAAAACACTCCTCCGCTAAAACTTCTACTCTTCTTGTTGCCGTGTTAGCCAACAATGGCACCGTCTTTAATAGCTCCAAAACCGTTTTCTTGGTTTTCTCATCATGACTTAAAACTTCGCCAACCAAACTGCACACGTTTTAAGCAACTCGGCATCGCGCGCTCTACGGGGGCATAGGTCAAGTGTACAGTGTGGGATGAGGTTAAAATAAATGAGAGCAGCGCACGCTTTATTTACGTTATGACAGGTGCGTTCATGTAAGTGCCAATGGGTCGGCGTGGTCCAGACATTTCTTTCTCGCGGTCCACCTATTGGGGTTGCCTGATCTACTTATTATTATGAACAAGAACAAATCAAGAATGTGGGCTCACCAAAATCAAAAACTTTCAATGATATATTAACTGTCTCCAGTAAATAGCTAAACTTTTGACCAAAAATACTGATTTGTAGTACAAATCTGAGTAAAAATTATATCTATTGTGCCTTATTATCAGTCAGTTGCAGTTATCTATTAGTTCATAATGTGACAAACACTGGAGTAAATTTGATGATTGGATTTTCCAGTAAAGCCAATTAGATGCAGCTAGATTTAATTTTGCAAAGCTAATTTTACACCTTAGAATCACTATTTGAGTCTCATACATTTGTAAATTTGAAATTCATCCCTTTAGTTCATGCAGGATTATCTTGAAATTTTGGTACTAGATTCTAAAGAGCATCATTACCCTACTAAAAATGTGGTAATCGTTTCACAAACATTGGGCATTCCATTTTCCTGAACAATATTTACTGCAGTACAATGCAATTCTTATTATTCTTTGTGTCCAAGCAAAGAATTATTTCAAACACAACATCCTCCTTCAAAATTATATTGCCAAGTTACATCCCACTTCTTTCATTCATTGAGTAAGAATTTTTTAGAAGATTGTACTCTTTGTCTTTATGGAAAATGTCAACAAAACAAAAGAGCTGGTAATTGACAACAGAAAGGGGATAGTGCCCATGCTCCTATTTATATTACTGTTGTTGAGTTTTAAAGGGTTGAGAGCTCCAAGTTCCTTGGCGTGGACATAACCAATATCCTGTCCTGGTTCAATCACACGGATGTCACAGTCAAGAAAACTCACCAGCAACTCAATTTCCTCAGGAGGCTAAAGAAATTTGGTGTTTCGACACCTAACAGATTTATATCGATGCACATAGAAAGCATTCTATCTGGGTGCATAATGGTTTTGAATAGCAATTGTTCTGCATGTGACCACACGTAACTGCAGAGACCTGTGGACACAGCTCAGTGCATCATGAGAATGAGACTCCCCTCTATGGACTCTTTTTACTTCTTACAGTCTCAGTAAAGCAGCCAGTATAATCAAAGACCCCATCATCCCAGACATTCTCTCTAGCACATACCGCCACACTCAAAGACAGCTTTATCAAGCACTTTAACAGACCTCTTGTATAATAAGATGGATTCTTGACCTCACAGTCTGCCTCTTTATGATCTTGCACTTTATCATTTACCTGCACTGCACTTCATCAGTAGATTTTACACTTTATTCTGCACTGTTGTTCTACCTAATTCTAGCTCAATGCACCGTGTAATGATTTGATTTGTAAGAGCAGTATGTAAGGCGAGCTTTTCACTATAATAAACCAATAGCAACCCATTTCAAAATCTTGACAACTGATTTCTGCATAAGTATCACTACATGGGAATTTCCTGAAATTATCTTTGTGAGTAAGTGTATCAAGGTAAATGGAACTGTTATACATACTAGTTCCAGTCTTTACAGTAAATTCTGGATAGGATGGAGGGGCTGGCTGATCTATTCTTGTTCTCAGATTCCTGTTTCCAAATCAGAACACTGCTATCAAATCAGGTCTGCTGAAATACAGGTTAATTCATTAATTGGAGATTAAAAATAAAGCAGAAGTTACTATTCTCAATAATTTCCAGTTATTTGTTTTTAATCTATCTTTGCTAAGACCCTCATTCCATTTTCCAAAACCTGATGTGTTCAAACTTTAAAACTGGCCGTAAGAATAAGATGAGGCAAACTTAACCAAAGAAGGAAAACCTGCTATGTTCCTCAATCCCTTTTGTCCCAACAATTTTACACAGATTTGCCCTTGTTTTATGCCTCAATTTTCAAAAAATTTAGACCCAACATCTCACTGTGAAAAAAGTGTTAAAAACAGTATCAATTTCGGCCTCATTTCTGCTTAACTGTGATCCAAGAAGTTATGGTCTCATGGCTCCAGATGGAATAGTTCTGTTATGTCTGCACAAGCTGCTGAATTTCCATCTGCAATGGATGATTTTTTGAAATTGCTCAACTGTGCAAGTATAGACTTCTCTATTCTTATGATAGCCATCCTGTGTTGATGGAATTGAAGTTCCTCCATTTAGTGTGAATCTACAACATCACATTTACTCAAGGCATTACACTTCTATTCGGTAAAAATGATGATATTCTCAGTTAAGTGAGTCAAACTGATTAGCTCAATTATTTCATTGTTTGCGTGTTACCCAGCAAATAATATAAAAACAGACAGTATGAGCTTTTACACGTGCATAAAAGAAAGGTATTAATTAAAGTAAACAGAACAGGAATTTGTTTGTTATTGTCATATGTGCCAAGATCCAGTGAAAAACTTGCCTTGCATATTGTTCATACAGATAAGATCATTACACGAAACATTGAGGCAGAACAAGGTAAAACAATAACCAGGCAAACTAAAGTGTACCAGGTAAAGTAAAAGAACAGTGCGTGTAGATGATAAAGTACATGTTCATAGCTAGATAGATTGTGAAGTCAAGATACCATCTTATCGTACTAGGGAACTATTCTATAGTCTTATAACAGCAGGGTAGAAGTTGTCCTTGAGCCTGGTGAATACGTTTTCAGGCTTTTGTATCTTCTGCCTAAAATCTGTCATTAGGAAAATGCTGGAATCTTTATTAAGAAGATAATAGTATTGCAAAATTATTTATCAATCATTATCAATGTGGTTTTATAAAAGCTAAAACATGTTAGACAAATTTGCTGGCTGTAATAAATAGTGGATGAAAAGGATCTGGTAGATTTCTATCAGGATTTGCAGAAGGCATTCACAATTTATTATCTTCTACCTCTACTTATAATTGAATAAGTTATGGGCTCATGAAGAAGAATGTGACTAAACAGTATAATTATACGTATAAAATTACATAGAATATGCCTGTACATCTCAGATGTGTGATACTAAGCTCAAATGTCTGCTGAAATGCCTGCTTCACTGCTGCTGCTACTGTGTGGTCCAGAATCTCCGGAGGAGAAGGCCTCGAGTCCTCAGCTTTGCTTGTTGCTCGGTGGCCGGGGCGGGGTCAAAGCGCTCAGCAGAGGATGGTGCTTGGAGAGGCTGTGTTGGAGGGGTTGGTCGGAAACTCAAAGTTTTTGGACGGACTCAGAGTCCGCTGCGGTCGGGTGCTTCCAATGGTGCTGCATTGGCAAGTTGGCGGCGCTTGGAGGTTCATGGCGGGGAGAGTTCCTCTCTTCTGCCGCCTGCGTGAGATAATGAGTCTATCGGACTTCAAGACTTTTTTACCGTGCCCATGGTCTGCTCTTTATCAAATTATGGTATTGCTTTGCACTGTTGTAACTATATGTTATAATTATGTGGTTTTGTCAGTTTTAGTCTTGGTTTGTCCTGTGTTTTCTTGTGATATCATTCTGGAGGAACGTTGTATCATTTTTTAATGCATGCATTTCTAAATGACAATACATGAGGACTGAATGACCTCATAATCTAATCTAATCTAATCTTATTGATCTAAATTAGTATTTATATGCCATTCCTCAGTCAGATTTGGTGGTTGCAAGTTGTGAGGAGGACATAATATGCCTACAAAGCAATATAGGTTGAATGGACAATAAAGTTGATAGGTTGTAATGTGGGAAAATGTGAGTTGATCAGCTTTGGAAAAAGCACGAAATGAACAAATTATGATTGAAACAAAATTAGCCTATGAAATGTATAAAGGGATTGGAGAGACATGGGTTGAGGGGTTGGTTCCGACGAATGAAAAATATCATACGGCATTAGTGAAAGGACATGGAGTACTACATGTGGTGTTTAAGGAAGGATATACTTGCTCAGGACACAGTGCAGAGGAGGTATATTTGATAGACTCCTGGATTGACAGGAGTGGTATATGAATCAGAATCAGAATCAGGTTTATTATGACCAGCATACGTCATGAAATTTTTGAACTCACCAGTAGCAGTTCAGTGCAGTGCATGATAATTATAGAAAGAAAAAAAATCATCAATCAATTACAGAAAGTACATATATGTATATTGAATAGATTTAAAATAGTGTAAAAACAGAAATAATATATATTTTTTAAGTGAAGTAATGTTTATGGATTTAATGTCCATTTAGGAATCATATGGCAGAGGGGAAGAAGCTGTTTGCTGAATCGCTGAATGTCTGCCTTCAGGCTTCTGTACCTCCTTCCTGATGGTGACAATGAGAAGAGGGAATGCCCTGGATGATGGGGGGGGAGCGGGATCCTTAATAATGGTCATCACCTTTCTGAGGCACCACTCCTTGAAGATGTCTTGGGTACTATGGAGGCTAGTACCCAAGGTGGAGCAGACTAATTTTACAACTTTCTGTAGCTTCTTTTGATCCTGTGCTGTAGCACCGCCCTGCCCCCATACCAGACAGTGATGCAACCTGTCAGAATGCAATCCAAGGTACATCTTTAGAAGTTTTTGAGTTCAGAAAACAAATCTCTTCAAAAAACTAATGAAATATAGCCACGGCTTTGCCTTCTTTATAGCTGCATCAATATCTTAGGACCAGGTTAGATCCTCAGTGAGCTTGATACCCTAGAACTTGAAATTGCTCGCTCTCTCCACTTTTGATCACTCTCTGAGGATTGGTTCATATTCCCTTGTCTTGCCCTTCTTGAAGTCCACAATCAGCTCCTGAATCTTACTGACATTGAGGGCAAGGTTGTTGCTGTGACACCACTCAACTGGTCGGTATATCTCACTCCTGTACACCCTCTCATCTCCATCTGAGATTCTACCAACAATGGCTGTATCATCAGCAAATTAAAAGATGGCACTTGAGCTATGCCTAGCCACACGGTCATGGGTATAGAGATTGTAGAGCAATGAGCTAAGCTCTCTGAGGTGCACCGGTGTTGATCGTCAGCAAGGACAAGATATTATCAGCAATCCACACAGATTGTGGTCTTCCAGTTAGTAAGTCAAGGATCCAGTTGCAGAGGGAGGTGCAGAGGCCCAGGTTTTGTAACTTATCAATCAGGATTGTGGGAATGACGGTGTTAGATGCTGAGCTACAGTCATCAAACAGCATTCTGACATAGGTGTTTCTATCGTCCAGTTGATCTAAGGCCGTGTGAAGAGCCATTGAGATTGTGTCTGCCATAGACCTATTGTGGCGGTAGGAAAATTGCACTGGGTCCTTGCTGAGGCAGGAGTTCAGTCTAGGCATGACCAACTGCTCAAAGCATTTCATCACCATACATGTGAGTGCTATGGGGCAATAGTCATTAAGGCAGCTCACACGACTCTTCTCAGGCACTGGTATAACTGTTGCCTTTTTGAACTAGGTGGGAACTTCTGACTGTAGCAGTGAAAGGCTGAAAATGTCCTTGAATACTCCTGCCAGCTGGTTTGCACAAGTTTTCAGAGCCTTACCAGGTACTCCAGGTATGAAAAGAGATTTAGCAAGTTGTGCCTGTACTTATTGGAATCTACATTCAGTAGCCACTTTATTAGGTACACCTGTACACCTGCTTATTAATGCAAACATCTAATCAACCAATCATCAGTCACTCAACAACAATCATTCCACAGCCAGAGTCACTTAGATCACATTTCTTCCCCCATTCTAATGTTTGGCTTAAACAACAACTGAACCTCTTGACCATCTCTGCATGCTTTTATGCATTGAGTTGCTACCACATGATTGGCTGATTAGATGTTTGCATTAATAAGCAGGTGTACAGGTGTACCTAATAAAGTGGCCACTCAATGTAAATTCCAGTAAGTACAGGGGCAACTTGGTAAATCTCTTTTCATACCTGGAGTACCTAGTAAGGCTCTGAAAACTTGTGCCAACCAACTGGCAGGAGTGTTCAAGGACATTTTCAATGTACCCAATAAAGTGGCCATACAGTGTATATGATCCAATATACTACTTTTATTTTCTTATAGACATTTCAAGAGAAAAATAGAAAACAGTAGAATTTTACAAAAAGATATAGAAAACATACAAAAACTGACAAACAACTCGTGCAAAAGAAACAAACTTTCAAGGACTCTTTGCAACTCATGTTCTCAGTATTATTTTTATTTTTCAATTAAAAATAAACTGAAAACATGAGTTATAAAGAGTCCTTGAAAGTGAGTCAAAGATATTTTCATTGTTTCCAAATCTCTCTGATGAATGGAATGAAGAAAAATTGCAAGTCATTTAAAAAATTAAAATATCTCAAAAAGTTTTAAAGTAATAAATTCATTTGAAGCCACATTCGACATTAATTAATAAGACAGGAGATTCTGCAGATGCTGGAAATTCAGAGCAACACACACAAAATGCTGGAGGAACTCAGCAGGTCAGGTGACATATCTGGAAATGAATAAGCATTTTACATTTTGGGCTGAGATCCTGCATCAGGAATCTGCCTGAACTGCTGAGTTCCTCCAGCATTTTGTATATGTTGTTCAACATTAATTACAATGATTACTGTTGATTAAAGTTAAAAAGAAGTCTTTTTTGTTGTTAGTAACCCCATTCAAATGAATGGAGCCATATTGGATGCAGCGGCTATGGAGTCTGAAGGCGATTCTGTGTCACCATCCTGTGCTAAATGCGCCTGATGTTTCAAAACCCTTCTCCCTAGCAACAGATGCTAGCGACGAAACTGCCGGGGCGGTGCTGTTGCAGACTGACAAAGAGGGGGTTGAGCACCCAGTCGCTTACTTCTCCAAGAAATTTAATACCCATCAGAGAAATTATTCCACTGTGGAAAAGGAGTTACTGGCCATCATACTAGCATTGCAACATTTTGAAGTTTATATTTGCCCGGCACGAAAACCACTGGTAATTTACACCGACCACAACCCTTTAGTGTTTTTGGCCAATATGAAAGATAAAAACAAAAGATTGCTAAGTTGGAGTCTGGTGCTACAGGAATTTGATATCAAAATTACACATATAAAAGGGACGGAAAATGTGATTGCTGACTGTCTGTCAAGGTGTTGACAACTTCAAACTCGCTGTATTAGCCAAATAGCTGATAAAGATGTATATTTGTGTGTGTATCAAATAATGTATTCATGTTTGTAATTTTTACCCCCCCGGTAAAAATCCTTAAAGGGGGGGAAGTGTGACAAGAATACACATAGATAAGATGTTAGCTGTCCTGTGTGATCAGCAGTTGGTCTGCCACCTGTCTTCAGAAGAGAGAGAGATAAGGAAAACAATGGAGCAGCATTTGGAGATGTGTAATGAAGGGGAAGGAGAGCTGTCAAGAGCTCTTTGAACCCTGAACTGTTTGAAGTGATGGACAGGCGATACCCCAGCAGGGGGATAAAAAGGGACAGGTTCGCTAGGGCAGGACACACGACACCCGAGGTAACGAGACCCTGGAAGCGGTGCGCCTCTCACAAGTCGGTGGGAAGCTTTTGGACGGCTGATCGCGGGATCAAGTCTTAGATGCTCAGGGTGGAAAGGCACGATCGGCGGGAACCTGGTGTGTGTCCACCCTTGCCTGGGTGCCAGGTTCAGCGCAGAGAAACGGTCGTATCTGGTCACGGTCGGTGACCTCAGATGACATCACAAAGGACTCGCCCGAAAGCTGACTGCGAAGGACTGAGTGTGGAAGCTGTTTTAAATATTCATTCGTTTTGCTCTCTCTCCTCCCCCCCCACACTGTCCATCTCCCACGGCAGCGATTACTGCGAACTGAACTCAACTTTGCGTCATTTTGAAACTGGTCATTTACCCCTAGCCTAAAGCTAAGAAACCAGCCGCCCAGTTCGATGCATTCCATGTTCCTTTGCTTCAATGCTTGTAAATCTGATGTGTATTAACAGGTACAATATATTGAACCAGTGTGTCGTCACCAGTTAACTGGACTTTGAAATCTCAGACTCGTTCCTCAATCACACTTTATTTACCTGTGCACAAAGAGAACACGTGGCCCCTGTCACCACGCTGTTGTGAAGTTTCTCTGAGAAATGCCATGTTTATACAAAATTGACTAGTAGTTACAGGTATTAGTAGATAATAGAATCTATATGTTAAAGGCCAAATATACTTCAGAATTAGTAAAGTATCTGACCAATAGAAAGTCACCCTAGAATCCTTTATTTGCATGCTAATCTTGTCTCTGTCTTCCAATTCAGTCCCCTGATGTGCAAAGGGAAGCTGTACTATTCAGAGATTTTTAAGAGACCTTTCTAGCTTGGACTGGCTGCACATTATCTGTAAACTATCATTGCCTGTATATTATTTTTACTTCCACAGGTGATCCTTTACAAAATGGCTTAAAAGAAGCATTGGTAGCTTACTGTTTGTCAGTGCATCTGACAAATTGCTTGCTCTTCAGGTGAAATGAGGTTCAGCGAGCCTTCTACTGACTAAAGTGCAGAATGCTATTCTCTATTAGGGGAAAGCAGAAGGCACTGCACTAGTAAGAGCCTTCCCCCTGCATGGGTAGCCTCTGTTCTGCTCACAAAGTAGAGGTAATGAAAACCATTGTGTAACTTTTCACAAAAGTTGCTGGTGAATGCAGCAGGCCAGGCAGCACCTCTAGGAAGAGGTACAGTCCATGTTTCAGGCCATGACCCTTCGTCAGGACTAACTGAAAGAAGAGCTAGTAAGAGATTTGTAAATTGGAGGGGGAGGGGGAGATCTGAAATGATAGGAGAAGACAGGAGGGGGAGGGATGGAGCCAAGAGCTGGACAGTTGATTGGCAAAAGGGATATGAGAGGATCATGGGACAGGTCTCCAGCCCCTTGGTATGAACATAGAATTCTCCAACTTCCGTTAATTCCCTCCCCCTCCCTTCCCCTATCCCTTTGTCACTCTGCCCCCTCCCCCAGCTGCCTATCACCTCCCTCATGGTTCCGCCTCCTTCTACTACCTATTGTGTTTTCCCCTATTCTTTCTTCACCTTTCCTGCCTATCACCTCTCTGCCTCCCTTCCCTCACCCCTTTATCTTTCCCCTTACTGGTTTTTCACCTGGAACCTACCAGCCTTCTCCTTCCCACCCTCCCCCGACCTTCTTTAAAGGGCCTCTGCCCCTTCCCCCTACAGTCCTGACGAAGGGTTCCAGCCCGAAAAGTCGACTGATCTTTTCCACGGATGCTGCCCGACCTGCTGAGTTCCTCCAGCGTGTTGTGAATAAAAGAGGACTGAGTGTTCTCATAATCTAAAAAAAACGATATGCAGAAGGAGGAAGGAAGTGTGTATGCCTGTGTAATAGTGCCCTCCTAATAGTGTATATTCTCAGGAGGCAGTGGGGACAAACAGTGGCAGAGGTTAGTTCCAGAAGTATTACATTAAAAACATGTACTCAGTCTGAAAGAGGATTTTGATTTTATGTGAATGTTAAAAGGAGCGAGTTCGACCAATGAACTATACCAACCTTGTCAACCACTGGTCAGCTGTCTGCATCTCCACTGATATCTTGTATCTATCAATTGTTGTTGCGTGAATGAAGACACCAGAGAAAAGTACTGGAAGATATACAGCAGGCATCATATGGAGACGCTTTCAGTCGAAAGGTCTGACTGCCCAGCACTACACACGTTTTATGTGCTAAGGGTCAAAGAAAGTTCAGGACAATTCAAACATATGCACATTTACAATCTTCCCACCATCACACCCAAAGCAAATGTTGATCACTGGCGCATCCATACAATGGAATGTTAACTGGACTCATGCATATGCAGACAATCAGCTCAATGCCTGTTTCCTGGTCTGCCTGGTCTATGAACCTATTTTTTAGAGCTGCATTAAAATCAATCCACAATTCAGATCTGAGAACTGGTGGTTTAAGTTACCTACTAAATGTGATAAACCCAAAAATCACTCAAACATCAACTACCCTTAATAATAGGTGCTCAACTGAAAAAGTTTGATGTCTTTATCTCACTTTCAAATTAGCACCATAATGTTGTGGAGGCTGGTAATCTCAGAACACTGATTTAAAGTATCTGGCTGAGCAACTGAATTGCCAAAGCATAGGGGGGCACAGACCTGCTAGGCCAAATGGCCTGTTTCAGTGCTGAATGACCCTCACTCAAAACTTGGGACAATGACTGCTGTTCAACAATAGCAACCACATCAGCCTAGCACAATGCAGAACATTTTCCTATTTCTTGCAGAAGGGCTGTTTAACAGCAAAAAGAGCACCAAAGAACTGGAGGATAATAAGTACTTTTCAATACTTTAATCCCCATGGTAAAGACGGTGCTGGTTATCATGAGAAGTAAATCTTGAGACAAAGTGATATAAGAGGGATCTGCATATGAAGACAGTTTCATGGGATCTGTGTGGGAGGAAAGGATAGTGATGGTACCATTGCTGAGTAATTAGTTTACACACAACTTCGAAAGGAACTGAATGGATAAGGAAAACAACAGGAATTCTGCAGATGCTGGAAATTCAAGCAACATACATCAAAGTTGCTGGTGAACGCAGCAGGCCAGGCAGCATCTATAGGAAGAGGCGCAGTCGACGTTTCAGGCCGAGACCCTTCATCAGTCCTGACGAAGGGTCTCGGCCTGAAACGTCGACTGCGCCTCTTCCTATAGATGCTGCCTGGCCTGCTGCGTTCACCAGCAACTTTGATGTATGTTGAATGGATAAGGACTTTGTTGGGACAGAATGATGTGCACATAACCAAATGCTTGGTGCCTTTCAAAGTTAGCTTGGTGCCGTTCATTTCCTTCCTCTGCACTTGTGTGTCAACTTCAAACTGCTGTCATGAGGTATGTTAGGAGTAAATTAATCCTTGCTAATCAATAGCCAATCTTTAACTGGCCAATGCTGGGTCAGATTTAGTTAACTCAAAGGGCCACATCGAAGTCAAGTTTTCATAATTATTTCAGGCTTTCAACTGCACGACGAGCCACCATTTGAAAAAAATGAAGGGAGTGGAAGTTTAAATATTTCATCCTGCGATTCCTGCACTGTAAGCAACTGCATCTTTATAGTTCAAATTTTTAAATGCTTCACTATGATAAATTTCACATATTTAAAAATAATGACTGGTTTATATTTTAACAATCTGGTCTATTTACCATTTTGCATTCTGCCAGAGAAATAGCACAAAAAATTGACTGCTATTTACACACAGCATGTGACATATATACAAATGGATTAAAAAAATAATCTTGTTCCTGAGTTGCCGTGGAAGAAGAAATTAAAGACTGAAACTTAAAACAGGAACATTTCATATCAGAGAATTTTAGGTTGAATTGCTTTGCCAGTAACATGGCTATGAACTTAAAACTTATCAATTCTGTTTTTATTTCTTTTTAACAAAACTATCCCTTGAAGTCAACTGCAACACCATGAAGCAAAGTTCAAAGTAAATTTATTATCGAAGTATGTGTATCTCACCATATACTACTCTGAGATTATTATTTTTTGTTTTATGTTCTTCTTTTTTGTATTTGCACAATTCGTTGTCTTTTACACATTGGTCATTTGTCCGTCTTTGTTGTGTGCAGTTGTCATTGATTCTATTGTGTTTCTTTATATTTACAGTGAATGCCCACAAGCAAATGAATCTCAGGATAGTACATGATGTCAAATATGTACTTTAATAATAAATTTACTTTGAACTTACAACCTTGTATTCTGAGTGGACATAATGTTAGATCGTGGTTTGCAGTCCTAATACTTTTACACCCTTTTGAGTTTGTAAATAGGAGCAAGAACAGACAATGTAGCCTCTTGAGTCTGTTTTGCCATTTAATGAGTTCAATGCTAATCTGAATTTGGACCTAATTCCACTCTTCTGTTGGATTCCTTTCTAAAATCCTATCTGTCCCAGACCTAAATGAACTTAATGACTCAGCCTCAACGGCTATCTGGAGCAGCTATTTACAAAGATTCATGGAAGTTTGAAAAGAAACTCTTCCTTGCACATTTTTAAAAGGACAACCCATTATTCTGAACTCATGCAAATTGATTTGGGATTCCCTCACCGTGAGAAATACCCCTAAGAACCATCTCAAGATACAAGATGCTTCAAAAGAACTTGTATTCTATACACATTTCTCGCTGCCCCTGTAAAGCAGCCAGCATAATCAAAGATCCTACCCTCCCTGTACATTCTCTCTAATCCTCCCTCCCACTGGGCAGCAGATGCAAAAACCAAAAAGCTCATACCACTAGCTGTTATAAGATATCGAATCTTTCGAGTCTTTCCATATATTGAGTCTTTCCAGAAATTCCTGTTTATATTTCAGATTTCCAACATTAGTCATGTTTTGTTTTTGTGATATAAACTCATCTCCTTGGACAGCCAGGTAGGAGAATGGAGGGGGGGTGGGAGCAAGGATGGTCAAAATTTCAGATTATCTTTGGGAGCCAAGGTGATGTGTATTGTTTGTATAAAGCTGCAGTTAAAAGAAATTGAAAAAGTGGTTTAATTTATCAATTATATCTGTGTATATACAGACAGTCTAAAACTATTCTATTCACCAAATGTATTTCTATTATTAGGAAGTAAATTTCATTGTACTTTCTGCTTTGTTACATTATATCAAAGCATTTACACATATATGCATTTACATAAACACATAACATTTGTATAATTTGGTAATAAATGTCAAATCAGTACCATAATTTCAGTTATTAAGTGTACATCTGAAATAGAGCATATCCTGCAAAGAGAGAAAAAAACTTGCATTTAACCCTAAAACACAAACATTCCCTGTATATAGTAAATTCAACTAAACATTATTTTCCTAATCCTTTACAGCTACTTTGGTGAATAAAGTAACAAAGTAGAGGAGTGTGCAGCTCTTACAGGCAAACATCCAAAGAATCAACAATATTATTATTGCGTTCACCAGCAACTTTGATGTGTGTTGCTTGAATTTCCAGCATCTGCAGAATTCCTGTTGTTTGCGTTTTTAAAAATCAATATTAATATCCTGGATGATATTTATTGAGTTAAGTTCCCAATTCACACCATATTCCTTCCCTTTCTTCCATGGTCTACTCTCCTCTCCTATCAGACCCCTTCTTCTACAGCCCTTTATCTCTTGCACCTTGCAGCTTCTTACTTTATCTCTGCTCCCCCACCCACATATCTTCCTCCTCACCTGGTTTATCTATCACTTGCCAGCACTTTGTGCTTCCTTCCTAACCCCCACCTTCTTATTCTGCCTGATTCCACATTCATTTCTAGTACTAATGAAAGGTCTTGGTCTGAAACCAAGGAAGGATGTGGAAGCATTAGAAAGGGTACAGAGGAGATTTACCAGGTTGCTGCCTGGTTTAGAAAGTATGCATTATGATCAGAGATTAAGGGAGCTAGGGCTTTACTCTTCGGAGAGAAGTTGGATGAGAGGAGACTTGATAGAGGTGTACAAGATAATAAGAGGAATAGATAGAGTGGATAGCCAGCGCCTCTTCCCCAGGGCACCACTGCTCAATACAAGAGGACATGGCTTTAAGGTAAGGGGTGGGAAGTTCAAGGGGGATATTAGTGGAAGGTTTTTTACTCAGAGAGTGGTTGGTGCGTGGAATGCACGGCCTGAGTCAGTGGTGGAGGCAGATAGAATAGTGAAGTTTAAGAGACTACTAGACAGGTATATGGAGGAATTTAAGGTGGGGGCTTATATGGGAGGCAGGGTTTGAGGGTCGGCACAAAATTGTACAAAATTGTGCTGTACTATTCTATGTTCTATGAAACATTTACTGTTTATTCCCCTCCATAGAACCAGAATCAGGTTTAATATCAAGGGCATATGTCATGAAAAGTGTTGTTTTGCAGCAGCAGTACTTTCCAATATATAATTAAAAACTATAAATTACAATAAGTATATATAGACATGTATACAAGTATACATAAAAAAGTGCAAAAAGAGAGGAAAAAATACTGAAGTAATGTTCATGGTTCGTTGTCCATTCAGAAATCTGATGGCAGAGGGGAAGTAGCTGTTCCTGAAACATTGAGTGTGTGTCTTTAGGCTCTTGTACTTCCTCCTTGATGGTAGCAATGAGAAGAGGGTATGTCTTGGATGATGGATGTCTTTAATGATGGATGCTACCTTGTCGAGGCATTGCATTTTGAAGGTGTCCAGGATGCTGGGGAGGCTAGTGCTCATGATGAAGCTGGCTGAGTTTACAACTTTCTGCAGCTTGATCTGATCCTCTGCAGTAGCCCCTCCATATCAGATGGTGATGCAACGAGTTGGAATGCTCTCCATGGTACATCTGTAGAAATTTGTAAGTGTCTTTGATGACATACCAATTCTCACCAAACTCCTAATGAAATATAGCTGCTGTGATGCCTCCCTTGTAATTGCATCAAAATGCTGGGCCAAGGATAGATTTTCAGAGGTGTTGACACACAGGAACTTGAAACTGTTCACTCTTTCCACTGCTGATCCCTCCATGAGGACTGGTGTGTGCTCCCTCAGCTTCCCCTTCCTGAAGTTCACAATCATTTCCTTTGTCTTACTGACATTGAGTGTAAGGTTGTTACTACAACATCACTCAACCAGCTGATTTCTCTCTCTCCTGCACGGCCCCTCATCACCATCTGAAATTCTGCCAACAATAGTTGTGTCATCAGCAAATTTGAACTGTGCTTAGTCACAAAATTGTGGGTGTAAAAAGAGTAGGACAGTAGGGTAAACACATATCCTTGAAGTGCACTGGTGTTAATTGTCAGCGAGGTGGAAATGTTATTTCAGATCTGCACAGGTTGTGGTCTCCAGTAAAGAAATCAAGGACCCAGTTGCAGAGGGAGATACAGAGCCCCAGGTTTTAGAACTTGTTGATTAGAACCGAGGGTATAATTGTGTTGAACACTGAGCTGTAGTCAAGAAACAACAGCCTGACCTAAGTATTACTTTTGTCTAGGTGATGCTGCCTGACTTTCTGAGTTCCCCCTGCATTCTGTTGTGTTGCTCAAGAATCTACATGACAAAGTTCATGCACATTTATTATCAATGTGCGTACAGTATACTATATACAACCTTGAGATTTGTCTCCTTACAGGCAACTACAAAACAAAGAAATCCAACAGAACCCCATTAAAAAAAGTCAAACACCCAATGTGCCGAAAAAAGAACAAATCATGCAAACAATAAAAGAATCAGAATCAGAATCCTTTATTATCGCCAAGTATGTGGACACATACAGGGAATTTGATGCCGGTTTCCCGGAGCTCTCACTGTACAGAATCAAAAAGCAGACAAAATAATAGTGCAAATAATTGTGAACTATATACAATGAGGTATACCTGTGTATGTACAGGTGGACTTGGTTTATAACAGACTAAAATTCAAGTGTTCATAAGACTGATGGCATACGGAAAGAAACTGTTCTTGTACCTATTTGTCCTGGCATACAGTGATCTAAAGCGCTTACCAGAAGGAAGGAGTTGGAACAGGTGATGTCCAGGGTGTGATGGGTCTACGATGATGCTGCTTGCTCACTTCCTGACTCTAGATGCATATAAATCCTGGATTGAGGGCAGCTTCACACCAATAATCCTTTCCGCAGCCCTGGCGGTTCTTTGGAGTCTATTCTTGTCTTATTTGGTAGCTGATCCAAACCAGACAGTGATGGACAAACAGAGAACAGACTGGATTATTCTTGAATAGAATTGAATCAGCAGCTCCTGAGGCAGGTTGTACTTCCTGAGTTGACGTAAAACCTCTGCTGAGCCTTTTTGATAAGAGTGTCCACTTTGGGTGTCCACTTCAAGATGGCACCGTGGATGGCTGCCGCAGTACTATGCTCTCTGGTATTGTTGCTGTTATTTTCTGATTTGCCCTGTCTCCTGCGATTTCTCTCTGATTACATACAGCAGAGAGGAACTTCTAAAGATTAGTGAATCTGCCACCAACTGTTCTCCACCGTTTATGGATAGTTTTATGGAGGTTTTGGTCTGAGGTGCTGCTGCAGCTCTGACTGGTCTGTGCGCGAGATGCTGTAGAGGGAAGCAAGCTGGCGCGTTCGCTAAACTGAGATGGTGGGGATTTTGATCTGCGCTCCCGTCGATTCAACTGGCAAATGTCTGTTCTCTTCTTAACAAGATGGATGAACTGCTGCTACTCAATAAAACTCGCGGCAACTTTTCCAGATCCGCCGCTTTGTGCTTTACTGAAACTTGGCTAGGTGAGCACATCCCGGACAACTCACTACAACTTCTGGGATTCCAACTCTTCCGAGCGGACCGAGATGCGGGACTCTCAGGGAAAAGGAGAGGAGGCGGAATCTGTTTCTACATAAACAAAGGTTGGTGCACAGAGGTCACGGTGTTAGGAAAATCATGCAGTCCACATCGAGAAACAATTCTTATAAACTGTAGACCGTTTTATTCACCACGGGAGTTCTCCTCATTTATTCTGGTCGGCATCTACATTCCACCTCAGGCCTGTGTTAAGGAGGCGCTACAACACCTGGCTGATCAGATAACTAAAGTGGAGAACAAACATCCAGACTCCGTGCTCATTGCTCTTGGTGATTTTAGCAGAGCAAACCTTGGCCACAAATTGCCAAAATTTAGACAACATACTAAGTGTCCCACCAAGGACATTAACATACTAGACCACTGCTACACAACAATAAGGATGCATATCACTCTGTTACACGGGCAGCCTTGGGACTCTCCGACCACGACCTGGTTCACCTTCTCCCGACATACAGGCAGAAACTAAGATGGTTAGGCCTGTTGTCAAGACAGTCAGGAGATGGACCAACGAGTCAAAGCTGGAACTTCAAGCCTGTTTCGACTGCACGGATTGGAGTGTCTTTGAGGCTGCAGCTACAGACCTTCATGATCTGTCTGACATCGTGACCTCGTACATCAGTTTTTGTGAAGACATGCGCATTCCAACAAAAACCTTCTGCACATTCAACAACAGCAAGCCCTGGTTCACATCACAACTCAGGCAGCTTCGTTGGGAGGAGGAGGAGGCGTACAGAAGAGGGGACAGGATTCTGTACAAACGAGCCAGGAACACACTGACAAGGGAGATTAAGGCAGCGAAGAAGCGCTACATTGGAAAACTGCAAAACAGGTTTTCAGACAACGACCCAGTGTCAGTGCAGAAGGGGCTCCAAGAGATCACCAACTACAAGAAACCATTCCCCCAGGCTGTGGAGAACCATCAACTGGCTGATGATCTGAACAAGTTTTATTGTAGTTTTGACACCTTCATTCCCCCCAGCCAAAACACAGACCTAGCTGCAACCCCCATCATCCATCATCCCGATATCTCAGTATCCGCTTTCTCACCCCACATTACAAAAACTGCTCTCCCTACCCCCCTTCACTTCAACCCTCTTGTACTTGCACTCAGGATCTGTGAGAGGGAGGTGAGTCGGCTGTTCCGGAGGCAGAAGACCAGGAAAGCGCCAGGCCCAGATGGCGTGTCGCCCTCCTGTCTGAAGACCTGTGCTGATCAGCTGGCCCCCATCTACACACGGATCTTCAATAGATCACTGGAGCTGTGTGAAGTTCCTCATTGCTTCAAGCGCTCCATTATCATTCCATTTCATTGATAAAAGTAAGCAAATAACATTCAGAACTGAAGTTTAGGAATGTGAGTTCACAGCCATGAAACCAGTCGACACTGCAGCCAATTTAGGAGTCCATTAGTTGTAAGCCACAGCCTATTGGTGCAGAGACAAGTCAACCTCGCAGAGTAGCGAGCTGAATCAGCCCGTCCCTCGCCTCCAGCCCCAACACCCTGACCTTTTCAATCTGGCTCAACGCTTAAATCATCCAAACCCCAGGTTGTTCCTTGCTCTCTGTACCAGCCCAACCACTTCAATGCACTTTCAGGCCTGGTCCCACCACTTCAATTCAGCCCGGTGCTTAAATCGATCAAACTTCAGGATTTTGCTCACTTTTGGGTCTGCTCTCCCCCTCCCCACCACCTCAACTCTGTCTGACTTCCACTCAATTCATCTCATGCTACTGCTTACTTCACCTCCAAGTCCATTCCAGCAATGGCCAAACATTGCTCATTCCCCACTCTCGGGCCTGGACCCCACTGCCTCAATTTGGCCCATACATGCCATTCCACAACCGTCCTGCACCTTTGAGACTTCAGTTCACACCGCAAAAATGTCACGTTGTGCAGTACAAAAGCTCACCTCCAAAAGGGAAGTTACACACTATTGATTGCAGTGATCGTATCTGAGAAAATGTGTGATTAATACAATAATTTATAGTTTTGTCTTCTACCAGGACGTAGTTGCTACGCTTCACCAGTGCCATCTTAAACCGAAAGTTGGTCATGGTCTTGAAGAAGAGAGCACATGACCATTACATCTTCTGTGAGTTTGCTCCTTGCCTGCACCTCAGCACGGTGGCGTGATCAGAACAATTTCATATTCATCAAACTCTTCCATTCACACACTGCTCTGCACAGTACAATGACAAATTCAGGACTTATTTAGCCTTCTTATTTATTCACTTGCTAACCAAATATTCCTGTAGCTCCCAATGTAAAATATAGGAAACTTACTGTACACCTTTCTGCTAACACCTTCCTGTCCCTGGTTGCATGTACTGAATATAAAATTGGCAATACCTCTGACGGTATTTCATTAAGATGCATAATGATGATCCTCATAATATCCTTTTGCAAAACATTATCTGTGGTACTTGTATTCCATATATTCCAAGTGCTACTACTCATAGTAGAATTGCCTTCCTACTTTCTCATGCAAGTCTATACCACTCTCATCTCCTGTTTCTCCTAGGACCTTACTGTTACCATTTGCTCTCAGGAATCTCTCTATTATTCCATGCCCATAGTAAATAACTATGGCCTCTCATACCTTACCCTCTCACTGCCACATGTTGACCTAGCAGCTCAATATTAGCTATCAAAATGCAACCAACAGTAATGGCTGATATCTCAATATATCCAAAGTCACACCATATGATGCACATTTTTCTTGATCGTACACATGTATAATTTATACTGCAAAGTTTTCAAATATTAAGTATTGGTTGTTTGTTCTCAGCTTGAAAACAAATGTGCAATGTCCTAAAAATTTCACTTGTGTTAGTAAATTGGTATTAATATTTGAGCACATGCCCACAAGTTTTTTAACTGCAGCCCAATTAATTCTGCATCAACTTAAACTCAAAGTACAAATACAGATTTTGAATTATGCTGTTAAATTAATTTAAATTTCTAAGTTTGAAAAGTATATTGTGCAATGAAAATTTGCAATCTAAACAATGAAGAAAATAGCCAGAGAATATGGAGTATGGGATATGGAGAGCCATTTACTTTTTCAACCTATCGCCTCCCAGCTTCTTACTCGTGCCCTCCTTCACCATCCCCCTCCTTTCCACTCACCTGGTGTCACCTTTCACCTCCACCTTCCACTTACTTATTCTGGCTTCTGTCCCTTTCTTTCCAGTCCTGATGAAGGGTCTCTGCCTGAAACATCCCCTCCATAAATGCTGTCCGACTTGTTGAGTTCTCCAGAACGTTGTGTGTGCTGCTCAAAATTTCCTGCATTTGCAGAAGCTCTTGTGCCAGAGAATATGGAGTTCCTCTATATTACCACAAATCAAAGACTGGGCTTTGCTTCTAACATCTTGGAGCAAATTCCTCAAGCTACTGTCTAGACCAAACATGTTTCCTTTCAGATTCAACAGATCATCCAGTCACTGCATCATTGCAGTTGTGTGATGTTCTGTGCAAGAATTCAAATACAAAGTTTTTTCTTACATTCCAATACCTGTTGAGTCATTCATAAAAAAATTAGAATATCCATTACTGGGAAAGCCGCTATGCTTAATGTTTAAATAATACAACTAAGATTTCTCATGTACAGTGGAATACAGCATATACAGAAAAATCATAAAAATCCAAAACATGGCTCTCAGTTTGTTCATATTATGCTCCTTTACATTTGGTCCAAGAAATAAAACACAAACATAACTCCTCTAATCTATAGCTGTCAGTAAGGTATGAAATCATCATTCCATCCACACTAAGTATACCGTTTCTTTCTGACAAGGGTCAAAGTCACAAATGATATGAGAACATTCACTTTATTTATGTATTCATTCATTTATTAAAAGATTTATGAAGGTTACAAAAAAGAAATTGATGAATTCATCAGCACTGGAGACACTTAGATTATAATCAATAATGTAATTTTACTTTGAAAATGAATTTTCAATTAGAGTTCATTTTCATTGTTATTTTATCTTATAGATGGTACTGTCAATGTCTCTATTATTAAGCTTGCTTTAAAAGAGATCAAACTGCATGTGTTATTAAAGCAAGAGTGCAGACAACTATATATTGTGCTTCTTGGGCTAGTTGATCAAACAATTAATTGATATACTCTTTTTGCTAGAACTTGCTTGAAATTCAGCCTTGATCAAAGTAAACTGATTCCATTCAAGAGATACATTTGTTTGCTTTCCTGGTCCTCCAAATCGAAAAGGTCATAGGTAAGCCAACACTGTTCGGCCAGTCCTGGTCATTAGTGCTGCAGACCCAATCTGTAATCAAGGAGGGGCTATCACAACAGCCAAAACAGATAAAAACGCTACACTGCAAGACAGATATTCATGCTGTTATTTTCTGTTCTCCAGTAGAACTTATGATAACGTGGATGAAATGAGATCAAGGAGTTTTTTCTAAGAAGTCATCACTAGCAAGAATTGTATATTAGATTAGATTAGATTATGAGGACACTCAGTGCTCGTTAATTGTCATTTAGAAATGCATGCGTTAAAAAATGATACAATGTTCCTCCAGAATGATATCACAAGAAACACAGGACAAACCAAGACTAAAACTGACAAAACCACATAATTATAACATATAGTTACAACAGTGCAAAGCAATACCGTAATTTGATAAAGAGCAGACCATGGGCACGGTAAAAAAAAGTGTCAAAGTCCCGATAGCCTCATCATCTCACGCAGACGGTAGAAGGGAGAACTCTCCCTGCCACGAACCTCCAAGCGCCGCAAACTTGCCAATGCAGCACCACTGGAAGCACCCGACCGCAGCGGACTCTGAGTCTGTCCGAAAACTTCAAGCCTCCGACCAGCCCTTCTACACTGAGCACTGAGCACCATCCTCTACCCAGCGCTCCGACCCCAGCCCCGGCCGCCGAGCAACAAGCAAAGCCGAGGACTCGGGGCCTTCCCCTCCGAAGATTTCAGACTACACAGTAGCAGCAGCAGCGAAGCAGGCATTTCAGAAGTTTCACCAGATGTTCCTTTGTGCTGTCATGTCCGTCTCCATTAAATCAGGATTGTGCACGGCACCCTACTTGTCAAATAACAGACATCACCACCGGAGTGGCTGCTGCGAGCTGTGTCGCGCTGCCATCTTCTCCTCTTCTTCTCATATAAACAGTTTTATATGAACATGAACGTAACATAAAGGCAACATTTTGTGTCTAATATGCAGACTAAAACAATTATTTGGACTAGGAACAGAAAATAAATAAATATGTTAAGTAGACGTTCAATAATACATTGTAAATTTAAATGTATTATGAGGAGAACTTTTAGTTCTCAATACCTAGTGATGCAGATCACTCAGATGGAGACAAAAGGACAGACAGGAGTGAGATATGCCAACTAGTGGAGTGGTGTGACAGCAAGAACCTGGCACTCAGTGTCAGTAAGACGAAACAGATGATTGTGGACTTCAGGAAGGGTAAGACAAAGGAACATATACCAATCCTCATAGAGGGATCAAAAGTGGAGAGAGTGAGCAAGTTCCTGGGTCTCAAAATCTCTAAGGATCTAACCTGGTCCCAACATATCGATGGAATTATAAAGAAGGCAAGACAGCGGCTATATTTCATTAGGAGTTTGAAGAGATTTGGCATGTCAACAAATATACTCAAAAACTTCTATAGTTGTACTGTGGAGAGCATTCTGACAGGCTGCATCACTGTCTGGTATGGAGGGGCTACTGCACAGGACTGAAAGAAGCTGCAGAAGGTTGTAAATCTAGTCAGCTCCATCTTGGGAACTAGCCTACAAAGTACCCACGACATCTTCAGGGAGCAGTGTCTCAGAAAGGCAGCGTCCATTATTAAGGACCTCCTGCACCCAGAGCATGCTCTTTTCTCACTGTTACCATCAGGTAGGAGATACAGAAGCCTGAAGACACACACTCAGCGATTCAGGAACAGCTTCTTCCCCTCCGCCATCCAATTCCTAAATGGACATTGAATCTTTGGACACTAACTCACTTTTTTTTAATATACAGTATTTCTGTTTTTGCACATTTTTAAATCTATTCAATATACGTAATTGATTTACTTCTTTATTTATTATTATTTTTTATTTTATTTAATACTATTATTTTTTTCTCTCTGCTAGATTATGTATTGCATTGAACTGCTGCTGCTAAGTTAACAAGTTTCACGTTACATGCCGGTGATAATAAACCTGATTCTGATTGTGAGTTTAAGATGACACTGGTGAATCTCAGTGAATTCTGCCTGGTGGCTGATGAAACGAGGAAAACAACTAAATACTTTGTTAATCATTCTTTTTCTGGTAAATGACCATAGCAAACAATAGTCTGTAACTTCCCTTTGGATTTGGAGGGAACTCAATACGGCAGAACCAATGTGAGACAAACAGCAGATCTTGATGTTTAGATGATGATTTAAGTGCCATGCTGAGCTGAATCGGAAATGTTGGACAAAGGCCGAATCAAGCAATATCTAGTCAACACGCACAAAATGCTAGAGTAATTCAGTAGGTCAGGCAACATCTATGGAGAGAAATAAATGGTAACAATAACTATTCATGGTTTATTCCTCTCCAACTCAGCAGGTCAGACAGCATCTGTGGAGAGGAATAAACGGAAACAATAAATGCCAATATAGTGGACATCTTGGGCTGTCAAGACCCTTCATTCTAGATCAAGGGCCTTGACTGTTTATTCCTCTCCATAGATTCTACCTGACCAGCTGAGTTCCTCCAGCATTTTGTGAGTGTTAGTTTGAATTTCCAGTATCTGCAGATCTCTTGTGTTAATACCATGGCCTGACTAGTGGGAAGTAACATTCGTGCCATAGAATTATTGAGCAACAGTCTTCTAAACAAGAAACAGCTTTGCAATTGACTCCAGACTATCAATAATATTACCAGCACTGAATCCTCCATCCCCACATTCTGCAGCTCACCATTAACTAGATACTTAAAGTGGACTCTTGCATAAATATTGCAGAAAAGCAAGTCAATGCTGAGAAATCTGTAGCATATTACTTAACTCCCAACTCCACAGAGCTATCCCATGATCTATAGATTTCATCAGGAGGTTAAGACCATTAGTTAACAAGAGAGGAAAAAAGTGCCATAATAGTTCAAATACTTTACTTAATTTGCTACGGCCAGTATATTTGCATGATGCATAACCATCAAATGCACCAATAGCCCAAATCACAGCTCATTTCACCAGTGCCAGACCAGCAAAGGTGGTGGAAAATTCTCAATAAAATGCACTGATAGAGACCAAAAGTGATCGGATATTGGTGCACTGCTTGGCTAAAATTTTACTTATTTGAAAAATTACCTTATTTTATCAAACATTAAAGTAAAATCTAAAGGAGAACAAAAAAAATAGTAATGCCTAATCACAATAAGGTCTAATCAATAATCAAAGATGCATAGAAAGTATAGAATTATGCTGTATAACATAATTGATGATCAGAAGTTTCAGTTAAGATGCTATGGAGTCAATCAACATTCAGACAGTAACTGAGTCATCAGATGTGTTGAGGAAGTATGATGAAACAACATACCTCATCTCTCACAGTTTGCAGTATTTTTATGTTAGTACACAGATAGTACATAATATGTCCTATTTCTATATTCTCCTTTTTATAAACACACATACACAAAATACAGCCTCTTTTAACAAACAGAAAATACACATTTTTTTTAAATGTCAAATTCTAGTGCACTCGAATTGAGTCCAGCAGCAGGATGTTAATGGCTCTCTGCTGAAAATGTACATTTTACCTGAAAGACAGCAGGCATCCTCATCCGGCAAACACTGGAAATATATCCCACTTGTCTTTGGATTGTTTCTTGCAATGTTTCCACTCTAACACATAAAGGAGCACTGCACATAATTTTTTCGGCAGCTGTATTAGAGAGTGCTTAAGGGCCACAAGGTAACTCAAACCCAAAAGTGGTCACTTGGGTTCTGGAGTGCTGCTAAGTGACCCAGAAGTGGTCAATACTGTGTTTCACTCTGGGAGTAGGGGGCACAGTAGTGGGGAGGGCAGGAATTCAATTGTTCAATGTTGAAAACTATAAGATTAACCAATTGAATTTTTATGGTAATGAAGTTTTAAAAATTCAATACAACCTTTACCTGAATAAAGCTTTTCATATTTTCTCTCTAGCTTTTTTCTGTACCATTTTTATAAACAACTGAGGCAAAAATAGCTAGGAGCCAAACAAATATATTCAATCATGACACAAAGGAGTGTAGATGCTGGAATCTGAAGCAACAATCAATCTACAGAAGGAAATCAATGGATTGAGTAACATCTGTGGAGGGAAGAATTGTAGACAATTCTGGATAGAGAGGGAAGATATCCGGTATAAAGGTGAGAGGGGGAGTTGTGAGACAGTAGTCAATGGATAAACGTATGAATGCACCACGGTTGTCACGAACTTTATAAAAACAGTCACAGACAAGTGAGTCCCCACAAAATCATTCAGAGTCATCCCCAACCAGAAGCCCTGAATGAACCATGAGATTCACAGTCTGCTGAGGGCCAGTCCAGATGCATTCAAATCTGGCAACCAAGAAAGTTAAGTGAGGTCTAGGCACAATCTCTGGAAAGCCACCTCACTGGCAGACCCCAGTCAGCTGGGATCGGCAACAACATCCCTTCCACTATCTCCATCAGCACAGGTGCACCACAAGGATGTGGATAAGCCCTCTGCTCTACTCACTTTACACTTATGACTGCGTGGCTAAGCACAGCTCCAATGCTATACTGAAGTTTGCTGATGACACCACTGTCATGGGCCGAAGCAAAGGTGGTGATAAATCAGCATATAGGAGAGATTGAAAATCTGGCTGAGTGGTGCCACAACAACAGCCTCTTACTCAATGTCAGCAAGATCAAGGAGCTGATTATTGACTTCAGGAGAAGGTACCCAGAGGTCCATGAGCTAGTCCTCATCAGGGGATCAGAAGTGGAGAGGGTCAGCAACTTTAAATTCGTCAGTATTATCATTTCAGGGAACCTGTCCCAGGCCCAGCACATAAGTGTAAATTATGAAGAAGTTTTGCAAAGATTCTGTATGACATCCAAAGCTTTGAAAAAATTCTATAGATGTATGCTGGAGAGTATATTAACTGGCTGTATCACAGTCTGGTATGAAGACACCAATGTCCTTGAATGGAAAATCCTAAGAAGGTAGTGGCTACGGCCCAGTCCATCATGGGTAAAGTCTTCCCCATTACTCAGCAAATCTACACAGATTGCTGTCACAGGAAAGCAGCATCCATCATCAGGGACAGTCACCTCCCAGGTCATGCTCTCTTCTTGCTGCTGCTATCAGGAAGAAGGTACAGGAGCCCCAGGACTAACACCACCAGGTTCAAGAACAATTATCACCCCTCAACCATCAGGCTCTTGAACCAGAGGGGATAACTTCACTCACCTCACTTGCCCCATTACTGAACTGTTCGCACAACCGATGGACTTACTCTCAAGGACTCTTCATCTCATGTTCTTGATATTTATTGCTTATTTATTTATTAATGTTATTTATTTTTTTCTCCTGTATTTGCATAGTCTATTGTCATTTGCATACAGGTTGTCCATCTTGTTTGGTGTGGTCTTTCATTGACTCTATTAGGGCTACTTGATTTACTGAGTATGCCTGCAAGAAAATGAAACTCAAGCTTGTATATGGTGAAACATAGTATACATACTTAGATAATAAATTTACTTTGAATTTTGATTGACGAGGATGAGTGGTTGCTGAGTGTACATAGGTGACTTGGTACAGGGGACTGACTGTTGTGTATCCAAGTTCGCTAATGATTCTAAATTGAGTAGAAAAACAAATGTGCAGAGATGCAGAGAGCCTCCAGAGAGATATAGATAGATTAAATGAGTGGGCAAGGTGTTTTGAGACAGATATTTCAGATAAAAACGGCGCATGTGCACCAACTTTAATCATCTGCTCACGAGTGCATGTACAAGTATATCATAACATCCTATTTTTTATCAAAACAAAGAAAAGGAACAATTGTATTAACAATTAAACTCAATTTCTCTGAAGTCTGCTTTCCAGTGTATTTTCATGGAATTAACTTTCAAAGCATTCATTAATCATGCCTTATGTCTCTTATGCCTGTCAGAAATACATACCATTCATTATTTCCGTTTGCATGAGCATATATACAAAATATATATGATGGAGGGAGGAGAAGATGGCGGCGTGGCACAGCGCACGTGGCCGTTCCAAATGAATATTGATATGTGTAACTAGGGGTGCTGTGCACAATCTGGATTTGATGGAGACAGCCATGAGAAGCGCAGAGGAACATCTGGAGAAACTTCTGAAATGCCTGCTTCACTGCCACTGCTACTGTGCGATCGAAAATCTCCAGAGACCATGGCCCCAAATCCTCAACTTTGCGTATCACCTGTTGCTGGGGCTGGGGGCGAAACGCTCGGCAGAGATGGTGCTCAGTGCATCGGTGTCGGAGAGCTGGTCGGAGGCTCAGAGTTTTTGGACGGACTCGGAGTCGGACTGTGGTCGGATGCTTCCAGGATGCTGCTTCGGCAAGTTGGGAACGCTGGAGGTTTACCGTCTGCGTGAGATGATGGGACTTTCGAGAGACTTTGAGATTTTTACTGTGCCATGGTCTGTTCTTATCAAATTACGGTATTGCTTTGCACTGTTGTAACTATATGTTATAATTATGTGGTTTTTGTTAGTTTTTAAGTCCACTTGTCATGTGTTTTTGTGATATCATTCTGGAAAAACATTTTTATCATTTCTTAATGCATGCACTACTAAATAACAATAAAAGGGGACTGCGTGTCCTCATAATCATAATCATAATATAAAACATACTAAAATTCAACTTTAACTTCAAACTACAAACTACACAACCTCAAATAGGACATGGTCCTTCTTTGAGTATAAACATGACATTAAAATGCCAAATAGTGTCACAGATTTATTGTCCAATTGTTCATGCAATTATTCAATGTGGGACAAAGTCTTCTAGACATTGTGGCCTTCTCATTGTGCGGCCAGAACGAGTTTTTACTGTTTTATCTAAATCCTGTTGTTTGTTATTTGCATGTTTCAACGTTTGTGTTAGTGTTTGTGTTGTGTCATTAGCCTCTGCTAGTGTTTGGCTGTGTACATTTGATGCAGTAGGCACACTGTGATCATTGATCTCAGTTGTTTGACCTAGTTCTGCCTGTTTATATGTGATTAGCTTTTCAGGCAGTTCCTCAGCCGTCTTTCATAGATATGTGTGATTACATCGGTAGATCCCAGAAGGGGTTTTAACTACAAATGAATGCTCATCAAGGCGCTGACACACAATTGTTTTCTCCCAATTCTTTTACCTTGCACCAGGGGTTGCATGCCCACGGTATCCTCTTCGTCGAGTGGGGCAAGATCTTTGGCTGATTTATTGTAATTGTTGGCCAGCTGCTGGACGCATTGTTTCATACGCTCTCATTCGCGTACAATTCTGGGTTCCAATAAACTCGCAGTTGTAGGCAGGAGCGTGCATGTGTGGCGATTCATCAAACGCTGGGCAGGACTCATGCTGAGCCCTTGCGAAGGTGTGTTGCGATGGTCTAGAAGTGCGAGGTAGGGATCTGCTCGCGATGTGTTGCTCTTTGTGAGGATCCGCTTAGCTGTTTTAACTGCTGATTCAGCTTTTCCATTCGCTCTGCTATTTCCGGGGCTGCTACACAAGTGCTCAAAATCCCATTCTCGTGCAAATCTGTGAAACTCCGCTGACATGTATTGTGGCCCATCATCACTAACCACTTGTGTTGGGCTACCATATCCCGCAAAATGAGCCTTCGTATCGCAAAGAAGAACTACCTCCAAGAAATTGCTGTAGTAATCAACAGTGACGAGGTACTCTATTCCTTCGAATGTAAACAGGTCGGTACCTATCTTTTCCCATGGCCGAGCAGGTACCTCATGTCTCATAAGCGATTCTTTCTGCTGACTCATTCGTATGTGCGTCAAATATCACATGTAGCAATATATTGCTTGATGTCGCTGCTCATGCCTGGCCAAAAGAGAGACATTCGCGTGCGCGTCTGAGGCATCCTTCTATGCCCAAATGTGACGAATGAATTCTTTCCTTCATTTGCTTTCACTCACTTTGCAATACGATGACACACTCACCTTTGAAGATTAAGTCGTCTTGGACTGTGAGCTCATCCCTATAGCTATAGTAAGGTGTAAGTTGCTCTGGTAGCACGTCACATTCGCTCGGCCATCCACTGATGATTACGCGTTTCAACATCTGTAGTGTGTCATCTTTCGCTGTTTCTATGCGAATCTGCTCTAGAAGCTCATCGCGGATTGGCAGGTGCAAGAGCATGTTGACTTTGTCGAAGCTGTTCTCCTGGCCTGGAGTACTGCTAACTGCTCGCGATAGTGTATCCACGAGGTGCATGAGCTTTCCTTGACAGTAGGTGATGTCGAAGTCATAGCTCTGCAGGCAAAGAAGCATTCCGTGTAGGCGCTTTGGTGCCTTCACCAACGGCTTCTTAACTATCATTTTGAGAGGCGTGTGATCACTGAGTACTCTCGTGAAGTGTATTGATGAAAATGCTCAAGTGCGGAAATGATTGCGAGCATTTCCTTTTTGATCGCTGTGTAAGGCGTTTCTGTGTCTGTTAGCGTTCTGCTAGCATATGCTATCGGGTGTCCATTCTGGAGGAGTGCTGCCCCTAGGCCTTTGTTGCTGGCGTCATGTTGGATAGTTAGCTCTTCCTTAGAATTGTAGTATGCTAACACCGGTGCTTCGGATACCATCCGCTTGATCTTGGAGAGAGCTTTTTGCTGACCACTCCCATGCTACATCTGGCTTTGTCAGCTGTCTTATTGGCTCAAGGGTATCTGACAGACTTGGTAGAAAATGGCTCAGGTAGTTGACAAATCCGATCAATCGCTGCACTCCCTGCACATCCATGGGTGCTGGCATGTTGAGAACATCAGCGACCTTTTTAGGATCAGGCTGAAGTCCCTCACTTGTGATGAGATGCCCCAAAAATGGCATATCTGTCACTCTGAAGACAGATTTGTTCTTGTTGAGCTTGATATGCTGCCCCGCACAACGCTGTAATAGCTGCTCAAGTTTCACGTCATGATCAGTGATTGCCTTTTCCTGCGTTTCCCCTTTTCTGTACACCAGAATGCCGTCTGTGACACAGATCATTCCCAGTCGTCCTTTCAGCACCTGATGCAGCCTGCGCTGGAAGATCTCTGATGAAATGCTGGTTCCAAACAGGAGTCTGAGCCATCTATACCGCTCGAAAGGTGTGTTGAAAGTGGTGAGCATGCTTGATTCACTGTCCGGTTTCACCTGCCAGAATGCAGAACTCATATCAAGCTTGCTGAAAACCTTAGCCTGGTCAAGATCTGACAAAATGTCCTCTATCACCAGAAGGGAGTAGTGTTCTCTCCTCAGCACTTTGTTCAATGGTCGAGGGTCAATGCATATACGAAGATTGCCGTTCTTCTTCTCTGCAACCACTAACTGGCTAAACCACCTTATAGGTTCATGGACTGGAGCTACCACCTTGCGGTCTACCGGTTGATCAAGCTCAGCTTTCACTTTCCGCTTCATTGCGTGAGGTAGACATTGTGGGGGTAACACTGTGTGTTGAACTTCCTCATCAATCTGCAGGTGGGCTGCACCCGGAAGCTCCCTGAGCGCATCATCGAACACCTCTGCATAGCGTTCTTCTGGTGTGCATTGTTTTTTTTTAAAGTGTAGATGCATGCACCCTACGAAAGTTGTCATCGTTGACCACAATTAGCTTCATTTGCTGGCTGGCCCTGCTTCCCAGCAAAGGTATAAAGCCGTCAGTGACCACGACAAATTCGACAGAATACTTGCGGTTCGTCATGGGGTTACGCAATTTCACTCTGCACATCCCTTCTGCATCCATGGTGGTCTTGTTCCACATCATCAGCTTTTTTGTGCATTGTCTTAGTGTGTGGTCTACTCCCTCCAAGTATTTGCGGGGTAAAATATTAATGCTCACCCCGCTGTTGACTTTCCATTGATGAGCATCTGCGCGAATACGTCATCCTTTGTCTTCAGACTGTTGTCCACCAGTATGACATTGTCGATAAACTCAGTGCTGCTGTCACTGTCAGTTTGGTCATCACTTTGTGCTTCCACCCCATGCACGGGCTTCTGCTTGCACACCTTTGCAAAGTGATTTCGAATGCCACACGCCTTGCACACCTGTCCGTATGCTGGGTATTGTTGCTTGTCTCCTGCATGTTCCGTGCCACAGTACTTGCAAGGGTTCACTTTGCTTCCGTGGCTGTTCAAGGTGCCTTTTGCTCTGGCTCCACCACTAGCACTAGCCTTCTGTCCAGGTTGCTTTGAACATTTCTTATTAGTGCGAGGTTTAATCCCATGGACAGTAGCGGACCTGCCATCTGCAGCTGTACTGAATGCTTGTAGGTGTGAGTCAGCCATTTCTGTGCTTTTACAGATGTCAATGCAGTCATTGAGCGATAGCTTTCTCTCTTGTAACAGACGTTTTCTGGTTTGGGGGTCGTTAATGCCCAGTACGATCTTGTCTCTCAGCAGACTGTCCGACATATCCGAGCAAAAATTACATGCCTTTGCAAGAGATCTAAGGCTGGCAAGAAACAATCCAAAGGTCTCACCTTGTTCCTGTTGCTTGTTGAACAAGTACCGTTCATATGTCTTATTTTTCTCACCGATAGCATATCTGTCAAATGCAGCTAAAATCTTTGTGAGGTCTTGACCTTCAGCCTCATCTGCAAACACAAAACTGTTGTAGACCTCAAGTCCTGACAGTCCAATTGTATGTAAAAATAATGCCGTCTGGTATGCTGGAACTTGCTTGTGCAGTTGTGCTACGACGCTGTAGTTAGTCCACATCTGCCACCATGTCTTCCATCCGTCTATCACTCCGCGGTTGACCATCACGGCCGGTGGCGGGCAGATGTCGCTGACTGGGGGAGGACTTATGCCGCAACCATGGCTCCCCGGCATGGGGCTGCCCACGGGTGCTGGGTGCCACTGAGATTCTGCTGTCTCACCTCCAGGTATTGCTACTGCACCCGTCGCTATTTGTGGCTGGTTGCTCGTCTCGGTCAACATTTTTCTACTCTTACATTCACCCTCCGATGTTTCAGAGTTGCGCTATTATTATGCTGCCAACCGCAAGTTGAAAAATTCGGGTGCTGCTGTTGAAAAAAGCAATTTTCCGAACCCCACCGCTGCCACCATGCTTCGAGACAGATAATTCAGATAAAAGCAATGGCGCATGTGCACCAACTTTAATCGTCTGCTGACGAGCGCATGTACAAGTAATATCATAACACAAGGGCCTGATAGATGGAGTAAAGTCAGACATCCCACCTCTCCCGGAAGTTCCGGGAGTCTCCCGCATATTAATAGTGGCTCCCTGATGCTCACAAATTATATACAATATCACGGAAATCAATTTTTTTGAGAGCGAGCGAGAGAAAGCAAGAGAGAGCGCGAGAGCGAGAGAAAGCAAGCAAGAGCGCGCAAGCGACCACGAGAGAGAGAGAGAGAGCGCGCGAGTGAGAGCGCGCCATGGCAGAGTGTTCCAAAAAAATATATAAAACGTACGTCACCCCAGACTACACTAAAGTGTAACCCTGCCTAATAGGGGTCAAAATAATGACAGTGTTGCTCTCTGCACTGTTTGCCACAGTGACTTTTCTATTGCCCATGGTGGGTTAAGACTGAGGTGAGTTTAACAGGTGTCATTCGTTCGTTAGCATAGCTAACGTTATTTAAACTAGCTGGCCAGCTGCTAAGGAGCTAGTCTACTGCAGACATCCCACCTCTCCCAGAAGTCTCCCGCAAATTGATGGTGCTACCTCCCTGAAATGAGTTTTTGCAGGGTGGGATGTCTGTAAAGTGTTGATAAAAGCAAGATCATACACTTTGAACTGATTCAGCTGGTTGACTCTGGGAATGGGGTGGGTGAGGTTAGCCTTTGAGGAGGGATTGAAGTTCTATGGCTCTACCTGATGGAATTCAGAAGAATAAGAAAGGAACTTAGAAATATATAAAAACTACGAAGGGGGTGGATAAGATAAAGATGGTAAATTTGTTACCACTGATAGGTGAGGCTACAACTTTGGGACAGAGCTTCAAGGTTCGAGGGAGTAGATTTAGGGCAGAGATGATTAAGGACTGCTTTATCCAGAGTGTAGCGAATGGGTTGTGGAATGCTATAACCAGAGAAGCAGTAGAGGCTACCTCATTAAATATATATAGGGTAATTAAAAGTTTTGTGGAAATGGTAGACTGGTGAAGCTGAGCCAATGATGGGATCAGCCATGCCTTATTGTATGATGAAGAAGGCTTGACAGGCCAGTTGGCCCACTTCTGCTCCCATTGCTTATGTTCTGATGATAGTAAAAGAGGTGTGGGCGTAACTTTAATGAATAGGGAGAATGTCACTGCTTCACTTAGAGAGAACTTTTTGTATAGTTCATCCTGCAAGGCCTTGTGGGTGCACCTCAGGTATAAGGAAGGTGCATCATTATAATAGCATTGACTGCAGGCAAGCTAAAGAAGTCAATGAAGGGGTCTAATATCCAAGAGAAAAGGTTTGCTAGTGCTGCACAGAAGGGTAGGTTGAGGTAACTAGAGTTGCAGGAGGATGGGAAGTAGAGTGCCAAAACAGACAGTTCTGTTGGTGAAGTGTTATGCAGAAAGATGTTGTTAAGCTGCTTACAAGGTTGAGTATGGTAAGAGTAATGTTCTGAGCTGTGTATATTTCAGTGCAAAAAGTACAGTAGGAAAGGCAAATGAGCTTAGGGCATGGATCAACACGTGGAATTATGACATTGTAGCCATCAGTGAGACATGATTGTAGGAGGACAGCACTGGCAGCTCAATGTTTCATTGTTCTGTGGATTTAGACATGATAAAGCAAGAAGGATTAAAGGGGGATTACTAGTTGGGTAAAATGTTATAACAGTGCCCAGTCAGGACACACCACAGAGATCATCTACTGAGGCTTTACGGATAGAACTGAAGAATAAGAAAGGTATGACCATGTAAATAGGATTATATTACAAACCACCCAACAGTCCAAGAGATTTAGAGGAGCATATTTGTAGAGAGATCACAGACTGGTGCAAGAAACAAAAGGTTGTGATAGTAGGGGATTTTAACTTTCCACATATTGAAACAACTGGATGGGAAAGAGTTTATCAAATGTGTTCAGGAAAGTTTCCTTAATCCTAAAGTCCCAACTAGAGAGAATGTGATACAAGATCTCCGATTAAGGAATGAGACAGAGAGGTGACAGGTTTGTGTATTGGAACACTTTGCATCTGGGGGTACTTTACTATACAGCAAACATAAACTAGCAAACAATCAACATGCAAAAGAAGAAAAATTGCGCAAATATAAAAATAAGTAACACTAAAAACATGAGTTGTAGAGTCCTTGAAAGTGAGTCCACAGGTTGTGTCCAATAATCAGTTCAGTTCTGAGGTGAGGGAAGTTATAGATACTGGGGGGGGTCTTGATGGTGGATGCTAATGTGCTCAATAGTGGGGAGGGCTTTGTCTGTGGTGGACTGAGCAGTATCCATCACTTTCCGTAGACATTTCCATTTCTGTGCTTGGTGTTGCCATACCAAGCCATGATATAGCTAGTCAGGATACTCTCCACATAGAAGTATGTCAATGTTTTAGATGACATGCTGAATCTACCCAAACTGTAGGAAAGTGGAGGCACCATCGTGTCTTCTTTGTGATGGCACTTATATACTGGTCCCTGGACAGATTCTCTGAGACGATAATGCCAACAATTTAAAGCTACTGACCCTCCCCATCTCTGATCTCATAGTAACAAACCAGCATTACATGAGAACTTAGATAATCCTTTGCCAGCTCATCATCCATCCAGTGTATGTGAGGGAACCAAGCACAGCCACATTTTTCTATGTTGTGAGTGGCACGTTAAATGTGTGTGCATGTTTCATTTTATAAAAAGGGGAAAATATTTACAGTACTGTGACTTACCAAAGCACGGTTAAGAGCAATTTCCAAAACCCTAGTAGGCAAATATAACTTTGCTGCCAACAACTTCCCCCCGAAATCACATATTCTTCTTGTTTAAGGATAAAACATTGTTTCTTCATTATCACTGAGTCGAAACCCTGAGGTTCCCTACCTGACAGAAAAAATGGATGCATGTTCATCATGTCACAAGGACTGCAGCAATTCAAGTGGATGCCAATACTACTAAATGTTGGCCTTGCCGGCATCATCTATTTGCCATGAGTATTTCTTTCTCTCTCTCTCTCTCTCAACTTATTGTTGTTGTTCATTTTGTTTGCATATTATGTATGCTTATATTAAGTTTGTAATTTACTACACTGCTGCTTCAAGTTACTAATTTCTTATGGTATTTATGCCCTACAATAATAAACATGGATTTAAATTGACTCAGACCAGGGATATAGAATTCTCAGGCGTGATTGGATTAAAGTTTTTGCTGAGATAATTAGACAGAAAAGAAATTCTCTTTACAGTTGAGCTGTGGACGGGGTGGAGTGGTGGGGGTAATGTAAGCTTGAAAATAGCCTCTGCTGCAAACATTATTTGAGCACTGTAGTAGCAAAATGGTTGTAATTTCTTACATGAGATATCACAATCTAAATGCAACTCATATCACTGGCTAATATAAAGCTTGGAACACATGCTTCCCTCATGCACAATTTAAGTATGCAGAGGAGACAAATCATTATCTCAATGCTCAAGTACAGTAATGTAGATTTGTTGTCAAATTAGATCATGACAATGCAGCTAGAACTAATTCATAAACTGAGGGGGATTGAGCAAAAGCATGGACCAAACCACCTGCACGAGTCAAAGGGACCTTCAATTACTTCTGAGTTTTCTGGCAATTGGTTGGAAGAGTAAATGCTAAGTTTCATAGATTTGCAGGGGTTTAGTTTTTATTTTGACTGTTACAGTATCAGAGATCTTAAATTGGTAAATTGGTTTATTAATGTCACATGTACTACTGTATAGTAGCATAGTGGTTAGCACAACCCTTTACAGTATCAATGACCTGGGTTCAATTCCTGTCGCCGACTGTAAGGAGTTTGTACTTTCGCCTCGTGACTTCGCGGGTTTCCGCCGGATGCTCCGGTTTCCTCCCGCATTCCAAAGACAGAACAGTTGGTAGGTTAATCGGTCATTGTAAATAGTCCAGTGATTAGACGAGGATTAAATTAGGGGGCATTGCTGTGCGGTGCTGCTTGAGGGGCCAAAAGGCCTATTCTGTGCCCATTTCAATCAATCTATCAATCAATAAATAAAGATCAATTAATTATAACAGTGCACTGAGGTAATAAAAACAAAAACAGACTGCAGAACACAGTGTTACAGTTACAGAAAAAGTTCACTACAAGTAGACAATGATGTTCAAGGTCAGAGCAAGGTAGATTAAGCCAAAGATCCATCTTATCATAATGGGGAACTGTTCAATAGTCTTACAATAGCTGGATAGAAACTATCCTTGAACCAGGTACAATTTTCCTTCCTGATGGGAAGAAGAGAGAATATTCAGGGTGGGTGAGATCTTTGATTATATTGGTCACTTTACCGATGCAGCGAGGTGTAGACAAAATGCAAGGAGAAGAGGCTGGCTTCCATGCTCTGCTGAGCTGTGTGCACAACTCTGCAGGTTCTTGACGTCATGGGCAGAGCAGTTGCTGTACCAAACTGTGGTGCATCCTGATAGGATGCTTCCTGTGGTGCTTCAATAAAAATTGACGAGGATCAAAGGAGACATGCCAAACTTCTTTAGCCTCCTGAGGAATTAGAGACGCTAGGGAGCTTTCTTGGCTGTGGCATCAATGTCATTGGATCAGTGCTAGAAACTTGAAGCTCTCAACCCTCGGTATCTCAACACTGTTAATACAACCAGAAGCATATGCACCGTCCATCTTTCAGAAATCAATAGTCAGCCCTTTTGTTACGTTGACATCGAGGGAAAGGTTGTTGACATGACACCATATCATGAGGCTATCTCCTTCATGTTCCCTGACAGATCATTATTTCACTTATAGCCTGCTTTGGTGGTATAATCTGTAAACGTAGATAGAAATAGAGCAGAATGTGGCCACACAGTCATGAATGTATAGGGAGTAGATAGGGGGAGTTATTAATGATAATTCTGGAGGTGTTGCTCACTATCCTTATTGATTGTGGTCTGTTGCTCAGGAAGTCAGGATCCAGTTGCAAAGGGAGGTGTTGAGTCTGAGTTCGAAGATGCACTTGCTTGGAATTATTGTATTGAAGGCTTAGCTGTCATCAATAAACAATAGTCTAATGTAGGTGTCTCTACTGTCCGGATGGTCCAGAGGAGTGTGTACGAAAATAGAACTGTTTGGGGGTAAGTAAATTGCAGTGGGTGCCGAGAGCACACTGTGACTGAAGTTTCAATATCACCGCTGCCAGCTATAGAAGTTTTGGTAGGCACTCCTCTCAGATTTCAGCTTGACATGCTAATAATGGCCACTATTCTGTACTCCAAGAAGATGAAACACTGAAAATGCCACCTTTCCAACACCACCCCACACATTTCTGCCACCAGTTACCCAACATGAATATTATCTTTATATAAATATTTTATACTAATTGCAGAAAGAATAGACTTGTTAGCTATATAAATCATTCCTCTCCTTCTGTGAACTTGCAAGCATCACCACATCAAAATGAGACTGTCCAATATTTAAGACAGTCAGTTATCGCTGAGTCTAGGTTATCGAACCAATAAGCTAGCTTACCTAAAAGTCTATTTCCACAAAGACAAAGGTGTATTTATAAGATGTAGCTGTGCAGCTTTCTCAAGACAATTTTATTTTATATTTATCCTTTTTATATAAAGTGGGAATCTGTAAAAACACAATGCCGCAACATTAACTAGCATAAGTTTATTTTCTGTTGTACTGTATTAAATAACCGAACGCATTTTAGTTGAGCCAATAAAAAATAATTGTTTCAAAGTCACAAATGTGCAATGATATTTCTTTCATACATTCTGCCACATATACAGATTGCTTTTATGTTGAAGATGGAGAGGAATGGTTGCCTCCCGTGCCTGGACATTCTAATACGACGGAAACTGGACGGTAGCCTCAGACATGGTGTCTATCCGAAACCCATTCATATGGACTTATACATCAATAATAACAGCCACCATCATGCCTCCCAATGTAGAATGATTTTTTTCTACTTTAACTGTGTGAAAACTATTTCAGACCCAGAGAGTTTCCACAAGGAAATAAGACGATTATGCATGACGTTCCTGCTGAATGGCTACAAGGTGAAAGAAATCAATCGGGCCCTTGAAAGGGCCGACAGAATAACCAAGAAACCTAACAACAAGGAGGAACCTGTCGCTACTGCCTGTCATCCCTATATTTCCATGGTTTCTGGAAGGATTGGCAGGATCCTGAAAAAATACTTGATTATTACCATCCACAAACCCACAAGGAAGCTCAAATCACTGCATTACCTGGACTCAGGACAGCTGCTGTTTACAGGATTCCCTGTGAATGTGGAGCAGCATATATCAGCCAGACAGGGTGCATAATGGAAACCCACATCAAGGACAACAGGAGATGTATCTACAGGTTTCCCCCGCCACCCGAAGGTAGAGCGTTCCTATGAAACGGTTCATAAGCCAAAACGTCGTAAAGCGAAGAAGCAATTATCATTTATTTATACGGGAAAAATTTGTGAGCATTCGCAGACCCAAAAATAACCTACCAAATCATGCCAAATAACACATAAAACCTAAAATAGCAGTAACATATAGTAAAAGCAGGAATGATATGATAAATGCACAGCCTATATAAAGTAGAATACTTTTCCACAATCATTACTGAACTGTTCTCCGTAGCGAAAATCTCGCGCAAGCGCTCTCGGCAGAAAATCTCACGCAAGTGCTGTTGGCAAAAACACAGCACAAGCGCTCTCCAGTAACCTTTAAGCTATGAAGCTGCCAAATCATACCAAATAACACGTAAAAATACACAGCCGATATAAAGTAGAAATAATGTACGTACAGTGTAGTATCACTTACCGGAATTGGTTCAGCGCCGAGCACACTGATGATGGTGTGTTAGGCTGAGTCGTCACAGGTTGGGTGGTGCAGTGGCCCCCACCCTCCAGGCCGCCTACAGATACCAAACCGCGAAGCATGCAGGGGTGCAGCAGTAGCCGGGAGGCATCCAGCACATCTTTAAGAAAAAAGCCAAAATAAACATGCTAATTAATTACGTGTTGGGTGGCACCTAATCAATTAGCATGTTTATTTCAGCTTTTTCTTAAAGATGTGCTGTGTGCCTCCCAGCTACCGCTGCATTCTTCGCAAATCACGGGTGGTGGGACACTGGGGTGTCATCTCGTCTGTTTCCATTAGAGCAGGCAGCTCATCTTCTCCTATGACTGCCTGCCTCGATATCGAAGGTCGAGATTCGTCGTCTGCTGTGGCTGATGCGGAAGGCTTCCTTGACTGCTGAGCCTCGCGCATTTTTCTATCATACAGTTCTTTATAAGGACTCAGACCATCCTGCAAATATTCCCTAAACCTACGTACCCTTTCAAAATTAAAGTAATACTTTATCATTGCAGCGAAAATCTCACGCAGTCACTTTCGGTCCGTTCGCTACTGCATTCGGTTTCGATTGTTATCCTTCCCTCTTCCAATTGCATCAGCTCTTCATCTATCAGTTCTTGGTCATGGGATGCCAAATCCTCTTCAACATTATGTTCGTCAGCTTCCACAAGCCAAACTCACTTAGTCCTTACTTCGTTCACCACGACCAAAACAATTATGTCTAGTTTTACGCTAAGTGTAACACCCTTACGAGCTCTTTTAGGCTTTTCCAATACCTTAGAACGCATCTTGCAAATGGCTGCTCACAAGCAATGCCGGCGAGAATGCAGTTCCGAATCCGGGGAGAGCGGTTGCTTGGGGCACGCTGCCTTTTATCACGCGCTGATTTTTTCGCACACTGATTTTCCCCGCACGCTGCTTTTTTTCTCATAACAGTGAAAACACCTTTTGAAAGCGAAAACAGGGTACTAATGTAGGTCTTTCGTAACAGTGAGGTTCCGTAAAGCGAACGTTCGTAAAGCGGGAGACACCTGTATTTGGTTTACCTGGAGAAATCAGCGGTAGCAGAACATTGCATTTGCAATGGCCATAAGATTGACTTCAATGGCACAAAACGACAGTGCTGCGCCAATGGCTAACCAATCAGGAGGGACGGATGACAGGGGTATAAATACCACTGAACTATACATGCCCAGGCATCATCTCTGATGAAGATGGCAGAATTTGTCATCAAAACTTCGGTTAAAAATGATATCTGTACCAAGCTGGAAGCCGAGAAGAATTTATTCATGCTTTTCAGATGATAGTGATGAGGCATCTTCAACTGCTACCAATGTGATGATAGCCATTCAGCAGTGGTGTTAAGTAGGTGCAACGTTCCGTTATATTGGCTCGTGTATGTCTAGGGGAAATCCCGCCCAGCACTTGCCTCAACACTCCCCGCAGGGTCAGTCGCCGCCTAAATCAATCACAAACATCAATCATCAGCCAGCACACCCGGTAAATTTTAACAAATACACTTTATAGATATTACTAATTCTATGACATTAATATACATTTGATACAGAGAGGAAAGTAATGAAAAAAAAAAGACGCCAACACTCATCAAAGTCCAAGTTCTTCGCGCGCAACCGTTGGAGCTCAATCAATTCTGGACGACCACCCGAATCCTGTCGACTCACGGCTCGGGACCACCCGCAGTGATCAACCGGAGCCTCTCCGCACGTCCGCAGTCCTCCCCGTCTCTCCTCTGTCTCCCCGTCTCTCCGCCGTCCTCCCCGTCTCTCCTCTGACTCCCCGTCTCTCCGCCGTCCTCCCCGTCTCTCCTCCGACTCCCCGCCAAAACTCCAGCTACAGTCATATCATACAGCATGGTATCCAAAAACAAAACGATACATAACCACCCATTGGCTAATAGAAGGCGGTTATCTACTTTAAAGTAAAACAAACTGCTAGCGCAAACTTTCTTCAGCGTTAAGGCACAACAAAGCCGCATTCCCCAGATTAACATAACAAAGTCACCATTTTAAATGTAACAAAAGAAAGACCCCGTACATAGGAATAATCTTACAAGAAATTGACTTTTGTAACATCTTCTTAATACAGCAATTAGCATTAATATCCATGAAGACAACTGTAGCAATTAGCTTTTGGCTAAGTTTTTCATTTCCAAATGCAAACACAAAAATGGTCACAATTATCTGCATAGTTACACCCCTGGGTTCATCTTCAATTTCTGATGTGTGCTCTGCAATGTAAAATCTGTAGGGTAATCACATTAAATTTAGGATTTGCCACATCTTTTCCCCTGTGTTATATTCTGCTAACTATGCAGTTGAGGAATAACAGAAAACACTCACAAGGTAAATATTCATTTCACTCAAACTGGTAAATTAAAAAAAAATCTGCTCAATTGTAATTGTGAATTCCTATCACATGGATAATGCTAGTTGCTGCACCAACAACGCGCAGATTTATACCCTGTCTTCAAAGGGAAAATACTTCAGTTCTGGATTCTTTATTCGTCCTTCTTTTGTTCTGAATTTTTTTTTCCTTCAGGATTGCTGGCAATTTCAAAGGAGCATAGGAGCAAAGAGTAACATATGACTACATAGGCATGTGATCTGCCTATTTAAAAAAATCAGGACCGTGATGTTTCAGTCTACTTCAAGTAAGAATATGAGGCACTGTGGCCACTAGCCTGTGCTGAATTCACAGATCTGTCAGGTATTGGCCATGCACTGTCATTGACTTCAGCAGGGCTAATGACAGGGGGGTTTCCATTCCTGATTAGTTTAGTAACCCTATCAATGCAGCTTTTGTTGATGTCATAAAAGGGTAAGAACTGTTTCAATCATACCCTCTCTCCTCTCAGATAAGGGCTCAGAAATCTGATTGTGTACAGCTCTTTTGCAATTGACTCAGGCAGCAAGTAATGAATCAGATCTTAGGATGGGAGAGGAATGGCCAGTTATCAGGGGCCTTCATCACCACTTAACATGCGCAGCACTACTTACATAATTGAATTTCAGCGAGCAGGGGTGTGCATAGGAGTTTAAATTTGACCAGTTTGAATACATACATTTTATGCATTTACCTATATGCACACATGTCATTGGTATGTTTAGTTGATTACTGAGGGAGGAAACATTCCCCCATAAACCTCAATTGCACATGTCCCTACTGGCTATAAAGAGTAAGGACCTGTTCTGTGCAGATATGGCCTGAACACCAATGCCCAAGAATGAAAAAGCCTCTAAGAAGTGGTGGATGCAGCCCAATCAATTACGGGAAAAGCCCTCTCCACCCCTCAGCACAACTACATGGAGCACTGCCACGAGGAAGTGGCATCCATCATCAAAGACTCCCACCATCCAGGCCATGCTCTCTTCTCACTGCAGCTATAGAGAAGGAGGTACAGGAGCCTTAGGTCCCACAACACCAGATTTAGAAACAGTTATTACCCTACAACCATCAGGCTCCTGAACCAGTGTGGATAACTTCACTCACCTCATCTCTGAACTGATTCCATAACCAAGGACTCTACAACTCATGTTCTCAGTATTAATTGTTCACTTATTTGTTTTGGTTGCATTTGCAGATTGTGTCCTTTTGCACATTGCTTACTTGTCAGTCTTTGTGTGTAGTTTTTAATTGATTCTATTGTATTGCTTTGTTCTATTGTGAATGCCTACAAGAAACTGAATCTCAGGATTGTATATTTGTATTTTGATAATAAATTTACTTTCGATTTGAAGCAACCAGTGAGGGGACAATGATATATGATGCTGGTTTGCTAAAGGTAGGAAGTAGCAGGAAGGCTGCTCTCTGACACCCCTCAGACGGTATGAGCACCTACTTTCTTGTCAGTGAGAAAATAGTAATTGTTGAGCATGTCATTGAGGGCAGGATGGCAATGTCAGGATAAATTCAATAAGCTAACTAGAATGCTCAATGTAAGAACTATTGCTATCTTGGGCTCTGTAGAAAGCAGTATTACTTACAGCCTCATTAATCATACCAATCACAAAAACTCAAGGCTCTACATCCTATTTCCTTTCATTCTCCTGTAACCATATTATTCTGTCTTCCCATGGTCATACTTACAGCTTAGTACTAATAGTTACACTTACGCACTGATAATCAGCTACAGTATTCTATAATTCAGAGAAAGGAACACAGAATATAGAACAGTACAGCACTGGAATAGGCCCTTCTTCTGAACACCCTAGACTGAATGCAGTACTCTGGATGTATTTAACAAGAGTTATAGAAAGCTGCAACGTAAATTCCTGACTCATGAACTTAGCTGCTTGACTAATAAAGGCAAGCAAGCCATATGCCTTCTTTATTTGCACTAAATAATGGAGCACCCTGCCCCCCCCCCGCCCCACCAAACATCCTGTGAGGGAAAGTTTTCCATCAATTAGCACATTGGACCAGAGTTCCATCATCTAGCTTCTAGACCAATGAGCTGCAAGAGAATGCATCTACACTTCAAGAGCAATTCTTACGCAAACTAATTTCCATTCTAGGTTCCGCTGGCATTTTAAGAAAAATTATAATGCTTTATGTTCTGCATTGATGCAGTGAAGCTTGGAGCACAGCTGCATTAGTAACAGCCTTGCAAACCAGCTTCTTGCATTATCCCTTAAATAACTTATTGAAGAAATATGGCAGTGTTTCAGAGAGACAGAATTTAATCTTTATGATCACCTTGACTATGTGGAGACATAATTGATGCAGAATTTTAAAGACATGTTTCTTTCTCAACTTTTCTAAAGGCTGAGAAAAGTATAAATTCCTGGCTGCATTAAAAAGAATGATTGCGATGTTAATACAATATTTATTGTTTAGCTTAGTAATCTATATCCAGTGCAGTATTTATCCTTGACTGAAGAGGCTGCATGAAATTCGGGGAAATAGACATTATGTACCAAACCAAGCTTGATTCTGGTTGTATTCAGAGCCTCTGCAAATAAATATTCATGACTTATTGCTGTGCCTATTATCCCATGTGATTGCAATTTAGTTCTTTCTTGTAATGGATACTTCTTTCATAAAGACAGCAAACAAATGCAAGTGTACATCACATCTTGAAGTAATCACTGAGCTTCCAAGTTGTTTATCTCAATGTTATATTTCCTTCACAATCACCTCTAACTTTTTGATTAATATTTGTGAAGTTAATTGCTGACTTCATCAGTCTGAAACTGTTGTATAGTTAGGACGTGATAAATAATTTCTTATATTTCATAGGGTACTTTAACTTGAAGGTAAACAAAATGAAAACTGAAAATTAACGTATGCAATATTTCAGTGCAATATCAATTGGTAATTTTCATATCTGTATTTGCTGTTACCTTGTATGTTGAGGTGCCATGGAAGATTTCACTGTAATTGATGTTTTTCCATGAAGCAGCATTAAGGTGCTGAATATTTGTGTAGTGTTTGCCATTTAAGAGTCAGGTTACCACTATTCTTTGATGGAAACCAATTTTCTTTGAAATTTACATCCATGAGCATTTTCAACTGTATTTTACTTTGCAATCTACTTACATATTTTTACAATATTTATCCAGATCTTCCAGCAATTGAATGACTGAATTTATCACACTTCCGCATTGGCAAATGGACTAAGTGGATGTAAATCAGAGACATTAAATTGTGCAGGATATTGTCGTTGTTGCCAAAAACTGGATCTGACACAGTCTATCAATATAATTTATAATTTGATTGCTGGTCTTTTATAGATAAGCTACTGCCAGACAAGGCATATTTACAAAGTTAAAATATTCAGGCTTCTGATTTAACCCAAACAGAATAAATAATGTGTATTTAAATAACATTGATTAAGTCTGAAGCACTTAATAGTCAAATAAGTTCTTTTGTAAATTAGTCACCATTGTAATGTTGGGAAATGCCTACTATTTATATGAAGGCAATATTATAAATGATCAACTAACTTCTTACTAGAGTTGTAATTGAGAGTTAAATGTTGTTCAGGACTTCAGAAGTCGTATTCTTCCTAATTTAATTTTTTGCACCCATCATGGAGGGCAGAAGAAATCTTGACTTAAATTTCATTCTAAAGCTGTTACCTCAAAAGTAATTTGAAGTTTTATTTCACAGAAAATTTAAGCTGCAGGCTTTCTTCAGAAAGCATTGCATGCTTATTGATTACGTCTAAGGATATTTTTCACACTGATGCAGTGTAAAACTATCAGTGTCAGCAACAGATGTAGTTGAGGGCCTTCTGAATCTTCACTTCCTCTCCAATGGAATGTTAAAAGTTTAGCATTTCCTTCAATTATGAATGTAGGCATCTAACCACAGTAGTATTAGCAGGTCCTGTGACTTTGTCACAAATAGAAATCACAGATATTTTCATATCACATTACAGTTGTTACAATACATTATTCTGAGAAGGGGTGCATAGGCTACACTGAAATAACAAAGGGGTCCACGGCATAAAAAAGGTTTAGAACCCCCGCACTAAAGGGTACATAATCAGAGGGACTTGAGTGCGAGTGCACAACCTTGACTGTGGAGGGCAGGTAGTAATTAATAAGGCATACACAATCCTGGGCTTTATCAATAGAAGCAAAGAGCACAAAATCTAAGAAGATTTGCTGAAACATTCGAGACCACCATTGAATCACACAGATATTGAAAGTTCTCCATTTATTTTTCACTGACTCCTGAACATTGATTTTAAAGTTCTATCTTTTACTAGTAGGCAGCAGGTGTAAAGTTAGCATCATAAGCATCACTGCACAGGGCCTGACACAGCCATTCTATGGTGTGAGAAGCGCCAGTACACTGCATCATATAAACCCCACCCGCCCCCAAGTTCTCTCCTTACTCCAGTTTCAAGCTTAACCCTTAAATTCCCTAACACTTGCTTCCATTCTCTCTCTTCCACCTCCCTCCTTTTCATTTCAACGCCAGTAAACTGATTTTTATTGGGCAGTACAGTATTGGGCAAGAGCAGGTAGCAGCAGCTGCTTGTGAACACACAAGGCAACTTCCACCATGTTTCAATGGGAGAAAACCATATCATGAATTTTTAAAAGCAAATCTATACCTTGCTATTGTTTAGGAGCACCTGATTTGGCAATCGAGTAAAAGTAGGGCCTATCTGACAGAGTAAAAATGGGTGAAACCCATATTGTCAGTAATCATTTCTTTTTCAACCAATGTTGCTGGACCTATCAAACACTCCCAGCAATTTTGGCAGTTTGTTACAAATTTTCATCATCCACAGCATTTCAATTTTTATTGGTGGAAAAATAACATTTTCATTTACATTTGCTTATGGTCACATAATAAGATAATTCAAAAATTAATGCCCATTCTTTTGTGTTTCTTAATAATTATCCCTTGCAGTAATTGGCTTTATCATTTTCTGCTAATCAATTCCCTTAATAAACATTTGAGCATTCACATTTAAACAAAGATCTCTGAGCAAAGAACAGTACAAAATCAAACAAAAGCCTGTTAAGGATAGGTATAACCACTATCTAATTATATAATGTGTTTTGAACTTAAGATTCCCTACATATTTACACCCTTACACCTAAACATAATGTGCTTCATTTGATCCATGCTATATATTTTTGGGACACTGCAAATAAAGATGTAGTTATCAACAGGCTTCTGGGTAGTTAATAGACTTTCTTTCATGGAGTGAATGACGTATAAAATACATGCTATTCAATAACCAGAAAAGAACAGCTGGTCCTACAAGCCTGACAGCAGTATTTTCTGATATGATAAGTAATTAATTATTTTGTAACATGAATAAAAATAGTTTTGAAAAAAAAAATCATACAGGCCTGAGCTTCGCATTCAAACTGTTCTGTTCTTTTCTCCACAACATAATTCCATAAGTACAAGAGATCACAATATTTTAAGCAATAGCAAATCTTAGGCTTCAGGTTGGTTTTGGAACCATGCTGACCTATCTCAATTTTCTCAGAGGCCAACAGAGAGTGGTTTTCTCTTGAGCACAACGTGCAAGGTATTTTCTGTGTTATTGAATTCCAGCCTCCCAATTATACATTGTCACAGTGCATATGGGGAGCTCCAAAAAGAGCATTTCTCAATGGAAAAGTTCACATCAAGCAGTAGGCCAAATTGCCCTCATGTAGTAAAATAGAACGGGATCAAACACACCAGTTCTTTGTTGCCTCACTTGACTCCATGATGTTCAAGGTGGTCAACTTGGACAAGAATCTGACAGAGACTTTCTTCCACACAAAACAGGAAAGGCTTTGCTTCCAAAATACATGCTCTCATCCATTGATGCATCCAACGGCAGATGCATGAACTTAAGGACTCATATTAAGAATGTGCATACGTACATTTATGTTAAGTGAGCTCATCTAAAGATAACAAATTTAAATTCCAGAGCATCTGCTTGGAAACCCCAAAAGCATCTCAGTTAAGGACTGTCCTCTTAAGTAATACTCAAGCAGATGAAACCTGCTCTCCTGGTAAGATTTTGTTTCTCCAAATGCTCGTGAATCCTATTTCAAAGAAAATTCTCCAATAATTTGTCCACCACTGAAGAAAGAGCTCACTAGTCTATAATTAACAGGGTTGTCCTTATTCATTTTCTTGAACAAAGTAATAGCATTTGCCATCCTTCAGTCAACTTTACTACTCTGATGGCCAGAGAGGATGCACAGATCATTGCCAAAGGTACAGCAATCCCTTCCCTTGCTTCCCATAGTAACCCGAGGTATATCCTGATCAGCCTCAGGTAATATCTGTCCTAATGTTTCCCAGTATATCCTTTTCCTTAATGTCAACATGTTTCAACATATCAGACATTTTACGCTGCCACCACAAATATTCTCCCTAGTGAATACTGAAGTAAAGTTCTTTTGACCCCCCAAGCACATTTCCTCTTATATCCCCAATCAGTCCTACCCTCATACTAGTCAACAACATGTTATAATGCCTTGGGGTTTTCATTAATCGTATTTGCCAAAGCTTTCTCATACCCCTTCTAGCTCCCCTAAATCCATTCTTCATTTCCTTCCTGGCTACCTTATAACCCTCTAGAGCCCTGTCTAATCCCTACTTCCTAAACCTTTAAGTAAACTTCTTTCTTCCTTGGTTAGATGTTCCACATCTCTTCTCAACCATGGTTCCTTCATCCTTTCCCTGCCTCGATGGGACAAATCTATCCAACCTCATGCAAGTGCTCCCTAAACAGCCATATTTCCATTGTGCATTAAAATAGATAGATCTCTTCTGTCTGGGTCATATATAGCTATGATATTGCATATGGTTTGGTTCAGCTTTTTACGATTGCCTAGGTGAGCAATAGAGCAACATTGGAGGAAATTTCTGCTTGTCAACTCCCAGAATTCAGACAAGCAACATGACAAATCGCAGGTAGAGGTGAGTTTGAAAGAAGAGGAGGTGAGGTAGAGCTGGGTTTCTTTAGAAATCTAGTGTATGTTTTCTCATAATGTTGCTGAAGGGCAAATGAGAAAAGGGAATAATGTCACAACTAGTCCTTGAATGGCTTGAATTATAAGTACACTTGGATAAGAGGCCACCACAGCCATTCAGTGGTATGACTGGATTGATTAAAGTAAAATGAAATGAATGTACATCCACCTAGCAAGACAACTGTGGAATCCATTGAAGGAGAATGATGCAAAGCAAAGCAATCACATCAGTTGAAGAAATGAGAATTTTAAAAAGCTGTAGATGCTAGAAATTTGAAACAAAACTGCTGGAGAAAAAACAGTAGGTTCATGCAGCATCTGTAGAACATGAACAGTCAATGTTTCTGGTTTGTGATCTTTCATTAGAATGGAGAGAGACAGAGAGAGAAACAGACAGGCAGACAGAGAGGAGATTAAGTAGGTTTACAGTAGGATGGAAGGTGCAATGAGATGTTTAAAACCAAAGGAGAGCCTGTGCTAGAGTAAATCAAAATGATTTAATGGGGACAGGTATCAGCTCATGAACCACCAACAGAGGTACAGAAATAAGGGAGATGAAATCAAGAGCTCAAGGAAGCCTCATTTAAAGAAGAATAAAGACATTTCGGAGGCCATCAGTTCAATCCTTCCTCTTCTTATTCCTCTGCAGACCTGCAACTAATTTTCTTTTAAGGGCCCAACTCCTCCTTTGATTTTTTCTACATTACATTCAGGAATAATTCATATAGACAAATAACCTAGCATGCTGATTGTTGGCAGTAATTCCAAAAAGAACCATTCGTGCTCAGTAATTAAAATTTAAAGTAAGCACAAGACTATCTATTCTAAGAACTGAGACTGATTCAAAAGGCTGAAGTTTGAAGTTTGTAGAATGAGTTACTTCTCAGTGCTTGTCTCAAATGAAGTATGTGAAAAGAATTGATGCCAGGAAGGGATGTCCTTGCTCTGGGAATTAACTGTACTGTGGAGCTGAAGGGAGGTCATAACCATACAAAGCAGATGAATCTGCTGGAATGAGGAGAGTATGGAGAAGTTGGAAAAGAGAGGACATGAAGGCCAAACATGTTATCGGACCTCAAGGTCTAATTTTATGATTTCAGCATCAGCAAGAATCAATGGCAGATTCAGAGGAACTGCCACTGAAATTGTCTAATACAGCATTAATGCAGGACAGCATGGATTATCATGTACTTGTCAGACTGCTGCTGGAGATATCCCACTTAAAAATTGGCTTCTCCACTTTTTGGAAAATGACATTTTTATTATTTTGGTATGTCATGTACCATCACCATCAATGTCAGGTAGCTGAAACCAATGTGATGTTGATCGTTTAAAAACTATAAATTATTAAAGATGAAATAATTTAATTTATTTTCAGGGAAACACAAAGCATGCAGGTGTTAGAATCTTGAACAAAAAAACAAGCTGCAAGAGGAATTCAGCAGGTCAAGAAGCATCTGTGGAGGCAAAGAGGTGGTCAAAGATTTGGGTTGTGACCCTGTATCAGGACCACATGCAGTCTCTCAACCTGAAACGTCAACTGTCGCTTTAATTTATTTTCATGTCTGAAGAGATATACAAAGAGTGGTGAAAATGCTGACCAAATCTCACAGCTTTTGCCTCCAGCATTCCAGATTTAATATTACCTACATATGTTGTGAAATATGTTGGTTTGCTGCAGCAGTACAATGCTATACATAATTTTGAAAACTACAAATCACTAGAATTTAATTGAAAATACCCTTGGACTAAGATGTTAACTGTCCTGTGCTATCACCAGTGGGATCATCAGTTGATCTGCCACCTGTCTTCAGAAGTTTGGCCCGCTTATGATCAAGACTCCTTCGAGGTGGTGGAACAGCAGTGCTAAAGCACCACCTCCCACTGGTGAGCTTAAAAACTTGGCATCTGCCTCTATCAGAGTTGTTGGTCACTTACATCCAACAGATTATCTACTCTTCAGGTTCTACGCAACTACTGAAGGGTTTGCAAAAGAAGGATACACTGTCCAACTATCTGCCCCTCTGGACGTACTTGGTCCACACCCATGATGATCCTGTCTCTGCTGCCTCAGCTACAGCCCTGCTGTTGATTTGATCTCTCTTTTAGTGAAGCCAAGGTCACGCAGCCACTTCTGAAAAGTGAATGCCATAAAGCCACGGCAACCTACTTCAAATGGATAGCATGAGACCTTCCACCCGCTGTCTCTGCACTCTGATCTTAATTCTGCATACTTGGTTAACTTGTGCTCATGGGCTTCATCGATGTTGTTTTCCCAGGGGACTGTGAGTTCACCAATAACTACTTCTCTACTGGTGTCAGACCATACGATTATATCTGGATGCAATGTGGTGAAAGCTATTTGCTCCGGGAAACTGTCTTTCCCATCCAGGTCGCCCTTGACACACCAGTCATTGGCTGAAGAAAGTATGCTTGACCGTGGGCTTGCGCTGTACACCCTTGACTAGGAGCCTTCTTTCACAAATGATATGCGATGTTCTGTGCAGCATGGGGCATGAGATAAGTTGTGCTGCAGTACTCTCTGCTCAACCGCTTCTGTTACAACTTTGAGAACATTGTTATGTCTCCAAGTGTACATGCCACTGGAAAGATTGACTCTGCATGCACTCAAAATACGTTGAAGTGTTCCCTTCTCGCCACAAGCGACACACCTGTCTGTCTTATCTTCATACCAGGTGCTGAGGTTGGCAGGTGTTGGGAGCAGATCATATGCTGCTCTGCATAGAAAAGAAATGTGGAGCGGTTCTATCTGCCACAGAACATTCCAAGATAAATGTCGTTGTTCAACACTTTCCCACCAGGTCCAAGCCCCTTGTTTGGCCAGGCCAGCTGTTTTAGATAACCTCCTCTCCTCTTCTACCTCTCGTATTTCTTGCCTTACAAGTTCACGGTGCTCCTCACCTGTAGAAGATGACCACCACTTGTTGGTTGTCAATCCAAGTCCCTGGCGGCCTAGCTGGGTAGCCCCAACCGTCTCCTTGTGCTTCAATCTAGACTCTGCCTCATCAACTGCTACATGGGCTGACCACCTCCTGCCTGATCTCACATCCGGCTGGGTGTTCTTGATGACAGGGTCTTTTGAGTCTCAAAGCATCAAGAATGATCTTACTTTGGCTAACTTGACCTCTTCAACAAGGGATTGCACTGGGATGGTAAGCTTTGCCTGGCTACTGTGGATTGCAACATTGATGAGGCTGCTCGGTACTCCAAGCCACTTCTTCACATTCTTGTTGATCTTCCGTTTCATTGCCTCAACATGGGACATTGTCACTTCATAGACAGTTAGTGGCCACATTATCCGTGGCATCAGTCTATACTGCAAGCACCACAACTTCATTTTGCCAGGCAAGGCACACTTGTCAACAGAATTCAGACCTCTGCTGATCGGTTCTCCTGTCTCTTGAACCCTCTTGTTGTCTCTCAGCTCCTCTGTGTACCATTGCCCGAGGCTCTTAACTGGTTGGTCCTGAATGGATGGAACTTCCTCTCCACAACGGGTGAAATGAAAGTCAACCAGCTTTCCTCTCCTAAGAACAAGGCTCCTTGACTTCTTGGTCTTGAACTTCATTCTTCCCCAATCCATTAGCTCCTCGAGTCTAGATAGTACACTTTCCACCGCCTCCGTGCTAGGACCCAAAAGGGTGAGATCGTCCATTAACGTTCGTATTGGTGGCAACTCCCCTCCGCCATCAAGTGTGGCACCTGGTCCCACTGATTCTGCAGCCCTCACAATGACTTTCATGGCTAACACAAAAAGGATGGGTGAAAGCGCACATCCCATTGGGATTCCAACATCCAAGCTCTGCCACTTAGTTGTAAACTGCTGAATGGAAAACCTCATCCAGAAATCATTGTAGTAATGCGTAACAAAGTTCCTCACCTTAGCAGGAACCCATAGGAATTCCATCCCAAATTCAATCAGGGCATGGGGAACAGAACCATACGCATTTGCAAGATCAAGCCATACTACAGCCAGGTTTCTTCTCAACCTTTTCGACTCCTGGATAGTATGCCATATCATACTAGAATGTTCAAGGCATCCCGGGAAGCCTGGTACTCCTGCCTTCTGTACAAATGTATTTACCAATCCATTCTCTACTACAAATGAAGATATTCTTTCTGCTAGAATGCCAAACATAATCTTCCCCTCTACATTTAGGAGTAAAATTGGTCGGAACTGATTCAATGTAGTAGAATTCTCTTCCTTCGGGATGTATACTCCTTCAGCCTCACTCCATGACAAAGGAATACCTTGTCTCCACACCACCTTTAACAATCTCCACAAGTATTTCTTCAGCTCTTCACCCTTCTTGAACACCTTATACGGCACTCCATTAGGTCCTGGCACTGAACCTGACCTTGCCTTTCTGATGAACCGTTCGACTTCTGCCAGTTTGGGTTCTGACAGATCAAACTTCACTCCTGGCTCAGTAGGCTTCACAAGCCCTGAAATGTCAAGCAAAGGAGACTCCTGCTGTTCGTCAGAGTAAGTACTTGCCAGGTGATCCTCAAGTTCTTGTTGAGAGATGTTAAGCTGCCCGCTCTTACTTCGTTCAAACAATTTCTTTGTGAATTGGTGAGGGTTCTCAAAGAACAACTTTCTTGCCTTCTCTCTCTTCTTTCTCTTTGTACGTTGTGAGTCTGCACGATGGAGTGATGCTAACTTTAATCGAAAATGCTCTTGGAGATCAGCAAGCCCTGGCTTGTCACCCTCACTTGCTACCTTCCACTTCTGTTTCAACCATCTAAGCTCTCTCCTCAACCTACTAATCTCCTTCTGGCACCTGCTTGGTGTCTGTGTAGGTTTTGCTTTCTTCAACTCAACCAAACCAAACCAGTACTTTCCAACATCGTAAATCAGATCGCCCATCACTTCCAACTTTCTCTTTGATGTTCCCATGAGAGTGTTCTCCAACATCATACTGATATCCTCATCAAAAACACGCCAAGCCTTCTCATCTGCCATTGCTGGCCACTTGACCTTCCTCTTCTTCTCTACCTCCTCACCACTGCCATCATGCGAAGGACCTACCTGGGTACTGTGGTCTGAAACCTGACCTGGGTTATCTCTCGTCTGACCTGGAGTATGATGACTCTCTCCACAGCGAATCGCTGTGGCTTGTGAATCAGTGGTTGATCATCTGTGCTTGGTGAAGTAATTTCATCTTCATGCACTGGGATGCAATAACACTTCAACTTTGCTTGACAGACTCGTAAACCTTTAATGCTGGAAATCGCTCTCCCACGCCAACACATTGGACACTCAGAGCCTCTTATCCTAGCTCTTGGTCGTAGTCGTTCCCTGTAATTAACTGTATCCGTCCGACTGGGTCCATCATTCTCCTTCCCTCTCGGAGGAGACTGAGGGTATGTGTAAACTAGAAGCTTCGAGGGGTGGGTGCTCTTCTGAGCTGGTGCCCAGACTGCTAATCCCGACACCCCTGGTGCCAGTCTTTCCCGGCTGTCCGCTGTCTCTCCACGCTATATATATAATCAAATAAGTAGTGCAAAAAGAGAGCAAAAAATGGAACGTGGTGAACTAGAGTTCATGGGTTCATCGTCCATTCAGAAATCTGATGGCAGTGGGGAAGAAGCTGTTCCTAAAACTCTGAGTGTATGTCCTCAGGCTCTCCTGTCTCCTGTACCTTCTCCTAGATGGTTGCAATGAGAAGAGGGCTTGTCCTGGGTGATGGGGGCCCTTAATGACATGTAAGGGGGTTTCAACTTTTATATTACTGCGGAGGCTAATGAAAATGGCGTCTTTGTTATGTTAATCTGGGGAATGCGGCTTTGTTGTGTTAAACGCTGAGAAAGTTTGCGCTAGCAGCTTGTTTTGGTTTAGAGTGTGATAAGAAATATGTTATTAACCAATTGGGATAGTTAAGTTTTTGGTGTATTTGAAGATACTGTATGCGCGGGGTTTTGGGGCAGAAGGCGGAAGAGCGAGACAGAGGATGGACGAGGTGCTGTGATGTCCGCTAACGGGGTCGGACCCCGAGGAGGGCGTTCAGCGAGGAGACGGAGACGGACTCATGTGGAGCGTCTGGTCGACTACCGTTGTTGGTCTCAGGCAGCCAGTCGAGGTGGTCCGAGGGGTTGCAGGGTGAAGAAGAAGGTCCTTGAGCTCCAACTGTTGTGTGCACGAAGAGATTGAACTTTGATAAATGTGGCGCCTTTTATTTTCCTTTTATATTTTATTCTCTCTTAATTATATAGTTCCAGTAATATCTATAAACTGTAAATCATTTAATTGCATCTGGTGTATTGTCTGTTATTTGGGAGGGGTGGAGTACATCACACAGCATCCACACAAACGAATTATCCAATTTGGCGGGGCCGAGGCTGTTTCCCTAGACGACAGCAAGCCAAGCGACCCTGAGGGTGACTGGGGGGGCTATAGACAGATGCTGCCTTTTTAAGGCATTGTCTTTTAAAGATGTGCTTGATGCTGGGAAGGCTGGTGCCCATGATGAAGCTCAATGAGTTTGCAACTTTCTGCAGCTTTTTCTGAACCTGTGCAGTTGCCCCTCCATAGCAGACAGTGATGCAGCTAATTGCAATGTTCTCGACGGTACATCCGTAGAAACCTGCGTGAATCTCTGATGACATACCAAGTCCCCTACAACTCAACAGGTTTCAATTGGTGCATTTAATGTCACAGAAATGTATACGACGTACATCTTAAAATTCTTTTTCTTTGCAGACATCCACAAAAACAGAGGAGTACCTCAAAGAATGAATGACACTTAAAATGTTAGAACCCCAAAGCCCCCCAGCTTCCCCTCCCACTCACAAGCAGCAGCAAGGCAATGACCACCCCGCCCCACACTCACCAGCAAAAAAACCATCAGCACCCTCCACTGAGCACTTAAGCGTGCAGCAAAGCATCAATAAGACACAGACGTGCAGTACCCCAAAACTGCACGTTCACCTGATAATTCGACGTACCACAGGCTCTCTCTTTCACTAATAAGGGAAAAAAGGGTGTCCCTATTTCACGGCGAGGGGGGGAGACGTAACAAACAACTCGCAGATTTACAATGTTAAAAGTCTGTTGCTTTTTCTGAGCTCTGTGCCCAGAACAAAAGGGCGTAGCTCTCCAGGCACACAACCCCCAGCAGCTAACCCACTGCTCCTGATGTTCCGTGTTCTTCCCCCGATGCTTCAGTCAGGGGCACCGGCCTCAAATTAGTAAGTCCCCAAAGCCATGAAATCCCGAACATGAAACCGCACTCAACTTCCAGGCCGTGTCCTTGAGATATCAAAAAGCAGTTGGCTGTGAGGCCCTAAGAGCAGGTCCCATTCCCGCAAAGAACCGAAGTCAGAGTGTAACTCCAGGTCAGGGTCTTCAAAAGAACCCACCCCCCCCCCACACCCAGAAAAGCGAAAAAAGAGATATCAAAGATAGAAATAAAGCTGTTTCCGAAGATGTAAGCAAAGGAGTCGCCGTTTAGCGCCATGTTAATTTCACCTCGCCTTCATTGTCCTAATGAAATATAACCACTGTCGTATCTTCTTTGTAATTACATCAACATGCTGGACCCAGGATACACTTCAGAGATGATGACAACCAGGAACTTGAAGCTGCTTACCTTTTCCAATGCTCATCCCTCGATGAGGACTGGTGTATTTTCCCTCATCGAGGAGCAACACCTTATATTCCGTCTGGGTAGCCTCCAACCTGATGACATGGAGATTGATTTTTTTGAACTTCCAGTAATTGCCTCCACGCCCCCCCCATCAACATTCCCATTTCCCTCTCTCACCTTTTTCCTTACCTACTCATCACCTCCCCCCCCCCTCTGGTGCTCCTCTTCCTTCCCTTTCTTCCATGGTCATCTAGCCTCTCCTATCAGATTGCCCCCTCCTCCAGCCCTTTACCTCTTTCACCAATCAACTTCTCAGCTCTTTACTTCATCCCCTCCCCCTCTCCCAGTCACCTACCACCTTATACTTATTTCTTCCCTCCCCCCATCTTCTTACTCTGACTTCTCAACTTTTTTTCACTCCTAATGAAGGGTTTCAGCACAAAACATTGACTGTTTATTCCTTTCCACAGATGCTACTGACCTGCTGAGTTCCTCCAGCATTTTACATGTGTTTCCATCCCCCATCAGGAAGGTCTCAAAGCTCTACGCTTCTTTTTGGATTCCAGACCTAATCAGTTCCCCTCTACCACCACTCTGCTCCGTCTAGCGGAATTAGTCCTTACTCTTAATAATTTCTCCTTTGGCTCCTCCCACTTCCTCCAAACTAAAGGTGTAGCTATGGGCACCCGTATGGGTCCTAGCTATGCCTGCCTTTTTGTTGGCTTTGTGGAACAATCTATGTTCCGTGCCTATTCTGGTATCTGTGCCCCACTTTTCCTTCGCTACATCGACGACTGCATTGGCGCTGCTTCCTGCACGCATGCAGAGCTCGTTGACTTTATTAACTTTGCCTCCAACTTTCACCATGCCCTCAAGTTTACCTGGTCCATTTCCAATACCTCCCTCCCCTTTCTAGATCTTTCTGTCTCTGTCTCTGGAGACAGCTTATCCACTGATGTCTACTATAAGCCTACTGACTCTCACAGCTATCTGGACTATTGCTCTTCTCACCCTGTCTCTTGCAAAAACGTCATTCTCTTCTCGCAATTCCTCCGTCTCCGCCGCATCTGCTCTCAGGATGAGGCTTTTCATTCTAGGACGAGGGAGATGTCTTCCTTTTTTAAAGAAAGGGGCTTCCCTTCCTCCACTATCAACTCTGCTCTTAAACGCATCTCCCCCATTTCACGTACATCTGCTCTCACTCCATCCTCCCACCACCCCACTAGGAATAGGGTTCCCCTGGTCCTCACCTACCACCCCACCAGCCTCCAGGTCCAACGTATTATTCTCCGTAACTTCCGCCACCTCCAACGGGATCCCACCACTAAGCACATCTTCCACTCCTCCCCCTCTCTGCATTCTGCAGGGATCGCTCCCTACGCAACTCCCTTGTCCATTCGTCCCCCCCATCCCTCCCCACTGATCTCCCTCCTGGCACTTATCCGTGTAAGCGGAACAAGTGCTACACATGCCCTTACACTTCCTCCTTTACCACCATTCAGGGCCCCAAACAGTCCTTCCAGGTGAGGCAACACTTCACCTGTGAGTCGGCTGGGGTGATATACTGCGTCCGGTGCTCCCGATGTGGCCTTTTATATATTGGCGAGACACGACGCAGACTGGGAGACCGCTTTGCTGAACACCTATGCTCTGTCCGCCAGAGAAAGCAGGATCTCCCAGTGGCCACACATTTTAATTCCACATCCCATTCCCATTCTGACATGTCTATCCACGGCCTCCTCTACTGTAAAGATGAAGCCACACTCAGGTTGGAGGAACAACACCTTATATTCCGTCTGGGTAGCCTCCAACCTGATGGCGTGAACATCGACTTCTCTAACTTCCGCTAATGCCCCACCTCCCCCTCGTACCCCATCCGTTACTTATTTTTATACACACATTCTTTCTCTCACTCTCCTTTTTCTCCCTCTGTCCCTCTGAATATACCCCTTGCCCATCCTCTGGGTCCTCCCCTCCCTTGTCTTTCTTCCCGGACCTCCTGTCCCATGATCCTCTCGTATCCCTTTTGCCTATCACCTGTCCAGCTCTTGGCTCCATCCCTCCCCCTCCTGTCTTCTCCTATCATTTTGGATCTCCCCTTCTCCCTCCAACTTTCAAATCCTTTACTCACTCTTCCTTCAGTTAGTCCTGACGAAGGGTCTCGGCCTGAAACGTCGACTGCACCTCTTCCTAGAGATGCTGCCTAGCCTGCTGCGTTCACCAGCAACTTTGATGTGTGTTGCTTGAATTTCCAGCATCTGCAGAATTGTTGTTTACATGTGTTGCCCCGTTTTCCTTGAATTCCCCTTTCTGAAGTCTTTGTTCTTACTGAGGGTTGAGTGCAAGGTGGTTCTAAAGACACCATTCAACCAGCTGATCTATCTCAATCCTGCACGTATCCTCAGTACCATTTGGAATTTTGCAAACAGCTGTTTCATCAGCAAATTTATAGATGGTGTTTTCATTGTGCCTAGCCACACAGTCATGGGTGTAGAGAGAGTAGAGCAATGGGCAAAGCACGCTTCTGTGAGGTGTGCCCAATGTTGAATGTCAGCGAGGAGAGGATGTTATTTCAAATTTACACCAACTATGGTCTCCGGATGAGGATGTCAAAGATCCAATTGCAGAGAGAGGTATGGAGGCCCAGGTTTTGGAGCTTGTTGATTAGTATTGAGGGTATGATAGTGTTGAACACTGAGCTGTAATCAATAAACAGCGCACAAACGTAAGTATTAGAATTGTCCAAGTGACCCAAGTCTGAGTGGAGAGCCAGTGTGATGGCATCCATTGTAGACCTATTGTAGTGATAGGCAAATTGCAGCAGGTTCATGTCTTGGCTGAGGCAGGAGTTCATTCTGGCCATGACCAACCTCTCAAAGCATTTCATCACTGGGGATGTGAGAGTAACTCAGTGACAGTCATAGAGGCAGCTCACCCTGCTCTTCCTGGGCATTGGTATGGTTATCACCCTTTTGATGCAAGTGGGAACCTCCAATTGCAGCAGGGACAGATTGAAGATCTCCTTGAACACTCCTGCCAGTAGGCTGGCACAGGTTTTCAGTGACCTACCAGATACACCATTAGGGGCTGACACCATGCAAGGGTTCACCCTCATGATAGATGTTCTGATCTTCAGAGACAGAGATCACAGAGACACCATATGCTTCAGGGATTCACTTAGATGTAGTTTTATTCGCCCTTTCAAAGCATGCATGAAAGGTATTCGGCGCATCTGGGGGTGAAGCAGCACAGCCATTCATAATGTTAGGCAGTAATGGCCTGCAAACCCTGCCAAAGCTGATGTGCATCTTATTTTGTTTCTAACTTCAATCGGAATTGTTTTTCCGCTCTTAAAATAACCTTTTGAGGGTCGTACCTGAACTTCTTGTATAGGTCTGGATCACCAGTCTTGAAGGTCACAGAGCTAGCCTTCAATAGATTGTGAATTCCCTGGTACATCAACTGCTTTTGGTTTGGGTAGGTCAAGTATGTTCTCAAAGGCACACACTCAGCTACACATCTTGATGAAGTTGTGAGAACTGTGGTCTATTCAGTCAGATTCGAAGATAAGTCCCTGAATATTGTCCAGTCCGCCAACTCAAAGCAATACTGTAAACGCTCCTCTGGTTCCTTAACCAAAGCTTCTTGGTTCTCACCACTGGTGCTGTGGTATTCATTCACTGCCTATACACTGGGAGTAGAAATACAGCCAGATGATTGGATTTTCCAAAGTGCTGGCATGGGATGGCATGGTAACTGTTGTTAATGGTGGCATAACAGTGATCAAATGTGTAGTCTTCTCTGGTTCCACAGATGATATGTTGGTGATAGTTATTCAGAGACTTCTTCACACTGGCCTGGTTGAAATTCCCACAATGATAGGGAATACATCAGGGTGCGCAGTTTCATGACTGCTGATCACAGTGCTCATCTCCTCCAGTATCTGCCTGACATTGGCCTGAGATGGAATGTACACCAGTACCAGAAAGAATTTGGAAAATCTCCTTGGAAGATAAAATAGGCAATGCTTGACTGCTAGAATTTCCAGGTTGGGTGAGCAGGGCTGAGATAGAACTGTCACGTCTGAGAGACATGATTAGTTCATTGTGAAGTATACTCCCTCACTTCTACCACTAAAAGACTCAACTGACCTGTCTTTAAGGTGAATAGTGAAGCCATTGGGCTGCAACACCGCATCTGAAATGCCAGGGGATAGCCATGTTTCCATGAAGCAAAGAACACAGCAGTCACTGACGTCCCTTGGTACTGCAATCTGGCTTTGAGGTCTTCTATTTTATATGCCAGAGGACAGTTGGAAGTGGGGGCTGACGCCTCCATATTTCAATCATGCCTGTAGCCCAGTGTACCTTCCCTGTTTCCATTCACTTAAAGAGGAATTGCACTCATGACCTACATCTGCTGTCAAAGGTCCATGGATTTTGAGGATCAACAGATTTTTTAAAAATGTCTTAAAACCATGTTGTTTACTGAAGTACCCATGGCTGTGACAATGGATTTCAGCTGGAATGATCCTAAACTATTTTTTTCTGTCTCTCTTACTGTATCTAGTGTAGTAAATGGCTGTTGTGTGTTCTTCATGCCGGATGTTGGAGTCCTGGGAGACCCCGAGTCTCCCAGGAAACTACATCTACACGAAGTGCATCCAACTGCAGCTCCTTGAAAACCGTGTTAGGGATCTGAAGCAGCAGTTGGATGACCTTCAGCTTGTACGGGAGAGTGAGAAGATAATCGATCAGAGTTACAAGGAAGTAGTCACCCCTAAGTTGCAGGAGGTGAGTATCTGAGTGACTGTTAGGAGAAATTAAAATGTGAATAGGCAGTTAGCGCAGAGCACCCCTGTGACCATTCTCCTCAAAAATAAGAATACTGTTTTGGATACTGTTGAAGGGGGATGATCTCCCAGGGAAATGCCCTAGAGACCAGGTTACTGGCACTGAGCATGGGTCTGCAGTGCAGAAGGGAAAGAGGAAAAAGATGTAGTGATAGGGGACTCAATAGTCAGAGGAACAGACAGGAGATACCTGATGAACCTGTTTGAATTCTTTGACGTGATTACAAATAGGATAGATAAGGGGGATGCAGTGGATGTTGTATATTTGGACTCTCAGAAGGCCTTTGACAAGGTGCCACACATGAGGCTGCTTACTAAGTTAAGAACCCTCCGTATTACAGGAAAGTTACTGGCATAGATAGAGCATTGGCTAATTTATAAGAGGCAGCAAGTGGGAATAAAAGGATCCTTTTCTGGTTGGCTGCCAATGACTAGTGGTGCTCTGCAAGGGTCGGTGTTGAGACCGCATCTTTTTATGCTGTATATCAATGATTAAGGTGATGAAAAAGATGGCTTTGTTGTCAAGTTTGCAGATGATACTTAGATTGGTGGAGGGGCAGGTACTGTTGAGAAAAAAGGTGGGCTGCAGAAATCCTTAGATAGATTAGGAGAAAGGGTAAGGAAGTGACAAATGAAGTACAATGTTGGAGAATGCATGGTTGTGCACTTTGGTAGTAGAAATAAATGTGCAGACAATTCTCTAAATGAGGAGAAAATCCAAAAGTCTGAGATGCAAAGGCAGTTGGGAGTCCTTGTGCAGAATGCCCTAAAGTTTAACTTGCGGGTTGAGTTGGTGATGAGGGAGGCAAATGCAATGTTCGCATTCATTTCAAAAGGTCTGGAATACAAAAGCGAGGATGTGATGCTGAGGCTTTATAAGGCACTGGTGAGGCCTCACCTTGAGTATTGCGAAAACTTTTGGGCTCTTTATCTAAGAAAAGATGTGCTGGGATTGAAGAGGGTTCAGAGGAGGTTCACAAGAATAATTCCAGGAATAAAAGAGTTATCATATGAGGAATGTTTGATGGCTTTGGGTCTGTACTCACTGGAAATTAGAAGGATGAGGGGGGAATCTCATTGAAACATTTTGGATGTTGAAAGGCCTAGACAAAGTAGATGTGGAAAAAATGTTTCCCATGGTGGGGGAGTCTAGGACAAGAGGGTGCAGCCTCAGGATAGAGTAGCATCCATTTAAAATAGAGATGTGGAGAATTTCTTTAGTCAGAGGGTGGCAAATTTTTGGAATTTATTACCACAGGCAGCTGTGGAGGTCAGGTCATTAGGTGTATTTAAGGCCGAGACTGATAGCTTCTTGACTGGACATGGCATCAAAGGTTACAGGAAGAAGGCAGGGGAGTAGGGCTGAGGAGGAAGGAAAGAGGAATAGCCATGATTGAATGGTAGAGCAGACTCGATGGGCCAAATGGCCTGGTTCTGCTCCTATGTCTTATGGTCTAAACTGGAATATTTGATGATTCCCATTGGAGCTACAAGCAAAGAGTCACCACTTATCGGCGTCATCTTGAGACTTTATTTGTGTTGCTTGAAATTTCCAGCATCTTCATTGTTTCTTATGTCCAGACTTATCAACAGTTGTTTAGTGCTATATTATGGAATTCCATGACTAAACTACTCATCTTTCTTCTTAAACATTTGTTGAAGTTTATTTTTAAACCAAGCTTTTGGGTGCCTGCCTTAATATTTGCTTAAATGGCCTGAAATGATTCTTGATGCTCCGGAGTAAACTGCAGGATCCCCTCTTAATTGACTGCTATAAATCTAACCTGTTGTTGCTAGCGTTTATGGCTATCATGACCAATCTACTTGCCTAGTATGATATATGGATCCAGATCACAACACATAATAATGAAGGGTAAATCACAATGGATTTGATTATCCTCTCAGGTCATACACGGACAATAGTACATTGACAAGCAGCGTGTAGTTTTCCCTGCTTGATCCCTAAACCTAATCTAGTGAGTGGCAAAACTAAATGAATAGGTAAGGTCCTAAAGTTGTTTGTTACCCAGTCAATGATGAAGGCTCTAAGTGGTTTCAGCATTTATAGATTTGGAGCGGATGCTAAATCAGTCTTGACTCATGTTCCTGACCAGTGATCCCTGCAGAAGAGACAAAAATCCCTCTGTCCTCCTGATTCATCATCATCATTATTATGTGTCGTGTCGTATGACATGGGTGATTATGGTCTTCCATCTGTTTGGAAGACCTCTCTGATTAAAGAAGTTACTGACATTCATTCATGAATCATAGCCATAAACTGAAAAACAGAAGGTCATGGATGACTGTGGAACTGCACCCAAGTGAAGAATCAATGTCATTGTGAATGGGCAGAAGGCAAGAAACAAAATGACAGTGAAGAAAATCCACTTCACTGAAGTAAATATAATTAATGTGCAATGTCTGCACATGTTCTGCCTTGACAAGAGAGAGGTCACAGAGAGACAGGACCAAAAGTCAAGTCCATTCATGTTCTCATCTATAACTTGCTATGTCCGGAGAGAGTAATTGCAAACTAAACATTTTAGGTTACTGCAGCTTGAATACTTAATAATGTATTTGCTGCCTTGACTAGAAACGCATGACTTAATGTCAAGAGCAGTGATGATCCAATCTCTATTTCAATACATGTTGAGAGAGGGTATCCCCTGACCTATACATCTTGGGGTAATGTACACTCAAATCATGTAGTCCTTTCAGGAATTACGACCAGCTCATATATAAGACCATTAGAAAAAGGAACAGAATTAGGCTATTCAACCCATCGAGTCTGATGCGCCAATTGATCACTGCTAACTTATTATTTATCTTCCCCATTCTCTTTCCTTCTCCCCTTAATCTTCCGATACCCTTACTAATCAAGAACCTATCAATTTCCACTTAACATACTGTATACTCAATGACTTGGCCTGCACTGCAAGCTGTGGCAATGAATTCCATAGATTCATCATACTCTGTCTAAAGAAATGTTTCCTCATCTCTGCTCTAACGGGACATCCTTGTACTGTGAAGCTGTGCCCTCTGGTCCTAGATATCCGATCTTTTATTCTGAATTTTCTAATCCTTTCATTTTCTATTCATGTCTCATCCCTTATTGGAGTTAAATAATGCAACATGCTTCATATTTTGTATTTTCATTGCAGATGCTGGGTTTTTCACTGCATTAGTTCATGCTGGCTTCCCTCTAATCAAAAGGTCCAGGTTAGTTTCCAATTATGAATGTAAATTGTGGTCTTTTTTACTTAATTACCATAAAAGGTGCTTCTGCTAATTTATTGCATATTGTTCTCCTCCTTTCAGTGTCTCTATCACCTTGTATTCAGTAAATGGACGGACAACAAGCTGTTTTCAAATCTCCATCAATGCATTGATGCAATTGAGATGATGGCTACTGCAAAATTAGCAGTAACAGCATAGTTGCGAATGGCTGGCAATCCATGTGGTTCTTGCTTACTGTACCTAATCATATTTTTGCAGAGTGTAGGGGAATATTAGATAACCCACTTACTGTGCACATTGTATACCCAGTATGTAACATATACATCAAGTATACTACATCAACAAATTAGGTAACACGGTAGTGTAGCAGTTAGCGTAATGCTTTACAGTGCCAGCAATCAAAATCAAGGTACAATTCCCACTGCTGTCTGCAAGGAGTTTGTACATTCACCCTTTGACTATGTGGGTTTCCTCCAGATGCTCCAGTTTCTTCCCACATTTTGAAGATGTAAGGGTCAGGGTTAATACATTCTGGGCTTGCTATGTTGGTTCCGGGAACGTAGCAACACCTGCAGGCTGCCCCCGGCACAATCCTTGGACTATGTTGGTCGTTGACACAGACAACGCATTTCACTGTGAGTTTCGATGTTTCGATATGAGCTTCTCCCACCAGCCCATCAGACTGATGAACTCGCGCTGATTTGAGTGTACTCTATATTACTCTGACTGTTCCATTTATTATAAATTACTACGATTGCACATTGCACATTTAGATGGAGACGCAACGTAAAGACTTTTACTCCTCATGTATGTGAAGGATGTAAGAAATAAAGTCAACTCAATTCAATGTGACAAATAAAGCTAACGAATGTTCTCAGCCCGAAACGTCGACTGTACCTCTTCCTAAAGATGCTCCCTGGCCTGCTGCGTTCCACCAGTATTTTGTGTGTGTTGCTCTAATTTTTAATCTTATTTTAAATTCCTAAACAAAAACCTAAACAGCAAATAAAAGCAGCTTCAACATTTGAGAATGATTGATCCAGATGATGAACAGATCATACGGACAAATAAACTAATTTCATTTTTCAAGAAATAAAGTAGTATGATCTCACCAAACTACAAAATCTTATAGCTTAGCCCACAATTATACAATTGGATTTGAAATATAACCCAAAAACAGTACCTCAATAGGTCACATTGAAAATGATTTAAATGTTACATTTAACAACTGGTAGTTTGGTTAAAAATTAAGACACTTATAAATCAAGAATGCCTTTTTAACTTCAGAGCATGCTCAGAAACATAAACTGGTAGAAATAATCCAGAACCTTCAGAAGGATGTGGTGTAAGGAGAACAGCATTCTCTCTAAATTCAAGATTGTTTACTATCATTTCCAGTACACAAGTGCAAAGGAGAATGAAATAATTGCTACTCCAGATCAGATGCAGCACAAAAAAAATACACTAAGATAAGGAACATAATATTAAAAATCAATAAATATATTAGATAGTTTAGATACACAGGTTGATTATTCAGTATGTAAATAAAGTGACACTAGTCACAGGAATGTCCATACCTAAGGTGACTCTGACAGGAGATTATAAAGTAGTGGTGGTGGGGGTTGTGGTGGGTTGGGTTAATGGGTGGAGGGTTAATCAGCCTTATTGCTTGTGGAAAGTAACTGCTTTTGAGTCTCGTGGCCCTGGTGTGGATGGTACATAACATCCTCCCTGATGGGAGTAGGACAAACAGTACATGAGCAAGGTTAGTGGGATCCTTCATATTGCGAGCCATTTTCTGGCACCCTTCTATATACAGGTTTCCCCCGCCATCCGAAGGTAGAGCGTTCCTATGAAACAGTTCGTAAGCCGAAATGTCGTAAAGCGAAGAAGCGTTTACCATTTATTTATATGGGAAAATTTTGTGAGCATTCGCAGACCCAAAAATAACCTACCAAATCGTACCAAATAACACATAAAACCTAAAATAACAGCAACATATAGTAAAAGCAGGAATGATATGATAAATACACAGCCTATATAAAGTAGAAATACTTCTCTACAATGATTGCCTGCACAGATGTGTATGTCCAACAGAGTGATCAGCAGCACTGGGGCTCCACAGGGGACTGTCTTGTCTCTCTTTCTCTTCACTATTTACACCTCGGACTTCAACTACTGCACAGAGTCTTGTCAACTTCAGAAGTTTTCGGATGACTCTGCCATAGTTGGATGCATCAGCAAGGGAGATGAGGCTGAGTACAGGTAGGAAACTTCATCACATGGTGTGAGCAGAATTATCTGCAGCTTAATGTGAAAAAGACCAAGGAGCTGGTGGTAGACCTGAGGAGAGCTAAGGTACCGGTGACCCCTGTTTCCATCCAGGGGGTCAGTGTGGACATGGTGGAGGATTACAAATGCCTAGGGATACGAATTGACAATAAACTGGACTGGTCAAAGAACACTGAGGCTGTCTACAAGAAGGGTCAGAGCTGTCTCTATTTCCTGAGGAGAATGAGGTCCTTTAACATCTGCCGGACGATGCTGAGGATGTTCTACGAGTCTGTGGTGGCCAGTGCTATCATGTTTGCTGTTGTGTACTAGGGCAGCAGGCTGAGGGTAGCAGACACCAACAGAATCAACAAACTCATTCGTAAGGCCAGTGATGTTGTGGGGATGGAATTGGACTCTCTGACGGTGGTGTCTGAAAAGAGGATGCTGTCTAAGTTGCATGCCATCTTGGTCAATGTCTCCCATCCACTACATAATGTACTGGGTAGGCACAGGAGTACATTCAGCCAGAGATTCATTCCACCGAGATGCAGCACAGAGCATCATAGGAAGTCATTCCTGCCTGTGGCCATCAAACTTTACAACTCCTCCCTTGGAGGGTCAGGCACCCTGAGCCAATAGGCTGGTGCTGGCATAATTTACATATTACTATTTAACTATTTATGGTTCTATTACTATTTATTACTTATGGTGCAACTGTAACGAAAACCAATTTCCTCCGGGATCAATAAAGTATGACTATGACTATGACTAAGATCTCCGTAGCGAAAATCTCACGCAAGCGCTCTCGGCAGAAAATCTCACGCAAGCGCTGTTGGCATAAACGCGCTCTCCAGTAACCTTTAAACTATGAAGCTGCCAAATCTACCAAATAACAGGTAAAAATACACAGCCTATATAAAGTAGAAATACTTCTCTACAACAATTGCCTGCACAGATCTACCAAATAACACGTAAAAATACACAGCCTATATAAAGTAGAAATAATGTATGTACAGTGTAGTATCACTTACTGGAATTGGGAAGACAGCGCCGAGCACACTGATGATGGTGTGTTAGACTGAGACATCGCAGGTTGGGGTGGTGCAGTGGCCCCCACCCTCCGGGCCGCCGACCTGATACATTGTCGCGAAGAACGCAGCAGTAGCTGGGAGGCACCCAGCACATCTTTAAGAAAAAAGCTGAAATAAACATGCTAATTAATTAGGTGCTGCCCAGCACGTAAATGTTGGCGCAGATCAGAGGCGATTGCTGATTGCATCACCTCTGATCTGGGCCGACAATTACGTGCTAGGCGGCACCTAATTAATTAGCATGTTTATTTCGGCTTTTTTCTTAAAGACGTGCTGTGTGCCTCCCGGCTACCGCTGTGTTCTTCGCGAATCGGTACAGTATCTGTCCAGGGCCCGGGTGTTGGGGTGGTGGGACACAGGGGTGTCATCTCATCATCAATCAGGGCAGGCAGCTCATATTCTCCTACGACTGCCCGCCTCGATGTCGAAGGTCGAGGTTCGTCGTCTGCTGTGGCTGATGAGGAAGGCTTGCTTGACTGCTGAGCCTCGCGCATTTTTCTATCATACAGTTGTTTGTAAGCACTCAATCCATCCTGAAAATATCCCCTAAACCTACGTACCCTTTCAAAATTGAAGTCGTACTTTATCATTGCAGCGAAAATCTCACGCAGTTGCTTCACTTTCTGCAATCGGTTGCATTCGGTTTCGATTGTTATCCTTTTCTCTTCCAAAGGCATCAGCTCTTCATCTATCACTTCTTGGTCATGGGATGCCAAAATCTCTTCAACATCATCTTCGTCAGCTTCCACAAGCCAAACTCACTTTGTCCTTGCTTCGTTCACCATGATCGAAACGCTTAATTATGTCTAGTTTTACTCTAAGTGTAACACCCTTACGAGCTCTTTCAGGCTTTTCCGACACCTTAGAACTCATCTTGCTAATGGCTGCTCAATGCAACGTGTTAAAGCAATGCTGTTCTGAATCCGGGGGAGAGCGGCTGCTCGGGGGGCGTGCTGCCTTTTATTGCACGCTGATTTTTTCGCACGCTGATCTTTTATCACGCGCAGCCTTTCTTCGTAACAGTGAAAACAGCTTCTGAAAGCGAAAACAGGATACTAATGTAGGTCTTTCGTAACAGTGAAGTTTCGTAAAACGAACGTTCGAAAAGCAGGGGACACCTGTATACTGTATGTTCTTGATTCTCTCATAATATCACCACTTCCACTCACCAAAAGATGACTGTTCAGATGTTAAGAATTGTAATTATTTTCTTTTCTTTTCTGTTACATCTAATTTCCGTTTTATTACGTTTATGTTACGTGTCTCACAATTGATTTGTTTTTTTAAATATTTTAATCTGGAAATTAGATTTCATTCAATGTTAGGGCATTAAATATGCCGAGAATCATACTCTAAAATAGATATTGCTTGATTCCAGATGAGATCTCACCGATTTTAGTGCAGCTGCAAACGTTTTGCATCTCAGCAATTGACCAGCATATATCGGGAATTCCCAAACTCTTTTCTGCCTTGGACCAATACCATTAAGCAAGGGGTCAGTGGATCCCGGGTTGGGAACCTCTGCCCTAGAGGCATATTAATCATGGCAGCCATGTGCTATTTCAACACTCTTAATGCAGAAGGCCATCCTACATTCCATGGATAGAAAGCCAGTTGAACCCCAAACTGCTGCAAGTGTAGCACATAATCTGCCAGAGATGCTTGCTAACAAGGAGTATGTCTCATTGGTTGACACTCCCATCATGATGAAAGGATTGTGGCTGCTACTCACAAATGTAATTATTTTCTATTTTGTCTTGGCCAAGTCATGGGATCACTACAAGAAGGGAAAATGCAGTGGGAGAAGCAAGGTTGGAGAGGAGGAAGGGGATGCTTACAATGATGTTCTTGCTGAAGAATATGGCATTTGGAATATTGTGAGTAATCTTGTGCCCCATATCCTGAGAAGGATGTGTCAGCCTGGAAAGAGTTCAGAGGAGATTCACAAAAATGACCCCAGGTAAAAAAGACTTAACATATGAAGAGCATTTGATGTCCCTGGGCCTGTACTCAATGAAGTTTAGAAGGAATGGGGGGGGTGGGGGGAGTTCTCATTAAAACCCACTGGATGGATAGTGAAAGGCCTGAATGGAGTGTACAAGCAGAGGATGTCTCCACTTGTACGAGACCCTCAGATCCGAGAGCACAGCCTCAGAATAAAGGAATGTCCCTTAAATTGTGATAAGGATAAATTTCTTCAGCCAATGGATGGTGAATCTGTGTCATTTGCTACCACAGAGGACCATGGAGGCCAAGTCAATGGGCATATCTAAGGCAGACACTGATAGGCTTTTCATTGGCAAGGGGGCTAAGAGTTGGGGGGGAGAAGACGAGAGAATGGGGTAAAAGATCACCCACAACTGAATAGCAGAGCCGACCCAGTTGGCTGAATGGCCTAATTCTACTCCAATATCTTATGGTCTTACAGTGACAGATTAGGTAAAGGGGAAGTGTAGCAAAACTTAGGAATCCTTATTCACCAGCCAGTGAAAGTAGCCAGGTAAATGAGGCAGGTATTTAAGAGAAAGCAAATAGTATATTGTCTTCATTGTGAATACAAAGCCACGGTGTCTGCAATTGTAAAGAGCCTTGATGAGACCACAGTTTTAATATACTAGTACCATTTTGTCATTTTCTGAGGAAGCCTTTAGTTGCTATAAAGGTTGTGTAGCAAAATTCTACATGATAATTCCACGGATGAAAGGACTTGACATTTGCAGAAGGAGTGGGCTTACTTTCATAGCAATTTGAAAGAATGATGGGAACCTCATTTACAGTCTGGATGCAGCAAGGATGATACCAATAGTGGTGGTCTGGAACAAGCGCAAGAATACATGGTAAACTATTGAACTGAGTGGAATTCCCCCACAAAAAAACTGAGGCCAAATGAATGAATATATACAAGTAGATATACTTACCAAAGAGATCATGGGATGTAGGGATAACAAAGGAACAATGGAATAAATTTGGGTGATCATCCATTATCATGGTGCTCAATGGTGTGTGCTTGAGAGGACTATATTCATTTTTTTAAAGTATTGGTACTCATGCCTCTTCTACAGAAATAATGACATGCCTCTCCCCTCCCCTCTTTCCCCAAACCAAAGACCTGCTTAGACTACACAGAGACATCTCCGAGGAGATGAGGAACCAAACAAGCAAGGAACCAGTCTGCTACTTCAGGCAAAGAGACTCTCATATGCTCGATGTGCACCTGAGAAATGGGTACCATTGAATCCAATTTCCAGGCTTTATTCCTCTCCCAAATTCAATTTTCTTTGTATGTATCTCTTCACTTCATGCTCCTGATTGCACTGCTTCAGTCTTGTTTGAGAAAATATAATCTCTCCTCAGCGGTTTAGGATTTGTTTCTTCTGCCTGCCTCTGCCATTTATTCCTCATTCAGTTTTTACTATGATTATCTTTTGTCATTTCAAATGCCAAGCCTTTGTTTCATTTCTGCTCCCTTGATTTTAACTGTTATACATAATAATGTATTCCACCCTCAGCAGACATTAAATCTAAACTCTGCCTGCTGAAAGTTAACGTGCTGGTACGATGAAGGACAATAAAGCAGCACTGAAGGGAGTGCATTTTATAGTTTTGTGGCACACTCATCCTTCTTTCATTTTTGCAGTGCTTAAGCTTCTTTTTTTAGGCACGGTGGTGTAGCAGTTAACACAACACTTTACAGCACCTGCTGTAAGACCGAGGTTTAATTGGGTGGAAGTTGGAACAGGAAGGGAGCAAACATTCAGAGATGTCTGTTGAGCAACTGCAGTGCATCTTCTAGTCGGTATACACTGCAACAACTGGATGCTGTAATAAGAGAACATTAAAAAGGTATTTACAAAACTAGTGTGCTATCAGAAGCTGTGTAGTCAGGTCATACAGCCACAGAGTAATACAGCATGGATACAGGCTCTTCGGCCTAATTAATCCAGGCCAACCATGATGCCCACCCAGCTTATCCCAATTTCTTGTGTTCAGCCTATATCTCTCCAAGTACCACCCCTCCCTGCAGTCATCCAAAAGATACTATTGTTCCTGCCTCAACCACTTCCTCTGGCAGCTCATTCCATATACTCATCAGCTTCTGTGTGAAAAGCTTGCTCTTCCGATCCTGTATGGAATACAGTGTTGGAAAATGTATAGTAATGTATTTTGATAAAAGGAACAATAGTGTGAACTATTACCTAAATGGGGAGAAAATTCAAACATCAGAGGTGCAAAGGAACTTGGGAGTCCTCATGCAAGACTCCCAGAAGGTTAATTCATAGGCTTGGTCTTTGGCAAGCAAGGCAAATGCAGTGTTAGCATTTATTTCAAGGGAAATAGAATATAAAAACAAGGAAATAATGCTGAAGTTTTCTTTATAAGACACTAGTCATGTCGCACTTGGAGTTTTGTCAATAGTTTCGGGCCCCTTATGTATTACCATTGGGGAGAGTCTAGAGGAGGTTCACAAGAATGATTCCAGGAATGAAGGCCTGTACACACTGGAATTTAGAAGAATGCATGGGGATCTCATTGAAGCCTACTGAATACTGAAAGGACTAGTTAAGGTGGATGAGGAGAGGATGTTCCCTCTGGTGAGGGTATCCAGAACTAGAGGGCACAGCCTCAAAATTGAGGGGTGACCTTTTAGAACAGAAGTAAGGAGGATTTTTTTTAGCCAAAGAGTGATGAATCTGTGGAATGCTGTACCATAGATTGTGGTGCAGGCCGAGTCCATGGGTATATTCAAAGCAGAAGCTGAAAGATTTCTGATTGGTTGGGGCATCAAGGGATATGGTGAGAGAGCAGGTGTATGGGGTTGAATGGGATCTGAAATCAGCCATGATGAAATGGTGGCATGGACTCAATGGGCTGAATGACCTAATTCTGTTCCTATATCTTATGGTCTTATCCTTTAAAATTTTTCCCCTCTCACCCTAAACTTACGTATGCTCCATAGCTCTGGACTCCCCTAATCTGGAGAAAAGACTTATCACCTACCTTAACTATGCCTCTCATAATTTTGAACAATTCTAGGACTCGTGCTTTCCCTGTGTTCCAAGGAATGCAGATCCAGTCTGTCCAACAATAACACAGGCCTTTTAGTCTTGACACCATCCTTTGTACATGTTTTCTGCACTCTTTCTAATTAAACCTTGTCTTGCTTAAAGGGGTGGCCAAAATCGTACACACCACTCCAAATACAACATCATAAATGACTTATAAAACTCCATCATAACGGAACATAGAGTATTTGATGTAAAGGTAGATGCAGCGTGAAGAGAGAGTGTGAGGAAGGTTAAGCAAGGATGGGGCATTACTGTCGTCAGTTGTATGGGTTGAAGTGTGTCCATTTTAAAGCAAGAAGTATCAAGAACAAGATGAAATTAGACCATGGGTTAGTATGTGGAACTACAACGTTATGGCTATTACAGAACCACAAGGCTCCTGAATCAATGTGGATAGCTTCACTTATCTTTCTGTATTTCTCTATTTTCCTGTAAATGCCCACAAGAAAATTAATCTCAAAGTCGCATCTGGTAACATTTACTTAGCTTGATAATAAATTTACCATGATTTGGCTGTCACAAGAGCAGGAATGGCTGCTGGATGTCCTAGGGTTTGAATATTTCAAAAGGGTCAGAGAGAAAGGTAAAAGATATGGGGGAGTGTCTTTGTGAATAAAGGATAATATCACAGCTGCAGAAAGGGAGGATGTCCTGGAAGGATTGTCTACTGAGTCAGTGTGAGTCATTGGTGAGATCTGATTGCAGCTCAATATTCCGGGGGTGTGCATGACAGAGCGGGATGGGTTAATGGAGGTGAGGTGGCATTACTAACCAGGGAAATGTCACAGCAATGCTCCATCAGGACAGACTGGAGAACTCATCTGGTGAGGTGCTATGGGTGGAATTGACAAATAAGAAAGGTATAACCACATTAATGGGGCTATATTACAGAACACCCAACAGTCCTCGGGATTGGGAGGCACAAATTTGTAGTAAAATCACAGATTGTTGCAAGAAACAAAAGGCTGTTACATTAGATGATTTTAACTTTCCACATATTGATTGCAACTCCGATACTGTCAAAGGACTAGATGGGATAGAGTTTGTCAAATGTGTTCAGGAAAGTTTCCTAAATCAATACATAGAAGTTCCAATGAGAGAGTGTGCAATGCCGTATTTGCCATGAGGGAATGAGACAGGGCAGGTAACAGAGGTTTGTGTAAGGGAACACTCCGCATCTGGTGACCACAATGCCATTAGTTTCAAAGTAAAAATGCAAAAAGATTGGTTTGGTCTGCGGGTTATGGTTCTAAATTGATGAAAGGTCAATTTTGATGGTATCAGAAATGATCTGGCAAGTGTGGATTGGGACCGGCTGTTTTCTGGCAAACTACTACTACTACTACGTTGACTCAGGCCTAGGGGGCCGGCGTCGGGCACGATGATGGACTCTCCACTTCTCCCCTCTCTCATCAGTGTGTTCAGTTCATCTACATTAGCCGCGCCACTGTCTTCTAGGAAGTCTTGGAAGGGCGCCCAGGGTTCATCCTCCCATGCTTAGGCTCCCAAATGATGACTAGGCTGGAAGGTAGCTCGGGGTGGTGTAGACAGTGCCCCACTAGTTGCAGCGTTCTCGCCTCGATTTTAGTGATGAGCATCGGTAGGTCGTCATAGAACTCGACGTTTGTCATGTGCTGTTGCCAACTCACATCAAGAGCCATCCGGAGCATTCGTGTATAGCAACCATCTACAGACTTTCACATAGTCTTGGTGAGTGTCCACGTCTTGTATCCGTACGTGAGAATGGACTCTATGACTGCTATGCTATGCTCTGACTGTTATGACTGGCAAAGGTATACTTGGAATGTGGGAGGGCTTCAAAAGTGAAATTTTGAGAGTACACGCTTGTAGGTGCCTGTCAGATAAAAGGTAAAGATAACAAGTGTGGGAAACCTTGGTTTTCAAAAGATAATGAGGCCTTGGTTAAGAGAAAAAAGGTGTATAGCAGGTATAGGCAGGTAGGAACAAATGAAGTGCTTATGGAGTACAAGAAATGCAAGAGAACACTTATGAAAGAAATTATGAGGGCTAAAAGAAGGTACGAAGTTGTTCTCACAGTCAACATGAAGGAGAATCCTAAGCAATTCTACTGGTATATTAAGAGCGAAAGGATAACAAGGGACAAAGTTGGTCCTCCGGAAGATCAGAATAGTAAACCATGTGTGGAGCTAAAACAGATGGGGGAGATGTTAAATAATTTTTTTTTGCATCTGTAATTACTCAGCAGACAGACAGAGTATATAGAAGTGAGGCAAAGCAGCATCAACTTCATGGGCCCTGTACAGATTACAGAAGAGGTGTTGCTATCCTTTGGCAAATTGGGGTGCATAAATCCCCAAGGCCTGACAAGGTGTTTCCTCAGACCCTACAGGGGGCAAGAGCAGAAATTGCTGGGGCCCTAACACAGATAGTTAAATAATCCTTAGCGACAGGGGAGGTATCAAAGGATTGGAGGATAGCCAGTGTTGTTCTGCTGTTTAAGAAAGGCTCCGAACATAAACCAGGAAATTATAGGCCAGTGAGTTTGACATCAGTTGTGGAAAGTTATTAAAAGGTATTCTAAGGGACCAGATATGTAACTATTTGTGTAGACATAGAATGATTAAGGATAAGTCAGCATGGCTTTGAGTGTAGTAGGTCATGTCTACCCAATCTTATAGAGTTACTAGGAAAGTGAATGAAGGCAAGACAGTGGATGTTGTCTATATGGACTTTAGCAAGGCATTTAACAAGGCATAGGAGGTTAGTCAAGAAGGTAGTCAGTCGCTCGGTATTCAAGATGAGCTAGTAAATTGGGTTAGACAATGGTTTTGTGGGAGAAGCCAGAAAGTGGTAGTAGATGGTTGCCTCGCTGACTGGAGGCTGTGACTAGTGGTGTGCCACAGGGATTCGTGCTGGTTCTATTGTTGCTTCTATCTATATCAAAGTTGTGGATGATAATGAGGTTAACTGGATCAGCAAATTTGCGGATGACATCAAGGGGGGCATAGTGGACAGCGAGGAAGGCTATCATGGCTTGCAGAGGGATCTGCATTAGCTGCAAAAATGGGCTGAAAGGTGGCACATGGAATTTAATGCAGACAAGTGTGAGGCGTTACACTTCTGTAGGGCCAACCAGGATAGGTCTTACACAGTGAGCAGTAGGGCACTGAGGAGTGTGGTAGAACAATGGGTTTTGGGAATACAGGTCCATGTTACATTGAAAGTGGCGCCACAAGTAGATAGGGTCGTAAAGAAAGCTTCTGGCACATTGGCCTTCATAAATCAAAGTCCTAATTACAGAAGATGGGATGTTATGCTGAAGTTGTATAAGATGTTGGGGAGGCCTAATCTGGAGTATTTGTGCAGTTTTGGTCACCTACTAACAGGAAAGATGCAAATTAGGTAGAAAGAATACTGAGAAAATTTACAAGAATATTGCCGGATCTGGGGATTTGAACAGGTCAGGATTTTATTACTTAGAATGTAGAAGATTGGGGAGGACTTCCGGGTCATCAAGGGAATGGCGGCGTAAGGAAAAGGTCTCTCGACAAAAAAGAAGGTAAACTGCCCCAAAATCGAATTTAGACAAATACTTAATATTGCATAACTATATTAATAAAAGGGGCAAGGATGATGTCTAAGAACAAGAATAAAAAGTCCGCTTCGAAGGCTGATAAACATAAAGAGATGCAGCAAGGCGACGGGCCTAGCTCCCCCACGGCAAGCCAGGACGGAGATAATGAGGGGGAATCGGTGACTCTGTCTTTGATTCTCGGAGAGATTCGCGAGTTCCGACAAGATAACAGCAAACAGCTGGAAGATATTAAAGGAGAAATAGTAAAAACTAACTCGCGGATAGATGAAGCCAAAGCGAGGATTGTTGGAATTGAAGAGAAGCTACAAAACGCCGAGGAAGTGATAGCAGAAATGCTGAAGCTACAAGACCAACTCCAGTGGAAACTAATAGATCAAGGCGGCCGCTCGAGAAGGGAAAATGTGAGGATCTACGGAGTTCCCGAAGGAACCGAAGGTAAACCGGGATTGATGATTCCCTTCGTGGAGAAGCTGCTTAGAGAGAACCTTGATATGCCGGCCGCAAAAGACCTACAGATAGAAAGGGCCCACCGCGCGTTGGCACCACAGCCTCCGGCAGGCGCCCAGCCCAGATCGATTCTGATCAGATTTCTCAGTTACAGAACGAAGGAAGAGGTGCTTAAAAGAGCATGGCAGAAGAAAGGTTTCATGTGGAACAACTGCAAAATCAGTTTAGACCACGACTACGCACCGAGGATTCTTGCCAGACGGAAGGAATATACGGAAACACGGAGAGTCCTGAAGGAAAACAACATCAGATTCCAGACCCTGTATCCAGCTCGGCTGAGAGTTTTTTACGACGAAGGGACAAAAACTTACGCTACGGTGGAGGAGGCAACGTTGGACCTGGCGGACCGGGGACTACCTATTAAAGTTATCACCCAACCGGAGTCGCCACTGGAGAGGATTCGGCAGAAGTCGTGGCAGTTAGTGGGGCGAGGACGCTCCACTCGAACCAGAGTGTCAAACTACAAGGAAAAGCTGCAAATATTCAGACGCAAATGTACAGAGAATACAGATTAATTAAGAGAAATGACTGAAAAGAGTAAATCGGACTTAAAAGTAAAATGAAAACTGGTAACTGAAAATAAACTAGGCGGAATAACTTGAATGATAGCAATATGGTCGAGACATAAATAGGAGAAAATTCTCTATGATTATTCAAACTGCTGAGGGCCCTCTAACACAGGGTGAAGATCGAGGTTATCCCTCTGAACTGAGGCGGGTCGGTGCTCAGGCCTCACTGTGGGAAGTCGGGGAAAATTTTCAAATGTTATACGTTCAGAAATGTCTCGGGTGTGGTTATATGTCTTGGTTTACTGTTGAGAAGGGATTGCTTACTATTTGGTTAGAAAAGGAGAGTGCTTTTTTTCTACTAGAGAAAAATGCAAACTGAATTGGTAAAAATAATTTCCTATAATGTTAATGGGGTTTTGAATCCAATTAAAAGAAATAAGATTATGTCTAAATTGAAAAAAGAGAGGGTACAAATAGCTTTCCTCCAGGAAACACATATGAGCCAATCTGAACATGGAAAATTAAAAAGAATGGGCTTTAAGCATGTATTTTATTCATCATATAAATTGAGTCACAAAAGAGGGGTAGCTACTTTAATATCAAGTACTCTTAATTATGAACATATTTCAGAGACTAGAGACAAAGAAGGACGGTTTGTAAAAATCACAGGAAGAATAGAAGGTACAGAAATAACATTGCTGAATGTTTATGCTCCTCCAGGTAGTGAATGGTCATTTTATAGACACATTTTTGACCTAATGGTCAGTTCTCAAGGGGTAGTAATTTGTGGAGGGGATTTTAATATTAGATTAAATCCTATATTAGATTCTTCAAGAATAGTTACTCAGAATAAACCTCTGACTCGGAAAGTGAATTCATTGATGGAGGAGTTGGGAATTATAGATGTCTGGAGGGAATTACACCCTACTAGTAAAGATTATACATATTACTCTTTCCCTCATTCAGCCTATTCAAGGATAGACTATTTCTTTATCTTTAATACAGATAGACTCAGCATAAAAAACTGTAATATTGCAACAATTGATCTGTCGGATCATAGCCCAGTCTCTATGTCTCTAATCCTGGAAAGGAAAATGAGGAAAACACTATGGAGGCTAAACTCACATATACTTAATAACCCAGAAGTAATGGAGAGATTAAGGGGAGAAATCAAAGAATATCTGGACCTTAATGACACGGGAGAAACATCACCAGTGATTTTATGGGATACATTGAAAGCTGTACTGAGAGGGAAAATTATTTCCATTACTACTTACATGAAAAAAATCAATGCACAAAAATTAGCAGACCTTCAAGGAAAATTAAAACAACTTCAAGTTGGAGATAGCAACAAAAGTAATTCAAATCGAAAACAGGAAATTAGGAAATTGCAAAGTGAAATTGATGATATTTATACGTTGGAAACTCAAAGAAATTTTCTTTACTTGAGACAAAAGAATTATGAAGTAGGAGGTAAATCAGCTAGATTATTAGCATATAAATTACGAAAACAACAAGCAGACAATACAATTCATAAAATAAAGAATCCAAAGACAAAGCTTGTGGAGAGTACAATAGGGAAAATTCAAGAGAGTTTTGAAACGTATTATCGAGAGCTGTACTCCCAACCCCGGGCCCCCAATAAGCCCTATATAGACAGTGTATTGAATTTTTTAGATCTACCTAAACTTACAGATTTACAAAATGAAAGTTTATTAGAACCAGTAACTGTCAAAGAACTGAACGTGACCATCTCTAGGTTAAAGGCTGGAAAGTCCCCGGGTTCTGATGGGTTTACCTCAGAGTGGTACAAGTCCCTGAAGACACAGTTAGCCCCATTACTACTTAACACCTTTAATTGGATCTTGCAGAGAGGAGAAACTCCACCTTCCTGGAGAGAAGCGATTATTTCAGTTATTCCTAAAGAGGGTAAAGATAAACTAGAATGTGGCAATTATCAGCCAATTAGTGTTCTTAATTTAGATTACAAACTATTTACATCTATATTAGCGCGCAGATTGGAAAAGCTTTTACCTGGCCTAATCCATTTAGACCAGGCTGGATTTATTCAACAAAGACAAACACAGGACAACATAAGGAGAACTCTGCACATATTAGAACAGGTTAATAAGAACGAGACAGAGACAATGGTAGTAGGATTGGACGCTGAGAAAGCTTTTGATTCAGTTAGTTGGGCATTCCTATACAGAGTGTTAGGAAGATTCGGCTTTCAAGAAAGGTTTATTAAAGTAATTCAGACTCTATATGACAGCCCAACAGCCCGAATTAAGATAAATGGGGACCTCTCTGACTCCTTCATTTTAGAGAGAGGCACTAGACAGGGATGCCCAATTTCTCCTCTCCTTTTTGCGCTATATATTGAACCACTTGCCCAACTAATAAGACAGAGCGAAATCGTAAAAGGTATCAAGGTGGCAGGGATTGAACAGAAAGTGGCGTTATTCGCAGATGATGTTTTGGTCTATCTGAGTGAACCAGAAAAATCATTTATAGGATTGTTTACACTGTTGGATGACTTTGGGAAAATATCAGGTTATAAAATAAATGTAAAGAAAACGCAGGTTATGTCTCTAAATTATACACCATCCAAAAAATTGCAGGATACATACGATCTTAAGTGGGAAGCTAAATCATTAAAATATTTAGGAATAACCCTGCCGAAGGATCTTTCAACACTGTCACAGGTAAATTATGGGCCATTAATCTCAGAGATAAAAGCAGATATGCATAGATGGAATCTTATCCCCTTTTTAAGTTTAAATTCAAGGATAAATACTATAAAAATGAATATTCTTCCTCGGTTATTATATCTTTTCCGTACTTTACCAGTGGAGGTGGATGATAATCAATTCAGGGAATGGGACAAATGGATTTCCCGCTTCATTTGGCAAGGAAGGAAACCTAGAATTCGATATAACACCTTACAGTTAGGGAAGGAAAGAGGAGGTATGGTTCTTCCTTGCCTGAGAAATTATTTTTATGCCTCACAGATAACCCCTCTGTTATATTGGTGTAATAGGGAATATAAGGCTAGATGGAAGGAAATAGAATTTGGATTAGTTGACAGTTTTCCTCTTCAGGCCTCAATAGCTGACAAAGGATTGATGGCCCAGTTGGAAAAATTTAATAATGCTTGGATAAATCTTACATTAAAAGTATGGCAGAAGGTGGTTAATTCATGTGGAATTAATAACATGCTAAAACTCTTTAGATGGTGTGCATATGATACCGAATTCCTTCCCAACAGAGGAGATAAAAGATTTGAGCTATGGATAAAGAAAGGTCTTACAACCTACCTCTCATTTATAGATAAAAGAGTATTACAAAGTTTCCAAATCCTGCAGGACAAACATGGCCTAGAACATAATGACTTTTTTAGGTACCTTCAAATACGAAACTATGTTAACCAGAGTTGTAGATATACAGACCTATCAACAGTAGAATTAGAATTTTTCAAGATTCTGAATTCGGCTTGCAGTTCAATACCTAGTAAATCAGTTTCTCGCCTATATAATGCACTCTCCCATGCTAAAAATGTAAATACACTGTATATTAAAGAGAAGTGGGAGAAAGAAGCGGGGTTGGTACTTTCAGAGGAGGCTTGGGGGAAAATCTGCAGCTTTCAATGGTCCTCGACTAATTCTTTGACTTGGAGAGAAATTGTTGGAAAAACATTATAAGATACTTCAAGACCCCATATCAGGAAAAATATAAAGATACAAATGTGATGTGTTGGAGAAGGTGCGGCTCCAAGGAGGCAAATCATTTTCATATTTTCTGGGATTGCCCTAAATTAAGTCTATTTTGGGAAGGTATTCATAGAACATTAGTTAAGGTACTAGGGTCCCAGATACCTCTGAACTTTGAGACGCTCTATTTGGGGCATGTATTGTTCCTTGAACAGAAGGAAGATATAAAGTTGCTGCAGGCCCTCTTAGCGGCAAGTAAGAAATCAATCACTAGAAAATGGCTAAATCCAATACCACCTACATTAGAAGATTGGTACGAAATTATCTTGGAAATATTTAAAATGGAAAAGTTGACTTACTCCCTGAGAACTCAAAAAGAAACATTTTATCAAATCTGGAATAAATGGATTGAATATATAAACCCAATGCGAGCAGACTTTAGATGACTCTCCTAATGATTTATATTGCTCTTCTCATCAACACAGTAATATTGCTAACGTAAGCACCCCTAGTCTAAATGTTTGTTGTTTTTTTTGGAAAATAGAGAATTAACACAAGTAAAGGGAAAGATTTGGGAAAGGGATAAAAAAAATGAAAAAATTAAGTAAATAAGTACATAGGGATTGGATAATTATGTCTGCGGGCAGGAACAAGCACGAACAAATTGGGATATAAACACCTACAATGGTTGGTATATAGGCTTGTATGCAACATTTTGGACCAGTGGAAATGGTCCAGAAGGGTTGTCTGGAAACTATTATTACCATTTTTCTTAACAACTAATTTCATTACTTAGCCTAATAGGTTAGATTTACCACAGTACATAATTATCTATTTAAATGTTTATTTTCCTTTTATATCATCTCAATGTGTACTTAAGAATGTATAAATAATTGTAGTTTTATACATATAAAAAAATGGAAAAGGTTATATGTGTGAAAAGAGTACATGATAATTGTGAATTCCTTATCCAAATAAAAATAAAATTAAAAAAAAAATAAAATAAAAAAAAAAGAATGTAGAAGATTGAGAAGAGAATTGATAGAGATATGCAAAATTATGAGGGGTATACATAGGGTGAACGCAAGCAGGCCTTTTCCATTGAGGTCCGGTGACACTAGAACTAGAGGTCATGGGTTAAGGGTGAAAGGTGAAAAGTTTAAGGTGAACATGAGGGGAAATGTTTTCACAGAGGGTGGTAAGAGTGTGGAATTAGCTGCCAACACAAGCGGTGCCTGCAAGCTCGATTGTAACATTTAAGAGAAGTTTGGATAGGTATATAGATTGTAGGGATATGGAGGTCTATGGTCCCACTGCAGGTCGATGAGAATAGGCAAATGGTTTTGGCATGGACTAGATGGGCGAAGGGCTTGTTTCTGTGCTATACTTCTCTGTGACTCTAATTATCATTCCATAGAGATAAAGCGAGGAATAGGTTCCTGTGGCCCTTCAAACTACGCCTAGACTCCACACATGCTACATCACCTGTCCACGTTGTTGGTTTTCAAGCACAGAGCAGAGGCCTAAATTCCAGATGTCCTTTATCCAATGTCCACATCGCTCATCTTCGAGTACGGAGTAGAGGCCTAGACTCTGGAGGTGTTTCATCACCCATGGACATCACTGTCCTTCAAATGTGGAGTGGTGGCCTAGGCTCTATCCTAACTTCCCCATGTCCCTGTCCCTAAAGCCCTAACTCCCCTCTCTGTCCCCAAAACCATCTCTATGAACATAAGTAACAACTAAAACCCAAGCCATAACCTCAACAAAGACCACAGTTCAGAGTAATCTTGACCTGTTGAACATTGCACAATCGATGGTAAACATTCCCACTTCTAATCTAATCATTGTTTGGTCAAATGCCACTTTGATATCATGGGCAGTCACTCTGAACTCATCTCTGGAACATTTGAACCAAAGTCCTGGTTCAACTGGTCCTGGTCAAATCCAAAATGTGTGTTTATGAGCAGGTTCGTGATAAGCTCTATTTAAATAGCATGGTCAGCAATACCGTGCATCTTTTTGCTGATTACTAAATTCTGATTAGTGGACATAATGCTGGATCATTAATGCAGAGACACGAGCAACAATCCTGCCACAGTAGGTGGGAAATCTAAATTCAACCAATTTAATCCAGAAATTTAAAAATATGTCAGTCTTAGTAAGAGTAATCATGAAACAATTGGATTGTTAGAAAAATACACTTGTTCTTTAGTGTTCTTCAGGGAAGGAAATCGTGTGCTCCCAATCCATCAACATGATTGATTTTTAATTACACTTCAATTCAGGGATGATTTCAGTCACGGAAACTGGCCCTTCAGCCCAACTGGTCCATGTCGACAAAGGTTCCTACTTGAGCTAGTCCTATTTGCCTGTGTACGGTCCATATTCTTCCACCCCTTTCTTATCTAATGTACTTGTCTAAATGTCTTTTAAACATTCCAGTTGGCCCTCCTCTAGCAGCTCATTCCATACACCCACCACCATTTGTGTGAAAACTGCACCACAGGTCCCCTTGTTATCTTTCCCCTCTCACCCTAAATCTGTGCCCTTTCGTTTTAGGCTCCCCTCACCTGGAATAATTATTGTGACCTTTCACTTTATCTATACCACTCATGATTTTATGTACTTCTGTAAGGTCAACCCTCAGCTTCCTATGTTTCAAGGAAAACAGGCACATCTTATCCTGTTTCTCCTTATAACTCAAGTCATCTAGTACTGGAAACATCTGATTCCAGGTTCTGCAGATCCAGATAAATACACAGAAAATGATGGAGGAAATCAGCAAGTCAAGAAGTATCTATGGAGAGGAATAAACTGTCAAATTTTGGGCAAGACCTTCACCAAGAATCTTTCTGCTCCCTTTCCAGTTTAATGACATCCTTCCCATCAGTGAACTACACACAATACTCTAGACCATACTTGGTCTCATCAATGTCTTGTACGGCTGCAATATAATGTCACAGCTCAGTGCCCTGAACAATGAAGATATACATGCCAAATACCTTTTTCACCACCAGGACTATCTGTATCACCGCCTCACAGAATGAACAATATACTTGTATGGTACCTCTCTTTCTCTCTATTCTACAACACTCTCCACAACCCTGCCATTTACTGTGCAAACCCTCTCTTGGTTTAACTTACCAAATTGCAACACTTCACTGAAGTGGTGCATCTGCAACTCATTGCCATATACTATCAGTTGTTCTAGATCCTGTTTTAATTTTAGATCATTTTCTTCACCATCCACTGATTCACCAAATGTGATGTCATCTGTAAACTTACTAACCAGGTATAAACAATAAATGCTGGCATTCTCAGTGATGCCCACATGCCATGAACTAAAAAAAACACCTTGAAAATGTCAACTTATTTCATTACATTATACAAGCTAAAATTATTATCCAGGAGAACTTTGAAAGCAGCAGTTCTTCAATGGCATGGCACCAGATTTGGACTTCACCAGGGTTAGTCCCATGTTTAATATTGTCATTTGAAACCTACACAACCTTACTGGGCTGATCCCAATTTCCTCCTTGCCCCACACCACAATCACTGACCTCACCAATCTCCCCACTGATTCCCCGATGACTCAAGCCTCTGGTTCCCTTCTACCTTAATTCAGTGGCGGCGCCAAAGATTTCTTCTTGCTGGTGCTACAGTGGGGCTGAATTATTCAGTGATGGTGCCGAGGGATGTACCCTATGGTAATATGTATTCGCAAGACCAGACGCGTGGCGTTCAAAAGTCAGTTTCAAGCATTATGTGCCTACTATAAATGCCTCTGTTGATTCACAAGCAATAGCAATTGATAAATATAATATAGAACTGAACTGTGACAGTGTCAACAGCATCGGAGACAACCTGGGCTACACAGAGCGTAAACAAACAAACCAACAGAGCATCCGACCCACAGTGCACAACATGAATCATGCACCAATCCCGCAATCAGCGTCAAATGCGTGCTTTTCAAATGAAAAACACAACGCTAACCCATAATGTCCACTGCTATTCGCATTGCATAGACAGACAACGCCAAAAGATACACCATTATTAAAGTCAAATAAGGCAAACAACAGGTGCAAGGCTTTACCAGGAGTTGGACAAATCGTACTCTGATCATGCAATACCTCAATTAATTCGGCTACTGAATTTAAAACAAAAATCAACAGAATCACCGCTTGGAAGTCTAAGCAAAACCAGTAGGCTTAATAGCAGTAAATGTAATAGTTTAGGATTTGCAGGAAACATAAGGACTATGGGGTATCCACCACAAAATAATAATAATAATAATCAGCATTCGTCTTGGCCCAGATTTTTAAAAAATCAACTGCACTCACCATTGATGTTTTCAGAGAAGCACAATCCGTCTGTTGTTGTGATTGTTGGTGAAAGCATCAATGATTTTCTGGATGTCAAGTGCTTTGGTCCTCCAGCTGTTTATGGCCAACAGGTCCAAGTTGCTGTTCCGAGCATCGCCGCTGCTATTCCTTAGGTAGTTTTTGAGGCGTCTGAGGCAAGAGAAACTCCGTTTGCATGAGGCAGATGTCTCAGGTAGGGTCAGTGATATGCAGATTAGTTTGTATAGATCTATAAATGCATCGCGGTAGGGTCTCACTGGAGCTAAAAATTCCACTGTGTCATTCACTGTCTGTCCTTGCTGGAAACTCAACCATAGCTCTCACATACCCACGATTTCCTGGACAATCTTTGCATGTCCTTTGTCAAGCATATTTCCCAATCCTGAACCATCTTGTTTTCTCAATCTGAATTCGACCCGTGCCTCCATAGCAAACTTATGAGCTGCACTTACATGGTGGGTTTTGAAAGCTGTTGTAATTTTCCGCCAGTTGCGTAACCGGTAATAGTGAAGGCAGACTCAGAATGGAACCCATGTCCTCCACACAGGAAATGCCTGCATGCAAAGCAAAACGCAGTATCTTTCGTGATCGAATATTCCAGTCAGTCAAACCAGCCACGAATAAAACTCCTTTGCTGATTGCCAAACTTGTTGCGAGCAGCGAAGGGTACTTTTTCAATGCGGCTGACGGGGTCCTTCCTCAGGCTGATGGCTAACATCGCTAACAGTATTCCCACTCGCACTAAGAGCAGCTTCATCCACATTCTCTTCCGAATCCCGCTCCATTTCTTGTTCCTCTACTTTGCCCTCGCACTCCTTCAATGAACTGCTGTCGTCCTCATCCCCACTTACTTCTTTCTGCATGTCACTTTCAATTAAGACAGGCTCAGGCTGAGTCACAACTGATTCCTCTGATTGACGTCGTTTTCTCACTAAAAATCGATCCATTTTCACACCGGCCAAAATAATGCACGTGCCAAGCCTACGCTAGCTTATAAAAGCACAATGTGTGTATGTGTGTGTGTGTGTGTGTGTGTGTGTGTGTGAGAGAGTGAGTGAGTGAGAGGCATCCGTTAGACTCGCGAGACCACGGATCTGCACATGGATGTATACTATCAATCTCTCGCATGAGTGAGAGTGAGTGACCTCACCACCTTAAGTGATCTTAGATCAGCTTAACTGATCTGAGGACAGCAATGGCAAGACATTGACAACGCACGAATAAGCAGAAGTATAGAGTGGATCTGACAGAGTTTATAACTTTATTGCTGCGTGGGTGCTATGGTAATTGGGGGCACTGTTTCACTAGATCAGCTGGAGAAACAAACTGTATTCAAAACTATACAGAGAAAGCACAGCAGCTGCAATTTGTATGTGAAATTTCAGTTAATTTCTTGGTGGTGCTACACTGGTGCTATTGCAATTTCTGCTGGGGCTATAGCACCAGCTAGAACCACCTTAGTGCCGCCCCTGCCTTAATTCCTTCCGATTCACTGTGTTCCTTTCTCTGAATTCCCCAAACTCCTGACACTCTAATCCAATCATCCAGTTCCTTGGTAATAGAGACAACCTCCATCTTTTATTCCCCTAGGCAACAATCCTAATCCTGAACACTGCATTAACCCTGAACTCTATTTCCTCTCCCTTACACTGAATTTATCACCAATAACAAACCACTGCCCCTCCCTATTCTCAAAACTGATTCTGATTGCCAAAATTAATTCACCACCTTTCCTCAGGTCATGCCCATGATCACACAGCCTACTGCTCCATTGCCAACTATTCCTTAACCCGAATGCTAATTGCTCTTCCCACAAACCACAACAGGACCTTTGAGAGCTATTCACATCCCCACTCCCTTCATCAAACCCCTGACTTGGCTTGATTGCAAAGCAGCACAATTTCTTTCAACTTGCCAGACAGCGCAGAGACAAAAGTGGGTAATGGTAATTAAGCGGTGCCCGAGGCTTTCAAATGCTTCCAACAGCAAGCCCGTGCTTGAAACAGTAATTGACAAGACATGTCCTCATATAAAATGCCTTTACTACACTATAATTTCTAGGCCAGTGTGTTTTAAAACCAACATGTAAACAGACCATTCTTGATTTAGTGATGAGTAATGAAGTAAAATCAATTAGCGATCCAACAGAAAGGGATTGAATTTAAATTAGATTTTAGAGGACAAAGGGAAAGTCATTAACAGAAGTTTTGTAGTTAGAAAAGGAAGAGAAATTAATAAACTGCAGTAAACTTGGCGAAATTGTTAACAGGCAGAACTAACAGAACAATTGCAGGACACATTCACAAAAACTCTTGGTGCGACATAAAAGTACATATTGTAATTTTAAAGAATAAAGACTCCATCTGAATGTTTATACAATCATGATGAACAAATCCAAGAAAAGGTGAAAACCAATAAACTGGAAGAGTTATAAACAACAAAAAAGTTATGAAGAAAGCAATAACGTGAAAATATACTATGAATAACTGCAAAAGGTATTAACCACAACAGTTAAAATTTACAAAGAGAAAGATAAAGTAGAAATGGGGAGTTTGCTCCCAATAAAGATGGATACAGCAACACACACAAAATGCTGGAAGAACTGAACAGGCCAGGTGGTGTCTATGGAAAAGAGTACAGTTGACATTACGGGCCAAGATCCTTCAGCAGTCCTGCTGAGAGGTCTCGACTTGAAACGTCTACTGTACTTTTTCCATCGATGCTGCCTAGCCTGCTGAGTTTCTCCAGCATTTTCTGTGTGTTGCTTGGATTTCCAGCATCTACAGATTTTCTCTTGTTAAAGATGGATCCAGGTGAGGCGATAAAGGAAAATAGAGAAGTGATCAAACTCCTTAAATGGATACTGTGTACCCATTTTCACAGTGGATAAAACAAAAGTGTGTCAATGGGAAGATCAATCAAATCACTGAAAACCTCCACGTCAATTGTTAAAAACAAATTATCCCCCACCCCCACACAATGCTTTACAAGTTAAGGAACTGTCTCGTTAGATTGGAAGTCATGCATACATCTCCACTGATGACACCCCTATAAAATGAGAGGAGATCAGGTAATTCAAATTTGGTGGCTAACATTGTTGCGGGGAAGTTAGATTGAAATGATCACTTGAACACCAAAAAAATCGATTGAACAAAGAAAGTCAGGAAGAAGTTCTTAGCATAAAGCCTGCCTAACCTAATCTAGGCTTGGATTCTTGTTTATGCAACAGATTTACCCAGAAAGTCAATGCCCTATTGGGTAACATGGTACAAACCTGATAAGGTGTACATAGTTCTGGACATTCCCAACATTTAGTATACAGAACATAGAACAGTGCAGCACAGTATGGGCCCTTCAGTGCCAACCCTTTAACCTACCCTAAGAACAATTTTACCTTCTCTCCCTCATAGCCCTCTGTTCTTCCTTCATCTATGCACCTAACTAAGAGCCCCTGTAAAGTCCTTAATCTCCCTGCCTCTAGCAACATCCCTGGCACAGCATTCCAAACACCCAGCTCTCCGTAAAACACCTGTCTTTCACATTCTCCCTATACTTTCCTCCCAACACTTTAAAGTTATTCCCCCTCGTATTCCATTTCCATCCTTGGAAAAAGTCTCTGGCTGTCCAATCGATCTATGCCTCTTATCATCTGTACACCACTATCAAGTCACCTCTCATTCTCCTTCACTTCAAAGAGAAAAGCCTTAGCTCACTTAGGAAATTGTCATAAACATGCTTTCCAATCCAGGCGTATCCTAGTAAATTGTTTCTTCTAAAGGTTTCACATCTTTCCTACATTGAGGCAACCAGAACTGAACACAATATTCCGAGTGTGGTCTCACCAGGTTTTTTATAGAGCTGCAATATTACCTCACAGTTCTTGAAGTCAATCCTCTGACTAATGAGGGCCAACAGACCATACACCTTCTTAACCACTTTGGGGGATCTACGGACCTGAACCCCAAGATCCCTCTGTTCCTCTACACTACCAAAAATCCTGCCATTAACCTTGTACTTTGCCATCAAGTTTGACTTTCCAAACTGTATCCTTCACACATTTCTGGGTTGAACTCCATCTGCCACTTCTCAGCCCAGCTCTGCATCCTTTCAATGTTCCATTGTAACCTATGGCAACCTTCTACACTATCCACAGCATTACCAACCATTATGTCATCTGCAAACCTACGAACCACCCTTCTACTTCCTCATCCAAATCATTTATAAAAATCACAAACAGGAGGGGTCCCAGAACATATTTCTGTGGAACACCACTGGTCACCAACCTCCAGTCAAAATACACTCCATCTACAACCACCCTCTGCCTTCCGTGGCTAAGCTAATTCTGAATTCTCACAGCCAAGTTTCTCTGGATCCTAATCCTCCTGACTTTCTAAATGAGTTTACCATGGGGAACCATATCAAATGTCTTACTAAAATACATATACACCACATCCACTGCTCTGCCTTTATCCTCAAAAAAATTCATTTCTCAAAAATATTCAAACAGGCCCATGAGGCACAACCTACCCCTCAGAAAGCAATGTTGACTATCCCTAATCAGAATGATGCTTCTCCAAATGCTTATAAATCCCGTCTTTAAGAACCTTCTTCAATAATTTGTCCAGCACTGATGTAAGACTCATTGGTCTATAATTCCCAGGGTTATCACTACTTCTTTCTTGAAAAAAGGAATAATATTTGCCACTCTCTAATATTAGTGGCACTACCTCTGTGGCTAGTGAGGGCAAAAAGATCATTGCCAAAATTGCATTAGTCTCTTCCTTTGGTCAAAGAGGAAATTCATTAGCTGCATCAAAATTCACAAAAGGAAATAGAGAATATCCCTGTAGAAGCAGTGTACACTCCATACCCAAGAAACAAATTGTTGACTTCTGAAGTTTGACAGGGAGAAACAAGTATGGTGATTAATTACCAGACATGGCACGCATGCATCTAACAAAAAAAAAGACAATTTCTTGTTAACAGTTTCTCTGTGAGAAATTTTATCAGCATAGTTACTTCATGGCTACTAATTTAATTCACCTGTTGGTACAGCCTGTGCACTGAACACATTACAAAATATTTTAATCACCTTGCCATGCATAATAATTTAGTCATCATAGAGTCATAATCATACAGTATGGAATCAAGCCATTCAGCCCACCGAGTTCATGCTGGCCATCACCTACTGATTACACTTTATTAAACCATATCACCCACTTTGTTACCCCTGCATTCCTCACACCCCTTATGTCCCCCTATTTACTTGTACTCTAGGGCCAATTTACAATGCCAAGCTCATATCTTTAAATTGTTGACATCATATCAAAGATTTCACTTCTCTTTTTATGACCTCTCCACCTATCCTTATTAATTTTGTTAAGAGACCTTAAGGATTTTTTGAAGTGGCTTTGTGGATCCAAACCCTATAATATTAACTGTAGAGATCTGTGTCCCAAAATTCATCCCATTCCTCCTGGGTGCTCATGGGATCTGAAATGGAACTTTCCAACAGCATAAAGATTTAAGCCCCAAACAATTTCTGGAAGAACATTGTGTTTTCCATAACGCAATTGAAGGAGGCCAAATGTACTCTATAAGCTTGCCACCTATTTCCAACAGATACTGAAACTGAAGCCCAATTATTTCTAAAAATTACAACCTTTGTATTTGTTGCTTACTTTCCTCTAAGTCCCCAGTAGCAATGTCTGACAAGGTTCTTGCTATACTCTCGCCAATTCAAAGTACCAACTCTATTTCTTCTCCATAGATGCTGCCTGATCTGCTGAATATCTTCGACAATTTTTCTGTTTTTTTTTAGATTTCCAGTCATTTTTGGTTTTTGATTTATTCTTTACCCCTTGGTTTCTGCTTTTGTTTCAACTTGGATACAAAGGGACTCAATGCTGAAATAACCAAATACTTAAAGCTGTAGTGCAATTGATAGCTTAGAAGACTTGCCTATGCTGTGCTGCATAAATATACAACTTGAGCCATTTCCAAAGGGATCCTACCACCAAACATATCTTTACCTCCCTCCACCCCTCCCCCATTCTCCATTTCCACAGGGATTGCTCTCTCCGTGATTCCCTTGTCTTTTGTCCCTCTCCACTTTTCCCTACAAGCGGCTAAAGTGCTATACCTACCCATTCACCTCCTCCCTCACCTCTGTTCAGGGCAGAAACAGTCCTTCCAACTGAGGCAACATTTTGTGTACTGGGTCCAGTCTTGTCTACATTGGTGAGACCTGTCGTAAATTGGAGGACTGCTTTGTCGAGCACCTCCACTCCATTTGCCCAAAGCGGAATTTCCCGGTGGCCAAACATTATGATTCTCATTTCTATTTCGACATGTTGGTCTATGGCTTCCTCTTGTGCCACGATAAGGCCAGCCTCAGGGTGGAGGAGCAACACCTTATATTCCGTCTGGGAAGCCTCCAACCTGATGGAATGAATTGCTATATTTCCTTCTGGTAAAAAAAAATTTAGGGTCTTGGCTCAAAATGTCAACCATTTATTCATTTCCACAGATGCTGCCTGACCTGCTGAGTTTCTCCAATATTTTGTGTGTGTTGCTCTGGATTTCCACCATCTGCAGAATTTCTGGTGTCCATAAACATATTGTGAATTCCTTTGGTCATTGCTAAGTTTAGAGGAGGTTTGCAGGAGTAAAGCAAATGGCGAAGATGGCGGCATGACGGCAGCGTGCGCGGCCTTTCTGGTGATGAATACCTGTAATCTGTCAAGTAGGGGACCGTGCACAATCCGGATTTGATGGAAACAGACGTGAGAGTACAGAGGAACATCTGACTACTGAAATGCCTGCTTCGCTGCTGCTGCTACTGTGTGGTAACCGAAATCTCTGGAGCAGAAGGCCCCGAAATCCTCAGCTTTGCCTGTTCAGTGGCCGGGGCGAGGTCGAAGGCGCTCGGCAGAGGATGACGCTCCGGAGGCTGTATTGGAGGGCTGGTCGGAGGCTCAAAGTTTTCGGACGGATGAACTCAGTGTCGGCTGTGGTCGGCTGCTTCCAAGGCATCAGCAAGTTGACAGTGCCTGGAGGCTTATGGCAGGGAGTTTCTCCCTTTTGCCACCGCTATCGGGGACTCGGGTATCGATCGAGTCGCGGACTTTTGAGACTTTTTTTTACCGTGCCCATGGTTTGTTCTTTATCAAATTATGGTATTGTTTTGCACTGCTGTAACAATATATTATAATTATGTGGTTCTGTCAGTGTTAGTCTTTGGTTTGTCCTGTTTTCTGTGATATCACTCTGGAGAAACATTGTATCATTTCTTAATGCATGTATGCATTTCTAAATGACAATAAAAGAGGATTGAGTTCTCATAATCTAAATGGATATATTGATGCAAACAGATATATTGATTACTTCTGCAATGCGTTAAGACACGTAAAGGCATTAATAGAAGCAATCAAAGTAGTGGACCCAATCCAGCAATCCAATTCAATAGCAAGAATGATCACTTTTGTGCCTTTACAATAACTGCTACTTCAAGCCTTTCTCCCCCTTTGGAAAACTGAACAGTATTCTTGATTTTCTTGAATTTCCTCATGAAGGTCAAATCAAAAGGTATCCAATTTTTTTGCAAAAATTACTTATTTCAGACCACTCTGCAAAAGAAATTTAAAAAAGATACATCTGCACATGTAACATGTCATATACTGCTACAATGTGACATGTGTCTGAAAAAGATGGTCAGTTTTTCCCAAACTTTTTTAGCCCAATGCCCCCCAAAGCACTTTCATACTTGCCAATGCACCCTTAAAATCCTTTCATACTTGCTAAAGCCCCTCTTAGGCACAATATGCTTTCTTGTGCCCCCATAGTGTAAAGACATGTCTATCATATGCTAACATGAGAAAAATAATCCTGCTTTCAATTTTCATTTGTCTTTAATCTTAGCTTACACAGTACCTGTTCACTTTACAGTGGCTTCAATACTAATGTGATCCTGAGCTGGATGGTTTTTAGCAGGAGTTGAAATACCTGGCTCGAATTATGACAGCAAAAGCCTTTAGTCTCCACGCGTAACAATGTCCAAGCGGATTCTGTTTATGTGAGTATGTGGTTCACTGCACTGAAGCCTCTTTCAAAAAGGTAGGAAGATGGAAATGAAATGAAGAGCAGTTCTCCAAAGACCAGGAAACTTCATATGACAGTGTAGCCACATACCACAAAAACCAATATTTTTGAAAAGCATTTTTGCTTCTTCATCATTCTGAATTTCAATGATTTGTTCTTGCAAGCTCTCTTCCTCTTCTTCTACCTTGCAAAGAAATGGGTTAATTACCCAGTCCGGAATTTCCAGATCATTCAAATCCTTGAATTGATTCTGAAAATCCTTCTTCAGTGACTGCAGGTGTCAGCAGTACTCTTGCAAATCACCATCTGTGAAAGAAAGTGCCATACTGTTCATGCAGGGAAACTGTGAGAACATTCTTCTCCCAACGTTTTGCTTATATATGTCCAATTTTCCAATAAAAGTGGACATTGCACTTTTTACCTGCATTAAATTAAAATGTTCACCCTGCAGTTTCATATTTAGAATGTTCATTTTGTCATACAGATCAGCTAGGCATACCACCTCTCCAGTACAAGTTCAATCTTGTTTCCCAAGCTCTTGTCGACTTTGAACAAAAATTCAACCACAATGTCAAAAAGACCGAAGAGCCTTTTCAAGCAGCAACCTTTTGACAGTGAATGCACATCAGTATGAAGAAACAAGCATTTAAACTCTTCGTCATTATCTTGATATAACTGGCAAAATATTATGCTATTTAATGGAAAAGCTTTAATTTTGTTAACAGCAGATATTACCAGAGTCACGCTTGAAAATAGTCACTGGTTGAATTTTTGGCTGCAAGATGTTGACGATAAATTACACAATGGATTGCAAATAGACTTGGAATTTCTTTTTTCATAAATACCACTAAACCAGCATAGCAACCTGTCATAGACGGTGCTCCACCTGTTGTAGAAGAAATCATATTCCTAAACAAAATACTATACCTTTCTCCTCAATATACGGTTTGAGCTCGTCTTAGATTGATTCTCCGTTGATACTTGTTTTAACTTTTTACAAAAGACAATCTCTTAGTAAACTTTTCCAATTTTGATAAACCATACTATGCCATTAGCAATGCCTCACTGTCTCGCACAGTTGACTCATCCAGTTGTATCCCAAATTCTGTTTTTTGTAGCTCTGTGCATAGTTGATAGTCAACGTCTTCATTCATTTCATCAATACAATGAGCTACAGAGTTATTACTCAGAGGAATAGATTTTAAAATACTCGTATCCATTTTGAGAAGAGCACTTCTGATACAGCAGGCATTATTAATCTTTCACCAATTGTATGAGATTTTCCACACTTTGCTATTATTTTGGAAAGGTTATAAGAAGCAATGAGACCATTATCAAGGTCAATTTTAGCTTTCTTGACAAATGACTTAAGTGTGCAATGCTTTTCAAATGCATCTTTCATCTTCTGGAACTAAGTAATGCTCACTCGGATTGGCAGGTTCACTGTTTGGTTCCAGACAGAGCTGTATTGTTGCACGACCTGTTTTCTGTAGATCCCTAGAAAAAGTTGGAAGGGTATACTTGACTTACCAACTGTTAAATTGCATGAATTCATTCCATGCCATGAGTCAAGGAGCACTGCTGGGTACCCTGATTGTTAATTTATCCATTCCCAACAAGGTCTGTTCGGTTGGTAAGGTCAGATGAGATTGCCGAGATTCAGACGTGTGGTGACAAGTGCTCACTGCATGTGGAGCTATGGTTCTTCCTGTGTTCCAGTGCCTCTTTCTTTTTTTGGAAGTGCCTGCTCTACGAAGAGTCAGTCAGGTCTCCTGCCACAAGTTAGAATGTTGTTTACCATGCCCCCAATACAAGAATCTTGAGTGACCCCCAACGACTTCTATTTCTCCGAACACCCTCTTAGGAAGCGTAGCTATCATTGGATTATGTGCACCCAAAGTATCTGGCGTGCTAATGTCAACAGCCTGTGTGCCCAAACTGCTGACACTAAACTGCTTGGAAGTTGGAGTACGAACATTAGAAGACACAGGATAGCAATGCTGGCTGCACACTCCCAGATCAGAATATATTCATAGTTGTTGTAATTCCTTCCAAATGTCCGCAGTGATACCAACAGGAAATGTAGTGAATTTTACCCACATTAATGGAGCTGTGTAGCAGTACCATAAAAGACAACTTTAGATCCACAAGTTCCAAAAATTGACCAGAAGTGTGGTATTTTAGAGTACCCTGAGGGAAGCAAGACTCAGTGAATGTGCAAACTGTGAAGTAGAGTGACCAAGAGATAGGATATATATTCACTTTTCACCACCCTAAAAGCTATAGAATGCACAATAATGTTAAAAAAATAAAGAGGACTGATGAAGGGTCTTGGCCTGAAACATTGAGCCTTTTTTTTCTTCACCATAGATGCTGTCTGGTCTGCTGAGTTCCTCCAGCATTTTATGTGTGTTGCTTAGAATTTGTGTGATTAATGTCCAGAATCTGCTGCCAGGACATGCAATGGAGGCATTGTAGTCTTCAGAAGGAAGCTAGAAAAGTATATGAAAGGAAAGAAGTTGCAGGGCAAAAGAGAGGAGAGAATGCAGGAGTGGGACTAGTTGGAATGCTTCTGTAAGGAACCAGTTTCAACTTCATGCCCTATCTGTGGTGTGACCCGTTGTGATAACCCTTTTTTTTTTACAAATTCTTTATTACAAATATTGATGCTATACAATATATACAAAACAGTGACTAGCACAATTACTTCACTACAAATAGACAATACACATTAAACCAAAATATTGCCATCTCTATCAATAACGGCAATTACCTCCCGCAGAGCCCAACGTTCCCAGAACGCCTCTATGGTCGTCGTGGACTGCGCATGTTCCTTTTCAAAATTCACCCGAGCACGAACATACCCCCTAAACTTTGCCAGGCAATCTGCCCGGGGAGATCCTCCTGCCACCCGTTTCCAGGAGCCACAGACGGCTATTTTCGCCAGCCCCAGGAGCAAGTTGACAAGGACATCCTCATCCCTCTGTGCCCCCCTCCTTACTGGATGACCATATATAAATAGGGTGGGGCTAAAATGCAACCAGGAGGTGAGAAGCAGCCCACGCATATACGCAAAAAGGGGCTGTGGCCTCGCACACTCCATGTACATATGGTCCACAGTGTCCTAAAGCCCGCAGAAGTGGCATGTGGCTGGGAGATCCGCGTACAAACTAAACAACTTATTGCAGGGCACCGCTCTATGCAGCACCCTCCAGCTGAGATCCCCAAGGTGCATGGGAAGAACCCCTCGTAAAGGGACTTCCATTGCGGACCCCCCTCACCTCCAGGTGGAAAGACAGACCACCATGGCATGTTGGGACGGTTGACTAAAGCTAGGAAGTGGAGGGTGTGGAGCAGCAGCCCATACAGATGCCTCCTACTTGCACCTGTGGTGTGACAACTCTGTGGCGTGATAACCCTGTGGTGTGACAACTCAGCGGTGTGATAACCCTGTGGTGTGACAACTCTGCGGTGTGAAACCCTGTGGTGTGACAACCCTGGGGTGTGATAACCCTGTGATGTGACAACTCTGTGGTGTGTCAACTCTGTGGTGTGATAACTCTGCAATGTGATAACCCTGTGGTGTGATAACCCTGTGGTGTGATAACCCTGTGATGTGACAACCCTGTGGTGTGATAACCCTGTGATGTGACAACTCTGCGGTGTGATAACCCTGTGGTGTGACAACTCTGTGGTGTGTCAACTCTGTGGTGTGATAACTCTGCAATGTGATAACCCTGTGTTGTGATAACCCTGTGGTGTGATAACCCTGTGATGTGACAACCCTGCTGTGTGATAACCCTGTAGTGTGATAACTCTGCGGTGTGATAACCCTGTGATGTGACAACCCTGTGGTGTGATAACTCTGTGGCGTGATAACCCTGTGGTGTGACAACCCTGTGGTTTGATAGCCCTGTGGTGTGATAACTCTGTAGTGTGATAACCCTGTGGTGTGATAACTTTGTAGTGTGATAACCCTGTGGTGTGATAACCCTGTGCTGTGATAATCCTGTCGTTGGACAACTCTGTAGTGTGACAACCCTGTGGTGTGATAACCCTGTGATGTGATAACTCTGTAGCGTGATAACTCTGCGGCGTGATAACTCTGCGGTGTGACAACTCTGCGGTGTGACAACTCTGTGGTGTGATAACCCTGTGGTGTGATAAACCTGTGGTGTGATAACCCTGTGGTGTGATAACCCTGTGATGTGATAACTCTGTAGTGTGATAAACCTGTGGTGTGATAACTCTGTAGTGTGATAAACCTGTGGTGTGACAACTCTGTGGTGTGATATCCCTGTGGTGTGACAACTCTGCGGTGTGACAACCCCGTGGTGTGTCAACTCTGTGGTGTGATAATCCTGTGGTGTGATAACCCTGTGGTGTGACAACTCTGCGGTGTGATAACCCTGTGGCGTAATAACCCTGTGGCGTGATAACCCTGTGGCGTGATAACCCTGTGGTGTGATAACCCTGTGGTGTGATAACTCTGTGGTGTGTCAACTCTGTGGTGTGCCAACTCTGCAGTGTGATAACCCGGTGGTCTGACAACTCTGCGGTGTGACAACCAGGGCCGGACTTTAGGCAGGGCTAGGCTGAGCTGCAGTCCAGGGGTTAGAGCTGCAGAGGGGTTCAAAATAGGTAGCTATCACCATGGCTGACAAAAAAAAAATATGAGAATGGAGCACAAAAAAGAAAAAAGAAACAAGAAACAGAGGACTGTGAGAAAGAAGCATTAAAAAAAGACACTGAAATTGACAGAAAGTTTTAATCCTGTTCTCAATGATGCAGCAGTACTATCGCTCTTATCACAGTCTGAGACCGGTGGACAAATGGAGACTTGTTCAACAGCTAGCACTAGCACCAGCATTAGCACAGGACCACTGTCCTTGCCACAGTCAGCAGCTAACGTTGAAGAGGCAGAGAGCATGACTTTGGGATTCCTGACCACAGAGGTCTCTGAACAACCAAGTCGGGCCACCAGTAATGTTAACGTTACTGCTATTGAGGATCCTTACAGCACTGATCCTTCTCGCTGGGGAAAGGAAGCGTTAGACGATTCAGTCCAAGCATACTGGGCTAAGAAAGGGCCGGAGTCCTGCCAGAATAAGGATGTGGATATCAAAGTTTCAGAGCAAGTATACAAACAGCAGAGACATTTTTCCTCCAAATTTCACTTCAAACACAAGCTCGTAAATGGTGAGTACATATCAAGGCAAAGGCTCTTATATTCCCCTTCCACTGGCTGTGTGTTTTGTTTTCCATGCCGCATCTTCAGTGATGGTAACTGTCAGTCCATCTTTGAAACTGGCTTTAGCAACTGGAAACATGCCGCTGTGCACATAGGAGAGCATGAAAATAGCAAACACCACAGGAAAACAACACTGATCTACATTACACTAGCATCTGACAGCGGAAGAATAGATACAGAACTGGAAAAACAATTTGAGTCAGAGTGTGTCTACTGGACCGAGGTATTGAGAAGAGTGGTGGCGGTTGTGTAGTTTTTGGTCGAGAGGGGACTGGCCATCCGAGGTTCCAGTGATATATTTGGCAGGCCTGATAATGGCAACTACATGGGCATTCCAGAGGTAATAAGTGAGATTGACCCATTTTTGAAGGCACACAAACAGAAATTTGGAAATGAAGGATCAGGCACCCCTTCATATCTTTCACCTAAAATATGTGAGGAGTTTATTGAGCTCATGAGCGATCAAGTTCTGTCAGAGATCATCAGTGAAGTCAAAATGGCCGAACACTTTTCTATCAGCTAATAGCTGACCGTTCACAAACCTAGTAAGTAATAAGTGGTCTTTACTCTGCAAGCCATACGGCACAGCAATAGGTTAGTATGTGCTAGATCTCATTTTTCAAAAAGATTGTTGGAGTATTGTCAAGTTTCCTAGTTTGCCATAGTGCCATCTCTCTTGGCCTTTCTGTCTCTCATTTCCATTTTACTTTCTCAGAACACACGGTTGAGAAAAATATCTAGATAAAAATGCTTTGGCATTGTTTGAGAAATAAGGCCTATGGTATGTGCAGCAATAGCTAAATAAAGATTTAAGATTGGGTACATCATATTTCATCTCCCTCATAACTCTACTGAGCAACTAAGCCGAGGTCAATTTTTGAGTGCTTTAGATGCTGTCCTTCAAACTAAGAATCTGCATTACTTTCTGTCCTCCCTCTCAAGGCCTGTAAGTTTATAGCCTACGTGTGATACTAAACCAATGTCTTGGTCCACAGCTTTGATATTTAGACCAGTACGACCTTTGCGGTGTGGCAACTCTGCAGCGTGAAAACTCTGTGGTGCGACAACCCTGTGGCGTGACAACCCTGTGGTGTGGCAACTCTGTGGTGCGATAACCCTGTGGTGTGACAACCCTGTGGTGTGACAACCCTGTGATGTGACAGCTCTGTGGTGTGACAACCCTGTGGTGTGACAACCCTGTGGCGTGACAACCCTGTGATGTGACAGCTCTGTGGTGTGACAACCCTGTGGTGTGACAACCCTGTGATGTGACAGCTCTGTGGTGTGACAACCCTGTGGTGTGACAACCCTGTGCTGTGATAACACTGTGGCGTGACAACCCTGTGGCGTGTCAACCCTGTGGCCTGACAGCTCTGTGGTGTGACAACCCTGTGGTGAGACAACCCTGTGGCGTGATAACCCTGTGGCGTGATAACCCTGTGGCGTGACAACCCTGTGGCGTGACAACCCTGTGGTGTGACAACCCTGTGCTGTGATAACACTGTGGCGTGACAACCCTGTGGCGTGTCAACCCTGTGGCCTGACAGCCCTGTGGTGTGACAACCCTGTGGTGAGACAACCCTGTGGCGTGACAACCCTGTGGTGTGATAACCCTGTGGTGTGACAACCCTGTGGTGAGACAACCCTGTGGCGTGACAACCCTGTGGTGTGATAACCCTGTGGCGTGATAACCCTGTGGCGTGACAACCCTGTGGCGTGATAACCCTGTGGCGTGATAACCCTGTGGCGTGACAACCCTGTGGCGTGATAACCCTGTGGCGTGACAACCCTGTGGCGTGATAACCCTGTGGCGTGACAACCCTGTGGTGTGACAACCCTGTGGCGTGACAACCCTGTGGTGTGATAACCCTGTGGTGTGACAACCCTGTGGCGTGACAACCCTGTGGTGTGATAACCCTGTGGTGTGATAACCCTGTGGCGTGACAACCCTGTGGCGTGACAACCCTGTGGTGTGATAACCCTGTGGTGTGACAACCCTGTGGTGAGACAACCCTGTGGCGTGATAACCCTGTGGCGTGACAACCCTGTGGCGTGATAACCCTGTGGCGTGACAACCCTGTGGCGAGACAACCCTGTGGTGTGATAAATCTGTGGTGTGACAACCCTGTGGTGAGACAACCCTGTGGCGTGACAACCCTGTGGCGTGATAACCCTGTGGCGTGACAACCCTGTGGCGTGACAACCCTGTGGTGTGATAAATCTGTGGTGTGACAACCCTGTGGTGAGACAACCCTGTGGCGTGACAACCCTGTGGCGTGACAACCCTGTGGTGTGACAACCCTGTGGTGAGACAACCCTGTGGTGTGACAACCCTGTGGTGAGACAACCCTGTGGCGTGACAACCCTGTGGCGTGATAACCCTGTGGCGTGATAACCCTGTGGCGTGACAACCCTGTGGTGAGACAACCCTGTGGTGTGACAACCCTGTGGTGAGACAACCCTGTGGCGTGACAACCCTGTGGCGTGACAACCCTGTGGTGTGACAACCCTGTGGCGTGACAACCCTGTGGCGTGACAACCCTGTGGCGTGACAACCCTGTGGTGTGATAACCCTGTGGTGTGACAACCCTGTGGCGTGACAACCCTGTGGCGTGATAACCCTGTGGTGTGATAACCCTGTGGTGTGACAACCCTGTGGTGTGACAACCCTGTGGCGTGATAACCCTGTGGTGTGACAACCCTGTGGCGTGACAACCCTGTGGTGTGACAACCCTGTGGTGTGGCAACTCTGTGGTGCGATAACCCTGTGGTGCGACAACCCTGTGGTGTGATAACCCTGTGGTGTGACAACCCTGTGGTGTGATAACCCTGTGGTGTGACAACCCTGTGGTGTGACAACCCTGTGATGTGGCAACCCTGTGATGTGACAGCTCTGTGGTGTGACAACCCTGTGGTGTGACAACCCTGTGATGTGACAGCTCTGTGGTGTGACAACCCTGTGCTGTGATAACACTGTGGCATGACAACCCTGTGGCGTGTCAACCCTGTGGCCTGACAGCTCTGTGGTGTGACAACCCTGTGGCGTGATAACCCTGTGGCGTGACAACCCTGTGGTGTGATAACCCTGTGGTGTGACAACCCTGTGGTGTGACAACAATGTGGTGTGATAACCCTGTGATGTGGCAACTCTGTGGTGTGATAAATCTGTAACTTTGATATCTGCCCATTCAGCAAAGAGAAGTTGATCAAATATCCTATTGTTTCCCCATATGCCATTTAATCTGAATTTTTTGCCTACTTTCCTTTCCCAGTCTTTAATCTATCAAAGGATTTTGATATTCAGACCACTTGCTGGAGAACTTTGATTTATTTTGCAAGTGCTCATAAGGCTCTCAATCAATTCACTCACATTTTGCAATTAAGTTCAACCAACTGGATCCATTAAAATCCCACTTTTTGAATAGTTTCTTTCAGTAATCTCATTTTGGACCTTTAACTGATTTAATTACTCTGATGATTTGAGGATATATTAGCACTTAAAGTTTTCCACAGAGATGGTGCAGCATAGCAGCCTATTATAGAATTCAGATAATTAAATAAGTAATTTAAAGAAACTATTACAAGACTTAGCTGAAAGGGAATTAGAAATAAGTTGATTAGAAGGGGAATGTGAAATATCATAGTGCAATTTAAATTATAATTGTTTATTAAAAGCAACCGTCAGTCAAAACAGCTATTTAAATATCTCTGAACAAATTTTAAAATCTTTTAAATTCAATTTTCTTGTTACTCTATCACTTTCAAGCCTTGATCTGTTTTAAATTCAACCATATGTCCACTTTTGAAGCCTCAAACTCGACAGTAAAAGTGAATCTTTAACTCCAATTATTTAATTTGGCTGTGGGAATTGCTGGCAGGAAGAAAATTATTGGAATATGCTGATTTTTCAGGCATGAAGGCATATGCTGAGTCAGGTGCAAGTCTCACACATTGTACGGACCAGAGTCATTGAGAAGGAACTCAGTGAAACCTGGAAGTCTTCATCCTTCAAACTCGTTACAGAATCCTCAGAAATTAAATGGGAATCTTCAGCACATATCTGTGAGAAAACCAAGCTGTCCATTTCTACTGATATTTTTCTAAATATCCTTTTACAGATTCCTTATTGGAAGATTTTCACATCATTCTCCCTTCCAACATCAAGTCAAGTGGTCTATTATTCCTCATTTTCTCTGTTACTTTTTTCTTGTAAATAGAGGGGATACATTCACAAAACTCCAATCTGTTGCAATTTTATAGAATCAGAGGAACACTGTACTTTCTGTAACAGGATCTGAAACCTTTGTCACTTTGAATCTTCAAGTTCTGGTCTTTCAGCCATCCACCAATGGCACCTTGTATAATTCCATCAAATTTCCTCTCAACTGTCTTTGCACCATGGAACGTAATTGCTGTTTCTACAGTCTAATCTTTTAGTTGAAGTTACACACCCCAAAACCATTTTGATAAATCTGTGCTATTGGACTTCAATTTTCTATCTAAGGCACAGTGACCAGAGTTGTTCACAATGTTTCAGTTGTGGTCAGAAATGTACTTCATTGAGGTTCCACCAGCATCGTGACCAGAAAGTGTTCTGACAAAAAATAGTGAGACAGGAAACACTAAACTTCTTTCCACTCCATATGCATACCTTTTCGATTCACTTGTACACCTCTCATATGATGTAAAATGTTTACCCCTTAACCATGAAAGCTGAGGACTAAACAAATTACACAATTTTAGTTAGCAATTTAAATTTCAGTTCAAGTAACACACACAAAATGCTGGAAGGACTGCTGAAGGGGCTCAGCCCAAAACTTTGACTGATTATTCCCTTTCATCAATAGATTAGATTAGATTATGAGGACACGCAATCCTCTTTTATTGTCATTTAGTAATGCATGCATTAAGAAATGATACAATGTTCCTCCAGAATGATATCACAGAAACACAAGACAAATCAAGACTCAAAAACTGACAAAAACCACATAATTATAACATATAGTTACAACAGTGGAGAGCAATACCGTAATTTGATAAAGAACAAACCATGGGCAAGGTAAAAAAGTCTCAAAGTCTCTCGAAAGTCCCATCATCTCACGCAGACAGTAGAAGGAAGAAAAAAAACTCTCCCTGCCATGAACCTCCAGCACCCTGGAAGCACCCGACCACAGCCAACTCTTGAGTCCATCCGAAAACTTCAAGCCTCTGACCAGCCCTCCGACACCGAGCACCGAGCACCATCTCTGCCGAACGCTTCGACCCCGGCCCTGGCAACAGGCAATATGCAAAGCCGAGGATTTGGGGCCTTCCCCTCCAGAGATTCTGAACTACACAGTAGCAGCAGCAGCGAAGCAGGCATTTCAAAAGTTTCTCCAGATGTTCCTCCATGCTTCTCACATCTGTCTCCATCAAATCAGGATTGTGCACAGCCCCTACTTAACAAATACGATATCATTTCGGAGCGGCCGCGCGCGCTGCGTCACGCCGCCATCTTCTCCTCTCCTCCGCCTGACTTTCCCAGTTCCTCCAGCATTTTGTTCGTGTTACGTCCTAATGAACAGTCTTAAATGTTCACTCCCCTCCATAGATGTTACCAGACTTTCTGAGCTCCTCTGGCATTCTGTGTGTGTTGTTTAAGATTTCCAGAATTTACAGAATCTCTGATGTTCGGTTCAAGTAAAATTTGTTGCATATCTGCCCAAATCCCAAGTTCCATACTTTAAAGTTAACAGAGAGCTAATGAACTTGGTGTTGCTAAATATAAAAACGTTAATTACATATGCTTCAATTTAAAGGTGAGGCATAGCCCTGCCAAATTTCCATGCTGCACTTCAACATCTGTTTGCAAGGATACCACACTGCAATTAGGTCAATCACATCTGCTCCCATACAAACAGCTGAAGATGCATCACTATGATTAGATGACATCCTGTTAATTAAAGAAAAAGTCCAATTAAGGCAAAAAAAAAACTATAGTTGAGATTGCTGAAGTTACATTCTAACGTCTACTGGCAATCATGATGTCATTCCTCAGACAGGAAAAATCTTCAAATAAATTCCCAGTTTCATTCGACTATAATCCTGATTGAGGCAACAAGACAGATGTCCAAGAAGCAACTTTTGTTCATATATTTCTGTTTTAAAAACCCCATTGTTCAGTTACAATTATGCAAATTAGATAGGCAGCTCCTACTCTGTGTCCATACACAAACTATGTTTACTTAAAGTTAGTACAAACATCAAGGTATTCCCTCTGAGGAGCTACATTCTACATATCCATAAACTGAATAAAGATACCGAAAGCATTTACTGCATATGGTGCATAATCACTACCCAACGAACAAAAGCTTCATCAGGTTCTTTTCTTTACCCACAATGAATCAGCAAAGAAATATTCAATAAAAAGCTAACAATGGACACTTTGAAACTGATTTATGGACTTTGCAGGAATTGAATTTAAGTACCAGCTTTCAACCTCTGGCTGGTTCCTTTCCTTGTTTTATAATGGTTTTCTAATTGCCTCTTTAATCGTGCCAATTGTTATGGTCTCATGTTTTGAACCCTCTCAATCTTAAGACAACAGTAGCTTAGTTTGTACATTTGAAATTACAGCTCCTGATACCATTCATACACAATCAATAATAAAAGCACCAAATACACCAGATTTTCCTTACAAACGAAATCAAGGATGATTTACTTCCACAACATTTCTGTTGGCTCTAGGGTGATTTATGAACATAGAACATAGAACATAGAATAGTACAGCACAGTACAGGCCCTTCGGCCCACAATGTTGTGCCAACCCTCAAACCCTGCCTCCCATGTAAGCCCCCACCTTAAATTCCTCCATATACCTGTCTAGTAGTCTCTTAAACTTCACTAGTGTATCTGCCTCCACCACTGACTCAGGCAGTGCATTCCACGCACCAATTACTCTCTGAGTAAAAAACCTTCCTCTAATATCCCCCTTGAACTTCCCACCCCTTACCTTAAAGCCATGTCCTCTTGTATTGAGCAGTGGTGCCCTGGGAAAGAGGCGCTGGCTATCCACTCTATCTATTCCTCTTATTATCTTGTACACCTCTATCATGTCTCCTCTCATCCTCCTTCTCTCCGAAGAGTAAAGCCCTAGCTCCCTTAATCTCTGATCATCATGCATTCTCTCTAAACCAGGCAGCATCCTGGTAAATCTCCTCTGTACCCTTTCCAATGCTTCCACATCCTTCCTATAGTGAGGCGACCAGAACTGGACACAGTACTCCAAGTGTGGACTAACCAGAGTTTTATAGAGCTGCATCATTACATTGCGACTCTCAAACTCCATCCCTCGACTTATAAAAGCTAACACCCCATAAGCTTTCTTAAATACCCTATCACCTGTGAGGCAACTTTCAGGGATCTGTGGACATGTACCCCCAGATCCCTCTGCTCCTCCACACTACCAAATATCCTGCCATTTACTTTGTACTCTGCCTTGGAGTTTGTCTTTCCAAAGTGTACCACCTCACACTTCTCCAGGTTGAACTCCATCTGCCACTTCTCAGCCCACTTCTGCATCCTATCAATGTCTCTCTGCAATCTTTGACAACCTTCTACACTATCTACAACACCACCAACCTTTGTGTCGTCTGCAAACTTGCCAACCCACCCTTCTACCCCCACATCCAGGTCGTTAATAAAAATCACGAAAAGTAGAGGTCCCAGAACAGATCCTTGTGGGACACCACTAGTCACAATCCTCCAATCTGAATGTACTCCCTCCACCACCACCCTCTGCCTTCCCCAGGCAAGCCAATTCTGAATCCACCTGGCTAAACTTCCCTCGATCCCATGCCTTCTGACTTTCTGAATAAGCCTACCGTGTGGAACCTTGTCAAATGCCTTACTAAAATCCATATAGATCACATCCACTGCACTACCCTTATCTATATGCCTGGTCACCTCCTCAAAGAACTCTATCAGGCTTGTCAGACACGATCTGCCCTTCACAAAGCCATGCTGACTCTCCCTGATCAGACCATGATTCTCTAAATGCCCAGAGATCCTATCTCTAAGAATTTTTTCCAACAGCTTTCCCACCACAGATGTAAGGCTCACTGGTCTATAATTACCTGGACTATCCCTACTACCTTTTTTGAACAAGGGGACAACATTCACCTCCCTCCAATCCTCTGGTATCATTCCCGTGGACAACGAGGACATAAAGATCCTAGCCAGAGGCACAGCAATCTCTTCCCTCGCCTCCTGGAGCTACCTGGGGAATATTCCGTCAGGCCCCGGGGATTTATCCGTCCTAATGTATTTTAACAACTCCAACACTTCCTCTCCCTTAATATCAACATGCTCCGGAAACAATATGATTTGGCAATATGAAACGATATGAGTCACTTGCACCTTTCCTCATTCCCTGTCACGCACTGTTGAACTTGAACGCACGTGAGGTCATTACCCGTGCGTCATCCATGTCAGCGCGGGAAGATCAACTCCTTGAGCTTGTAAATGACGACGGGCTGAAAAGTTTGTTTGACATAACATCTCTGCCAGCATTCTGGATCAAAGTCAAGGCTAAATATCCTGAGGTAGCCACAAAAGCACTGAAAACGTTGCTTCCATTTCCAACATCATATTGCTGCGAAGCGGAGTTTTCTGCAATGAATGCAACGAAAACTAAATTGCGGAATAGACTGGACATAAGGAATCCCCTTCGAGTATCGCTGTCTCCCATCACCCCTCGATGGGACCGTCTTGTTGCAGGGAAACAAGCCCAAGGCTCCCACTGATTCAGCGATATTGGTGTGTTGCAATGATTTTATATGTTCATACGGGGAAAATATTCACTGTGTTTAATATCCAAACGTTACTTAAAATGTTATGATGCTATTGACTTATCACATATTTGATTAATACCCCCCGCCCCCCCCCGGTCGGCCGGTCCGCAAGAATATTGTCAATATTAAATCAGTCTGCGGTGCAAAAGATGTTGGGGACCCCTGCTAAGTAGACCTATCCATTATCTCTGTGGGCAGGCTTTACAGTCGACCTCAAAAATGATGACAGGGTTGCTCGCTGCACTGTTTGCAACAGTGACTTTTCTATTGTCCACGGTGGGTTAAAATGTAAGACATGTTGAAGTGAGTTTAACAGGTGTCATTACAGCATAGCTAACGTCATTTAAACTAGCTGGCTGGCTGCTAAAGAGCTACGCTATTGATGTCCTACGTGATGAGGCCAAACTCCCTGTAGACTTGCTTAAAGTTGTAATAGAATAAACATGATAATATAATATAAGCACATATTTTAATGCCACATTTGCTGCATATACCCAACTTGGTTTACAGATTAGACAAAATCACTAAACAAAGTATTACATACACCCTTGGAGGTTGACGGGCAGGAGGGGGGGGTGTATGGGGTTGTGGGGTTGTGGGGCGTGGGTGTGCTACCTCCCTGAAATGGTGGTGATACCTCCCTGAAATGAGTTTTTGCAGGGTGGGATGTCTGCCAATGTAGCATGCCCATCATGTTCGGCAACAGCAAAACAAGCCCCTTTTCTCACTCACACCCACTCACACATCCACAAAGACAGTTCTCCAGCCCCAGGACAGGATTCTGGACTTCTGGCAGACTCACAGACAATGAACCTCCAACTTTCCCAGTGATCTTCAGACTTGTAGACTCAGGGCTTCAGCCATTGGGCTTTGACTTCCAGACTTCCAATCAACCTTTGGGCTTCAATCTTTGGTAACGTTCCCAGGACCAGCTGATGACAGGACTCCAAACTCTGGACTCGCTGACTGTGTACCTGGGGGTGGGGGGGGGGTGTCACCTTCTCCTGTACCCAGTGGACCTCCAGCCTTCATCCTCACCAGTCCAAGTCCACAGTGCTCGTCAACACAACATTGCATAACGTTCATTTCCAGTCACCAGAGAAAATGAAGCCGTCCGTTGCTTGCATGCAATGGAACTGACACAACATTCAGTCATAGAAAGAAACAATGACCATCTCCAACAAGATTTTATTCTCGTGACTGCATTGTGGGATAGTGAGAGGAGATTCGATCGAGGTATACAAAATTATGAGGGTATAGACAAGGTAAGTACAAGCAGGCTTTTTCCACTGAGATTGGGTGAAGTTAGAACTAGAGATAATTGGTTGAGGGTGAAAGGTGCAATATTTAAGGGGAACCTGAGGGAGAACTTCTTCACTCAGAGGGTGGTGCAAATGTGGAACAAGCTGGCAGTGGAAGTGATAATGCGGGTTTGATATTTATATTTAAGGGAAGTTTGGATAGGTACATGGATGGGAGGGATATGAAGGGATAATGTCCAGGTTGATGGGTCTAGGCAGAATAACAGTTTGGCATGGACTAGCTGGTCCAATGGGCCTGTTTCTGGGCTGTCTTCTATGACTCTATGCCTAACTAACCTTGCTATTCTGTGATTTTACCACCATCAACTTTGGGTTACATCAGAGAAGAAATTCAATTGGATTCCTAAAATGACACCCACCACTCAGTTCACGCTCTCTTCTCACTGCTGCCATCATGAAGATGGTACAGGAGCCTCAGGACTCACACCACCGGGTTCAGGAACAGTGATTACCCGCAACCATCAGGCTCACAAACCAAAGGGGATAACCTCACTCAACTTCATTTGCCGCATCATTGAAATATTTCCACAATCTATGGACTCACTTTCAAGAACCTTTTATCTCATGTTCTCAATAATTACAGTTCATTTGTTTATTATTATTATTTATTTCTTTTTGTATTTGCAGTTTGTTGCCATTTGCACACTGGTTGAATGCCCAAGTTGGTGAGTCTTTCATTGATTCTATTATATTTATTATACAATTATGGATTCACTGAGTATGTCTACAAGAAAACAAATCTCAGGGTTGTATATGGTGATATACATGCATTGATAATAAATTTACTTTGAACATGTTAATGGCTACACTGTGGCTGCCAAAGGTCAAGATAGTGGCCATCTTGAGGAAAGAATTCATCCGCTGTCGTCCAACAGCCTTTCAACCCAATACAAGGCACAGATCAGGACAACGATGGAATACTCCACTTGTTTGAATGAGTGGACCTCCAAAATGCTTATAAACTCCTCACCAATAAAAACAAAGGATCTCACTTGACTGGAATCCCCACCCCTCCAACAGCAGAATTTCTGTAATGTCAGTCCCCCTACAAATGCACTGTACTAACTCACCTAGGCACCTTCCAAATCTACAAGTCTATCACCAAGATGAACAAGGACAGATACATGGAAAAACACCTGCTGCAGATTCCCCTCCAAGTTGCATACCATCCTGATCTGGAAATACCTTGTCATTGCTATCAGAATAATTTGCCTTAAAGTTCTGCTGACTCCTCTGCAGAAGAACCCACATGCCATTGTCACCCTCTGGGTAGATGCATCCTAAATCTAAAGTGACCATAAGAATGAATGCTGGTGACATTTTAGCTTCTCTCTTTGTGAGAGAAAGGGAAAATGTGTCTCAGGATTCAGTGACATTCACTCTGCCTGAGCTGGTGGAATTCCTGGCCATCTATAGGAAGAAGGTAGGATTTACATCAAAGAGCTTGCATCCAACATATGCAATTTATAAATCAGATCAGATTGTGGGATAGAGAGGTAAGAAGAGAATTAGATATGAAAATATTACAACCTTCTACTGTATGTTTCCAACCCCCTACTGTCTACAGCCTCCAAAATCATCAGTCCAATAGAGCAAGACCTTCTTCTCCACTGGCTGTCAGATCTCACATCCATGATTTTACCTTGCATGTTACTTAATTGTTGCTGCCTCCAATTGATTGCCACCTTATCCTGCCATGAAGAGAAATTTGTTGTCCGGTGTCAAACAAAGTATTTGGATAATGTTCTGGTTTAATAGATGGAAGTGACTGAGCTACACATGGATTCAAGATTGTAGCAGTACTAAGTGGACTTTTCAGATTAGGTTCAACTCCTGATTTATAAACATGTTGACTGCTGAGTGACAGAGGTGTGGTCCAAAAAGCAGCATGTGAGACTATAGGTACAATTGGCACAGCCTGCCATTTGAAGCTGCTTTCACCAACCTTGAAAAACACAGATAAAGTAAGGTGCAGGCATTCACCTCCACAGTTGTTTCCCCCCTTAATACGCAAGGCATTTCTCATCATCTACAAAGTGCTGTAGAGAAGGCTTGAAAATTATGGAGCTGCTTTATGTGGCATTATTTGTCTGAGTCACATTCATCTCCACTCCCACTTTGGGTTAAATCCACAAAGTCCAAACTGGATTAAAGCTGTGTGGATGAGCTCTAATTCATATTAGCCATTTGCTAAACATAGTTTCCTGCTCACATGATAAAGAGACCATAGTTGGGTTGTAGTAGGTAGACTTGTCTCCACAAGGTGAAAAAGCTTCAAAACTCAGGCACTATGATCTATAGCGGTCATTTTTCAGCTCTATCCAATTTGACTCAAGATGTCATTTACAGTAATAACAAAGGTCTCCATGTATTTTTTTATTCCCATTACATGAGAAAAACTTAAAGAAGTCAAAACCCTACTGACAATATTCTCTTACAGCAACCAGAGGTACAGAAGTACAAGGATTTGCTTCACGGATTGGGCTGTTTCCCAGCAAAACTCTAGGTTATGACTGATGAACAAATTAAGACAATATTTCACTTACACAGATGAGAACCTATACAATTCATCAAAAATTACCATTGAACTTGACAGACTGAAGGATTTAGGAAGCCTAGGTAAAAGCAGCCGAGAAGAAAGATCCTCAATAATTGCTGATAAAAGGAAAAATAAATAATGAAATTGTCTTCTCCAGAGATCTAAACAGCAGTATTAAACTGCTATGTTTCATGCTACCAATCAAAGAAAGAAAACTATAGTACATTTCCTAATACAAAATGTTTTACAAACTAGGTATATCTTTACATCTCTGACAACAAACTGATTAAAGCATATTCAATGATTTTTTATGTTTGTTGCTTATGAAAAGTATAGATTCGTACTCAATGCTTCAAAATTAGCAGAGTTGGAGAATGATATCACAATACCACAATATAACATAATAGAACACTGGCAGTCTTTACAGATCATTGAAAAACACTACTGCATATTCAACATGGACGTGACAATAAACTGGAAATACTGTTAACAGTCAATCTGAAATTTAATAAGTATAAGAAACATTTAACAGCCACCGACAAGAAAGATGGGCAGAGACCCCATGTTACAATCAATTACAAGTGAAAACAAAACACTGTGCAACGAAATCAAAAAAATGTAAATAAAAAATGCTGGGGATATTCAATAGGTCAGGCAACAACATAATTAATTTCTCATCAGTTCCCATTGCCTTTCATTGGTTGGAGGATGACAACTGAGGCCCTTGCTATCATGCTAACTGCTAGCTTTTCCAGAGACGGTACTTGAGACACCTGAAGGGATGGGCAAGTGGGTAGGTTTTGAAGTGATGTGCTGCTTTGTTCATTTACATTGGGCTTCTGTGTGCCTTCCACAGACTCAGTATTTTCAGTGCCATCCTGAATGCACCTTCTTCACGTTAAGAGGCCATGCACCAGTGACTCCCATAAATCAGCTGAGGTACAAAACTGTGCAAAAGTCTTTGGCACCCTAGATTTTTAAATGTAAGTTTTGCTTTAGATGTTTATTTTTTTGTCTTCTCTATTAGTGTACCAATAGAAAAGAGCAAATTTTAGATTTCCAAACATTCATTTTCAAAAAAAAGTTAGAGAATTTTTTTGTATTTCATTAAAGAAAGTAACATATTAAGTAACAGACCACTTTGCAAATAAAAAACTTGATTACTTTGTAGGCATATAGCCCAGTGCATGATTAAAGAAAGATAGCAGGATGCTAATGTTCAATTACATAATGAGTTGAATGAACTAAACCGATTAACTGAAACAGGAACGGGTGTAGAAGCAATCAAATTGGGCAAAGGATAACCAAGCTAAAAGGTGACGGTGTGGTAGATGTGACAGCCTAACCATCAATTCTTACACCATGGCAAGAGTGAGCATAGCAACAAGACATAAGGTGATCATCCTGCATCAGCAAGATCTCTCGCAAGCAGACATTTTGGGGCAGACAGGAATTTCAAAATGTGCTGTCCAAGCTCTTCCGAAGAAACACAAAGAAAAGGGCAAAGCTGAGGACCAGAAACACAGTGGTTCAACAATGAGAGATACATCAAACTGATGAACCTTCAAAACCCTTCCAGCACTGCTGTCATCTCTGAACTCACAGAAACCACTGGAACCCAAATACTTCCCTCAACAGTCCAGAAGAGCCTTGACAGAAGTGGTCTTCATGGAAGAGTTGTTGACAAAAAGCCATTCATCCATAGTGGAAAGAAACGCAAGAGGTCCACCTATCCACAAAAACTGAACAAGTGCTCAAACAGGAGGCAATTTGTCCATAAAAGAGCTGGAGGGTGCTACATAGATACATGTCCGCAGCCAACAGTGAAGGTTCTCTGCAGGTTTGGGGCTGCAAATGGCATTGGTGATCTGGTCAGAATTAATAGAATCCTCAATGCTAAGAAGTACATGCAGATTCTTATCTATCACACAGTACCAACAGGGAGGCATCTGATCAGTCCCAACTTCATTCTGCAGCAAGACAATGATCCCAAAGCCAAGGTCATAAAGAACTATCTTCAACAAAAAAAAAGTGTTCTGCAACAGATGGTATAGACTCCACAGAGCCCTGTGGAGAATTTTTTTTACATGTGCCTAAGACTTTTGCACAGTACTGCAGGCCGAAGACCTCAAAACCTAACAGATGGAGTAACTTAGCAATTGGGTCAGCAGCTCAACAGATGATAATTGAAGAGTAAGGCTTCTACAGCATTTTCTTCAGATTTTTAAAGTCAAAGTTCAAGTAAATTGATCATCAAAGTACATATATGTCACCATATACTGCCTTGAGATTCATTTTCTTGCAGGGATTTACAGGAAAATAAAGAAATACAATAGAATTTATGAAAACTATACATAAACAAAGACTGAAAAACAATTAATGTGCAAAAGAGAACAAATTGTGCAAACAAAAAAATAATACTGAGAACATGTATTGCAGAGTCCTTGACAGTGAGTCTGTAGGTTGTGGAATCAGTTCAGAGTTGAGGTGAGTGAAGTTATTCATATTGGTTCAGGAGCTTGATGGCTGAAGGGTAATAACTGTTCTGGAACCTGGTGGCATAAGACTTAAGGATCCTGTACCTCCTGCCTAATGGTAGCAGCATGTACATTTTCAGCATCTGCCGCTTTTGTTTTTGGTTTAAGCACTGATGAGTATTTAACTAAGGCAAAAGATGACCTATGCAAAAAATCAAGAAACAGGAAATGGGTAAAATTGCATTGGGAATCAGCTGTGAATTGACTTCACGTATAAAAGCAGAGATCAGATAAGCATGCTGCATTAGAGGAGTTTAATAGGTTATTGAACTTTCATACAATGTAGGCTAAGTGGACTATGCAAGAAAGACAGAGCCTGATGACATCTGCGTAGTGACGTAGAGACTGTTCAGAATAAACTAGAATATCTGTTCAATAATAAAGAAAAATAATTGGGGTTGATCAAAAATAAATTAATGTGATATTGAACTGATCTACCCTCCAGAGAAGGAAGAGCCCTATTTATCAGAAAATAAAGTTAGGGATGATTAAAGATGTAAGGAACAACAAACACACCAAATGATGAATTATAACAAAATGATGGAAACCAACACTGATCCTGACAACAAAGATCAATAAAAGATGAAAACATACGTAGTAACAGCTACAACTGGGAACAGGGACGAATAGTAAAAGATCGTTTCTCCTAATAAGAAAGTTGAGAACTTGAGTGTTACAATTTTACTTTGCAGGAATGGGAAGAAATTTCCCTCTTAAACAACTGCGAATTGCTGAAAGTCTCAATCCTAGTAGGTGTGTTTGTTCAGTTTCTGAGTACATTTCAGACTGAATTCCATATACAAACCCCATTTCCAGAAAAGTTGGGATATTTTCCAAAATGCAATAAAGACAAAAATCTGTGATATGTTAATTCACGTGAACCTTTATTTAACTGACAAAAGTACAAAGAAAAGATTTTCAATAGTTTTACTGACCAACTTAATTGTATTTTGTAAACATACACAAATTTAGAATTTGATGGCTGCAACACACTCAACAAAAGTTGGGACAGAGGCATGTTTACCATTGTGTTACATCACCTTTCCTTTTAATAACTTTTTAATCGTTTTGGAACTGAGGATACTAATTGTAGTAGATTTGCAATTGGAAATTTTGTCCATTCTTGCTTGATATAAGACTTCAGCTGCTCAACAGTCCGTGGTCTCCGTTGTCTCCGTTGTCTGATTCTCCTCTTCATGATGCGCCATACATTTTCAATAGGAGATAGATCTGGACTAGCAGCAGGCCAGTCAAGTACACGCACTCTGTGTCTACAAAGCCATGCTGTTGTAGCCCATGCAGAATGTGGTCTGGCATTGCCCTGCTGATATAAGCATGGACGTCCCAGGAAGAGACGTCACCTTGATGGCAACATATGTCTCCCTTAAATCCTAATATATGCCTCAGAGTCAATGGTACCTTCACATACATGCAACTCACCCATGCCGTGGGCACTGATGCACCCCCATACCATCACAGATGTTGGCTTTTGCACCTTTCGCTGATAACAATCTGGATGGATGTTTTCACCTTTGGCACGGAGAATTCGATGCCCGTTTTTTCCAAAAACTAGCTGAAATGTGGACTCATCTGACCACAGCACACGGTTCCACAGTCTTTTGGTCCAGCTGAGATGAGCTCGGGCCCAGAGAACTCACTGGCGTTTCTGCGTAGAGTTGATGTATGGCTTCCTCCTTGCGTAATACAGTTGCAAGTTGCATTTCTGGATGCAGCGACGGACTGTGTTGAGTGACAATGGTTTTCCAAAGTACTCCCGAGCCCAAGTGGCTATAATTGTCACAGTAGCATGACGGTTTCTTAGGCAGTGCCGCCTGAGGGCTCGAAGATCACACGCATTCAACAGTGGTTTCCGACCTTGCCCTTTACGCACTGAGATGTCTCTGAATTCTCTGAATCTTTTCACAATATTATGTACTGTAGACGTTGAAAGACCTAAATTCTCTGCAATCTTGTGTTGAGAAATGTTCCTTTTGAACTGACTCACAAATTTTGGCACAAAGGGGTGAGCCACAACCCATCCTTGCTTGCAAAGACTGAGCCTTTGATGGAGGCTACTTTTATACCCAGTCATGATACCTCACCTACTACCAATTAGCCTGCTTAATGTGGAGTCTTCCAAACCGGTGTTACTTGAATATTCTGTGCACTTTTCAATCCTATTTTAACTCTGTCCCAACTTTTGTTGACTGTGTTGCAGCCATCAAATTCTAAATTTGTGTATATTTACAAAATGCAATTAAGTTGGTCAGTAAAACTATTGAAATTCTTTTCTTTGTACTTTTGTCAGTTAAATAAAGGTTCACGTGAATTAACATATCACAGATTTTTGTTTTTATTGCATTTTGGAAAATATCCCAACTTTTCTGGAAATGGGGTTTGTATTTTATATACCCTATGTGACTGCTATGCAGATAGCTGAGCAGGTAGAACTGCTGAACATACTCTGCCTTGATCTTACAAACGTAAATGACGAAGGGTTTCGGCCCAAAACGTCGACCGATCTTTTCCACGGATGCTGCCCAACCTGCTGAGTTCCTCCAGCGTGTTGTGAGTGTTGCTTTGACCCCAGCATCTGCAGATTATTTTGTGTAAATAAATGTGTGTTCTAACTACCTTCTTCCCCTCCCATTCCTTTTAGTTTTTATCTCAGCAACCCTAAACTTAATAACATTGCAACCTTGCACTCCTGTTTATTCCTTTCCATAGATGCTTCCTGACCTGCTGAGTTCCTCCATCATTTTGTGTGTTGCTCTGGATTTTCAGTATCTGCAAATCTCATGTTTATAATTTGTTGCTCCACTGTGAAGTCTCTTCGCGGTATGAAGAAGTTTGAATCTTCTTTTTGACGGGAGTTCAGTGAAACACTCTCTGTGCTCCCCCTGTGATCACTGTTGCTCTCTAACTTTTTAACAGCCAGACTCACTACCACAGGTACATGTTCCTCCTGGGCTCACCTCATCCATCCACCCCCCCACACCTATCTTCCCATTCATCTGGCTTTATCTGTCGCTTCCAGCTTGTACTCCTTCCCCACCCCCACCTTTTTTTGTGCTCCTTTCCCCTTCCTTACCAGTTCTGATGAAGGGACTCAGCCTGAAATTCCGACTCTTTTTGCCTGACCTGTTCAGTTCCACCAGCATTTTGTGTGAATAAATTTGGATTTCCAGCATCTGCAGAACCTCTTGTGTTAAACATTGTTTCCCATTGCAGCATGTTTCACACTTCATAAAGCATGCCCATTTTATTACTCAGAACTAGATTAAGCAGGACTTGCATCTTCATTGGGCTGGAGACATAACGAAATTTTAAAAAATCTTTTGCTCATAGATCATGAATTCCTTTCCTTTAAACATTTATTCCTCTATATTTGTTATGTTTGTGGTACCAGGAAGCTGGGTGGCTGTGAATAATGCACAGAGAGATTAGGAACAAACATGTTGCTGTTTATTATACTTGTAAGTCAGCTACCCAGAATGACCGCTCACATTACATTCAGTACGGAACCCACAAGGTAGCTTTAGCCGGGAGGATGTGGAATCGATATGGATAGAGCTGCATAACACTAAGGGGCAGAAAACGCTGGCGGGAGTTGTGTACAGGCCACCTAACAGTAGTAGTGAGGTTGGGGATGGCATTAAACAGGAAATTAGAAATACGTGCAGTAAAGGAACAGCAGTTATAATGCGTGACTTCAATCTACATGTAGAATGGGTGAACCAACTTGGTAAGGGTTCTGAGGAAGAGGATTTCTTGGAATGTATGCGGAATGGTTTTTTGAACCAACATGTCGAGGAACCAACTAGAGAGCAGGCTATTCTAGGCTGGGTACTGAGCAATGAGGAAGGGTTAATTAGCAATCTTGTCCTGAGAGGCCCCTTGGGTAAGAGTGACCATAATATGGTGGAATTCTTCATTAAGATGGAGAGTGACATAGTTAATTCAGAAACAAAGGTTCTGAACTTAAAGAAGGGTAACTTTGAAGGTATAAGATGTGAATTAGCTAAGATTGACTGGCAAATGATACTTAAGGGGTTGACGGTGGATATGCAATGGCAAGCATTTAAAGATCGCAAGAATGAACTACAACAATTGTTCATCCCAGTTTGGCAAAAGAATAAATCAGGGAAGGTAGTGCACCCCTGGCTGACAAGGGAAATTAGGGATAGTATCAATTCCAAAGAAGAAGCATACAAATTAGCCAGAAAAAGCAGCTCACTTGAGGACTGGGAGAAATTCAGAGTCCAGCAAAGGAGGACAAAGGGCTTAATTAGGAAAGGGAAAAAAGATTATGAGAGAAAACTGGCAGGGAACATAAAAACTGACTGTAAAAGCTTTTATAGATATGTGAAAAGAAAAAGATTGGTTAAGACAAATGTAGGTCCCCTACAGACAGAAACAGGTGAATTGATTATGGGGAACAAGGACATGGCAGACCAATTGAATAATTACTTTGGTTCTGTTTTCACTAAGGAGGACATAAATAATCTTCCGGAAATAGTAGGGGACAGAGGGTCCAGTGAGATGGAGGAACTGAGGGAAATACATGTTAGTAGGAAAGTGGTGTTAGGTAAATTGAAAGGATTAAAGGCAGATAAATCCCCAGGGCCAGATGGTCTGCATCCCAGAGTGCTTAAGGAAGTAGCCCAAGAAACAGTGGATGCATTAGTGATAATTTTTCAAAACTCTTTAGATTCTGGACTAGTTCCTGAGGATTGGAGGGTGGCTAATGTAACCCAGCTTTTTAAAAAAGGAGGGAGAGAGAAATCGGGGAATTATAGACCGGTTAGCCTAACCTCGGTGGTGGGGAAAATGCTAGAGTCAGTTATCAAAGATGTGATAACAGCAAATTTGGAAAGCGGTGAAATCATCGGACAAAGTCAGCATGGATTTGTGAAAGGAAAATCATGTCTGACGAATCTCAGGGAATTTTTTGAGGATGTAACTAGTAGAGTGGATAGGAGAGAACCAGTGGATGTGGTATATTTGGATTTTCAAAAGGCTTTTGACAAGGTCCCACACAGGAGATTAGTGTGCAAACTTAAAGCACATGGTATTGATGTGGATAGAGAATTGGTTGGCAAACAGGAAGCAAAGATTTGTAATAAACGGGACCTTTTCAGAATGGCAGGCAGTGACTAGTGGGGTACCGCAAGGCTCAGTGCAGGGACCCCAGTTGTTTACAATATATATTAATGACTTAGACAAGGGAATTAAATGCAGCATCTCCAAGTTTGCGGATGACACGAAGCTGGGCGGCAGTGTTAGCTGTGAGGAGGATGCTAAGAGGATGCAGGGTGACTTGGATAGATTAGGTGAGTGGACAAATTCATGGCAGATGCAATTTAATGTGGATAAATGTGAGGTTATCCAGTTTGGTGGCAAGAATAGGAAAACAGATTATTATCTGAATGGTGGCCGATTAGGAAAAGGAGAGGTGCAACGAGACCTGGGTGTCATTATACACCAGTCATTGAAAGTGGGCATGCAGGTACAGCAGGCGGTGAAAAAGGCGAATGGTATGCTGGCATTTATAGCAAGAGGATTCGAGTACAGGAGCAGGGAGGTACTACTGCAGTTGTACAAAACCTTGGTAAGACCACACCTGGAGTATCGTGTGCAGTTTTGGTCCCCTAATCTGAGGAAAGACATTCTTGCCATAGAGGGAGTACAAAGAAGGTTCACCAGATTGATTCCTGGGATGGCAGGACTTTCATATGATGAAAGACTGGATCGACTAGGCTTATAGTCGTTGGAATTTAGAAGATTGAGGGGGGATCTTATTGAAACGTATAAAATCCTAAAGGGATTGGACAGGCTAGGTGCAGGAAGATTGTTTCCAATGTTGGGGAAGTCCAGAACGAGGGGTCACAGTTTGAGGATAAAGGGGAAGCCTTTTAGGACCGAGATTAGGAAAAACTTCTTCACACAGAGAGTGGTAAATCTGTGGAATTCTCTGCCACAGGAAACAGTTGAGGCCAGTTCATTGGCTATATTTAAGAGGGAGTTAGATAGTGCCCTTATGGCTAAAGGGATCAGGGGGTATGGAGGGAAGTCTGGTACAGGGTTCTGAGTTGGATGATCAGCCATAATCATACCGAATGGCGGTGCAAGCTCGAAGGGCCGAATGGCCTACTCCTGCACCTATTTTCTATGTTTCTATGCTTCTATGTCTGACAGCAACTCATGAAGGTCAAAATGTGCATATGGGGTAAATTCATCTTCTTTCCACAATTCTCCTTCTCTATCTCTGTTTGGGTAACTTAGGGTCCACAGTATACGCTCACCAATATAGATCTTCCGTCCTGAAGAAGGGTCTCAGCCCGAAACAGCGACTGTTTATTCATTTTATTCAGCTTAATGTGAAAGAGACTAAGGAGCTGGTGGTAGACCTGAGGAGAGCTAAGGTACTGGCGACCCCTGTTTCCATCCAGGGGGTCAGTGTGCACATGGTGAAGGATTACAAATACCTGGGGATACGAATTGACAATAAACTGGACTGGTCAAAGAACACTGAGGCTGTCTGTCAGAAGGGTCAGAGCCGTCTCTATTTCCTGAGGAGACTGAGGTCCTTTAACATCTGCCAGATGATGCTGAGGATGTTCTATGAGTCTGTGGTGGCCAGTGTGATCATGTTTGCTGTTGTGTGCTGGGGCAGCAGGCTGAGGGTAGCAGACACCAACAGAATCAACAAACTCATTCGTAAGGCCAGTGATGTTGTGGGGATGGAACTGGACTCTCTCACGGTGGTGTCTGAAAAGAGGATGCTGTCCAAGTTGCATGCCATCTTGGACAACGTCTCCCATCCACTACATAATGTACTGGTTGGGCACAGGAGTACATTCAGCCAGAGACTCATTCCACCGAGATGCAACACAGTGCGTCATAGGAAGTCATTCCTGCCTGTGGCCATCAAACTTTACAAGTCCTCCCTTGGAGGGTCAGACACCCTGAGCCAATAGGCTGGTCCTGGACTTATTTCCTGGCATAATTTACATATTACTATTTAACTATTTATGGTTTTATTACTATTTAATTATTATGGTGCAAGTGTAACGAAAACCAATTTCCCTCAGGATCAATAAAGTATGACTATGACTTTCCATAGATACTGCCTGACCTGCTGAGTTCCTCCTGCATTTTGTGTGTGTTCTAGCATTTCATGTTTATTGTTCTATTATATAACACTAGGTTAATCCTAGTCCCTGGATCACCGCCCCATAACATAGTTACTATATTACTTCACTGAGGATGCCAAAAAAATTTGGTCTGGTGCACTCAATAGTGGGTAAAATTTTAGCAGTATCAAAAGTGATGATTAGTGCCAATCCCTCTGGTAATGAAATTTTAATTTTACAAGTATGCTGTATAATTACTTCAGAAATTAATTGGTAAGTTATGAAGTTGTAAGAAAATATATCTGCTTTCCTGCATCTTGTTTATCTCTTAATCCAATGTGTTTGTCCCCATATATTTCACCTCCTGTATGTAATGTAAAATTATGCATTCTAGTTTAGATTTTGTATGGTTGAGGAATGACTCTTCAGTGTCATTAATTAAAGAGCTTAACTGTCAGAGGGTATCTCTTCTGTTGTTTCACGCAGGCTTTCGAGCATGTCAATCAGCACAGAAGCATCTCATTCTGCATGGCACCCAGCAGGGAAGGAGCAGAGCTTGCCTCCAACCCTTGCCTGAAGACCTTTTGACCCACCACATTCAGATTCCCAACTATCCTCCACAAAATGAGTATCAACATCTAATAATTGTTTTCTTTATTCTTATAGATCTCGGATATGTAAAAAAAAGGCATACATGTAATGTGACCGTGCCAAGTATGCTACATTGTATAAATCAGTATCACGAGTCGAAGAAGTAGTCTGTAAATAGAAATATCTCTGGCCCGCTGCCAATCAAGGGCATTATGGGGATTCTTCAATAATCGTTCCACTTGAGACTGAGTCCCTCCATGCCACAATGCATACATGTACCAAACTCTTAACCGCAATCAATTTCAATAGGGTCACAATCATTGCACTGGGTATGGCAGGCAAATTTCCCAGCAAATGCTGTATAAGGGAAAATGGGCTGCAGATCTGCAAATATAAAATAAAAACAAAATGGGGCGATATTCAGCAGGTCTGGCCGCATTTGTCGGAAGATAAGCAGAGTCGACGTTTCCCTTGGAAGACTGACACGTCTGACTTGAAACATCAATTATTTCTCTCCCCACAGATATGACCTGCATTTTAACCTGCATTTTCTGTTTCTATTTTGCATTAAGGAAGATACTGCTGTCAGCTTTAGTCTGCACCAACACTGGACTTTACAACTTCAAATGCGAAACTGAGGGAGTCTGCCAGTGCTGCAGTTGCGTCATACTTGATAATAAAAAGTGTAGCACTACCTCTTTCCCCACATTTTGATCAAGAACACTAGTATCCAATTTCAGGAAGCCTGAGAAAACTTGTACTTGCTTATGGTACAGTAATTTTGTGAGTGTTAACATATAGTCCTTACACACTTAGATTGCAGTAAAGCCATAATGATTCAAATGTTTTAGAAACCTACTTATTTTCTTATCAATTACAAGGCTGCAATAAGTTACATTAAATTTGTACTTAAGTAAGGTAGTTAGATAATCTATTGTTTACATAGGTTGACTAAAAGATAATCTCTATCCATTCCTCGGTAGTATAGTGGTAAGTATCCCCGCCTGTCACGCGGGAGACCGGGGTTCGATTCCCCGCCGGGGAGGATGTTTTTTAAAATCACAAGTAAATTGAAATTACAATATAAAACTCAAAACAAAATACGAACTGTTAAAACAAAACAGAGATTTTTTTTTCCTTTCTATATCCCACTTTTTAAATTTAAAAAAAAGCTTTACGTTCTCCCAAGTTCTACATGCAAGTGTCTGCTGTCTTGACAGGCCCTGGGTGAGTCAGTGGTCCATATTTTAAAATCAGGACAAACAAGTGCGTTTCATGTCGTCACCTACCGATCATTTTACTTCGGAGGGACTTCAAAACTTCACTTCAGAGGAGTTGTGGGATGGAGGGGGGACGAGTCCCGTCAAGGGGCGGAGGCGAATTCTACTTCGTATCAAGCGGACGTCATGTCGGGGCAAATCCTTGGGCCAGCGCGTTCTGCGGCTGCGCAGTCATAACCCGGACCGTTGGTCGGTAACCGGCGGCTCGGTAACGCCGGGTGTGAGGGCGCTGGAAGTTTCTAAACGGAGAAACACGCACAAATTGCTGGAGGAACTCAGTGGGTCAGGGCAGCGTTTTTGGAGAGGAATAAACAGTTCCTGTTTCAGGACTCTTCATCGGGATTTTAAAAAACGGAGAGTCTGCAACCGGGAGTGTTGTAGAAAACAAAGAAAAAAGCTTATTGTCGAAGTACTGTACTGCATGTCACCATATAGATGAGATTAATTTTCTTGCCGGCATTTACAATAAAATAGATACAACAGGTTTTATGGGGGGGAAAGCTGTACGTAAAGTCTGACAAAACTCGTGTGCAAAAGAAAACAAACTGTGCAAACAATAAATAATACTGAGAACATGAGTTGTAAAAAGTCTTTGAAAGCGAGTCTGTACTGCAGTTAAACTGCAGTGAGTGAAGCTATCCATGTTGGTTCAGGAGCCTTGTGGTTTTAGGGTAATAACTGTTCCTGAACCTGGTGATGTGGTCACAGGGGCTTCTGTACCTCCTCGATGGGAGTAGCGAGAGGAGAGCATGCCCTGGATGGTGGAGGTCCGTGATGATGGATGCTGCTTTCTTGTGGCAGCGCTCCATGTTAATGGTGGGGAGAGCTTTTCTTGTGGTAGGCTGTGCTGTGTCCTCCACTTTTCTGTTCCTGTCTATTGGTGTTACCGCACGAATGAGGACGTATATGGTTGGGGGCGAGAGAAGTATAGGTTCAACTTTTCAGGGGTATATAAAAAAACAAATATGGCAATTGTTTTTCCTCTTCCTCTATTAGTTTGGATTCCATTTTCCAGAATAAAATGATGTGCCGGAGTCCGGGTTCAAAATTTCGCTGGTCGTGTCATGACGCGTCGGAAATGACGGTAATTGTTTAACACTATCTCTCTTAGCAACGGGACCAGCCTTCGAGAGGACCGCTGGCTCTGGCTTTACTGTACCACCACAGGAGGAAAGTCGGAACAGCCGAAATTTGTTTGAGTGCGGGTGTTTTCTTCCTGCTCTGTCGTCGCAAGAGATAAAATGCCAGGTGCCTACGCACTGGAAAAAAGCAGCCAAAAATCTCTGTATCAGAGACCCAAGAAGGACCATAGAGTAACTGAAGGTTTCACAGTGAAAGCCATGATGAAAAATTCCATTGTAAGTAAATATTAATTTAGTCACAAAAGCTTACACTCTTAAAGTAGGCATACCTTAATTTTTGTGAATGTGGATGATCATCTGAGCAGCATTTCAGCTGTGAATTGTGTCAGGGCTCTACACACCAAAATTTGCACATTATTATCATATATTGATAACTTGCATCAATATAGTACCCTTTCAAAGCACCAACATGTCCCATGCCCAGTTCAATAAACAAACTAAACTTAACATTTTGCTCAAAGTTTCAGAAATTGACTTTTTTTTGGGTCATTTCTGCTGTATGTTAAACAAGCAGTCGGTACACCTCAGTGCACCATTTGTATGCATTTGAGCTGACAGCACATCAAACTAATTAATTAAACTGATTTTTGGGAACATGGAGGATCTCATCTTTGGTCTACCTTGAATTAACTTATGTCAAATAGTAGTGTCTTGGTAGGCTTTAGCAAGTTTGGGTGATATTTGGTAATGAGATCAGTCTTATCTTGGATTTAATAACCTGACGTTTAATTCCAAGTTTGCAGGGAGATGCTGGATAGCGACATTTCTAAAGCATGAGATCCTCCGGAGAGGAAAGATAAATTAATGTAAAATGAAATCTATTATGCTTATTCCAAAAAGAACATTTTGTAATTCCTGTGAACTAATAACATCAAACAGAGGGAAACATGAGGCTAAACTAAGTACTGCAAATGAAGGTCAAATGAGCATCTGAAATCCATACGGGCCTGGAATTTGTGACTGAGATTGTCTTCACAGTATTGAACTGGAGGAAATTATGGCTCACCCATAACTGGATATTGGGTGAACAATGGACAGACAATAAATGATCCAGAAAGGCGGTGGCAAAATATCACTGCATGTCTTCACAGTTTAAATTAATGCTGCTTTATGGCTGATATATTTTACACCAGCAAAAAAGCCTGTTTTTTTTTCCTGAAGCCACAAAACACTATAATAATTAGGAATGCTTTCATCTAAACAAAGCACAATAATTATTTTTAGCCCGTGAGGGTAGCAGTTTGTCAATACTATGGACAAACAACTAACTGGAAATGTAATGGAGGACAAAGCAAAGTCCAATTTCTTTCTATCCTGGTTTCTTTATTTGGCTCCATTATCTTATTTTCAGCCTTATTGTTAATGACTGTGTGATGTCCATGAAGAAAAATGTTTAAGAGTTCCTAGCGAATGAACTCTCTGACCCTGTACTTTGTTTGTCCCTTAATCCATTGCTTTACCTTTCACCTGTCACTGGAATATATCTGCATGTCTTACAGATGATAAACTTAACCGTTTTTTTTTATCCCAATCAGTCCATCTCCCTCTACCACCTTGAACATTCATAATTTCTCCATGTTCATTAAGATTTCTCCTACATTAGTACTTCATCTCTATTCTCTTAACCTGTCTTTTATTTTATTTAAGATGTCGCTCTCCTCCTGCCTATTAATCACTGTTGTTCTTGTTGCTTTTATCTTTATATTCTCATTTACTGATTTTGTTTCTTCTTTGCAATCAGTGACTCTCTAGTTTCTCAATCTGATACCAGTTTCTGTTATGGTGCCCCAGGATGCTGCCTTGTCTCCTATGGTTCACTTTATACTAGTGGTAAGGATGGGGGCATTGGATGTCTCTACATTCAATAAATTTGCAGATGGATCTTAAATCTATGTAAGCATTAAGGCATTGATGCACAATATTAGAATTATGCCCTATGTACTGCCTAGTGTTGAGGCTAAGAAGTTCCACTTTAGTCCCATCTGACCACAAGGCCTTCTTTCACATCTTTATAGTATTTTCTAAGTGACACTTTGCAAAGTCTTTACGGGCAAGGATTTGGGTTTTTTTTGCGCTATGTTTGCGATATTGCGCGTCAATCAGGTAACACCACCCCTACTATAAAATATGATGGAGGTAGCATCATGATGTAGGGATGATTTTCAGCAGCAACAACTGGAAATCTGGTCAGGATTGATAGTAAGATGAATGCCACTAAATACAGAGAGTTCCTGGATCTGCCAGAAAGCTTAAACTTGGGAGGACAGCGACCCAAAACACACTGCCAGAGCAAACATGAAATGGCTTCAAATTAAGAAAATTGGTGCCTTTGAGTAGCCCAGTAAGAGTCCCGATCTTAACTCAATTGAACATCTTTGGCAAGACCTAAAGATTGCTGTCCACAGCCATTCCCCAACTAACCAGGCACAGCTTGAGCAATTTTGCAAGGAGGCTTGAGCAAATCTTGCTCCATCACATTCTGCAAGGTGAATAGAGACTTGTCCAAAAAAGACTACTGGCTATTATGCCATTTTCTTTCCTCTGTTCCTCCGTCTCTGCCTCCGCCGCATCTGTTTCAATTCAGAACTGAAATGTCCACCTCCTTCAAAGAAAGTGGCTTCCCTTCCTCCACTGTCAACACTGCCTATATCCACATCTTTTCCATTTTGTGTGCAACTGCCCTCACCCCTCCTTCTGCCACCAACCCAGGGATAAGATTCCTTTCGTCCTCATCTACTACCCCACGTTTCCACAACTAGCACATACTACTCTGTAACTTCTGCCATCTCCAATGGGATCACACCACCAAGCACATCTCCCTCCCCCACCTCCACATTCTGCTTTCCACGAGGATCATTCCCTACGACACTCCCATGTCCACTCATCACTCATAGAACATAGAATAGTACAGCACAGTACAGACCCTTAGGCCCACAATGTTGTGCCGACCCCTAAACCCTGCCTCCCATATAAGCCCCCACTTAAATTCCTCCATATACCTGTCTAGTAGTCTCTTAAATTTCACCAGTGTATCTGCCTCCACCACTGACTCAGGCAGTGCATTCCACGCACCAACCACTCTCTGAGTAAAAAACCTTCCTGTAATATCCCCCTTGAACTTCCTACCCCTTAAAGCCATGTTCTCTTGTATTGAGCAGTGGTGCCCTGGGGAAGAGGCGCTGGCTGTCCACTCTATCTATTCCTCTTAATATCTTGTGTAACGCTCAGTTATATTGGCTCTTATATGACTAGGGGAAATCCCACCCAGCACCTGCCTCAACACTTCCCATGGAGTCGGTTGCCGCCCGAATCAATCCCAAACATCAATCATCAGCCAGCACACCCAGTACGTTTTACCAAGTACAATTTATAGATATTACTAAGTCTATGACATTAATATAAATTCGATACAGAAAAGGGAGTAATGAAAAAAGGCACCAACACTTATCAAAGTCCAAGTTCTTCTGCGCAACCGTTGGAGCTCAATCGATTCCGGACGACCACCCGAATCCTGTCGACTCACGGCTCGGGACCACCCAGAGTGATCAACCGGAGTCTTTCCGCACGTCCACCGTCCTCCCTGTCTCTCCTCCGACTCCCCGCCAAAAACCCCGTTCCAAGTCATATGATACAGCATTGTATCTGAAAACAAAACAATACATGACCACCCATTGGTTAATAGCACCCTGCTATCTCTAATAACCCAAGCAAATGTCTAGCTAGAGACTTTCTCAGCATTTAACATAACAAAGAAGCATTCCCCAGTATAACATAACAAAGAAGCCATTTTAAATTTAACGTACATAAAAAAAGAAAGACCCTGTACACTTATATACCTCTATCATGTCTCCTCTCACCCTCCTTCTCTCCAAAGAGTAAAGCCCTAGCTCCCTTAACCTCTGATCATAATGCATACTCTTGAAACCAGGCAGCATCCTGATAAATCTCCTCTGTACCCTTTCCAGTGCTTCCACATCCTTCCTGTAGTGAGGTGACCAGAATTGGACACAGTACTCCAAGTGCGGCCTAACCACAGTTTTAAACAGCCTGCATCATTACCTCGTGACTCTTAAACTCTATCCCTCGAGACTCTTAAACTCTATCCCTCGACTTATGAAGGCTAACACCCCATAAGTTTTCTTAATTACCCTATCTACCTGTGAGTCAACTTTCTGGGATCTGTGGACATGTACCCCCAGATCCCTCTGCTCCTCCACACTACCAAGTATCCTGCCATTTACTTTGTACTCTGCCTTGGAATTTGTCCTTTCAAAGTGTACCACCTCACACTTCTCCAGGTTGAACTCCATCTGCCACTTCTCAAGCCACTTCTGCATCCTATTAATGTCTCTCTGCAATCTTTGACAATCCTCTACGCTATCCACAACACCACCAACTTTTGCGTTGTCTGCAAACTTGCCAACCCACACTTCTACCCCCACATCCAGGTTGTTAATAAAAATCACGAAAAGTAGAGGTCCCAGAACCAATCCTTGTGAGACACCACTAGTCACAACCCTCCAATCCGAATATACTCCCTCCAACACGACCCTTTGCTTTCTGGAGGCAAGCCAATTCTGAACCCACCTGTCCAAACTTCCCTGGATCCCATGCCTTCTGACTTTCTGAATAAGCCTATCATGTGGAACCTTGTCAAATGCCTTACTAAAATCCATGTAGATCACATCCACTGCACTACCCTCATCTATATGCCTGGTCACCTCCTCAAAGAACTCTATCAAGCTTGTTAGACACAATCTGCCCTTCACAAAGCCATGCTGACTCTCCCTGATCAGACCATGTTTCTCTAAATGTCCATAGATCCTATTTCTAAGAATCTTTTCCAACAGCTTTCCCACCACAGAAATAAGGCTCACTGGTCTATAATTACCCGAACTATCCCTACTACCTTTTCTGAACAAGGGAACAACATACGCCTCCTTCCAATCCTCTGGTACCATTCCAGTGGACAACAAGGACATAAAGATCCTAGCCAGAGGCTCAGCAATCTCTTCCCTTGCCTCGTGGAGCAGCCTGGGGAATATTCCGTCAGGCTCCGGGGACTTATCAGTCCTAATATATTTTAACAACTCCAGTACCTCCTCTCCCTTAATATCAACATGCTCCAGAACATCAACCTCATTTATATTGTCCTCACCGACATCAAGTTCCCTCTCATTGGTGAATACCGAATAGAAGTATTCATTGAGGGCCTCGCTCACTTTCACAGCCTCCAGGCACATCTTCCCACCTTTATCTCTAATCGGTCCTACCTTCACTCCTGTCATCCTTTTGTTCTTCACATAATTGAAGAATGCCTTGGGGTTTTCCTTTACCCTACTTGCCAAGGCCTTCTCATACCCCCTTCTTAAGCTCCTTTCTTGCTACCCTATATTCCTCAATAGACCCATCTGATCCTTGCTTCCTAAGCCTCACGTATGCTGCCTTCTTCCACCTGACTAGATTTTCCTCCTCACTTGTCACCCATGGTTCCTTCACCCTACCATTCTTTATCTTCCTCACCGGGACAAATTTATCCCTAACATCCTGCAAGAGATCTCTAAACATCGACCACATGTCCATAGTACATTTCCCTGCAAAAGCATCATCCCAATTCACACCTGCAAGTTCTAGCCTTATAGCCTCATAATGTGCCCTTGCCCAATTAAAAACTTTCCTGTCCTCTCTGATTCTGTCCTTTTCCATGACAATGTTAAAGGCCAGAGAGCAGTGGTCACTGTCCCCCAGATGCTCACCCACTGAGAGATCTGTGACCTGACCCAGATCGTTACCTAATACTAGATCTGGTATGGCATTCCCCCTAGTCGGCCTGTCAACATACTGTGACAAGAATCCGTCCTGGACACACTTAACAAACTCTGCCCCGTCTAAACTATTGGACCTAATCAGGTGCCAATCAATATTAGGGAAGTTAAAACCACCCATGATAACAACCCTGTTATTTTCGCACCTTTCCAAAATCTGCCTCCCAATCTGCTCCTCGGTATCTCTGTTGCTACCAGGGGGCCTATAGAATACTCCCATTGGAGTAACTGCTCCCTTCCTGTTCCTGACTTCCACCCATACTGACGCAAAAGAGCATCCTGCTACATTACCCACCCTTTCTGTAGCTATAATAGTATCCCTGACCAGTAATGCCATCGCTCCTCCCCTTTTCCGCTCTCTCTGTCCCTTTTAAAGCACTGAGATCCAGGAATATTGAGAATCCATTCCTGCCCTGGTGCCAGCCAAGTCTCTGTAATGGCCACTACATCATAATTCCATGTATGTATCCAAGCTCTCAGTTCATCACCTTTGTTCCTGATGCTTCTTGCATTGAAGTACATACACTTTAGCCCTTCTGCCCTTCTACCTTACTACCTTTATGCCGTTTATTCTGCTTCTCTTTCCTCAAAGCCTCTCTATATGCTAGATCTGGCTTTACTCCATGCACTTGTTCCACTGCTCTATCGCTCTGAGTCCCATCCCCCTTGCAAATTAATTAAAAGCCTCCCGAACCATGCTAGCAAAACTACCTGCAAGGATATTACTCCCTCTTGATCTCCTTCCTGGCATTTATCCTTCCAAGCGGGACAAATGCGACACCTGCCCCTACGTCTCCTCCCTCACTACCATTCATGGCTCCAAACCATCCAATCAGATGAGGTGACACTTCACCTTTGGGTCTGTTGGGGTCATTTACTGTTTCCGGTACTCCCAGTGCGGCTTCCTGTATATCAGTATACTGGACGTAGATTGGGAGATCGCTTCGATGAGCACCTTTACTCCATTAGCCTCAGAAAGCGAGATTTCCCAGGTGGCCACCCATTTCAATTCTACTTCCCGTTCCCATTCTGACATGTCAGTCCACGGCCTCTTCTGCAGTCACTATAAGGCCACGCTCAGGTTGAAGCTGCAATACCTTATGTTCCATCTGGGTAGCCTCCAACCTGATGGCACAAACATCAATTTCTCGAACTTCCAGTAATTACTCTCTCCCCCCCCCCACTTCACCACTCCACAATCGCGTTTCCCTCTCACACCTTCTCTTCTTACCTGACCATCACCTCCCTCTGGTGCTCCTCCCCCTTCCTTTTTCCCCATGGTCTTCTGTCCTCTCCTATCAGATTCTCCCTTCTCCAGCCATGTATCTCTTCCACCAATTAACTTCCCAGCTCTTTACTTCACCCCTTCCTTCTCTCCTGGTTTCACCTATCACCTGACAACTTGTACTGCTTCCTCCCCTCCCTACATGTACTCATTATGACTCCTCTCCCTTTCCAGTCCTGATGAAAGGTCTAGGCCTAACACATCGACTGTTTGCTCTTTTCCATAGATGCTGCCTGGCCTGCTGAGTTCCTCCAGAGTTTTGTGTGTGTCACTTTGGATTTCCAGCTTCTGCAGATTTTCTTGTGTTTGTACTGGCTGCGATAGCTGTAAGAGGTGATTCAAGTACTGAGCAAAGGGGGGATGAATATTTTTGAACTACTGACATTTCAGTTTTTGAATTTTTAGTTTTTTTGTGCCTTACAATTTCCCCTTATTTTGGAAAAAAGGAGCATTTGATTAACAAATAAAAATTCTTAATTAAATTGATCAAAATGCTTGGTTATAATACATATTTATATGAACAAAAAGTTGGGGTATTCCCACTAATCTCTATCCTGGTACATACTCCTGCAAATGACCAAAATGCTATACTTGCCCATTTACCTCCTCCCTTACCTCCATTCAAGGCCCCAAAAGATCCTTCAAGGTGAAACAATACTTCACCTGTGAATCTGTTGGGGCTGTCATCTATTGTATCCAGTGCTCCTAATGCATTACGTTGGTGAAACCCAACACAATTTGAGGGACCACTTTGTTGAATACCTCCACCCCATTTGCTAAGAGCAGAACTTCCTGGTGGCCAACCATTTTAATTCCTATCCCCATTCCCTCTTTTGCCATGATGAGTGGAGAAGGAACACCACCTATTCCGTCTGGTTAGCTTCCAACCTGATGGCATGAATGTTGATTTCTCCTTCTCGTAAAAAAAAATCCCCCCCCTTCATCTTTTTCTATTCCCCACTCTGGCCCCTTACCTCTTCTCCTCACCTGCCCCTGGTGCCCCACCTTCTTTTTCCCATGCTCCATTCTCCTCTCCTGTCAAACTGCTCCTCCAGCCCTTTACCTTTCTCACCCACTTGGCTTCAACCTATTGTCGTCCAGCTAATCTTCCTTCCCCTGCCCCCAGCTTTTTCTTTATTTTTTTGTCTTTCCCCTTCCTTTCCACTCCTGAAGAAGGGTCTTGACCCGAAACGTCAAATGTATATACATTTCCATATATGCTGCCCAATTTACTGAAGTTCCTCCAGCATTTTGTGTATGTTGTTCTTAACATATATATGTTTCTTAATCTCTTTCTATAGAGACTTTCAAAACATTACCATTTAGTTTTAAACTTTTCTGGTTATCCCTTAAGCATCTTTAACTGTAACTATGTTACCTTTTAAGCCTTCTAACTTACAGGGAATACAGAACTGGTTTCTGTAATTAACTTCTTGGAGTCCTGGTTTCATTCTGATAAATCTACACTGTATTTCCTCCATAATTCTTGTGAAGGTATTTTGGGGCTGTCTAACAGACTACTGCACGACTGCTAGCACACAACTACTACCACCTGAATTCCAGTTATCAAGATTTAAATACTATCATTTTGTTAACGTTTTTTATTATAATCCATACTTGTAATAGACATTTAAATAATCTCTACAGTTGATTCTTGGAATGTCTTTGGTCTTCCTGTTTTAACATTCCATCATTGAATTGAACTTGCACACGCTCACATTGAGATAAATTTCTCTATTTTACTCTGAGCTGATCATTATTTCCGTGTATATTGATAATGCTTTGCATAATGGCCTCGTTTTGTTATTAGCAAACTTGAATATGTAGCTCTCTACTCCATCATCTAAATTGTTTATAAAATTGATGCATAGCTGCAGCACTAACACAAATCCTAGATGACATATCAGTTTCTAAGGATCCATATATGCCCTTTAATCTCTTTGGTTGAGCATAAGGGCTCGAGCGTGCTTTCTCTTTGAAATAGCAATTTATTTATACATCTTTCAATGTAATATTCTGAGGTTGCTCCTCTTCAGGCTCTCCACAGTGAGAGAACTTTACAGAATTTCTTCATTTAGTTCACAAGCATGAGCCTAAACGTCTTGAGACTCGAACCCACTATCCTAGTCCCATTCTAATCTCTGCTCTTCGCCTTTAATACTGTTCTTTTGAAGCTTTTCACAATTACAAGTATTAGCAGCTAGCCTTCTGATTAAGGACATGACTGTCTTCCTACAGCTTTCTAAATCCAAAATTAATTTCAACAGTTTTCTCTGGACTATCTTTCGTCCCTTCTCTTTTCCTATTTTGTCTGGATAATTATTATTCAATTTCCCCTGCATTAAATTATTATTTAATTTCTCCTGCAATTCACCCTCACCCTATTTGCATATCCCCCTCCACCCTTGCTCTACATCTTAAAACCTAATGTATCTCCAACTTTTGTCAGTTCTGTGCAACGTTCATTAGCCTGGTATGTTAACTCTTTTTCTCTCTCCATAGATGCAGCCTGACCTGCTCTGTATCTCCTGTAGTTTTAATTCTGAGTTGCAACAACTGAAGTGATTTTTTTTCTTGTGTTATCACTGATTCAATATGTTTTGTAGTTTTGCTGTTTTAAATTTGAGATGACATGATCTAAATACAAGTGCAGATCAATGACTTGTGTCTTTTGGTTTAAAAAATATAGAATTAATCTCACGGAACCCTATTTAATTGTACTCAGATCCTTATAATAAAGTCTAAAATTCCATTTACTGCCTTAATTACTTACTGTACTACATGCTAGCCTTTGGTGACTTGGGACAGGGGCACCTTGGTTACTTGGAATGTCAGTATTTCGTATTGTGTCACAATTAAAGATAATTTTGATTTTTTATGCTGAAGAAAACTACTTCATTTTTCCACATTGGGTTATATCTGCCATGTTCTCGGTCAGTCAGCTCATTTTATCCCTTTGAGACCTCTTCAAATCCTCCTCAATACTCGTTCTCACTTGTGGGTTTTACATTTTGAGCAAACTTGAAAATCATTTGTTTACTATCATCCTACGTTAATGAAGCAGGTAAGGATATCTAGCATACTACCCCTTATAGCGTTTTCTGATACTGGCATGATTGACCACATCCATCTTCCTTTGTGCAAAGTATGAGTCCAATAGTGTTAGCGTTTCCCCCTTCATACCCATTGAGCAGTTTTAGCAGTTCTTTCTCAAGTACTGCTTCACTGTCCAGGGGGATCCCACCTGCCTCTCTTCCTGTATGCCACAAGCTATACCTATGAGAGGTATTAATACAGAGTTGCATAGGCATGTGGGAGTCCTTAATATTAACTTCAGATCTTATGATGTTTGATAGCTTGGGTGAAGGAAATCTTTCTGATTACCATTCCTGCAGCTGATTAATCAGTGCTCATCCATATTGAATGACACTTCGTACAAGTATTGAAAGTAGCAGAGGCACAGAATGTACTCTGACCAAGGAAGTTCAGTGTCCTTCATCAAGAATGGCATGGGGGATTACAACTAGTCAAACCAGCTGAAAGGGCATAGCTGCTCAGATTGGGGCTCTGTGGTGGGTAGCTACCAAACCAAGATGAGTGGTAAACAATTGACCTCATTATTGTCAATTTAACAATTGTAAGTGTGCATGTTCCTTATTGCAAACAACAGGAATTCTGCAGATGCTGGAAATTCAAGCAACACACATCAAAGTTGCTGGTGAACGCAGCAGGCCAGGCAGCATCTCTAGGAAGAGGTACAGTCGACGTTTCAGGCCGAGACCTTTCGTCAGGACTAACTGAAGGAAGAGTTAGTAAGAGATTTGAAAGTGGGAGGGGGAGGGGGAGATCCAAAATGATAGGAGAAGATAGGAGGGGGAGGGATGGAGCCAAGAGCTGGACAAGTGATTGGCAAAAGGAATATGAGAGGATCATGGGACAGGCAGCCCAGGGAAAAAGACAAGGGGGGGGAGAAACATAGAGGATGGGCAAGGGGTATAGTCAGAGGGACAGAGGGAGAAAAAGGAGAGTGAGAGAAAGAATGTGTGTATAAAAATAAATAACGGATGGGGTATGAGGGGGAGGTGGGGCATTAGCGGAAGTTAGAGAAGTCAATGTTCATGCCACTAGGTTAGATCCAAAATGATAGGAGAAGACAGGAGGGGGAGGGATGTAGATCCAAAATGATAGGAGAAGACAGGATAGATCTCCCCCTCCCCCTCCCACTTTCAAATCTCTTACTAACTCTTCCTTCAGTTAGTCCTGACGAAGGGTCTCGTCCTGAAACGTCGACTGTACCTCTTCCTAGAGATGCTGCCTGGCCTGCTGCATTCACCATGTTCCTTATTGCACTAGTTAGAGTAATGATTACACAGACCCTGTGAAAGTAATGCTCAGTCTTCATAATGAATGCATCGGTCATGTGTGGTGCTATAATCTTGTTAAGTGAAATAGACTTAAAACAAGGAATCCATGAAGTACTGTGGAGCATCAGTATCGATATACACAATCGCAATCTATAACTTCGTGCCTAGCAATTTTCTTTTCTATTTGTACCTACGTATAGGACCATCAGTCAGGACGGCAATACATACAAAGTATTTTCACTGTATCTCAGTACATGTGCAATAATAAGCGAGTTACCTGTTCTACTTTGTTGTATTTGGATCCAGTTCAACTTCGACAATCAAATGAAAGGAAAGAATCTGGTTCAACGGGGTATGTAGAAGGGCAAACCAAAAATTTAGTACCAACTGGAGAATGCAGCCAAAGTGCACTACATGCGGCACTAAACAATAAAAGCAATGCATAGTGGACAGAACTTTGTGGAGAATTAGTTTACTGAACACAATTAGTTGTCCCTGAATGGAAAAAATGTGCTAATTTTAGTTCTAATTGCTACAGCAGCGTAGTTGTGATTCCTTTAATCAAATGATTGAGTAGGAGGAGATGTGAATAAAATGGTAAAACAATTTAAACATGTTTCATAAAATCATTAGGTTATATTGAGTTCAGACCAATTGTTAACTTCAGGATATCAGACAGGTGCAAAGGCAGAGGCCAGATAAGGAGAAGGTAGAGCAAAGAGTTGGGGAGTAATGTGGATGTGAAAGGGAATAGAAGGTACAGTAAAGCAAAGATTAAAGGGGAGAGTAGGGCGCAGTGGAGGAAATGAAGGAAAATGGAGATTAAGGAGGAAAATATGCAAAGCAGATGGGACACAATGAAGAGAAAATAATAGGGTGAAGCCTAAAACAGAATGAAGAAAGTATTTTTAATAAATGAAATATAAAATACAAAGATAGGAGGCGCAAGAAGCATAGAGCTCCAAATATTAACCAAATCGACCTGGCTGGTAGATGGTTCTGAATGGAACTGTTGAGTGTACAGACACAGTGGATGTATCCTGTAATTATGTGGCCCTGTCCAGGATAATGCGAGTATTATGTGTTGCCTGTGAATCCTTCTCCGGTATTGGATTGGAACTCTCATTAACTTAAATGAGGAGTTCTGGAGTTTAATAAGAAAGAAAAGTATACGTAAACAAATGTAATTGCTTAACATAATCAAATGAAGTTTTTAAATGTCTTCACTTAACAAACATTGACAGAAGGCAAGTCTTCACTGAACCTCGGTTCCTATCTGGAGCTGCCAAGAGCATGCCCGAAGTAAAACCTCAGTGACTGCTGAGACCAATTCACTGCAAAGCCTTGTTACAGTTCATCATCAGCTTCTAGGTCAATGGTATGGAGTTTAGAACAGTGCAAGACTACACAACAGACTGAATTTAGCACAGGTCAGTCCACTTAAACAAAAATGGGAGTTAAAATATCTAAACTGTGCGTATTGTAAAATATAAATAGCTAGGCGAGAGAAGCAATATAGCCTAAATTTAATAGAATAGATTCTTAAATACATTCTTTTAAATTTAGGAGGTGTGGCTACCGCACAGGATCAAAAGAAGCTACAGAAAGTTGTGAAATTAGTCAGCTCCATCATGGGTACTAGCCTCCATAGTATCCAAGACATCTTCAAACAGCGGTGCTTCAGAAAGACAGCATCCTTTATTAAGGACCCCCATCACCCAGGACATGCTCTCTTCTCATTGTTACTGTCAGGAAGGCGGTACAGAAGCCTGAAGGCACACACTCAGCGATTCAGGAACAGCTTCTTCCCCTCTGCCATCCGATTTCTGAATGTACGTTGAACCCATGAACATTACCTCACTTTTTTATTATTTCTGTTTTTCCACTATTTTTAATTTAAATATTTAATATACATATATACTTACTGTAATTCATTTTCTTTTTTTTTTATGTATTGCCTTATACTGCTGCTGCTAAGTTAACAAATTTCATGACATAAACCTGATTCTGATGGCCAAAAACTTTTAAAATTAAGCCATGAATTAAAAATAGGGACACTTTCTTTATTTAATGCAAATACGTGTAAACCAACAGTCAAATATGTTTATTCAAAGCATGAAAGTTTTCAAAAAAAACTCTACAGAGTTTATTTAGTTTGCATGTATTAAACAAGAATCAGTATATGGTGTTTAGCAATGTCAGCGGTATCTGTAACATTGATATTTTTGAGGTTAAATGTTTCTCCCTTTGATACACGTTAACAGCTAACTTGTAATGTATACTACCTTGCATTTCAGCAATTATTCCAACAAATTTATATAAGTCATTCAAAATCTTTCTTAATGTTTTCAATGCCTTTGTTTTCCCTGACTGCAGTTTCTAATATCCAAAAGAACATAGAAATAGGAGAAGGCCATTCAGCTCCTTGAGCTTTTGTCGGCATTCACTCCGATTATGGTTGAACCTGTGCCTCAGGTCCAGTTTTCAGTCTACTGCACATTTTCCCCAGATTAACATAGAATCCACTTAACAGGACTTAAATAGCTTTAAAACATAGCATTCTGCAGGAACTAATAGATGATAAATGACTAACTGGGCACTGACCATAGTGATCAGAGCACTATCACTATGTAGTGAATCTTCGCTGTGCAAGCACTTCTGCCTGGATGACTACTGCATTTCCTCTGGAGCCAGCAGATATAGTAACTTATCCAGTACCTTGCCAAACTGAATGGATGTCTTCAGGTGGTGATGAATGGAAATCTTTTTGGTTATCATAGCTACCACAAGTACTTCCCTGATGTTGAAATAAAACTTTTTCCAGTAATTGGGAATCACAAGGCAAATGAGGTCATTGTTTCTGCTTTATTGTCCAGTGAGCACAGAGCTAAAATATGTTGTTGAGGTCAGCTAATACAATGCGGATTAAGACCTTTCTGGGCTGTTAGACTCTGTACCACATAGTAGCATTTATAAATGCTATTAGTAAAGCAAAAACTCAACTAATTTCAGCAGTCTAACCATCAGTAATAAAAAATGTTTCCCTGCATTCAATTTAAGTTAATTTGCTGTGTGTCAGTAGTCATGCTTTCCATTAATCGCATCACCGAACTCGCATTCAACACCTGATAGGCATACGAACCATAGCACTTAAAGGGTTTATCAAGTACATACATGCTGGATGCTAATTCATTTCTTCTAGTTGTTCCAGAGGCTCTTTAGGTAGTGTTCAGTGCTATCCATCGTTGTTTAAACAGTCTAAAGAGAAAGTGCCAACATAAAGGCTTCAGTACAAACCAGATGTTTTAAGGCATGAGTAAGTATGCTGATAACATTTCTTGCAGAGTGACCTCCAGCTGTGAGGATGAACTGATGGCAGGGAGATCAGTACAAGGTGATAGAAGAGGAAGGCAGAAGTTATAACTGCAAAGAGTACTTACTTAAACCCATCACCCTTACTGGGGCATAGGCCACTGCAGCAGATCGCCAGTGTCCTCCATCCTGGGCCATCTTTCAAGTTATCCCCTGGTGTAGCCCATCTTCTTGGTGCATCCTCCTTCTCCCAGGGATGAGGTCTTTGGAGCTTCTATTGTCACCTCCGTAGCTTTGGGTTTTAATGAGATAAGGTTACTAGCCCCATGCCCAAACTTCCTCCTTTTGCAACCGGCCTTGGCTGCATTAAGTAAAGTAGCAGGAAAATGAAAGTTCAGGATCAGTCCAGTGGAATGGATATAGGTGTTTCATGAAGCAAACACACAATCCGCATTTAGTTTTTCTGATGTGAAGAAGACTGCATTGTGAACACTGAAATGGTTTGACCCTGAGCTTCCAGTTCAATTTACCTTTATACTTCCACTCTGATCTTTCTATCGATGGCTTCCCACACTGTTGTAGCAAGGCCCATGACAAGTTTGAGGATCAACTCCTAATCCATCTGAGCAGATTTCAAGCATCAAAGGTGCAACTTAATGTCAGAGAAATGTTTACAATATACATCCTGAAATGCGAGGAGTGCCCCAAAGAATGTTAGAACCCCAGAATGCCCCCCCAGCTTCCCCCCTGCACATAAGTGGCAGCAAGCAATCATTCCCCCTCTCCCCACCAGCAAAAAAAAAGCATCGGCACTCAATATGGAATTCTCCAACTTTAGGAAGCACTTTCGTGCTGTTAGTATCAGAACTAGCCATCACCATCTGTTATTATCTGGCTCAGTTTTTGTTTTTCTATTTATATAATCTGACAATCCATCAGAAGAGCATTCTGAGTTAAAGTACATTTACCAATATAATGACAGAAAGCAGAAACTATTTCAGTGAAGTTTGTTCCAGAGCACCATGGCTATTGGAACTGAATTGAAGGAGTTTTAATGGAGGCATTTGCAATTAGCAAGGGTAATTTTAGACTAGAGAATCATTTTATATCTTTCCTCCCCATTATCTTACTTCGAATTTCTGTGGAATTTCATTTAACTGAGAAATGTCTGCTGCAACTTAGCAATGACAATTTAGTGAAGGGGAAAAATAGTTCAATAAGCCCTAAGGAAGAAGACAGCCAATGGAAAGTAAGTGCCTGTGAGATGAGTTGTGCTCTTCTATAAAACTTTAAAAGACCAAATAAACTCTATCGTTGCATTTCTGAGGGTAATAATGTTAACATCTTTATATTCTAGTGTAGCAGTTAGCAAAAGCACTATTACTGCGCCAGTGATCAGAATTCAATTCCTGCCACTATCTGTAAGGAGTTTGTATGTACTCACTGTGACCACATGCGTTTCCTCTGGGTGCTTCAGTTTCCTCTCACTTTCCAAAGACGTACAGGTTAGTAGGTTAATTGGTCACGTGGGTGTAATTGGGCAGGGCAAGCTCGTTGAGTCGGAAAGACCTGTTGCCATACTGTATCTCTAAATTTAAAAATTTCAAGAAGGTGAAAATAAGCATTGATTCATTTAAGAATTACAATAAGGCTGAAGCTTAAATACAAAAAAAAAAGATAATTCTCAGATATCACCCGAGGAGGAAGGGAAAACATCTAAATTAGATGTCAAATTTCCAGCAGCGAGCTATAAACATTGTGATAATAAAGATGAATTTCTCATGCTCTCTACCTATTACTTGTCTAGTAAGCAGTGAACATCTTATACTGATGAAAATTATGATGGTATCGTACCCAAATGTATGAATTTTCATGTCATACCATGAGCAGATATTGGTATTCATAGGCAGAAATGAAGTAATTATTAAAATAATAATTTAACCCATTACATTACCAGTCAGATAACCTAAGAATTAAACTAAACCAATTAAAAGCTTCACAGTAAAATATTAATATGAAATCTAAAATTAGCAGCCATTAATAATACTCAGCTGACACTACTTAAATCCCCAGCACTATTAAATTGAGGTTTCTTGTAACCATCTTTTGGAATTTTGCACCAATGTGTAAAATTGCATTTCACGACTTTAAACTTCCATTTGTAATCTAAATTTTAAAAAAATGATAATGCTGAACATCTAAAATAAAAACTGAATGTTGGAAATATTTCAGCGGTTCAGGCAACTTCTGTGGAAATAAAATAGAGTTCAAATGTCAGGCCAATGGCTTGAAGCATTTTCTGGTATGTTATTTACTTTTACATGTAATCACTTAAGAATTAAATACTTAGCTCTACCACAAGTTGGCACTGTCAATTCTAAAGATTTGATGCTTGAGACAGATCTCGGGTGAAAGTACATGAGTGCAGTGGTTGACAGTAAAATCCCCGGTTGCTTGTATGGCAGAAAGCTACTAGGTTGTGTCATGGTGTGAGCTGAGACGACTGAACACAGGTGCAGAGGAACGACACATGATTTGTACATTCTGTCCTGGATGGGTAGCTAGAGCACTTGCCCAAAACCAGTAGTATCCTTGTTTTCAAATACTTGCTGAATCCTGACGACTTTGAAGTGTGAATATGCTTTTAAAGCATATTCCCTGTTTGACACGCTGCGGTCCAGCAAAAGGTTCAGGGCGCTAAAAGCCAGAACAAATAGACTGAGGAACAGCTTCTATCCCAGAGTTGTGGCCTCCATCACACCACTCCCACAGAACGATGACTGAAACTGTGAGCACACACATGCACACCCAAGGACTCAAATACTTGCACTAACGGCACTTGGTGCATTACTGTGATATTCTGGTGCTGCTGCAACTTATTTTCTGCTACTTATCTATTTAATACTGTTTTCCTATTACTGTCTTGTTTTTATCTACCACTTTATTTAATTACCTGAGAGGAAGCCAAACAGAGTTTCATTGTACCTGTGTATAATGACAATAAAGGTCATTGAATTCAATTCAATTCAATGTACACTAAGTGAGAAAATGATTGAAGAACTACAGATCATATAGATGTTATTCTTATTCTATTCTTGGACCCTACAGAGCAGATGTACACTTCTCCAGGCCCCACGAGGAAACATTAGTCTACCCTTACTAATTCTTTGCACTTAAGGATGACACCCTAGAGATGGCCCTGCAGGTTTCTGTCTACTTTATTAGATCTCTTGGATGTTAACGTTTACAGTCCATTTACCCTAGACTCGGATCTGAAATCCTTATTGGCATATTAATTTGCTTGTCAGGTATTGTTGCCAGTATAGTTATGCTCAAAATGCATCCTTGGGGTTTGAATAATGAGTAAAGATGTTTTACTGCAATTTCGTCAGGGTTTAGTAAGAGCACACCTGGATTAATTTATAGGAATGATCTCTTACTTAAAAAGAGGGACATACTTGCTCTAGAGAAAGTGCAGCAAAGATTTACTAAAATCAGCAGAGACTGAGTTGGCCAATCCTCTATTCTGTGAGTTTAAAAAAAAGGGAGACATGAAGTATAAAGTATATATATTTTTATGGGTAAATGTAGGTTGGGTATATCGTTAACTAAAGTATCTAGGACTTAGTTTTTGTGAGTGTCAGTATATTTAGGACTCCCTAACAATCACAAAAGTACCAAGCTTATTGAAAACTCTACAAACACACATGGAATGATGAGATTTCCCAGTGGCTATCCATTTTAATTCTATGGACATGTTGGTCTGTGACCTCCTCTACTGTCACAATGAGGCCACCCTCAAGTTGGAGGAGCAACACCTCGCATTCTGTCTGCGTAGCCTTCATTCTGATGGTATAAACATTAATTTCTCTAACTTCTGGTAATTTCTCCCCTTTCCCCTTCCCCATTCCCAATTCTAGTTCCCCTCTTACCTTGTCCTTTCTCCTCACCTGTCCATCACCTCCCTCTGGTGTCCCTCTCCCTCACTTTCTCCCATGGCCCTCTGTCCTCTCCTATCAGATTCCTCATTTTTCAATCCTTTACGTCTTTCACCAATCGTGTCCCAGCTTTCCCCCTTACCTGGTTTCACCTATCGCCTGCCAGCTTGTGCACTTTCCCTTTCCCCAACCCCCACCTTCTTATTCTAACTTCTTGCCCCTTCTTTTCCAGTCCTGGTGAAGGATCTTAGCCTGAAGATTCTGCTGTTTATTCCTCTTCATATATGCAGCCTCACCTGCTGAGTTCCTCAAGCATTTTGTGTGTGTTGCATGGGATGATGTGACTGCTGAAACCCAGCCATACAAGCACTGCATGAAAGTTGGCACAAGGAATATGGAGAACACTTCGAGTATCCTTGAACAATACTGGGCTGCTGCTCTCTCTGATTTGTATGTGTTCTCCTCGGTAGGCAGTAGAACACAAGTCCAAAACCAGAAGTGTCTTCACTTACAAATGTTAGTTGAATCCTGCTGACGATGGGGTGCACAGACAATTCTTGTTCATCCTTGCAGTACTTAACTGACAGGTATTAAAGTTTTGGCAGAAGGCTGAATACTGGCATTTACAAGCAAACAGGCTTCGTCACCAACTGTGAGGTGCAATATCGAGGAACCTAAACAAGAGGGAAATAAATGGAGGATTGTGGAGTGTAACAACAAATTGAAGGAAATCTGCAATTTAGATTGGGTCTTTTTGCTTTCATTTTACCTAAGATAATAATAAGTAAAGGTAGTAACATCAACCAACATCCAGAGCTCTCCCATTTCACTACATAACCTTGATTCTGTCATTGGCTATTTAACAATCTCAAAATGAACGCTCACAAAAATGCATGTTCCAGTCCAACATTATGAATAGGCCCTTACAAAGTGCTATCAAAAGTAAACTATTCATCCAGTCCTTCACTTGCTCTGCCCAAGTTTTATCTGAGAGGTCCTTCTCCTATTACTGTAGCATGGGGTCTAGAAGACATCTGGACAATTGGGGATAGTGCAAGTAGAACACCTCTGGTAGCTTTTATGATTCAGCTATTTTAGAAAACAGAAGATGGAGTAAATTTACCATGTTTCCTGCAATGCAATGAAATAGTCTGGATTAATGTGCATCACCCCTCTGTGTTCCTGTTTAATATGCGTTTTGCTTTATAATGTCTTGTTTTATTCACCTTCTGACTCAACTTTTGTGCATGGGCATTTTGTTCTTGACCATCTTAGCAACCAACGCAATGAATTCTGGCTAATATTTTATGTGTTTCAGTCTAAAGTTCCCTACCAAATGCACAATGTGCTCCACATTCCACAATGGTGACAAACTAAGGACCCCAGATTCCCATTTCTCTTGGGACTCCCTACAGAACCTAAATTATGCTTTTAACCCTCAATATTCCCAGACCCACACCAGCTTCTAAAGCCTCATTGTTCAATATTCTGGGTATTAACAGACCTCATTCTCTGTTCCCCTCCTCCCTGACAAAGTAGTGACCTATATTGCTATTTCTTACCCTGATCAACAGACTCCAAGGCACCATGTCACATTTTTCTGGAAGGCAGCACCTACCTCCCAGTCTCCATGTCCATGTATCAACCTTTTTATTTGCTCTTAATCATCCCCTGCCATATGTCTACAAGATACAGTGGTGAATGTTAAATTGCTGAACAAACAGCCAATGCTCTGGACCATCGATCCACGAAACTGTTCAAATCTTACCTAAATAGCTTGGAATTTTAAAAAGACAATTAAATAAAAATTGCAATGTGTGAAAATAACTATTCTCAGCAATGGTAACCCAGAAAGTGGATTAAGCAATTAACCCAGACAGTTTTATTGCATTGAAAGAAATACAGTAAAACTGGATTGTTGTAAAAATCCATTCGGTTTACTCATGCCCTTTTGGTTGACGCTTAACAGTTTCCTCAGGGACAAATAAGGATAGGCAATAAATGGTGGAACTCTAACAGAAAATTCTGTAAATGCTCAGCAAATTTGGCAGCCTTTGTAGAAAGAGGAACAGGATTGATGTTTCAAGTGATCAGATCTGGAAAAGAGCAAAAAGGTAGTTTTAAGTTGCAAAGTGAGAGAACTTCTCTGCAACATAAGACATCTTTTCAATCTCTTTCCTACTCCTCACAAAGATTCTTGCACCTCAAACATTTACACATAATGTTGTTTGGCCCATTGTTTCCAGCATTTTGGTTTTTTATTTTAGATTTAAGCATCAGTAGATTTTATTGTGATTTTCATGTACAATAAATTCTGAGAATGCCAACAACACCCAAAGCATGTGAATAATTTAGAGTGATATATTGAGTCCTGAAGAAGGGTCTTGGCCCAAAATGTCGACTATCTATTCATTTCCATAGATGCTGCCTGACCTGCGTTTTGTGTGTGTTGCTTTGGATTTTCAGCTTCTGCAGGCTTTCTCTTGTCTATAATATGATATATATATTTTTGCTATGTTTATTCCTACCTCTAGCTGGATATGTATTCACTATTTTGCTAGCATGAAAAAGTGTATTAATTAAGAATTGGGCACAATGATAAAAAAAGATAGTTTGGAGAATATACAGTATGGAGTTAAGGCACAGAAAAGATTTAGAAATAAACAGACATACACAGAATAATAAATATGTCAGAGGATCATGAGAATATCAATGACAAACAGGATGTTACAGAGTACAGCAATGAATTACAAAGTAGAAAAGAAAGAAAGATGGAAATACTGTAAAATGAAATAGATCATTTTCTTTTTCTTTTTTTTCTAAGAGAGCACTTGTATGAGAAACTCTGAATTATACATCATACACAGTTTATGATTGTTATAAAACAGCTGAATCTTGGATTCATTGTGAGCAGCTATAGAAATGTAATAAACTTTTGGAGTCAACAGATTGCTTGTATGTTAAATGTCACTTGACACTGATATCACAGCACTGATATATGATGGGCTGGAGATGGCCAAGATGGTGGGTATTGCCATTGAATGAACCATTATGGTGTCTCAGAGGCTCCCTATGTGGGATTAAAATGCTTCAACTCACTACACTATGCAACCAACCTGATCTCATCATCCACATTTGCCCAAACCTGAAAACCACATGTGTAACCAAAGAGGGCTTTAGACCTTTGAGAGAAAGGGCTAGAATTAAGTAGAAGAATCAAGAAGAAAGAAGCATGAAGTGGAACTGTGTGAAATGAAGTCATGCTGATCTTTGATTATCCAGTTCGTATCAATGCGGAAACATGGATGAAATGGATTTGCATTTAAGACACTTGAAAGCCCAAAGCACATCCTACTGTCAATGAGCACAGAGTAAAACTGGTAAGGATGTTCTGATATGAACAACATTTGGGGTATTGTGTACCAGTGACAGTTCATTAAATTGTGCAAACTTAACCAGACACTCTGATAATTGCGGATCAGATGGTGGAGATTATTAATGGAAGCCAGAAGGAATTTGAAGATATTAAAGAAACAAGTACATATTAGGAAAGTAATGGACTCACAGGCATACAGTTGGCCGTGAAACAAAAACAATGTCCTGGAAGTATGCAAAGAAATAAAAAGAGATGTCTCATGGATAGCAAATAGCAGTGACTCCAATGACCGGCTATTGTAGAAGCAGACCCTGTGTCAAGTATTTTGGAGCGTACTCTGTATTAAGCTCTGGCCAAGATAATCCAGACCAGTAATAAACAAATGAGTTTTGGAATTGTGAAACTGAACAGTTAAGTAATGGTTTAAATTATGGAATTAACCTTTAAGTTATTTGAATTAATTGTGGTTAATGTAATTTGGGCAGCAACATTGCCCAGTGTGTTTTATCACGGGCAGCATTTAGTAGACAACACTGTATTGATCTTATGAGTCCTGACCTGCATCCAGGGAAAGAAAACTGATCCTTCTAGGTGACTTCAGTGACAGGGTTGGAAAAGACAATTCACTGGCAAGGGGGGAGAGGAAATTCTTTCTCTGATAAAATGCTTGGATCATCAGTCTTATTGTCAACAACCTATTTTGCTGGAGACTCAAGACATCTGACAGAGATACCAACATTGTCATTCCAGGCATTGTCATGCTTTTGATTCTGTCATCACCTGAACAAGAATATATAATGATGACTGTACCAGAAGAGGCTGTACTTGATCTGGCATTGGGAAATGAACCTGTCAGGTGTCAGGTCTCTCAGTGGGAGAGCATTATGGAACTAGTGATCACAATGCTATCTCCTTTACCATAGCTTTGGAGAGGGATAGGAACAGACAAGTTAAGAAAATGCTCAATTGGAGTAAGGGGAAATATGAGGCTATCAGGCAGGAACTTGGAAGCATAAATTGGGAACAGATATTCTCAGGGAAACGTATGGAAGAAATGTGGCAAATATTCAGGGGATATTTGTGTGGAGTTCTGCATAGGTACGTTCCAATGAGACAGGGAAAGGATGGTAGGGTTCGGGAACCATAGTGTACAAAGGCTGTTGTAAATCTAGTCAAGAAGAAAATAAGAGCTTATGAAAGGTTCAAAAACTAGGTAATGATAGAGATCTAGAAGATTATAAGGCAAGCAGGAAGGAGCTTAAGAAAGACAATCTCCTTATCAAAAAGGCTCAGCAGAGGTTGTACGTCAACTCAGGAAGTACAACCTGCCTCAGGAGCTGCTGATTCAATTCTATTAAGGAATAATCCAGTCTGTTCTCTGTTCGTCCATCACTGTCTGGTTTGGGTCAGCTACCAAACAAGACAAAAATAGACTCCAAAGAACCATCAGGGCTGCGGAAAGGATTATTGGTGTGAAGCTGCCCTCGATTCAGGACTTAAATGCACCTAGAGTCAGGATGCGAGCAAGCAGCATCATTGTAGACCCATCACACCCTGGACATCATCACCTGTTCCAACTCCTTCCTTCTGGTAGGCGCTTTAGATCACTGTATGCCAGGACAAATGGGTACAAGAACAGTTTCTTTCCATATGCCATCAGTCTTATGAACACTTGAATTTTAGTCTATTATAAACCAAGTCCACCTGTACACACACAGGTATACTTCATTGTATATAGTTCACGATTATTTGCACTACTGTTTTGTTTGCTTTTTGATTCTGTACAGCGAGAGCTCGGGAAACCGGCATCAAATTCCCTGTATGTGTCCACATACTTGGCGATAATAAAGGACTCTGACTCTGATTCTGAAATTAGGAGAGCCAGAAGGGGCCATGAGAAGGCCTTGGCGGACAGGATTAAGAAAAATCCCCATGGCATTCTACAAATATGTGAAGAGCAAGAGAATAAGACGTGAGAGAATAGGACCAATCAAGTGTGACAGTGGAAAAGTGTGTATGGAACCAGAGGAGATAGCAGAGGTACTTAATGAGTACTTTGCTTCAGTATTCACTACTGAAAAGGATCTTGTCGATTGTAGGGATGACTTACAGTGGACTGAAAAGCTTCAGCATGTAGATATTAAGAAAGAGGATGTGCTGGAGCTCTTGGAAAGCATCAAGTTGGATAAATCACCGGAACCAGACGAGATGCACCCCAGGCTACTGTGGGAGGCGAGGGAGGAGATTGCTGAGCCTCTGGCAATGATCTTTGCATTATCAATGGGAATGGGAGAGGTTCCAGAGGATTGGAGAGTTGCGGATGTTGTTCCATTATTCAAGAAAAGGAGTAGAGATAGCCCAGGAAATTATAGACCAGTGAGTCTTACTTCAGTGGTTGGTAAGTTGATGGAGAAAATCCTGAAAGGCAGGATTTATGAACATTTGGAGATGCATAATATGGTTAGGAATAGTCAGCATGGCTTTGTCAAAGGCAGGTCATGCCTTATGAGCCTGACTGAATTTTTTGAGGATGTGACTAAACACATTGATGAAGGTAGAGCAGTAGATGTAATGTATATGGATTTCAGCAAGGCATTTGACAAGGTACCCCATGCAATGTTTATTGAGAAAGTAAGGAGGCATGGGATCCAAGGGGAACTTGCTTTGTGGATCCAGAGCTGGCTTGCCCACGGAAGGCAAAGAGTGATTGTAGATGGGTCATATTCTGCATGGAAGTCGGTGACCAGTGGTGTGCCTCAGGGATCTGTTCTGGGACGCCGTCTCTTGGTGATTTTTATAAATGATCTGGATGAGGAAGTTAAGGTTTTGGGTTAGTAAATGTGCTGATGACACAAAGGTTGGGGTGTTGTGGATAGTGTGGAGGGCTGTCAGAAGTTACAGCGGGACATTGATAGGATGCAAAACTGGGCTGAGAAGTGGCAGATGGAGTTCAACCCAGATAAGTGTGAGGTAGTTCATTTTGGTAGATCAAATATGATGGCAGAATATCATATTAATGGTAAGACTCTCGGCAGTGTGAAGGATCAGAGGGATATAGGGGTCTGAGTCCATAGGACACTCAAAGCTGTTGCACAGGTTGACTCTGTGGTTAAGAAAGTATAACGTGCATTGGCCTTCATCAATCGTGGGATTGAGTTTAGGAGCTGAGAGGTAATGTTGCAACTATATAGGACCCTCGTCAGACCCCACTTGGGAGTACGGTGCTCAGTTCCGGTCACCTCACCGCAGGAAGGATGTGGAAACCATAGAAAGGGTGCAGAGGAGATTTACAAGTATGTTGCCTGGATTAGAGAGCATGCCTTATGAGAATAGATTGAGTGAACTCGGCCTTTTTTCCTTGGAGCGACAGAGGGTGAGAGGTGACCTGATAGAGGTGTATAAGATGATGAGAAGCATTGATCGTGTGGATAGTCAGAGGCTTTTTCCCAGGGCTGGAATGGCTACCACAGGAGGGCACAGTTTTAAGGTGCTTGGAAGTAGGTACAGAGGAGATGTCAGGGGTAAGTTTTTTACGCAGAGAGGGGTGAGTGTGTGGAATGGGCTGCCGGCGATGATGGTGGAGGTGGATACAATAGGGTATTTTAAGAGACTCCTGGACAGGTGTATGGAGCTCAGAAAAATAGAGGGCTGTGGGTAACCCTAGGTAATTTCTAAGGTAAGTACATGTTCGGCACAGCTTTGTGGGCCGAAGGGCCTGTATTGTGCTGTAGATTTTCTATGTTTCTATGTTTCTATTTACACCATGACAGTTATTCAATACTCAGGGAAAAAATGAAGATGTTTGAAATATGAAACAAATACAGAATGTTGGAAGCATTCAATGAGTCAGGCAGCATCAGTGGGCAGAGGAACAGCTGACATTTTGCTTTCGGCCTTCTTAATCCACTCTGTTATCCCCATTGTCCTCTGCCCTAGTCAACATTGGCAACAGGAGTATTACACAAGAATAGGTTTCAAGAATCCTATACAATGTGAAACTCCCCACCATTAGGAGCCACTGAGTGTCCAGTGTTTGTACTAACTTGAATTAGCATCTGTGAAGATATCCTTGGATTTTCTACCAAAAAAAACAGCGGGATTGGTCTCATGAGAGTGACCTGGAGATAATTAACCACAAATGCAAAACATTCTTGGATTGGAACTCCACCATCCTTCAACTGAAAACTGACAGCTGTGGACTGAACTCAATAGAAAACCCATGAATTGAAGAGCGGATGGTGGGTAGAAATAATGCAGGAAGCCAAGAACACTCACTTATAACCTGACAGGATGTCAAGACATACGTAAGCCAAACACCAAAAGGGCTACAACACTAAGAACCAAGAAAAGAGGTAAGTCTTTTAAGGGTAGGGAGGCAATCAGCAGCTTCTTATAGGAGCACTTCAACAATAAATTCTCCCACTGCAATTCTGTTCTCTTATATGAACACTTCTGACTCCATTTCACAACAAACTACATATTGAAGTTTGTCAATGACCTCTTAACCAGCACCTCCTGGTGCTGAGGAACTGCTACCCTAATTACAGACAGGATTCTCTTTATCTAGAAGCACAGTAGCCATGATCTTCCAATGTGATGAAACTTCAGCTGTGCATGGTCATTGTTGACCTCATTAAAACCTTTACTTTGTTAGAGGATCTTGTGGAGCTTCCTTCTCCAAATTTTCTGCCCTTAAAAACTCTTCTCCGTTTTATGACCATTACTGGATGGCACGAAAACGATGATTTTAATCAACAGTTACACACGAACTCAATCTTGGTGAAAATTTATGTCAAGCAAAGCTGTGACATTGCCCTGCCATTTTAATTTCGTTTCTCAAAACAATGCTGCTCTAACCTTCAGAATTCTTCCCAGTAGATTGCAGCTAATCTTGGGACATAAGGAAGCTCTTTGTCCTGCATTGTATCTGCTCCAGAACCAGGTCACCCCAACTTTAGTCACTTTGCTGCAGTACAGCAATGATACTTGCATACATGTGCATTTGGATGCTAAATTTGAAGTCATCACCAACCTACTTACTAAAGCTGGTGAGAAAATAGGCCTTAACTTTAGCATCAGCAAAACCAAGGTCTTTTTCCAACCTGCCTCTCTCAATCGGTAAAGATCCTTGAAAATGATCATATCTTGGATCCTCCTCTTAATGAGGGAAAACGTAAGTGATGGAATTCACCATCACCTTTCCTGCAGCAATATAATATTTGTCTGCCTGAGGATAAGAGACCTCAAACGCAGCACAAAGCTCATCATTTAATGGGCAGTAGTGATCACTATCTCCTGCATACTTCTAAATTACTTAGAGTAGGCATCTCAAAGTACTGGAGACATACCATCAACTGTTTCCACAAAATCTTCCAAATACACTGGCAAGATAATCATATCAAAACTGGCATCTTCTCCTAGGTCAATGGCCCCAGCAGAGTGCCCCCAAATTCATCGCATCAGCTCCACTTTATGGGAATCCCTGTCTTATGAGTTTTTTCAAAATGAAGAATGAATGACAATGGTCCATTCATTGGAATTGCAAAGCACCAATGTAAAGTAGACCATCTCCAAAGTTACCCACCCATCTTTCCCGACAAGCAACAACTGCTCAACCATAGCAGAATTATAACAAGTCCACTAGCATGCTCAGATCACCTGAGTAGAAACAAGTCATTCCTGACCCTGAAGTACTGCCGATTAGAGCAAGGGAGAGAAAAGATGTGTTAGCTGTGTATGAGCTAAAATTTGTAATTTGTATCAGGTTTAAAGTTATAATGCTGCACTTAGACAGGTAGTAAGAGTCAACAATAATTAAAGCACATGCTGAAGCTTCTGAAGAAAGGTTACGAAAAACATGAAAGTAACTAATCCTGTATCAAAAAGAAAGATTGAATCCATTTATTATAATATTTATTGAGCATAGTTTTGATCCAGAAATCACTGTTTGAAAGAGAGGTAGGTGCAACTTCTTAATTTATCCTTGTTACGCTGCTTATTGTGAGATAGTCACTCAGCTCCCTGGGGCCACTCAGTCTCCTAGAAAACAGTCCCATTTATCGCATTGCTCTTTTCCCTGCACCTTCGTACTCTTTCCACTTAATCTTTCTCAGATCTTCATTGATTCTTTTTGACATTAATCTACATTAAGGATAAATTATAGTAACCAGTCAAGCTATCAGCAAATCTTTGGGAAGCTGAGGAAATTAGAGTCTGGGAAACTCACATGCCACTGGGAGAGTATGCAATCTCCACACAGACAAGAACCCAAGGTCAGGACTGAACTTGCATCTCTGGAGCTGTGAACTAAATACTGCTTTTTCTTCTTAAGCACACCACCCCTACTGGGGCATAGGTCACCGACAGCAGCTCACCAGAATCATCTGTCCTGGGCCAATCCTTCATGTTCTTCCCAGGTGTAGCCCATATTGATGTATCCTTCCTCTTCCAGGGATGAGGTCTTTGGAGCTTCTGTTGGCATTCCTGTAGCTCTTAGTTTTTATGGGATGGGGTTGCTAGCCTTATGCCCGACCCTCCTCCTTTCCCAGCCTGGCTAGGCTCTGCCCATTGTGGAGTTCAAATCACTGCTGTTCCAGCCAAATTCCATTGTAACTTTTCAAAGGGACTTGGATACTTAAGCTGCAACATTTACTGTGTTATGGGGGGGAATCTGAGGGAGTTCCAACTGAATAGAAGTTATTGCAAGTCATAAACTTGACAACAAATGGTCTGCTTCTATGCTGATCATTCCACTGATAAAATATTTCAAGAAAGATACTTAACTTACTAAACATTTTACACAATTGTAGACCTATGTTTTCCAAGAATTAGATGAATTTCTGGAGCTTCCCAAAGTGTTGTTGGCTCAGGAGATTCTACAAAGTAGGAGGTTACAGTTTTCAAAATGTATTAGAAGCTATAAACCCCATAGAGAACTGGGCATTCACAGTGAATTTAAAACTGTACAAATGTTTGTACTTGTAGCCTCCAAAGGTCTCATGACAAGAATGCACAGTCACTAGTAAGCATAATTCTGCCATGCCTTGACTAGCATTATCCATGAATGAAAAAAGCAGTAAATATATTGCTGTATGCCCAAAAATAATGTGAACCACTTGGCAGATATATCAAGAATGTGACGAACTATGGAATCCAGGGGAAAAAAGAAGTTCACTTAAAAATTGGCTCAGTGCAGAAAAGCAAAATGCAATGGAATACAGGAATTTTAGTAAATGGAGAGCTATGCACATTTGAGTACTACAGGGTCTCAGCACTGGGTCTCTTTGCTTTCGACCGTTTTGGATATAAATGATAAAGCCAAAATAAACTTGCTGATGATACCAAAATTGGCATTGTGGTTGATTGGGAGGACATAAATTCCAGCATACGAGAAGGCAGGTTAGATTGAAACAAATGCAGCAAGTGAAAATTAACCAGAATTATGTATAAAACATTTGGAGATAACAAATGGGGCATGAGAAAATATATGGAAATACTCGAATATTGAGAAGTGATGAGAAACTGGGGAAACTGCATGCCCACAAATCCTTTTGCAGGATAGGTAGCTAAAATTGTGAAAGAAGGGGAAAAGTATTTGCTTTTATTGGTTGAGGAATACAATACCAGTACAGAGATATTATGCTGGAATTTTTTTTTAAAAAGCATCAATTCGGCCTGGAGTATATAAGCCTTGACTCACCAATGTTCCAACAATATATCCAGCTCATCTATAAGTATATTCAGTAGTTCAATAGGAATCTGAGATTACTTTTATTTTTAAACAAAGAGAATGGTTGATTTCTCGCATGTGCTTTCAAAGGAAATGGTGGAGTCAGATTACATTTAAACGGCATATAGACAAGTATTCGAATGGGCAAGGAATGGAAGGGTATTGTGCCAGTGCTGGCAGATGGATTAACGCAGATGTACAAAGAGGTCAACATGGACGTGGAGAGCTGAAGCACCCACTTCTGTCCTGTGCAGTGTTACAACTTGGCCTCTATAGCTCTTCGTAGCAGAGAATTCCAAATATCAATCACCTTTTGTGTAAAGAAATCCTTTATAAAGCTATTTGTGTTCTGAAACCATTCCCATAAGGTTTAAACCCTCTACAACAGGAAGTGTTGTTGAGGATGTTGCTAGGATTAGAAAATTACAATCGTGAGAGCAAGAATAGCAAAGAAGATTGCGATAAAAATTTAAATAGTGTATAAAACCGTAAAAGGCTTAGACATATTTTCCTCAGCAGAAAGGTCAGTCGTGAGAGAATATATTTGACTGGCATGGTTAAAGTAGTCTGACTAGCCATAATTTAATGTAATTTCATGTCATTTCAACCATTTGCATTTATGAGTGGGTATGAGCTCCAAGATGGCAACATTGGCATCTGATCAATGTTCCCTCTAAGGCGTGCGTGTGTGCGTGCTCACACATCTTTTGCTCCTAATGCACAAAGATTCAAGTTTCAAGATTCAAAAAACATTATTGTCATTCTAACCGTACATCAGCTCTGCAGGGCAGAATGAGACAGCATTTCCCAGGAGCAGTGCAATCATAACATAACAAACGCAACACTAAATAATAAACATAACAATAAATAGTAAAACACAACAGCCACATGTCAGTTAAAATCAAGTTATAAGTGTCCAGTGCAAGTTAGAAGTGTCCAAAGCAGAGTCAGGTAGAACAGCTATTTAGCAGTCTGACTGCCTGAGGGAGGAAGCTGTTTAGTAGCCTTGTGGTTTTAGTTTTGATGCTCCTGCAACGTTTGCCTGATGACAGAAGAACAAACAGTTCATGGAGAGGGTGTGAGGGGTCTTTAATGATGTACTGTGTCTTCTTTTGCATCATGTGGCATCGACTCTGAAAGAGGTCTTGGGCAGAAGGTAGGGAGACCCCAATAACCCCAATAACAAAGGAATATAAACAGCGCACCAAACGTTGTTGCCCTCTACCTCATTGGCATGTTAAGTATATTTTATAATCGTACACAATCACATTTCCCTTTTCGGTTTTTGATGCAGATGACATTGAAAATGTGGAGTTGGCAATGATTTGTCTGCAGATTTTAGTACAGGCTTATTTATATTGCTTTTATTGAAGAAATTATTGATTTACTATGTTGAATGCCAAAGAAGCAAAGGGTGTGAAGTGCAAAAGAACTGTTAGCTTATTTAAAGCAGAATGGCTTAATGAAACAGTAGAAACTGCTACACCAAAAGCTCATGAGGTCAGGAACGTGCAGCTATGAGAATTATTTATGTACAATACAGAAACTGGTGTTACCTGCGTGTATTGACATGATGCAAAAGTTGCTGGAGAATTTGTAAGTGGGTAGAAGTGGAATGATATTTGGAAACTTGACTTTTTAAAGCATCATTTAGCAAGCAAATCACATATGGACGGTGTGCAAAAGCTCCAGCGAGAAAATCCTTTATTACCAACTACAGGCCCTACATATGCTTTGTGAGAGTGCAGATGAACTAGAGTGAAATCGATCAAACCAGAGGAGATCAAATTGACAGTTATTTTATTTATTTTGAACAATGAACAACAAACTGGACTTGGTCGTGTATTATCCTTAGAATAGCTTCAGGTTGATGTCCACTTAAAAGTTCAGTGTGCACATGTTGTCACTGGGCAAAAAAAATTGCACAGTACAAGATTTTTGCACAAACTGGTTATTACAAATTAGAGGGAACATTGCATCTGATATAATGAATTTCCTGCTCTCTATGTCTCTGACCAGTATTCAGTATACACATGCATTGCCCTCTTTAATACAATAACAACCACTCTGTGTGAATCCATGTACCACAGGCACCTATTTGGGTCCATGCAGTTTTTGATAACACCCAGCAATAGGTGTTGCTATGTCTAAATTCCTCCTTAATGTCCCAATGATAAAAAAAACTTAAGACTACCCTCACTGATATAAGTATATATAATTGAATTTTTTCTCATTGCACATTTATTTGCCTCTGTACCAAGTTGGTGATTCTGAGGTAACTGCTGTAATTGTTTCAAAGAAATGTTGTGAATGAAATACAGTATATCATCTGCTGTTACTTTGTAATGACCACTGCTCCTTGGTACCTGCAAACAATATGGGTTTCCCTGGTAATCTCTACCAGTGATTTCCTGGTAGTCAGGTGACTATGTTGGCCTGGCACTATATTGAGTGCCATTCCCTATTTTAAAAGTTTAGTTCATTTTTGTTTATTCAGCAGCTTAAAAGTTCAAACTTTTCAAACAGGTTATAACCATAAATATTTCATTTTTACATAACTTTATAAATTTAATTACTAACTAGAAAACTTTCCTGTTTATTTCTCCCATCCATAGCTTTTGATGTTGCATATTGTTCGATTTCTTGATTTTGATTGTTTTTGTGGGATGACTTTACCTTTATTTATTTTTTTCTAATGCAATTATTTGGATTTTTAAAGATCACTTATTTTTGTAGATACCCACCATTCCTGCACACACTTCATTTTTTAAATTATTGTTGACCCATATTTTAACACTGTTACATCACTTGTGCTTAAATTTTACGTTAGACATGTCTATTGTGTGCTTTTCTCAGTGATGTCACATTTGGAGAAAAAGCACATCTCTCTAAAGAAGTAAGAAAATTGTGGCTGATATTATGATAGCATCTGCAGGATCTTGTGTTCATACTATTACTGTTTGGTTAGCTACATGCATTGGTTTATAGTTATTCTTTTGGAATTTTAAGTCAATCACAAACTAGTTCCATAGATGAATAAGGAGAGGACGATATTGAAAGTAAAGACAAAAGTGTGCAATAAAGAGGATGAAATCAGAGAATATAGAAAGGTTAGAATCAATCAGGTTTATTATCAGTGACGTGATGAAATTTTGTTTTGCAGCAGCTGTACATTATGACAAAAATTACTCTAAGTTACCAAAACAAATAGAGCGAAAGATGAGTAACAAGATAACTTTCATGGACTTTTCAGAAATCTAATGGTGGATGGGAAAAAGCTGTTCCTAAAACATTCAGGCTCCTGTACCTCTCCCTCATGGTAGTACTGCAGAGAGGGCATGCCTTGCATGGTGAGGGTTTCTAACGATGGATACTGCCTTTTCGAGGCATCTCTTCTTGAAAATATCCTCAACGATGGGGTTGGGTGGTTTCCTGTGATGGCACTGCCTAAGTCTACAGCCCTCTGCAGCCTCTTGGCTTCCTATACATCAGAGGCACCATACTAAACTGATGTAACCAGTCAGAAGACTCTCCATCATATATCTGTAGAAATTTTCAAGAGACTTTGATGACATCCCATCCTGAAATTCCTAATGAAGTAGAGCTGATGGCATGCCTGCCTTGTGACTGCATCAATGTGTTGGGCCCAGGATAGATCCTTAAATGTTGACAGCCTAAAATTTAAACTTACCCAGTCCCCAGTCTTCCCACCACTGAGCCATCAATGATGATGGATATGTGTTCTCCCAGCTTGCCTTTCTGAAGCCCACAATAAGTTTCTTGGACTTGTTAATGTTGAGAGCAAGGTTGTTGTGAAGCCACTCAACTGGTCAACCTACCTCATTCCCGTATGCCTTATCTCCTTCTGAGGTTCTGCCAACAGTGGTGTCATTGGTGAAGTTATAGATGACATGGTTTAGATAATCAGCCACGAAGTGCAGCGTGTCACTGAAGATTAATTTTCTGCATTGCCACTTAGACTTCTTCCATGCAAAGCTTTGCGTTATTAGTGGCAAGAATGGTGAAAAGTTTCACATAGACATTGCGGTCACAGAGAAACTATTTCAGGACAACTGGAATAAATCAATGCTGTTGGACGCTTAAGCAAAAAGCCTCAGACACAGTACTAACAAAAATCATCAGGAGAACATTTTTAACTTTGTTGAACTTTCGCAAAGTGTCAGTACCTGTTATGCAATTAAATGCATTATATTCAATAAAAGTTAATTTCTTGTTTTTCCAAATTCCTATGTGTTACAAGTAGTTTGAAGTCATATTTGAGTTCAGCTTCAAGCAGTCTATCACAAAACAAAACAAAATTCTGAGGAAGCAACACTTTCAACAAAAAATTGCTGTCCAGTGTTGTTGAACAATTTATTTAACCAGGAGACTAACCAGAGTTGATATATAAACAAAAGTGAATATTTGATAATGTTAGAACATAGAACAGTACAATAAAGGAATATACCCTTTCTACCCAAAATGTTGTACCAAAGTACATTAGTACTTTAAATGTCCTACAAAATAATCCCCTTTGCCTACTCAGCGTCCATAGCCCTTCATACTCTGCACGTTCAATACCTATCCAAGACCGCTTGAACACCTCTATCATATCTTCCGTCGCCACTACCTCCCCAGGCAGTGCATTCCATACTTCCACCTCTGCAAAAGAACTTAATCTGTACATCACCTTTGAACTTAGTCCCTCTCTCCTGCCTGGCTCATTGACTTCCTTTGCTTGGAGAAGACTTGTTGGGCCATATAGTCTAATTCTGCTCCTATGTCTTTAGGTCTTAAAAACATGCCCAATGATACTGGCTGTCTAGTCTTTCCATGCCTTTCAGAATCTTATAAACCTCTATCAGGTCTCCCCTCACCTCCACCACTCCAGAGAAAACAATCCAAGGTTTTCTAACTCCGTATAAAACATGCCCTCTAATCCAGGCAGCATCTTGGTAAGTCTCTTCTGCACCTGCTCTGAATCCTCCAAATCCTTCTTGTAGTGGGGTGACTAGAATTGAATGCAATCCTCCAGATGCAACTTAAGCAGTTTTATAAAGTTCCAATGTAACTTATTGACATTTGAACTCAATTCCTCAACTAATAAAGGTAAGCATTCCATGTGCCTTCTCTACCACCCTATCCACCTGTGTAGCCACTTTTAGGGAGCTATGGAGCCGGATCCCAAGATCCCTCTGAACATCAACACTTACCCTCCACTTTTTATGAGGCTTCTATTTCTTTAATTCTTAAAAAAGATAAAGATCCCACTGACTGTGCTTCATATAGACCTATTTCATTACTGAATGTGTACGCTAAGTTTCTGTCAAAGATAATGGCCAATCGGTTGGAGAATATTTTGGGTAAAATTATTTTTAAAGATCAAACAGGCTTTATAAAAGGTCGCTATTCTTTTTCAAATGTTCGGAGACTATTTAACATTATATATTCGTCCTCTTTTAAAACTCCACAATGTGTTGTATCTTTGGATGCTGAAAAAGCATTCGATCGAGTCGAATGGAAATATCTATTCAATGTTTTAGAGAAATTTGGCTTTGGTGCTAATTTTAATAATTGGATTAAAATGATATATAAAGCCCCTATTGCTACTGTTGTCACTAACAATTGTAGGTCTCCTTTTTTTCAGCTTTCACGTGGGACAAGGCAAGGCTGTCCATTAAGTCCTTTGTTGTTTAATTTAATATTAGAACCCCTTGCTATTGCTCTTCGTGAGACTAAAGATATCCATGGAAATTTTATGAATGAGACCATGCATAAGACCTCTCTTTACACTGATGATTTATTGGTTTATATATCTAACCCTGACGAATCTATTCCTGCCTTGCTAAAATTATTTAATGAATTTGGAAGTTTTTCAGGATATAAAATAAATTTTGGTAAAAGTGAATTGTTTCCTTTAAATGATTCTGTCTCTATATATGATAATGCTCCTTTTAAAGTCACAGACTCTTTTGGATATTTAGGTATTATAATTACTAAAAAAAATAAGGATCTTTATAAAGCCAATTTTGTTCCTTTAGTAGACTCTATGAAGTATTTATTTAGTAGATGGAGTCCACTTATTTTTTCACTTGTTGGTCGTATTCATATAGTTAAAATGATGATTTTACCAAAATGTTTATATTTATTTCAGAATATTCCTGTTTTTTTGACTAGAAAGTTTTTTGATTGGATTGATTCTATTATTTTATCTTTTATTTGGAATAATAAAAGACCAAGAATTAGTAAGTGTCACTTACAAAAATTGAAAAAGGATGGAGGTCTTGCTTTGTCTGATCTAAGAATGTATTATTGGGCTGTTAATGTGCGATACATGTCTTTTTGGTTATATTGGGTTGATAAGAGTGATCGGCCAATTTGGGTAGACCTGGAACTGAAAGTTGTAAAACAGTTTTATTTAACCTCATTATTGGGAGCTGCTTTACCTATGCAATTAGTTGAAGTTATAAATTTAAACCTATATCCTGTGATTAAGTATTCTTTACAAATTTGGCTCCAGTTCTGCAATTTTTTTAATCTTAAAGAATTTAAACTTTGTAGTTTAATTTTTTGAAATTACTTTTTTAAGCCTTCTTTGAGTGATCCAATTTTTTTACTTTGGAAAAATAAAGGTATTAATTCTTTTTTGGATTTATTTAAAGAAGATAGATTGATGTCTTTTGAACAATTAATTGATAAATATTCTCTTTCACACTCACACTTTCTGCAATACCTTCAAGTTAGACATTTTTTACAAAAATAATTTTCCTTACATATTGGAGGCTGAACTGTTAGATACTATTATGAGTATGAACCCTTCGATCAAGGGTTCTATTGGAAGAATTTATAATTTATTATTACAATGGGATAAGCGTCCTTTATCTAAGATTAAACAGGATTGGGAAAAGGAACTTAATTTGACTTTTATGATGGAGGATTGGATGCGGATTTTGAAGTTGGTTAACTCTTCTTCAATTTGTGCTAGTCATTCACTGATTCAATTTTAAATTGTACATCGTTATCATTTGACGAAGGAAGAGACTTTCTAAAATCTTTTCTAATGTTGATAGTCATTGTGATAGATGTAAAACTGAGATAGCTACACTGACACATACGTTTTGGTCTTGTCCTATATTGGAACAGTTCTGGAAGTCGGTTTTTTCAACAATTTCTAAAGCACTTAAAATTAATCTACAACCTAATAAATTAACCGTGCTTTTTGGAATAATTCCTCAAAATATTCATGGTATTTCTGTGTCTGTCCAACATGTTATTGCATTTGTTACATTGATAGCTAGGAGGGCCATTTTGTTGAAGTGGAAGGATACATCAGCTCCCACTTTGTCACAATGGTTCTCTCAAGTGATGCTATGTCTTAGTTTGGAGAAAATTAGAAGTCGAACCTTTGAACCTTTATTTGATTTTGAGAAAAGATGGGGCTCATTTGCTCGTTATTATCATTTGAGCTAATTGATATAATTTTTCCATGATCTAACTGTAAATTTTTTAGTATATTTTCTTTTCTTGCTGGCGGTTCGATGTTTATTTTTAAAAGCTTTTTGTATGACGCATGACTCCGGGGTTGTACACCTAATGGGTTTTTTTTTCTCTCACTTTTCTGCTTAATAGGTTTTTTTGTTATCACAAATTTTTTTTTCAATCCTTAAGATAATGTCTTTTTTGAGACATTGTAAGTGTTGTTACTTCAATGTACTCATGTTATTTTTTCTGTATAATATAACAATAAAAAGATTTGAAAAGAAGGAAACACTTAATGGTCTTTCTATTCACAGTGTACCGTCATGTACACTTGATCTCCCAGAGTACAACATTTTACATTTGTCCACGTTAAACTCCACCTGCCATTCTCCACCCACATCTGCAGCTGATCTCCTGCTGCATCCTTTCCCAATTTTCTACACTATCCACAACATTAATCATCATATAGTCTATAAACTTACTAACCCACATTTGTTCTTGAGGTATATTCAGAGTGCCTTGGGATTTTTTTTAGTACTACTTGCTCAATACTTTACTTGGCTCCTCCTGGCTTTCCTAATTCCTTCTTGAGTTCTTTTCCAGCTCCAAGATGTTGTGATTGCACCAGTGCATTTGCTTGTTTACTTCCTCGTGATTAGTCCAATGACAGTTGTGTCATTGGCAAACCTGTACTCTGATAATTTGCTGTGTTCCAATTTAATACTCTCCCACAAGGTCCATACTTATCTATAGCTATCTTAAGATTCATGGAATTGTGATCACTGTTCCCCAAATGTTCTCCCACTAAAGGTCAGTACCTGTCTTGGCTCATTACCAAATCCAGTATAGCCTTTCCCCTTGTTAGACTATCAAAGCATTGATTCAAAAAACTCTCTTGGATACATTTAACAATTACATGCCATCTAAACCTCTTGTACTAAAGAGAACACAGTTTATATTAAGGAAATTGAAGTAATCCACTACAACAACTTTGTTGTTTTCACTCCTTTCCCTAACCTGCTTGCAAATCTGTTCCTTAATGTCCTACTGGCTGTTTGGTGGTCTGTAGTATAATCCCATCACACTGATTGCACTTTTCTTATATGAGCTCTACCCATATAGAGCAAGTGGATTCACATTCCATTCTCTCCCTCAGAGTTCAGCTGTGATAATGTCCCTGATTAATAGCACAACTTCCTCCCTGTCCTCTACTTTTTATCTTCTTCTCTCTTTCCTAATGATTAAAACCCTGGAACAGCAAGCATTCCTTCCTGTCTTTCTCTTAACCAAGTCTCTACTATAGCCATATCAAAGTTCCAGGTACTGATCCATGTTCTAAGTTCCACTCCCTTACTCACAATACATCTAGCATTAAACTACACACACACAACCTGGCTGCCCCTTTGTGCTTATTGTTACTATCTTGACACCCTCCACCTTCTGACGGTGAATCCTGACGCCTTGGCAACCCAAAGGTTCTTCGGAGGTCAAGAATGAGGCAAAAAACTTGCCGCTTATGATCATTTTATTAAATGTTATAAGATCAAATAAGAACAAAAATGAGAAGCGTTGAGAGAAGAAACAGAAAAGCAGACTAAAGAGTTGTCGTGGGCTCCTCATACAGGACCAGAGATAACAGAAATTCCATGATAACAACTAACCAATAAAATAGTAAGATTCATTAGTGTGATATACCTGTTATTGAAACTAAGGCATTTCTAGAAAAATACAGAGACAACTATATCGTAATTACTGGAGAATTCACTGAGCCGTTACATGTACAGTACATAGGTGATTCCATTAAAAAATAAAAGCAGGTATTAAAAAGTAAAATTGCAAGAAAATAACAATTATACACCCCAGTTCTGTTGCTCTGGTACCCATCCCCTGCCAAACTAGGTTAAAATCATCCCAAGTAGCACCAGCAAATCTCCCAGGATTTTGGTTCCCCTCCAGTTAAGGTGCAATCCACCCCTGTTGTACAAGTCGCTGCTGCACAAGAAGAAGTTCTAATGATCCAAGAACCTGAAACCCTGCCCCCTGCATCAATTCCTCAGCCACTCATTCATTTGTTTTATTTTTCTATTCGTGCTCAAACCACCACATGGCATCTGGAGTAATCCAGAGATTACTACCTTTGAAAATGTTCTGCAGCTGCTCTGAAACTGCCTCAACCTAGCATCCATGAGGCGCCACACCATACTGGTGCTTCTCTCAGGGCCAGAGAATCTGTCTTTCCCCCTAATTAATGGTCACCTATCACTATTGCTCTGCTTGACTTAACCTTCCCTATTGAGCCTCAAAGCCAACCACAGTGCCACTGATCTGGCTGCACCCTGTCATATCCCACCCCAGTATCCAAAAGGGGCATACTTGTTGAGGGGAATGGCCACAGGGAAAGCCTGTTCTCAGTGAATGATAAAATAGGAAATGTTTTTACTTCAGTAAGAACAATATAATTGAGATCTACATTCAGAGCAAGGATCGCATTGCTAGAGGCTGTGAAGCTGGCAATGAAAATGAATATTTATGTATCTAATTGCACTTTGGCAAGCGTTGAACATATACAAGCATCTTGCTATCTTCTGTTCACTGTTATATGAGGCAAGTTACTGAATCTCTTGTCGAAGACCAGAAGGGAAGAGAATACAAAGCTTTATTTGGGATTGCCAGCTTCAAGATACAGGGTACCATTAACTCCAAAAACAATGCTTTGAGAAAGGGCTCTGCATCCTAAATCTGTTCTTCATCACCTGAACCTAAAGTGATTCCCCTTCCCTATGTCCTCCAGATGTGGAACCAATGGCAGTTAATTAAACAGGTCACTGCTCACTCTCTGGATCACGGTCATGATGATTTTATTCTGTGGCATACTGCTGTGCCAGCTGTTCGTAAGTCATTGCAATGAACCAAAAGTTGACTCCTTTACGACAATGGCAATTTACTGATAATGGGTCGATGAGTGCTGGACAAGTTGGAGAGCGCTGTACTCTACAACTCGTGTTCTTATTTGTTTATTTATTTATTTGTCTATCTGTTTGTTTATTTATTTGTCTGTTCTTTTATTTATTCATTCATTCTCTTTGTTTGCGCAGTTTGTCTTCTTTTGTTGTTCCTTGGTTGATTGTCGGTCTTTATTTGCGTGTAGTTTTTCATTGATTCTATTGTTTTTCTGTTCTACTGTGAATGCCTGCAAGAAAATGAATCTCAAGTTAAATTTACTTTAAACTTGGAACTGTGTGCAACCTAGATACACATAGAGAGCAGCAATACACTGGAGATTTTTGCTGTCAGATCTAATGTAGCAGACAATGGGTATGGTGAAATACTGCTTTTACTGCTCAGGCATCAATGAAGAAATGTCAAGGCTTCTGGTAGTCTGGTAGATTCATGCTAGTCTGTTAGAATGTCATAAGAAGATGAGTTAGAGATGGTCATTGTCTCTCCAATGATGTGAAAGTGACTTATTATGGCTGAACATTGTATAGACCCTCCTGAGATTCAGATGGAGGGTACACCAACACTGGAACAGATAAAACCCAGGACACTACCCTCACGAACTCCAGCAGTGATTTCCTTAGGTGACTGAATCCAGTAACTATAACCACATATCTTCTTGCCAGAGGGAAGTTCTGGCAATTTCAGTTTTACTAGAGCTCCTTAAGTCATATTTGGCTCAATGACACCTTGATGTCAAGAGAAGTCACTCCCAGATCACTCTTAGAGTTTAATTTTTTTTCATATTTGGACCAAGCCTGCAACATATTTTGAAGCTGGGTGATCTTGGCAGAATTCAGCAGCATCAGTATTACTTGATAGCTTTGTTGACAATACCATCTCTCACTTTAAGATTGACGAAAGCATATGGTAGTGATTTTCCATTTTGTGAACAGTTTTTCGAAGGACGGCTGTGTCATATTGAAGGATGAGTTCAGCTGGGAGCATTACAAGTTCTGAAGCACCACTTCAACAAATTCAGCTTGGAAGTTGTAAGATCACTGCTGTCTTCATTATACTCTGCTATTTCTTAATGTTATATTGAAAGATTTGAATTTTTGATGGTGAGGACCGCAAAAGAAAAATGGTATATACTCAAAAGCTCTCATTGGTTGATGATGAAATAGTACTTTTACTTGTACACCAACATCCACGTCTGAGCATAGGAGGGGTGAAGAGTTTTGAGTGATCCATTGGTTGTGAAATCTCTGCATTCTGTTCATATTTCAGCAAGTTTGCAGTTCTGTCCATCAGCTTCACTGTGATCTTAGGCATGACTGTTACTGCTCCTGCTGTACTCTTTTGTACTCGCCACCGAACCAGAATTAGTCACCTGGCCCAATGCCAGTGAAAGGGACATACCACATTGCAAGGTAGAGACAGGGTGCAATACAACTTTGTAGCTCATGGTTCACAATGCTTCATGGATGCCCGGTTCTGAGCTACTAGATGTGTAATGAAGCTATCCTATTTAACATGAAGCACATGCTTTGATAGAGGGCTTCTAGATCCACATGGATTTTATTTACATAAATGTATGTTATAGATCTTTCACGTCACTATTACATTATCTTTAATTGGTACAGCCACCGATTCCTTTCCTTTCTCACATCTTTCAGATCGTACTATGTACAGCAGGATTTGATCTCAAAGCAGTTCTCAATTTTCCTTCAAATACCTGGTTTCTCTAGTGGAATGATGAGTTCAAGCTACCAGTTTTTGTTGTTTGTATTGCTGTATACAGCAGCTTAATTTTTTTTGTGAAACTGTTCTTGGCACTTCATTATTTCACATTTATTTTGGACATTTTATTGCCTAAAACTTTGAGCATACCCTCAGAGTTTGTTATGGGGGTTAGGTGGAAGGAAGGAAGTGAGCGTAGATAATAAACAGAGGCTAAAAAATTGATACTGGCCTTTGGAAATGTGAAGTTGGGTGGAGGATGCAGATGCAGGGTAGAACAGTAAGAGGTCTCTAACCAGGGGGAGTAGAGCATCAGAGGCCAGAAGGGATCACTGCGTCTGGTGAGATTGGAGATTTCAAGGGCTGCATCTTAGGACTGGAGGAATTGGTGACTATTTTTAATGTAGGGTGTCAAAGGATATAGGTAAGTATATCGCTTAATTTGCTCGCTTTCTAGACCAGTGCCTCTAGAATAAGACCATGTTGGCCAGGAAATGCACAGCAGTGGTGCGTTCATGACAACGTGGTCCAAGTTCCTTTGTAATGTGTGGCATGGGAAATGATGTCATCACGTACGTCACTGACATGAAAAACATTTCTGGGGTTGCAAAGGTGACACACAAAATTTAATACTCAGTTCTGAGGGAGAAAGTCAGATCTGCAAAATCACTGCTATTGTGTTTTATTCAGCCAGTAAAAGATGGTGTTCTGCAGATGTACTTATAGTCAGAAAAAGAATTAATTGTTTCCCAGTCACTTATTTAATTCCTTGAGTTGACCTTCACCAGGGGACTAGATTTCCTATGGATTAGTCAGTAATTGTGTGATGCTCAGGCATGCTTCAGTCGGGTAGGAGAGCAGAAACCAATTACAGCGGAGATTAAGATTTGAAGTGAGTGAATGCCTACTGCACAATGCCACAATGGAGAAGTTCTCAGTACATTGCTTGCTGTCAAGGTTCCCATTCCCCCTTCTTCCTCTAAGTACAGTTGTCAGGCAATTGGACCACTTGATAACCTGCCATTCTGTTGAATTTGGGGCATACACACTGCTGGTGCAGTCAGCTGCTCTTTTGATGTTCTCATTGAATGTGGATTTAAATAAATAGATTGAATTATATTGTTTTGTATTGTTTTTACTTTCAGTGAGATGTGTTTTCTCTAAACAAGGCAACCTGGAGATAAAATAAGTAACAGATGCTCTGAAGATTGACACAGCTCCTCCATTGAGAATACATTGGATTTGATGAGTTATAAAAGACTACTCCATCTATTCTTTTTCATTCCTGAGAGAGATCAATTAAGTGAATTCCTCTTTGAAGATCCTAGTCCTGAAGTTCATATTGCAGAAAGTATTAAAGATTTGATCTGGGTGAAGTGGTAGCCTAGTGACTGGCATAACACTATTACCATGCAGGCAAACTGGATTCAATTCCGGCCACGGTCTGTCAGCAGTTTGTACGTTCTCCCCATCGCCATGTGGGTTTCCTCCGGGTGTTCCAGTTTTCTCACACAGTCTGAATTGATGACTTAGGTGCACGGGCTTATGAGTTGGAAGGGCCTATTTCTACGCTGTGCCTTTTAAATTAACAAATTAAAGTTAATAAACTACCTGCTACATGGCCAGTGTCAATTTTTGACATCTTACACTCCACAGTTCCGGAGGAGATGTTAGATTATGCATAATTAGACGCTTGGCAAGGGTCTATAAAAAGAAAAACAACAGGAATTCTGCAGATGCTGGAGATTCAAGCAACACACATCAAAGTTGCTGGTGAACGCAGCAGGCCAGGCAGCATCTATAGGAGGAGGTGCAGTCCACGTTTCAGGCCGAGACCCTTCATCTGGACTAACTGACCCTTCATCCAGTTAGTCCTGACGAAGGGTCTCGGCCTGAAAAGTCGACTGTACCTCTTCCTAGAGATGCTGCCTGGCCTGCTGCGTTCACCAGCAACTTTGATGTGTGTTGTCTATAAAAAGAAGTTAGGTTTAAGCAGAGCAGACATTGCGTGAGTGGGTCAATGTTAGAGTGGGGATTTCAGTTTTTGGCTCATAGAGGTTTCAGCGAGGAGAGGTAGAGTCTGCAGGTAGATTTTTTTTTGTTTAATTGTTCTTTCTTTCTTATTGTACAGTTAGAAAAGTGGGGATGCCAGGGACGATAGTGGAATGCTCCTGTTGTGTGATGTGGGAAGGCAGGGAGATCTCCTGTGTACCTGAGGACTAGCCTGCAAGAGGTGCATCCAGCTGTTGCTTGCGTTAAAGAAATGGAGCTGGAGCTGAATGATGGACTCCCAGTCATTCAGATAGTTAAGGGGTTGATCGACAGGACATATAGAGAGGTAGTTACACCCAAGGTAAGGACACAGGTAACTGAGTGACCGTCAGGAGGTGAAAAGCGGACAGGCTGCCTGTGCTTTGGATACTGTTGGGGGGATGACTTAGCAGAGGAAATCCACAGCGGTCTGTTCTCTGGCACTGAGTCTGGCTCTGTGGCTCAGAAGGGAATGGAAGAGGAGAGACGAGCTGTAGTGAGAGGGGAATCATTGGTTAGGGGAACAGACAGGAGGTTCTGTGTACGAGAATGAGATTTCCGGTTGGTGCCATGTGCCAGGGTCAGGGGCACCTCGGATTGAGACCACGGCATTCTTAAATGGGAAGGTGAGCAGCCAGTGGTCATGGTCCACATCAGTACCATTGACATGAGTAGGAAGGGTAACAAGATCTTGCAAAGTGATTTTGGGAGAGTTAGATGCTAAGTTAAAGTTCAGGACCTCCAGGGTTGTGATCTCAGAATTGCTACCCATGCCACATGATATTGAGGCCAGAACTAGGAAGATCATGCAGTTTAACACATGGCTAAGGAGATGGTGCAGGAAGAAGGACTTTAGATTTTTGGATCGTTGGGCTCTCCTCCAGGGAAGGTGGAATCTGTATAGAAGAGATGGTTTGCACCTGAACTGGAGGGGGACTAATATCCTTCTGGGAGGGTTTTCTATTGCTGCACTGGGGGTGGGAGTGAGGGTGGTTTAAACTTGAGTTGCAGGGGGATGGGAACCAGAGCACCAGAGCAGGTAATGGAGTGCTTGTAGCCATTAATGACACTTGGTTGCAGGAAGGGCAGGACTTGTCAGCTCAATGTTCCAGGGTTCCATTGTTTTGAACATGATAGAGAAGGGTTTAAAGGGGGAAGGGTAGCACAGCTATGCTCAGACAGGACAGACTGGTCTACTGAGGCAATAGGGTGGAACTGAGGAATAAGAAAGAGATAACCACATTAAAGGGATTATGTTACAGAAAGGATCTGGCAAGCGTTGATTGGGACAGGGTGTTTTCTGGCAAAACTGTACTTGGTAAGTGGAGGCCTTTAAAAGTGAAATTTTGAGAGAACAGAGTTTGTATATTCTTGTCAAGGAACTCTGGTTTTTGAGAGATATTGAGGCCCTGGTTAAGAAAAAGAAGGGGTGCATAGCAGGTATAGGCAAGAAGTACGTTTGTATAAGAAATGCAAGAAAACACTTAAGAAGGAAATCAGGAGGGCTAAAAGGAGGCATGGGGTTGCTCTAGTAGATAATGTGAAGGAGAATCCCAAGGGCTTCTACAGATATATTAAGTGCCAACGGAAAGCTAGGGACAAATAGATTGGAGTGATCATCTGTGTATGGAGCTGAATGAATGGGGAGATCTTAAATGGATTTTTGCCTCTATATTTCCTCAAAAGACAGACACAGAGTCTATATGGGCAAAGCAGCAGTGAGGCATAGATTGTATACTGACTCAGAGAAGGAGGTGTTTGCTGCCTTGATGAAAATTAGAACAGATAAATCCCCAGAGCTTGACAAGGTGTTCCCTCTGATCCTGTGAGGAGCTAGTGCAGAAATTGCCCTAGAAGAAATATTTTAAACGCCCTTAACCACAGGTAAGATGCTAAAGGTTTGGAAGATAGCTAATGTTGTTCCGTTGTTTAAGAAAGACTTTAAGAATAAGCAAGGAAACTTGGCATCAGTGGTGGATAAATTATTATAAGGTATTCTAAGGGACTGGAGATATGAGCATTTGGATATGCAGGTGTCCCTCGCTTTACGAAACCTCACTGTTACAAAAGACCTACATTAGTACCCTGTTTTCGCTTTCAGAAGGTGTTTTCACTGTTACGAAGAAAGGCAGCGCGCGATAAAAGGCAGCGTGCGCCCCGAGCAGCCGCTCTCCCCCAGATTCAGAACGGCATTGCTTAAACACGTTGCATTGAGCAGCCATTAGCAAGATGAGATCTAAGGTGTCAGAAAAGCCTGAAGGAGCTCGTAAGGGTGTTACATTTAGCGTGAAACTAGACATAATTAAGCGTTTCGATCGTGGTGAACGAAGCAAGGACAAAGTGAGTTTGACTTGTGGAAGCTGACGAAGGTGATGTTGAAGAGGTTTTGCCATCCCATGACCAAGAACTGATAGATGAAGAGCTGATGCAATTGGAAGAGGAAAGGATAACAATCGAAACTGAATGTAACTGAATGCAGAAAGTGAAGCAACTGCGTGAGATTTTCGCTGCAATGATAAGGTACGACTTTAATTATGAAAGGGTACGTAGGTTTAGGGGATATTTGCAGCATGGTTGGAGTGCTTACAAAGAACTGTGTGATAGAAAAATGCGCGAGGCTCAGCAGTCAAGCAAGCCTTCCTCATCAGCCACAGCAGACGACGAACCTTGACCTTCGACATCGAGGCGAGCAGTCATAGGAGACGATGAGCTGCCTGCTCTAATGGAAACAGACGACGAGATGACACCCCAGTGTCCCACCACCCCAACCCCAGGCCACGGACAGATACCGATTCACGGAGAAAGCAGCGGTAGCCGGGAGGCACACAGCGCATCTTTAAGAAAAAAGCTGAAATAAACATGCTAATTAATTACGTGCCGGGCAGCACCTAATTAATTAGCATGTTTATTTCGGCTTTTTCCTTAAAGATGTGCTGTGTGCCTCCTGGCTACCGCTGCGTTCTTCACGGCAATGTATCAGGTCGGCGGCCCAGAGGGTAGGGGCCACTACACCACCCCAACCTGCGATGACTCAGCGTAACACACCATCATCCGTGTGCTGGGCAAGCTGTCTTCCCGATTCCAGTAAGTGATACTACACTGTACATACATTATTTCTACTTTAAGCTGTGTATTTATCATATCATTCCTGCTTTTACTATATGGTACTGTTATTTTAGGTTTTATGTGTTATTTGGCATGATTTGGTAGGTTATTTTTGGGTCTGCGAACGCTCACAAATTTTTCCAATATAAATAAATGGTAATTGCTTCTTCGCTTTACAACATTCCGGCTTACGAACCGTTTCGTAGGAGCGCTCTACCTTCGGATGGCGGGAGAAACCTGTACAAGGATTGATTGGGGGTAATCAGCATGGCTTTGTGCGTGGTAGGTCATGTCCATCCAATCTTATAGAGATTTTGAGGAAGTTACCAGGAAAGTCGATGAAGGCAAAGCAGTGGATGTTGTCTGCAGTGCTGCATCCATTGTTGTTTGTGATCTAAATCAGCAATCTGGATGCTAAGGTGGTAAACTGGATCAGCAAATTTGTGGATGACACCAAGTTTGAGGGTGCAGTGGACAGCGAGGAAAACTATCAAAGCTTGCTGTCAGATCTGGACCATCTGGAAAAATGGCAGATGGAACTTAATGCAGACAAGTGTGAGATGTTTGACTTTGCGAGGACGAGCCAGGGTAGGACTTATGTAGTGAGTAGTAGGGGTCTGAGGAATACGGTAGAACAGAGGCATCTGGAAATACAAATTCATAATTTCTTGAAAGTGGTGTCACAGGTAGATTGGGTCATAAAGAAAGCTTTTGGCACATTGGCCTTCATAAATCAAAGTATTGAATACAGGGGTTAGGATGTTATGTTGAAGTTGCATGAGACATTAGTGATAGTTTGGAGTATTGTGTGCAGTTTTGGTTATCTACTGGACCTTCAGGAAAGATGTCAATAAGATTGAAAGAGTGCAGAGAAAATTTACAAGTATGTTGCTGTGACTAGAGGACCCGAGTTATAGGGAAAGATTGAATATGTTAGGGCTTTATTCCCTAGAGCATAGAAGAATGAGGGGTGATTTGATAGAGGTGTGCAAAATCATGGGGGGTAGATGGATAGGGTAAACACAAGCAAGCTTTTGCCTCAGAGGTTGGGTGATACTCAAACAGTTAAGGGTGAAATGTGAAGTATTTAAGAGGAACATGAGGGAGAACTTTTCCACTCAGTGGGTGGTGAGAGTGTGGAATGAGCTGCCAGCAGAAGTGATGGATGCAATTTTGGTTTCAACATTTAAGAGAAATTTGTACAAGTACATGGATGGGAGGTGTTTGGAGGGCTATGATCCTGATGCAGGTCAATGGGACCAGGCAGATTAATAGTTTGACATGGACTGAATGGGCTGAAGGGCCTGTTTCTGTGAGTCTATTCTATGATTCTATGTGGGAATAATCTATAACAGTTTCCAACTTTTTTTATGAGGGTTACACGAGAAAAAAACTTCCCATCTTCTGCAATGAGTTGATTTACCCCTGGATTTATAGCAACCGTTCATCTATTATTCCCTTTTAAGGGGAAATCATACAACTTCAGATAATCTTTGCAGCATTAGTGAGAAGTTTAAGATCAACAGGAAAACTGTTCAAATACATGCAAGGGTTGACAGTGCTTGATGCGTCACTTACATATGGGCAGTAGGCTTTATGTTTCCTATAAATGGTTCTTTGTTCTCGTACACAGTTATTGTTCGAGGTTTTTAATCAGCAAATGCACCTTATCAGCATTTTCTGGCTTAACATCTGGTGAAAGATAGAATGATTTTGTGGCCTACCTTAGAAATTAAAAACATTTATTTAATATGCACTTAATTGATCTCTGACTAAACTTTTCATACTAGGTTTAATTCCAGACCTAACCATCCATTAGGAAAGGTGTCCACTTCCCCATTGTGCAGGTGGTTGTGGATTATCATCATCACGGCCAATCCCATGTTTCCAGCAAGTGTACATGATGCCTTCATCTCTAGGACATTTTCAGTGACCATAAACACAGGAGATTCTGCAGATGCTGGAAATCCAGAGCAACACACACACACACAAAATGAAGGGTCTCAGCCTGAAATATTGACTATTTATTAATTTCTGTAGATGCTGCTTGGCCTGCCGAGTTCCTCCAGTGTTTTGTGTATGTTCATCTGCTCTCCCCATATGGTAGGATACTTAGATCAAGGGCTACAATTAACTAGCGGCTGCTCACATCACTGCTTCTGAATGTAGAAACTGCAAGGACCACGCAGGTAGCAGAATTGTGGAAAATGCCAATACTGTTCCAAAATTGAGATTTCATTACTTGCATTAGTTCAGGGATGAACTGCAGTAAAACTGTGGAGATTTCATCATGGTTGGTTGCATGTTGCATATCAGCAGTCATTGACATGAGAAGAGCAAAAAGATGAACAGAAACGTAAGGCAAAAAAAAATCAGAGGAAATGTTCATGCCACCAGGTTGGAGGTTACCTAGACAGAATATGAGGTCTTGCTTCTCCAAAGAGGCCATGAACCGACATGTTGGAACAGGAATGGGGATAGGAATTAAAATGGTTGGTCACTGGGAAATTCTGCTTTTGGTGGATGAAGCAGAGGTGGTTAACAAAGTGACCCCCCCGCCCCACAGTTTATACCGGTCTCACCAATGTCACCAATGTAGAGGAAACTGCATCAGTGGCACCGGATATAGCAGATAACACTAGCAGATTCGTAGATGAAGTGTGGTCTCACGTGGAAGGACTGTTTGGGGCCCTGAGTGGGTAGGTGTAGCATTTCTGTCACTTGCAGGGATACGTGCTAGGAAGGGGAAGGTTAGTGGGGAGGGACAGATGGACAAGAGGTTCATAGAGGGAGTGATCCCTGTGGAAAGCGAAGTGTGGGGGAGAAGTAAAGATGTGTTTGGTGATGGGATCCTCTTGAAGTTGGTAGAAGTTGCGGAGAATGATATGTTGGATGCGGAAGCTTGTGGAGTGGTAAGTTAGACCAAGAGAATCTCTATCCTTATTAGGTCTGCGGAAAGATGGGGTGAGTTTGGATGTCCAGAAATAGAGGAGATGCGTGTGAGGGCAGGGTCAATTGTAGATGTAATGGTGAGGCTTTATAAGGCATTGGTCAGACCACACACACTTGGAGTAGTATGACCCCACCCCACCCCTGATTTGGACCCCTTATCTAAGAAAGAATGTGCTGGCATTGGAGAATGTCCAGAGGATGTTCACAGGAATAATCCCAGGAAATAAATGGTTAATGCATGAGAAGCATTTGATAGCTCTGGGCCTATACTCACAAGAACTTAGAAGAATGAAGGGGGATCTCTTTGAAACATCGAATATCGAAAGGTCCAGATAGAGCAGAAGTTGAGTGCATGCCTCCTATAATGGGGGTGTCTAGGACTAGGGGGCACAGCCTCAGAATACAAGGATGTTCCCTCTGAGATGAGGAGGAATTTCTTTAGCCAGAAGTTGGTGAATCTGTGGAATTCATTGTCACAGACAGCTGTGGAGGCCAAGTCATTGGGTTTATTTGAAGCGAAGGTTGATAGGTTCTTAACTAGTGAGGATGTCAAAGATTATGGGGAAAAGGCAGGAGAAAGGGATTAAAAGAGGTAATAAATCATCCATGATAGAATGGCAGAGCAGACTTGATGGGCTGAATGGCCTAATTCTGCTCCAATGCCTTATGATCTTATGGTCTGAAGCAAACTCAATGACCTTCTTTACACGGCAGGCACTAACTATATCAATGATCAAGAGGGAGTGTCTAAATTACTTCTCAAAATGCCTCAAATACTCCTTTGCAGCTCTACCTCCACTGATAATGTGACATTTATAACTAAATCGCTGATCTAAAGATGTCTTGCTGTACTTTTCCTCAGTGGTCTGCAGCTCTTTTTGCCATTTTTTTGAGTAAACACGAAACTCATTTCTGTGTCACTCACTTGTATGGGGATTCTCACACCTGTAGGAGATAGCTTCTCGCCAAGCTTCTCAAGTTGGCACTAGGTGGTCTCCAAGCAAACACTCCTCCCTCTCCCCAGTCACAGAGAACCTACCTCCAAGCGTCTTTGAGTGAATATAGGAGCTGTCTTCTCTATTGCAGCCTCTTTTACTTCTATGGCAGCCATTATGTAGAATTTGCCTTTAAGGACTGCCACCCATTTCAGATTAGTGTTTTTTAAAAACAATGTCAGAACTTGTGCAAAAATAACTGTTGTCCTGTTAGGAACCAGGAAAATCCTATTTCATTGATCCATACATAGATTTGGCCAATTTTATGACATTTTGCTTGGAATCTGGATAGGTGTTAGCTCTAAATACAGTGATGGTTCAGCACACCCAATATAAAAGTGAAATGCACCTTCCAAGCTTTTATTTTAAATGTACAATTATTTAGTGAGCCCTGTAAAATGGTACTCATCATGTTGAAAGTTGCCTATGTAAAGCTTAAGCTTATTGTCATAGGCATAGACTGTAGAAAAGGATATAATTGCCATATAAATTAGCTTTCTGCAGCAACAACAGCTCAGTAAATTACAAACATGATAAGCTTAAGTTAGCATACACTTAAATTAACAAATTATACTTACACAACAAAATAAACATAATGACACTACTGAGAGGGGAAAAGAAATATATTCTGAGGTAGTATTATGGTTTTTCAGGTCAGTTCAAGAACCTGATGGCAAAGGGAATGAAGCTATTACTGAACCTTGAGATGTGGTCTTCAGGCTCCCGTTACCTCCTGCCTGATGGAAGCATCAGGAAGCGGACTTAGACTCAATAGTGGAGGTCCCTGATGATGGATATCTTTTTGGAGAAGAATATGAAAGTGACCAAGAAAGGAACTATATTTGAACAATAGTGTTTATGTCCAATGCACCTAATAATTAAGTACTTTTCAGGAGTGTTTACTGTTGTAATGTAGGAAACAAGGCATGGTTAACAGACAATCAAAGAAAATCTGTGTAAATTAACAAAACTTGTTAAGATCACTGTAAACACTGTTTATGTTTTGATTTTCAAGGTGGTCGGACCTTCATCTGCAGGATCTTTCCGAGAAAGACCCAGTGGACCCACAGCATTTCGGAAGTGTTATAAACGAGGTGATTTCCCAATTGCCCTAGAACATGGTTCACAGGGAAATCGAATAGCCTGGAAGGTGAGTTGAAGTACATCCTTGACATTTTCTTCTCATCTCAAAGTATCATATCCTATTGTCGAATAAGGTTAGTTTACAAATTAATCAGATAGAGTAGTTTCTCAGTAAATAGGGGCCAGAAAAATGACAGGTCTTCTGAGTCAGCTGCCCACCCTTGCTCACAATTAAGTTATATCCAGCAAAACAGATGAGAGAGTCAGCTTTCCTTCGAGAGTATTCTCTGCTGGCCAATCCATCTCCATTTTTATGAGGACCTGGCAACCCAGCCTATTTAAAACAGTCCATCAAGTGATGGAACAAGCTAAATGCATGAAGCAGGCAGACATTTATCTCCCAGGCTTCACCTCTTCCTGCAGGATGTTTCCAAATGGAAACTTTAATTACTTAAATGGATGGGTCAAGATTGTATGCCCTATGTGCAGAACAGAATATAAATGAAGGTCGATCCATATTCCAGCACCACTTTCAGTTGCTGCAGTTTGTGTCAGCTACCGCACTGATATGCCGCTTGCAATGGCCTTATCTTTCCCATTTGTCTGACAAAAGGTTAATTAGCTTCAAAACAAATGCATTATTTAATGAATGCTCTGACACTAGTATGTACTGTGGTTAAAATAACAGTGGCTTATATATAAGAATTGCAAGGCCATTGAAGTATTATCCTGTCTTGTGTGATCAACCAAACTGCAATTCACAGTTTTTTTTACAGAATGGAATACTTTTGTTGGCAAATTCTAGTTTCAGCTAAGATTTCAGATTTCAAATGTATTGTAACCTTCAGTGCAAATACAGGTACATTGTACAGGAGAGAAAAAAGCATAAATGCATTTTTTATTTCTCTCATTTTGTACAAGGTTTCAGTACATCAATAAAATGTTGACTAAAGAAAACTCGACAAGCATTTGTAGTGGCTAGATTTAACAATTTTGATATGAGGCAATACATGTCAGGAAATGCACATGTTAAGTGACTTGAAGGAGAAATAGAAACTAATAAAACACTTGTCATGTCAGTCTTGCATAGTGTATTAACCCAAACACATAAAATGATCCTTTCCCGCCACTTTGCAAGGTGAAGGAATATGAGTAGGTGGAATTGCTGAATTATGGAAGTAGTGTTTCTGAAAAGTTTGGAAGTGACTTCTTCCAGGATAATTTGTACACTTTGAAGTGTCACCCGAACATTTTTGGCAAAACTATAGCATCCGCTTAAGCTGATTGGAGGAATCGAGCACCGATAGAATCCTTCTTTATTTGGAAACTATCTGTATTGGCTGATGATCATTAAAAAATGTCAATCTTAAAAGTTCAAATTTGCCTTTTTACTTTTAGTGATTGATTAATTGGTGATGATTGCCATGGAAAAAAGAAATACGTTTCAAATTTATGTTAGGTCTAATTCTGCCAGGACCAGTCCAGCAATTCCTGTTTCATGCCAGGCATACCTAGAACTGTGGAGAAGATTGATGAATTTGGCAGGAGTTCTAGCTGTTGATATCATTCGGCTTTCTGTACATGGAAAAATTCGACTTGGTGTGGCAACTGCTCTGCCTGTGACCTCAAGAAACTGCAGAGAGTTGTGGACACAGCCCAGCACATCATGGACACCAGCATCCCCTCTGTGGACCCTGTCTATACCTCATACTGCCTCAGGAAAGCAGCCAGCATAACTTAAAGATCCATCCCAAGCATTCTCTCTTCTCACTTCTGCCATTGGGCAGAAGATCCAAAAGTTCTGAAAGCTCGTATCAGAAAGCTCAAGGACAGCTTCCACCCTCTTATTATAAGACTATTAAATAGTTCTGTGCTGTGGTAAGATGGACTCTTGACCTCACAATCTACCTTGTTATGTTATTGCACCTTATTGTTTATTTCCATTGCACTTTCCCTGTAGATGTTGCACTTTATCCTGCATTCTGTTATTGTTTTGCCTAGTCCTACCTCAATGTACTGTGTAATGAATTATTCTGTATGAATGGTATTTAAGACAAGCATTCTGTACCTTGCCAATAAACCAATTCCAAGTCCAATTTCAATTCTGTACATGGAAGAAAATTATGCAGGAAGTATACCACCTCACTTAAAAATTAAAAAAGAATTAAGATATAAAAAAATAGAAAGTGCTAAATAGTGTTTGCTTCCAATTGTTCCTCCACTAATTCATCTTGCCCAGATGTTCCTACAAAAAGAGGAGTGATTTGTGGAAAGAAGGTAGACAACTCTATATGAGGTGACTGTCCTGGAATCATTTTGATGCAAAGCATATAGAAGCAGCTGAGGTGAACCAGAGGTCTCAGCTGCCTTGAGCTGACTTTGAGTTGTAATAGTGGGGAGCAGATAATTCAAGAAGATGTCAATGATAATTTTGCATCAATGCAACAGAGGAGAAAAGTGACATAGAATAGTAAAAGGCTTAGAACAACTAGAATATGAGTTCTTTCTGAAAGTCCTGCCATGCACCAATCTTTAAATTCTGAGTTCTATAGGTGCTTGCAGAAGCTGTGTTAGTAATGGTTGTAGCTTATCAAATCCAATCAGAGAAAGAACTGTAGGAAGCTGAGTGAAATCAAGCTTCTCGCACAGCACAGGCTGCTTGTAGAAAATAAATTGGCAAGCAAGCTGAACACTGAAAATTCTATTGCATTGATAAATGGAATAATTTTATGCACTTTGAAATATCTGTAACATTGTATTGTGTAACAAATATTGTTTTTCAATTGTAGAAAAACCATGAGAATGGCCAAAATAATTTTAAAATGTATTTTGAACAATTATATGAAACGGCCACATTTTTGTTTGTAATAATTCCTCATTAATTGCTTTCCTATGTTCTTAGAAGATTTTAGGAATTTATGTAAATGCTTTGCTTGTATCTGTTAGGATTTGATACTATTCGATTTCAGAGTGAGAGAGAAGCTTACTTTGTATGGTAGAATCGTTTTTATATCTAACGTTTCTTTGTAATGTAGCTCAAAGCTAGTGGTACATTGTCCTGTATAAAATTGAGCTAAGTGATAAAGGCTCACCAAAGCAATGTGCTAACATAGTTCTTGTTCAAAAATCATACAACATCTACATAAATAACTATAAAGGCAACCTATAGTTCAAACATTGTAAGACATTTTGGTGTATCTGCTGGGAAACCATTTGAGGCTATATTAGAGCGTATCAGAAAGTGCAGCAAGTCTGCAACAATTGTTTCCAGTGCAGGCAGCAGGACAACTTTGTCCTGCCTGCATTGTTTACAGCTGTGTGTAGTTAACATTAACTGTGCTGTACATTGGTTTTTAACTTCCAAAGGAGAACAGATTTTATGTGTAGCTCACAACATTTAAAGCTAATTTAAGCTTCTTAAAGCCAGGCTGCACCTTTGAAAAGTGAGATGGCTTGTGAATGTCCCATTTACTGACAGGTGTTTTGAACTTCTTCTAATCTGAGACATTTTGAAGACTGGAGCAAATGAATGATGGTAGGATGCATGGATTTCAATTTGGAAGCTTTGGTAGAAGAGATCCAAAATAAAGCAGATGTACTACATCTGTAAGGAGCCAAGTAGTCTTTATGTCAGATAACTAGAAGCTTAAGGGAGGAAAAAGCTCAGATAGCACCTGTCAAGTGCCTCAAGAGCCCTGATGCAAGAATTTCCACCACCTTTCTCAGATACTTAGCACTGTTGCAAACCTCGCACCTACATACCACAGCTTGCACACATTGCCATCAATTAATCCATGAACACATTGTTCAACATTCACTATCATACTTCTCTCTCTTGGAATTGGTTAATTATTGTCACATCTATCAAGATACGGTGAAAAGCACGTCTTGCCTACTGTTCATACAGAATATGATACAGGGATCATTACACAGTGCATTGAGATAAAACAAGGTAAAACAATAACAAAGTGGAGCATAATCTAGCCAGCTAGAAAAACGGTGCAGACACCCCCATTAGTATGAAGCTGCATCATCTTAACCTTACCACCATGGATAAGGAAATGTTTAACATAAACTGTGGCCACTACTGTGGCATAAGAGGAGCTTAAACCAGAGAAGATTATGATATTCATATGTATAACCCTTCTTCTCAATTCCCATTTCCTCCTTATCCTGCAATCTCTTCTAAATTATGTGCTGCAGTTGATGTACCTAGTGAGGCATGTAGACAGCCATATGAACAGGCATGGATGGAGGGATATAGGTCATGTGCAGCAGATAGGATTCATTTAATGTAGCATTCTCGGTTACAAGTTCTGTGTTAATTTATGTTAATTGGTGTCAACTCATTCACCAAAGCACGTAAGAATGTTTGCACATTATCAAGACGGTGGTCCTCTGATAACAAAAGGTTCACGGCAACATGAACGATCCCTATTATCTCAGGAGGCATCTTATTGAACATTGTTGTGTCTGTGCACAACTACATATAAATTAAATGAAAGCACCCACATGGGAGATGGCTTTAACATTGCTGTATTCGCATTGCAAGGAGAGAGTGAGCAATGTAGTGCTAAATTGGGGGGGGTGGGTGGGGGTCATTGCTCCAAAAGAAATAGATCCATACAGTACAAACACCAGTGTTGATGAAATTCACAACACCTTCAGTGCCCCACACAGCATTTGGCTGATTGACACAAGTGTGCATTTGACTTTTCTTTATGCCATTGAAAGCTACCCTCAACCCCACTACCCACAAAACCTGCTTCCTGACTGTCAGGAATGTAAATTCCATCCCATTGTAAAAGAAAATAGTCATTTATTAAATCACTCGTTTTCTATTCATCATCCATAATGAAAATTCTTATATTTATGGTGGCTTTTGGAACTTGCTGCCAACAGTGAGTTACCCATGCTAACCACAAATCTATAGAGCATGTGGTGATCTGTCTTTCCTGGTTCCAACAGTGTTCATACATTCCTGACATTCAGTAGTGTGAAAAAAGTATTAATAATCATTCACAGAATTTAAAATGTAAATACTTTAAACATTAAAAATTTTGAAAAAATATGAAGTGATTAATATCCATGTAAAATCCAACATCAGAGTACAGTTACCAAAGCCTTAACGAAGGCTAGCTGCCATCATGTTTGGGACTTACACATCTTTAAGGAACCTCAAATTTGGTGGAAAATTAAGGGTCCCTTTACAAATGTGCAAGGGAACTAAGAAATGTTGACTATTCAGCACAGAACTGTTGACCAGTTCCTGCCAAGTGTATTTTATCTTGCATTCTTCTCCTAGCAGTATGTTATATATGAGCAGAAGGATGCAAAATCCCTCAATTTTCACCACAATGAGGTGCAGTTGAATGTGGAAGAACTTAACTTGCAAAGTTAGGAACATATAAGCACATTCTTACTGTTACAGGATGATCATTTTTTGAGGTATGCCAAACCATTTTGCACATGCCCTTGGTTGAATGCCAATAACACACAAAGAGACAGCATAGAGAATTCTCAGATATACCACTCAAGTATTGCTTTTGGAACTCCTCCACCTAGATCTAATGCATTATTTAACCCTCTGTGTAATGCTGGCAGTTTTCTTTCCATGGCTATGTTTCCTTATGTTGAACTTTATCTTTCCAAACAGACTTGGATACGATGTTGTTCTCCTACATTTCTTTAATTTTGGTTTGATTAATTAAATTGATTGGTTGGTTAACTATAGGACCTTGAGCTGAGCCTGTTACTTCTCCACCATCTCAATAGCAGGACCAGATTTAATTGATTAACCTAATGATTCACAATTTAACTGATCAATTACTTCCCAAGCATTCATTTGAAGTAAATATTTTTAAATTGAGTTTATTCAATTAAATTTAATTTTAATTAAGTTTATGTTTTTTAATTTAGTTTATAAAAATATCTATATACAGTATGTGTGTGTGTGTGTGTGTGTGTGTGTGTGTGTGTGTGTGTGTGTATATAGATAGATACGAATGTTCATATGCTAAGTAGTCGTAGAATAACAATTGAATAAATTAATCTAACATTCTTTATAATCATCTAAATTTCTATCCATATGACATTAATTTTCCCCTCCTCCTTTGTTACCAAAAGAGTGATTCCTTAAAAGGTCAAATCCAATTCATAAACATTTTCTCGGCCCTTGCCATACACAGAAAACCCACCTTCACGTCATCTCATTATAGTTTTCACATAGCATAGTGACCAGAACAATGCACAGTACATGAGTTATGGTCCTAATAATGTTTTGTATAGTTCCATGATAGTTACTCTGCTGTTAATTCCTATGCCTTGGTGAATGAGGGCATGTATTCAATATGCCTTCTTTCCATTGGTGCAATGGACATGCACTCATATAATCCTTTCATATTTCTAAGTATTAATCTCTTGTGTTGTGTAGTACCTTGCCTCATTTGCCCTCCCCAAATGTATTACTTGCATTTCTTTTGATTGAATTCTTCTTGAGGAAACATTTTTCCGATAATGGAAGCCTGGAAATGTCTTTAACAAAAGACTGTGGATGATAATGCTAGTGTAGATGAGTAGTTGAAGTAGTTGATGTGGCTGAAGGGTCTGTTCGTATGTTGTTTTCCATATGAACATACCCTTCATTCACTAAGGGAATTATGGGTCAATGGGGCGCAGATTAGTTGTGAAATGGTGGAATGAGCTCAAGGCCTTCATTCTGCCTTCTATTTCATGAATAAATTCTGAATGACTGACAAGCCAGTTAGTTTCCCAAGTAGCTATTTGCCATTTTTTGAAGAAAAGGATTGGGAGTGGTGATTCTAGCAATACCCCACATGGTTTTCATCCTGACCCAGAAGTGGGTCTAAATCTTCAATGGTAAATAGGAAATGAGAACAGGTCAATGTCATGTCAAAGTAACAAACGACTCTCTATTTTTCCAAAATCATGTAACTTCTCAACATAACTTGCCAGTTCCTCATTTTCAATATCAGAATCAATTTAATTAGTTGGCTATCTGCCATTCAGTGCAATGGAAAACAGAACTTGGCAATGTATGATGCCTAGCATTTAGCAGTTTAAGTAAACAAGTCCTTTCCTCCATATTTCAAAATGCTTTGTACGTGTTAAATTATTGTTGTCTTAATATTGACGTAAAATCAATAGGAACCATTTTTGCTTAATTTAGACAAAGAATATAATTTATATGAAATATCCAATGTTATTAAAATACATCTTTACTTGGAAGTTGCACATTCCTTAAAACTTCTGTGAACCTGCTGTTGTGAAAATCCATCATAAACATAATTTTGCAATTCCCTGTTGAGTCTTAGAGTGGTGATTATCCCTGCAGTTATTGATGCTGCACCTTTTATTGCCTATCCATCTGAAAAAGAAGAAGAAAAAGAGATGTATTTAGGAAAGAACAGAAAACAAAACAAAATATTTAGAAAGAGAGAAACAAAGGTGTTATAGAGATACATACAGAAGAGCTAATAGAATATGATAAAGACAGCACTTGCAAGACTATATTCTCCAGCTTCCAGAACAGTACTGTCCAGCTCAGGGTGAAACAACTGGTACCCTGACTCCAGTTTGAATCCCTGTAAGAGCTATTGTGATCAAATAGCACATATAGTAAGAGCTCAGTAGGTTTGTGAAGACACCAGTCTCTTCAAGTTTGTAAAGGCTTGCTAATTGGATTCATTTTTGTTCATACTTGCAGGCACCCAACAATATCCATAACATCAAGCAAAGACAATAGATAATTAGCTCTCAAGACTTGAGCCAGTTGCATATCAATGGATGGTCTTTGTTTTGACAGTTGTCTTATCATTTTCATCCATTGCTGATGAATGGAGCATTGCACCCATCCAATACTTATAGATTCTCCAAGTGGAGGCCTGTGACTTGTGGTGTGCCACAGGGATCAGTGCTGGGTCCATTGTTATTTTCATCTATATCAATGATCTGAATGATAATGTGGTAAATTGGATCAGTAAATTTGCTGATGATACAAAGATTGGAGGTGTAGTAGACAGTGAGGAAGGTTTTCAGAGCCTGCAGAGGGACTTGGACCAGCTGGAAAAATGGGCTGAAAAATGGCAGATGGAGTTTAATACAGACAAGTGTGAGGTATTGCATGTTGGAAGGACAAACCAACGTAGAACATACAGGGTTAATGGTAAGGCACTGAGGAGTGCAGTGGAACAGAGGGATCTGGGAATACAGATACAAAATTCCCTAAAAGTGGCGTCACAGGTAGATAGGATTGTAAAGAGAGCTTTTGGTACATTGGCCTTTATTAATCAAAGTATTGAGTATAAGAGCTGGAATGTTATGATGAGGTTGTATAAGGCATTGGTGAGGCCGAATCTGGAGTATTGTGTTCAGTTTTGGTCACCAAATTACAGGAAGGATATAAATAAGGTTGAAAGAGTGCAGAGAAGGTTTACAAGGATGTTGCCAGGACTTGAGAAACTCAGTTACAGAGAAAGGTTGAATAGGTTAGGATTTTATTCCCTGGAGCGTAGAAGAATGAGGGGAGATTTGATAGAGGTATATAAAATTATGATGGGTATAGAGTGAATGCAAGCAGGCTTTTTTCACTGAGGCAAGGGGAGAAAAAAACCAGAGGACATGGGTTAAGGGTGAGGGGGGAAAAGTTTAAAGAGAACATTAGGGGGGGCTTCTTCACACAGAGAGTGGTGGGAGTATGGAATGAGCTGCCAGACGAGGTGGTAAATGTGGGTTCTTTTTTAACATTTAAGAATAAATTGGACAGATACATGGATGGGAGGTGTATGGAGGGATATGGTCCGTGTGCAGGTCAGTGGGACTAGGCAGAAAATGGTTCGGCACAGCCAAGAAGGGCCAAAAGGCCTATTTCAGTGCTGTAGTTTCTATGGTTTCTATTAGTCATGGCAACAGACCAAAGATTAACCAAAGGATATTATGATTTGTTAATCAGGATAGTTCAATAAACTGAAAGAGTTCAGTTCTTCAGGGAAAAAAAATATTTATTGGGATACAGCACAGAATAGGCCCTTCCAGCAATCCCCCGATTTAATCCTAGCCTAATCAAAAGATAATATAAAATGACAATTTAATCTACCAACTGGTACATCTTTGGACTGTAGGAGGAAACAGGAGCATCCAAAGGAAACACGTGGGGTCACAGCAAGAACATACAAACTTCCTAAAGGCAGTGGCAGGAATTGAACCCGGGTCACTGGTACTGTAAAGCATTGTAGATCTTGGAATCAGTTTGGAGTAGTGATGAATGAAGTTATCCATACTGGTTCAGGAGACTGATGGTTATAGAGTAATATTTACAGAAACCTCATTAACTTCTAACAGAAACTGGACGTATCTCTCAATATACAATACTAAACTGGTGTTATTTTCAATGTCATATTTGCTTTATAGACTGACATTTCTTTTTAAAAGTTTTTAGCATGGGTCCCTGCTAATTAATGCAAAATAGTAATTTTCAAAAATTAATGAAAGGTTTAGGCAATGTCACACCAGCTATTTATGTGCAGCATATGTTTGTGAGTAGCAGCTTATAATGGCATTTTTCACTGACTTGAAGGAAGATCAAAGTTCAAAGTAAATTTTATTATCAAAGTACACATATGTTACCATAGAGTACCTTGAGACTCATTTTCTTGGAGTCATTTACAGGGAAAAAAGAAATACAATAGAATTTTACAAAGAGCAATTCATTAACAGATAAAAACTGACAAACAACCAATGTGCAAAAGAAGACAAAGTGTGCAATTAAAAATAATATTGAGAACATGATTTGTGAAGAGTCTTTCAAATTAAATTTGTAGGTTTTAGAATCAGTTCAGAGTAGTGATGTATGAAGTTATCCATACCGTTTCAGAAGACTGATGGCTGCAGAATCATAACTGTTCCTGACATGGTGGAATGGGACCAAGGGCTTCTGTACAATGTGATTATCTACATAACGTACATACCTATGCTGGTAGTAGTGAGAAGAGTCCATGGCCTGGATAGTGGTGGTCTTTGATAATGGAGTTCAAAGTTCAAAGTAAATTTATTATCGAAGTACGTATATGTCGCCATATACTACCCTGAGATTCACTTCCTTGCGGGCATGTTCAGGAAGTCCAAGAAACATAATAGAACCCAACAGGATGAACAAACAAATAATGTGCAAAAGACAACAAACTGTGCAAATACAAAAGAAAAAAGAAATAATAATAATAATGAATAAATAAGCAATAAGTATCAAGTACATGAGTTGAAGAGTTCTTGACAGTGAATTCATAGGCTGTGGGAACAGTTCAGTGAGGAGGTGAGTGAAATTATCCCCACTGGTTCAGGAACCTGATGGTTGAGGGATAATAACTGCTCCTGAGCCTGATGGTGTGGGTCCTGAAGCTCCTGAACCTTCTTCCTGATGGCATCAGTGAGAAGAGAGCATGGCCTGGGTGTGGTGGTCCTTGATGACGGATGTTGCTTTCCTGCAGAGAACTCCATGTAGATGTGCTCAATTGCAGGGAGAGCTTTGCATGTGGGCTGTATGCACTACCTTTACATAGGATTTTCCATTCAAGGGCATTTGTGTTTCAATACCAGGCCGTGATGCAACCAGTCAATATCCTCTATGCCACACATCTATAGATCTTTGTCAAAGTTTTAAATGTCATGCAGAATCATGGCAAACTTCGAAGGAAGTAGAGGTGCTGCCCTGCTTTCTTCGTAAATTCACTTACATGGTGGGCCCTGTTTAGAACTTCTGAAATGATAACACAGAGGAATTTATGGTTCCTGACCCTTTCCAACTCTGATCCCCAGTGAAGACTGGCTTATGGACCTCTGATTTCCTCCTCCAAAGTCAATAATCTGGTCCTTGGTCTTACTGACATTGAGTGAGAGGTTGTTGTATTGGCACTACTCAGCCAGATTTTCAGTCTCTCTCTTACATGCTGATTCATCGGATGCTGCATTCTTGTGACATCGCTCTCTGTAAACGTTCTCAGTGGTGGGGAGGGCTTTACTAGAGAGTTATATAAAGCCCCCTGAACAGTAGCCAGGAAGCAGGATATAAATTTCAACAGGAAATAGAAAAGACACGTAATAAGGGCAATGTTATGATAGTCATGGGGGGATTTCAATATGCAGGTAGATTGGAAGAATCAGTTTGGTGCTGGATCCCAAGAGAGGGAATTTGTAGAATGCCTACAAGATAACATTTTTAAGCAGCTTGTGGGTGTTGTGTAAAGAACCAGATTTGATAAAAGAGCTTAAGGTTAATGAACCCATAGGAGCCAATTTCCATATTATGATACAATTTACCCTCTAGTTTGAGAAGGAGAAGATAAAGTCAGATGTGTCAGTACTGCATGGAGTAAAGAGAATTACAGCGGCATGAGAGAGGAGCTGGCCAAAGTTGATTGAAAGGGGACACTAACAGGGCTGACAGCAGAACAGCAATGGCTGGAGTTTCTAGGGGTAATTTGGAAGGGACAGGATAGATACTGTGTATCTCTATGATGAAGAAATATTCTGAAGGGAAGATGAGGCAACGATAGCAGACAAGAGAAGTCAAAGACAGGATAAAAGCAAATGAGAGGGCATATATTAGAGCAAAAAATAGTGGAAAGTTAAAGGATTGGGAACCCAGAGAAATCAACTAAAAGAAAAGATGAAATATGAAGGTAAGCAAGCCAATACTATCAAAGAGGTTACCAAAAGTTTGTTCGGGGATATAAAGAGTAAAAGAGAGGTGAAAGTGAATATTGGACCTCTAGAAAATGAAGCTGAAGAGGTTGTAATGGGGGACAAAGACATGGCAAATGATTTAATAAGTATTTTGCATCAGTCTGTGGAAGACACTAGCAATATGCCAGAAATTTCAATATGTCAGGGGCAGAAGGGAGTTTAGTTGCTATTACTAAGGAGAAGGTGTTTGGAAAGCTGAGAAGTCTGAAGGTAAGTAAATCACCTGGACCAAATTGAAACAACCTAGGGTTCTGAAAGAGGTCGTTGAAAAGATTGTGAAGGCATTAATAATGATCTTTCAAGATAATAGGCCAGTTCACTTGACTTCGGTGGTTGGGCAAACGTTGGAGACCATTATTAAGGATAAGGTTTCAGGGTACTTGAAGGTGCATGATAAAAAAGACCAAAGTCAGCATGGTTTCCTTAAGAGGAAATCTTTGGTGAAACAATAGGCAGGATAGACAAAGGCGAGTCAGTGGATCCTGTTTACTTGGAGTTTCAGAGGGCCTTTGACAAGATGGCACATATGAAGCTGCTAAACAGGTTAACAGCTATGGTATTACAGGTAACATACCAGCATGGATAGAAGACTAACTGGCAGGAGGCAAAGAGTGAGGCAGATAAAGGGGAGCTATTCTGGTTGGCTACCAGTGAATCACAGTGTTCTGCTGGGGTTGGTATTGGGACCATTTCTTTTCATGTTATATGTCAATGAATCAAATGATGGAATTGATGGCTTTGTGGCGAAGTTTACAGATAACACAAAGTTAGGGTGAGATGCAAGTAGAGCTGAGGAAGCAGGGAGTCTCCAGAAGGACTTGGACAAATTGGGAGAATAGACAACAAAGTGGCAGGAGGAATATTGTTTACGAAAATGTATGGTCATACACGCTGATGGATGGAATAAAGGCATAGACTATTTCTAAACGGGGAGAAAATTCAAAAATCTGAGGTGCAATGGGTCTTGGGAGTCCTTGTGCCGGATTTCTTAAAGGTTAATTTGCAGGTTGAGTCAGTGGTAAGAAAGGCAAATGCAATGTCAGCATTCACTTCAAGAGGACTAGAATATAAGAGCAAGGATATGGTATTGAAGCTTTATAAAGCATTGATCACACTGCACTTGGAATATAGTGAGCAGTTTTGGGCCTCTTTTCTAAGAAACGATGTGATGGTATTGGAATGGGTCCAGAGGAGGTTCATGAGAATGATTCCAGAAAAGGAAGGGTTAACATATGAGGAGCATTTGATGGCTCTGGGACTGTACTCGTTAGAGTTTAGAAGAATGAGGTGAATCTCACTGAAACCTATGGAATATTGATAGGCCTAGATAGAGTGGATGTGGAGAGGATGCTTCTTACAGTGGATGAGTCTAAGACAGAGGGCACATACTCAGAATAGAGGGATGTCCATCTAGAACAGAGACAAGAAGCAATTTCTTTAGCCAGAGGGTGGTAAATCTGTGGAGTTCCTTGCCACAGATGGTTGTGGTGGCTAAATAATTGAGAATATTTAAAGCGGAGGTTGATAAGTTCTTGGTTAGTCATGGCGTCAAAGTTTACAGGGAGAAGGCAGGAAATTGAGGATGTGAGGAATAATAAATCAGCCTTGATGGAATGGCAGAGCAGACTTGCTGGGATAAGTGGCCTAATTTTTCTCCTGTGTTATGGTCTTAATGGTAAAATGCAATTAATTGCATGTCTTTGTCTTTTATTGAATCAGTTAAATCTGTAATATATGTTCAATATCAAAATATTTGAATAAACATTTTATGTGTTCAAGTTTTTTTTTCTTTCACACATTACTTGAGCCATAATTTGTATATTTGAGATTGGAAATGTTATAGAGATTTACTTTTAATACATTTAGCAGTTTAATGTTAAGTCTGAGAAATGGCCACTCTTTCTGCTAAAATCTACGTCTCAACTTTTCCATTATTCAACTGTATTTTAAATTTTGCAATTATTTTGAATTATATTAACCATCTATGAATGAAGCAGTTGTGCCTTTCATATCATAGATTGCTATATTTGAGATTGGAAATGTTATAGAGATTTACTTTTAATACATTTATCGGTGTAATGTTAAGTTTGAGAAATGGCCACTCTTTCTGCTAAAATCTACGTCCCAACTTTTCCATTATTTAACTGTATTTTAAGTTCTGCAATTATTTTGAATTATATTAGCCATCTATGAATGAAGCAGTTGTGCCTTTCATATCATGGATTGCTGCAGAAGTTGAACTTTAGCTGATCTTGTTTGTGTCACCCTTTATCATTGTTCATGTGGGCTTCTTTTCAGGAATAGTGTGCATTCAGTTCTATATTTAAAGGAACAATTGGACTTAATCTTGCAATCTATTTCTCAGGGTGTCTTGAATTTTTGTTTGTGTAGCTGAATGCTGAAGTCCAATTTACTGTATCCTTAAAGTAAGATGTTGATGCATTTGATTATTCAACCCTTCTGCTGCCAGATTCGCTATTAAGTCCACTGCTGGAGCAGTTCATTTCATTTCACAGACCCAGATTCATTTTACAGCTGATGGAACAATTACAATCATTAATTTGAATGTAGTTGTCAATCCTATGGAAGAGTGCATGTGTTTTATTTATTTTATGTTTTCTTTAATGATTTGCTAGTTCCAATTAACTTTGCATTTATTTACTGTTAAGCATTTGAATCCTCTTTAATAGATTTTAAAACTGACTATAAGTGAGACACCCACCAAAAAGAGTAAAAAAGCTTTTCACAGCTTTTGAAAGCCAGATACTTGATCACAGGAGGGATCACTCACTTACAGTGTGGATCACTCACCACCTTTTGCACCTGGAAGAAGTGCAGATGGATGGGAACTGCATGCACTATGCAGCCAGTCAGCAAGCTATGTGTGCTTAGTTCTGGAGCATACAGTCAGCTTCCATCACCTTTTCAAAAGAGCATGTCAGTATATTATCATTAGGCACTGTACAAATCATCAGCCATTATTTCTTTTGCCAGTTATCTTAAATTGGTAAAATTATATCCATGCATCAATGATTTCAAACTCTATGAAATAAATATATAAATGGACTATTTTGGCTAGCAGGGACACAAATACCTTTGCTGAACAGTGGGTCAAATGGCATGACACTGCTATAAATACCCTAGGTGTATTTAAGGAGTGGTAATTTTCAAATTTAAATAGAAAAGTGCTACTATTACTGAATGTCAGATTTTATGAATTGGTCACACTAAATCAGTAATTGCAGTTCAGTTATTCCAAGTTGCTTCATTTTAAATTAATATCTTAAACATAACTGCAACAGGTCATTGTTATATTTTGGAATTTACACAATTTTTAATTATGCATTTCTGATGTAAATTTAGTTACATTGAAAATCATACATATTTAAAAATATGAATATTCATCAGATATATCTACCACTGAATGTATTAAATGACCCGTTCAGGCTGCTTGAGAGACTTAATACAGTGTGGGGTTTGTTCAAATGGCTGACTGGTGTAAGAGGGTTAGCTGGTTCAGCCCTGCACATCCAAAGGCAATAAATGTAAGCAGCAGCAGTCTGCCAGAGGCGAGTCCAGGCGTTGGCATTGTCCAATCTAATCCACCTCAATGTGTTTTACAGTGCATCCACAGTAGTGCACAGATTTAGACCTTCTATCTTTGCCGAATTCATAACCCTGGAGGAATTTACAAATTTAAGACCTCCTTTGAGTTAAACAACTACTTCGTCATAAAAGCAAAATAAAATATTAATTTGTTTTAACTCACCGTGGAATTCTCCTCCACCTCCACCCTGCTACAAAATATGTCAGTCAGTAATGTTGAAACTTGTTATAATTCGGTCTTAAGCTGTACACAGAACTATTGGTCTTATATGAAATGTTGTACTGTCAAGTTGATGCCATAAACTAGTCTTTGATGAATTTCCCATATCTAGGCCCAAGGTGAAGCAACCATTGCTGTCCAATTAGGGAAATGCTTTTATACTTCACTCACATCATTTATCACTCTGAACTCAAGGTGAAGAGCACCAGCAAAATTACAGCTATATACTGTAAAATCAGTAATGTTTATGGTGCATGAACATTTTGTCTTCTCTGATTTGAAAATGATGGAGAGAAAGATCTGCAAGATCTAGTTTCTTTCCCTCCACGATCAGATTACCAAATGGAGAATGAACCCATGAACACTGCCTCACTATTTTGTGGGTGGGTGAAGCAGAGCCAGAGGACTAGAGGACCAGAGGACCAGAGGACCAGAGGCCATGGCAGGACAAGCCACTGCAGGAGATGTACCATCGCCAGGTATCATTAGAGGTGGCTGACATAAGAAAGTCCTACCAATGGCTGGAAATGGCAGGTCTGGGTGACAGCACAGAGGCACTGCTCATGGCTGCACAAGAACAGGCACTGAGCACAAGAGCAATAGAAGCCGGGTCTATCACACCAGACAAGACCCAAGATGCGGACTGTGTAAGGAATCCACTGAAACCATCCAGCACATAGTAACAGGGTGCAAGATGCAGGCAGGGACAGCATACACTGAATGGCACAACCACGTTGCAGGAATTGTGTACAGGAATATCTGCACTGAGTATGGATTGGACACTCCCTAGTCCAAATGGGAAACACCCAAGAAGGGAGTAGAGAATGACTGAACTAAGATCCTGAGGGACTTCCAATTACAGACTGATAAGCAGGTACTGGCCAACCAACCAGACATAGTAATATTGGACAAGGAACAGGAAAAAACAATAGCAATAGATATGGCAATCCCGAATGACAGTAACATCAAGAAGAAAGAATATGAGAAGCTGGAGAAATACCAGGGTTTGAAAGAGCAGATGGAGAGGATGTGGAACGTTAAAGCCAGAGTCATCACAGTAGTGAAAGGAGCACTTGGAGCTGTGACACCTGGACTGGGAGGGTGGCTCCAACAAATCCCGGGACAATATCTGAGATCTTGGTCCAGAAGAGCGTACTATGAGGAACAGCAAGGATACTGTCCTGAACCCTCAAGCTCTCGGGCCTTTGGTAGAGGACCTGAGATTGAAGGAAACATACACATACACACAACCCATAAAGTGTGGGAAAAATATATATAGATAGATATATACACACACACATACAGTACTGTGTAAAAGCCTTAGGCACCTGTATATAGCTAGGGTGCCTAAGACTTTTGCACAGTACTGTATTTGTCAATGTGGAACGGAGAGCGAGTCTGTAAATCTGGCAGGAGCAAAGGACGTTGAGAAAGGCAAGGGTGGAGCGCTGCAGGAGGCTGTGGGAGAAGGCGTGGCAGGTGGCAGAGAAGGAGTGTCGGGGCAAGGGGTGGCACGAGTGCAGACACACTTGGCCTTACACGCCAGGCAAGGTTATTTGATTCTAAACGATTGGTTTATTGATATTACAGAATGTCTCTCTGGTACTTCCTGATCCATCCCCTCTCCCTTCTCCTTTTCCCAACCATGATTCCTCTCTCCCTGCTCCCTTCCCACTCTCAGTCCACAATAGAGACCCACATCAGAATCAAGTTAATTACTTACGTCAGGACGCTATTTATTGACTATAGCTTAGCATTTAACACCATGATTCCTACAGTCCTGATTGAAAAGCTACAGAACCTGGATCTCTGTACCTTCCTCTGCAACTGGCTTCTTGACTTCCTAACCAGAAGACCATTGGCGTTAACTCCTCCACCTCACTGACAATCATCACTGGCACAGTTCAGGGATGTGAGCCTAACCCTCTGCTCTACTCTCTCTACACCCGTGACTGTGTGGCTAGGCATAGCTCAAACCACATCTATAAACTTGCTGATGATCCAACCATTATTGGCAGAATTTCAAATGATGATGAAAGGGTGTAAGGCAGCTAAATATACCAGTTAGTTGAGTAGTGTCGCAGCAACAACCTTACACTCATTGTCAGTAAGATCCAAGAGCTGGTTAAGGACTTCAGGCAGAGTAAGACGAGGGAACATAAACCAATCCTCATAGTGAATCTGAAGTGGAGAGAGTGAGCAGTTTCAAGTTCCGGGGTGTCAATATCTCTGAAAACCTAACCTGAACGCAATGTATTGATGCAGCTATAAAGAAGGCAAGACAGTGGCTATAGTTCATTAGGAGTTTGAAGAGATTTGGTTTATCAACTGAAACACTTGAGAACTTCTGATGTACTGTGGAGAGCATTCTGACTGGCTGCATCACCATCTTGTATGGGGGGGTGCGTGGGGAGAGGTCTACTGCACAAGATCGAAATAAGTTGCAGAAACTTGTAAAATTAGTCAGCTCTGTCATGGGTACCAGCCTCCATAGTATCCAAGTCATCTTCAAGGAGCGGTCCATCATTTAGGATCCCCACCACCCAGGACATGCCCTCTTCATACAGTTACCATTGGGAAAGAGGTACAGGAGCCTGAAGGCACACACTCAGTGACTCAGGAACACTTCTTCATCTCTGCCACATGATTTCTAAATGGACGTTGGACCCATGAACACTACCTCACTACTATTTTTATTTCTATTTTGCCCTACTTGTTTTAACTTAACTATTTAATGGAGATATATGTACTTTATGTAACTCATTTTTCTCTATATCTATCATATATTTAATTGTACTGCTGCCGTAAAGTTTATAAAGTTCACAACATATGCCAGTGATATTAATTCTGACCCTGATTCTGAACTTTATCATCGCTCACCTATGTCATGAAATTTGCTTTTTTTTGTGGCAGCAGTGTATTACCATACATAATATTACCACAGTGCTGTGCTAAAGTCATAGGCATTCTAATATATATGTGTGCCTAAGACCTTCACACAGTACTCTACATATAGTAATTTTTATGGTTTGCACTATACTGCTGCCAGAGAACAACAAATTCCACAACATAAGTCAAGGATAACAAACCGGATGTTGATTTTGTTCTGATTAGGAGTACCATCCAGCTCTCTCATTGACTGTTCTTTCTCTATAATGGGAAAGAGTCAAAAGCTGGAGGTCAGTTGAAAAGTGTCACTAATGTGGAGCTGAGTGAGGTGAAACAGGACTAATGCCTTTGATGTAGCTTTCTCCTTTCAGATTTATTTAAGCTTGTGATAAAAAAGCTTGTTTTGTTGAAACCATCTGGAAAGGCATCTGTTTTCTCCGACGTTACTGTGCTTTTCTACTGATTATTTTTTATCATATCTGACAGAAAGGGGAAGAACTACAGCACAGAAATAGGCCCTTTGGCCCATCTAGTCCATGCTGAAATATTATTCTGCCTAGTCCCATCGACTTGCACCTGGACCACAGCCCTCCGTACCTCTCCCGTCATGTATTTATCAAAACTTCTCTTAAATGTTGAAATCAAACATGCATTCAACACTTCTACTGGCAGCTCTTTCCACCATCTGAGTGAATAAGTTCCCTCTCATATTCCCCTTAAACATTTCACCTTTCACACTTAACCCATGACCTCTGGTTCAAGTCTCACCAACCTCAATGAAAAAGCCCGGTTGCATTTGCCCTCTCTATGCCCCTTCTAATATTTTTACCTCTGACAAGTCTCCTCTCATACTCTGACACTCCAAGGAATAAAGCCCTAACCTACTCCACTTTTCCCTGTAATTCGGGTCCTGCTACATGCTCGTTGTGGCTTGTCTCAGAACAATAAGGTTCCAGTCCCACCTGGTGTGTGACATAAGACAGCAAATTATGAATAAAGGTCAGTAACAACATCCTTGCAGCAATCCTGCAGCTGTTCAGTATGGATAACAAAGGCTTTTTGCTGAACACATGACTGATGACTCAAGTCTCCAGCACACCCATGCATGTGTTGCATCAATATAATTAATAGTCTTTTTGAAGCATGACATGTAATAGAAGAGGGCACTTATGCTGAAACAACTCTTCTGTTTCCTGGACTGCACTGAAAGCACTCCATGGAAAAGTGGACATCAAATTGCCGCATGCTGCACAGCCTTGCCAACCTGAACAAAGGGGCTCTTGGCATCAGGTGAGCTGAAAAATGAAGAGGCAAAAATCAAGTAAGAGCCTCAACAACTACTTTCTGCATGGGTTTTCTATAAGGAGGTAAATTGAATGTGGTGAACATTATCAATTACTCACCCATTGTCTGCCATTAAAAAAAAGAGATACAGCACAGTCCACAATCCTGCCCCATCCAATTACACCCACATGACCAATTAATCTACTAACCCATGCAGCTTTGGAATGTGGGAGGAAACCAGAGCGCCCTGTGGAAACCCACACGGTCACGGTGAGAATGTACAACCTCCTTACAGACAGGAATGGGAATTGAACTCAAGTTGCCATGCTGTATTAGCAATACACTATCATGCCACCAAAGAGTTCTTCCATTGTCAACGAACTGCTGTGGTCACTTGTCCACAATCTAGGCACAAAGGCCATCACAAACTAAGCATTGCAAACCAAATTATTATTTCATTCCATATTACATTCTGGTAGAAGTGTCACCCTTTGTTAATGTCAATTGTGGGCTTTTTTTCATATTACTTCAGTGAGGTGCTCCTCCAGTAGCTGTAGCAAGGCCAATATCTGGCTCATTCCTGGAAACCGACTTGCTTTCAGTCAAGGAGAATTCAGCTGGACTTACTGGATGATATTAAGCAGTTGAAAATCTGCTCATAACCGCATCCCCATGACATGCATGACAGTAGTCTTGACTGGTTGAAAAGCCAGCAATGACAAAGGATCTGGTGGGGTGGTGGGGTGAGAAAGATGAATGCCGTTGTTCAGAGGTGCCAGCAAGTTTGTCGTCTTATGAGCCATTGTTATGCTCTCATGAATTTATCAGAAGACAGATGGGTAAAATGCTGAAATGGCCTGTAATCAACTTTGAGCATTGGAAATCAGAGCCTTGTTTTCAACAGTCTGAACTTGCGTGATCTTGCGGTAACACAGTTTCAGCTTTACTTGAACTATCAAAATTTAAATGACTGTTTCTTGTGCAGCAATAGAAACTGAGGTATCAGCCTTTTGGTGCTAAGTTGTTTTTGGACCTTTGAAGTTAGCCAATGTATCTCTGTGAAAACATAACATAAGAAACAATAATTAGTCCCTTGTGACCTCTTTAGAGGCCCTCCATTGATCATGGCTGACTATGGATGTTGTGTCCTAGCTGTCTACGTCGACGTGCATGCCAGTACGCAGGCCAGGGTAGCACGATGTGGAGAGCAAGCTGTTGCCCATGCAGCAGCCTCCCCCTCCCCACACAGATGATGATTCTAAACGAATGGCAAGGGCCGATATTGTTTAGTACCAGCAGCATCGCAGGAGTTGCCAGTCAACATTGAACTCAATGTAGGACTGCCTCAGGGACTCCAGATTTTTCCTCAGAGTTTACTCCCAAAGCCTTCCCCATGAGTGGGTATAGCTGCAAGCCAACAGAGTTTCAAGGTCAGAGTTTTCCTTCTCCTAGCTAAGCTTCTAGCGATGGCTTACAAACCCCATTTGCTCAAAGTGACTGGTTTTAAGGTGCCAGGAACCCACCCTTGCTCCTTCTCCTCTCAGTAGAAATGGTTCCACTGGGCTTATGTGAAGGCCAGGAGCTGGACTTGGTTGTCAGAAGCTAATTGAGGTGCTTGCCATTGGGAGTGGGAACTCTCCCACTAACACCAATGACTACCCCCTCCCAAGCAATGACAATTGATCCATACTTAGTCTCAGTGCCATATTTACTTACATTCTGTCCTCACACTCCTTGACTCCTATGTATTCTTATCCACTTTCTCCTCAGCTCTCTGGGCTAGTGAATTCCTTGGTTCTCAACCCTGTCAGAAACTTCTCTGCCTTCCTCCTCCTCGTCCTCCTTTTCACTAAACTAAATTAAATAACTTTTATTTTGTAATTCTGTCCTCCTAGTTCCAGATGCTTTCACTAGGGGAAACACCCTTTTAGCATCTATCCTGTCAACTCACTTCAGAATCTTGTATTATGATCACCTCTCATTAGTCTATAAACTATGAGTATATGCCCTATTGGGTCAACCTTTCTTAATATGTCAAATCCTTCTTCTCAGAAACTTCTCTGTACTGCCTCCAATGCTTCTTTACCTATGAGGACCAAAGATGTATATAACACCCCAAGTGTGGTCTTCCGGGCTCCTTGTAAACTGCAACAACATCTCCTTACTTTTATACTCCATACTCCTTGTAACTGAAGTAAACATTCCAAAAACCTTAGTATCTTGCTGTACCTGCATGTGTAACTTTTTACTGCTCTACATTCTATGGCTCCCAGATCAGTTATACAATAATATTTCTTATCATCTCAACCCATTTAAGTAACAATTTCATTTTTCATTCCTCCTGTGAAAGTGGATAGCTTCACATTTTTTCAGTATTATTTGTAATTTCCAACTTTCATCCCACTGATTTAACCGATCTATGTTCCTCTGCAGGCTTTTTGTGTCTCACATCTTGCTGACCCACCTTATTTAGTATTGTCACCATATTTGGCTGCAGCACAATTAATCCATCGTTCCAAGCCATTAATGTAGTTGAGTTTCTAGCACTGGTCCATACAGTCTGACATTAGCTACTGATTGCCAATCCAAGCATGACCCATTTAACTCTACTCTCTCTATTAGTTGGCACTAACCCTATGTGCTCTTACTTTCTGCAGTGACCTTCTCTATTTGGTACCTTTGCAAACGCCCTTGGAAAATCCAAATACGTCGTATCCAGCCCATTTGTTACATTCTCGGAGGATTCCAGAAAAGTTATCAACCAGTCACTTTCTTTAAGTGTGTGGTTCCATCAAGTCCATATCAGTCACATTAGTTTGTCTTGTATGTTTTTTTCTGGTAATTGCAATTTTTATGTTTCTCCCTCTCTATTGTCTCTTGATTATTATTGCTGTGTCTTAAGTTGCTGCTATCATGAAAACAGTAATGTAGAGTCTCTTCCTGTTTTCCTTTCCCATGATTGATTCCCAAGTTTATTCCATAAGGAACTAAAGAGTACATTATCTGTTCTGTTCATTTGGATATAACTGTAAAAGTTCTTATTTTCTGTAGTTACATTATATTCTAATTTTCTCTCATACTCCCTTTCCAAAAAATTAACAATCTTCTGGTCTACCACTAATCTTCACAACACTGTATGCTATTTCTTTCGAGTTGAAACCATTCTTAACTTCCCAAATTAGCCATGAATGGTACATCTTTCTCATGAATATTTTATCTCTTTTCATAATTGCCTTCATTTGTGTCCAAACCTAGTTTCTCACCCTTGAGCAGAGTTTGAAGCTCTACTATACTTTCCTAAGGGATCTTTTACAATGATGTCATTAATTAATCCTGTTGCATTATGCAAAACCAAAACTAAACCATAGTTGGTTCCTCAACATATTGCTGTAAAGAGCTGCCATGAATGTGCTCCAAGAACTTGTCCTCAAGCTAAACCTGTTAATTTTAATTTGTATGATTTGTGGTAATAAAAATCATCCATGATTATTGCAGCACCTTCCTTACAAACCCCCATTACTGTTTGATTTATGCTTTGTGTGAACAGCCATAAGTAGGCAGTACATTACCGAGGACCTCATTTGTTCTTTACATACTGGCTGTGTGGTGAAAAAAGCACAACAGCAGCTCTTTCACCTTAGACGGTTGAAGAAGTTCGGCATGAGTCCCCAAATCCTAAGGACTTTCTGCAGGGGCACAATTGAGAGCATCCTGACTGGCTGTATCACTGCTTGGTATGGGAACTGTCCTTCTCTCAATGCACAGGACTCTGGAGAGAGTGGTGTGGACAGCCCAGCGCATCTGTGGATGTGAACTTCCCACTATTCAGGATACTTATAGCGACAGATGCGTAAAAAGGGCCTGAAGGATCGTTGGAGACCCAAGTAACCCTAACCACAGACTGTTCCAGCTGCTGCCATTCAGGAAGCAGTACCACAACATTAAAGCCAGGACCAACAGGCTCCGCGACAGTTTTTTCCACCAGGCCATCAGACTGATTAATTTACGCCGACACAATTGTATTTCTGAGCTATATTAACTGTTCTGTTGTATATCTTACTGTATATACTATTTATTACAAATTATTATAATTTCCGCATTGCACATTCAGACAGAGACATAATGTAAAGATTTTTACTCCTCATGTATGTGAAGAATGTAAGAAAGAAAGTCAATTCAGTTGTCTTATCATGTAGCTATTGTTAGGGCCTATGTGTTCTTCAGTGACTTCTTGCTATTTCTTATCTGATTCTATATCGTGAGTTTCTAAGCGAGTATTATTGAGAATCAGAATTAGGTTTATTATCACTGTCTTTTATAATGCGATTTTATATTTTTTTTGCAGCTGTATAGTACACAGACATAAAATTTTAAAAATAAAATTGAGTGGAAAAGGAAATAGTGTAGAAGATACAGAGATACTGTAGAAGAGATATAGATAGGTTAAGTGAGTGAGCAAGGGTCTGGCAGATGGAGTACAATGTTGATAAATGCAAGGTCATCAATTTTGGAAGGAAAAATGAAAGAGCAGATTATTATTTACATGGTAAAAAAAATTGCAGCATGCTACTGTGCAGAGGGACTTGGAAGTGCTTGTGCATGAATCACAAGAGATTGGTTTGCAGGTGCAGCAGACTATCAAGAAGGCAAATGGAATGTTGACCTTCATTGCTAGGGGGATTGAACTTAAGAGCAGGGAGGTCATGGTGAGGCAGAACCCTGTACAGTTGCAGCATACCTGGAGACACACCTTGCGTACTGCACGCAGTTCTGGTCTCCTTACCTGAAGAAAGATATACTGGCTTTGGAGGCAGTGCAGAGGAGGTTCACCAGGTTGTTTCCAGAGATAAGAGGGTTAGACTATGAGGAGAGGTTGAATTGCCTGAGACTGTACTTGCTGGAATTCTGAAGAATGAGAGGAGATCTTATAGAAACATATAAAATTATGAAAGGGATAAATAAGATAGAGGCAGGATAGTTGTTTCCACTGGTAGGTGAGATTAGAACTAGGGGGCATAGCCTCAAGATTCAGGAGAGTAGATTTAGGATGGAGATGAGGAGGAACTGCTTTTCCCAGAGAGTGGTGAATCTGTGGAATTCCCTGCCCAATGAAGCAGTGGAGGCTGCCTCAGTAAATACATTTAAGACAAAGTTGGATAGATTTTTACATAATAGGGGAATTAAGGGTTATGGGGAAAAGGCGGGTAGGTGGAGATGAGTCCATGGCCAGATCTTATCGATGGCGGAGCAGGCTCGACAGGCCAGATGGCCTACTTCTGCTCCTGTTTCTTACGTTCTTATGTTCTAATGCTAATAAATAAATAATGCAAATAAACAGAATAATAAGGTAGTGTTCATAGGTTCGTGGACAGTTCAGAAATCTGAAGATGGAGGGAAGAAGCTGTTCCTGAATCATTCCTCATCTCTGCGGTAATCTCATCCTTTATTGACAGAGCTACTTTGTTTCCTTTTGCTTCCTGCCTATGCTTTGTAATCTGCAGGATGAATGCATAGACTGGGAAAACAATAGCCTCTCAGCGCAAAATACTGTACTATGTTGTTTCTCGACACAAATGCTCCTTGACAATATTCTTTGACAGGCTTTCATTTTATTATCGATGCCCAGCAGCTCTCATCAATAGACTTCCTTATCAAAATTCTTATCTATGAGCATTTTGTAACAGAATGCAATTACAACTCAACCTCCTGATGTCAACTGCTGTGTGCACATCTGGGCTGGATGTGGCCAGCAAGAGAGCTAAAACAAACAAAAAAAGATCAAATCCTATCATCTATTCTTCCTTTTACATCTCATAGCTTCACATTTTCTGACTTACAACCTACAGATCAAGTTACAATGCATCTTCGTCATCACAGTTTTTAAACAGTTCCTCCACTTTGTGACCAGGTTTTATTCTTGGGTATCTTAAGCATTTGAATGGAACGCCATAGTTCACCATTTCCAAGATCAGATTACATTATCTGCCACACGGTACCTTCACCATTTCCAAGATCAGATTACATTATCTGCCACACGGTACCTGTTGCTATCCATTTTAGCACCTTCACTCCCAGCCCAACTCCAGCAAAACCTTTGCTATTCAAATGCCAATGCGTACAAGGTAATATTAATCCCACATTCTAACAATCGCCAGAAAGAGAAATGGCTGTCCCCATAAGCTATGATGACAGAACCACAACCAAATTACCTTTTTTGATAATAGTCATTGACCAGAGGATTAACTGGACCAATCTAGTCGACAAAAGTTGAACAAGAGCTGGGTGATTTTCTGTGACTGTTTCACCAACTAAACCCAAAAATTCTGAACATTTTCAGATTCCAGTGCTCTAGAGAAAACAACCCAGGTTTGTTCAATATCTCTTTATAGCACACGCCTCTAATCCAGACAGCGTTCTGGTAAATCTTCTATTCACCGTCTCCAAAGCCTTCCACTTCTTTCCTATAATGAAGCAACTATAATTGAATGCAATAGTCGCGATCAGGGGTTCCCAACCTAGGGTCTACAGATCCCTTAGTTAATGGTAGGGGGTCCATGGCCTAAAATAGGTTGGAAATCCCTGCTCCAGGTGAGCCTAACTGGAGTTTTATTAAGCTACAAAATATCTTCCCAACTCTTGATCTCATTCCTCAACTAATATGCCTTCTTTACCACCCTATGAATCTGAGTAGCCATTTTCAAGGAGCTGTGGGCTTGGATCCCGAGATCTGTTGAGATTTTTGACAGGTCTTGCTGCTAAGAGTGTACAGCCCTTCGCATTTGATCTCCTAAGGTGCAACTCTTCATATTTGGATGTGTTAATCTCCATCTGCCATTTCTCTGCCCATATCTGAACTGATCTAAGGCAGTATCCAAAACACCACTGATCTTCATATTGTATACAAACTTACTAACCCATCCACCTACATTTTTGACAAGATCATTCACATATATTTTTAACAGCAGAGGTCCCAGTACTGATCATTGCAAAACACCACTAGTCACAGGCCTTCAGTCAGAAGTCCCATCAATGACTACCCTCTATCTTCTATGGTCAAGCCAATTCTGAATCCAGACTGCCAATTCACATGGATCCTATGCATCTTAATTTTCTGGATGAGCCTCCCATGAAAGACCTTGACAAACACCTTACCAAAATCCATTTAGACAATATCCACAGCTTTACCTTCATCAATCACCTTACTCAACATCTTGAAAAACTCAATCACATTTGTAAGACACGACTTGCCCAAAAAAAAGCCATGCTGACTGTCCTTAATTAGGCCATGGTTTTTTCAAATACTCTAAATCCTATCCCTAAGAGTCCTCTCCAGCCAATTCCCTACCACCGACATGAGGCTTACTGGTCCATAGTTTCCATGATTATCACTTCTTGCCTTCTAGACCATTCCCCCAGTCTACCAGGATCTTTCATGTGGCTAGAGATATTAGTCAGGGCTTCAGTAACCTTATCTCTTGCCTCCCTCATTAACAAGATATATCCCATCAGGCCCTAGGGACTTACCCACATTAATGTTCTTTAAGAGACCCAACACTGCCCCAACATAGCTTTTTATGCGTGCTCCACACCGACCTCACTATCCTGCACATCCTTCTGCTTGGTAGATACTGAGAACAGTACTCGTTTAGGACCTCCCTCATATTCTCTGACTCCAAGAACATGTTCCCTGCTTTATATTTGAATGCTCCTACCTGCTCCCTAGTTATCCTCTTGCTCTTGATGTATATGTAGAATGCCTTGGGATTCCATCTTTAAACTGACTTGCCAAAGAAAAGTCAGATTAAGGAGAATCCCAAGGCATTCTATACAACCATTGGTCCCTCCTGACTTTACTAATTCCTTTCTTGAGTTCTTTTCTGGCTTCTTTATAATCCTCAAAGATTTTGTTTGATCTTAGCTTTCTAAACTTACAAACGCTCCATTTTCTTGACTAAATTAACACCTCTCTCGACATCTACCTTGCTTTGCCATCCCCGTCTTTCCTTCTTACTGAAACTACTTGTCCTGAACTCTGTTTAGTTTGTCTTTAAGCACGCTGCACATGTCAGATGTTGACTTGCCCAAACATCATCAGTTCCCAATTAACTCTCTGTAGTTCTTGCCTAATACTCTTGTAATTTGCCCTGCTCCAATTTAATACTCTCCAACAAGGTCATACTTAGCCATATATACTCAGTGGCCACTTTTTTAGGTACACCTGTACCCCTTGTTAATGCAAATATCCAATTAACTAATCATGTGGCAGCAGCTCAATGTATAAAAACAAATAGACATGGTTAAGAGGTTCAGTTGTTATTCAGCTCAAACATCAGAACGGGGGAAGAAAGGTGATCAAAGTGACTTTGATTGTGGAATGATGGTTGTTGCCAAATGGGGTAATTTGAGTATCTCAGAAACTGCTGGGTTTTTCCACACACAACAGTCTAGAGTTTGCAGACAATGGTTCAAAAAACAAAAAAAAAACATCCAATTCATGGCAGTTCTTGTGGGCAAAAATGCCTTGTTAATGAGGGAGGTCAGAGAGGAACGGCCAGACTGGATCAAACTAACAGGAAGGTGACAATAATTCAAATTACCACATGTTACAACAGTGGCATGCAGAAGAACATCTCTGAATGCACATGTTGAACCTTGAAGTGGGTGGGCTATGGCAGCAGAAGACCATGAACATACACTCCAGTGGCCACTTTATTCCGTAAAGGAGATAGCTAATAAAGTGATCACTGAACTGTACATAACCATCTTAAGCCATTTATACCACCTTAAAACTGAAGGTGTTGTGATCACTGTTCCTTCACTGTTCTCCCATTGAAAGGTCAGTCACCTGGCCAAGCCCATTCATTATCAAACACCAGCCTCAGAATAGCCTCTTCCCCATGTTTGACTACCAAAATATTAATTTAAGAAACCCTCCTGGATGTACCTAACAAATTCTAACCTGTCTAAGCTTCTTAGATTGAAGAGTTCCCAGTCTATTTAAAGGAAGTTGAAGTCATCCACTACAACAACCCTGTTATTTTTTCATCTTTCCGCACTCTGCCTGCCTGCAGTCTCCTCTTTGTCTAGGTGACTATTGGTATGGTCTGTAACTTCTTCCCTTTTTCCTCCTTCTCTATCTCTTTATAAAACATTGAAACCTTGGAACGTCAAGCATCTATTCCATCCTCCTCACAACCAATTACCTGTAATAGCTGCAACATCATAGTTCCAAGTAATAATCCATGTTCTAAGCTCATCGCACTTACCCATATTACTCCCAGCATTAAAATATACATATTTCAAGCTGTCCATCCTGTTCTGTCTATTACGTTCCACCTACCTGTTCCTACTGGTCATCTATCTTCTTTCAACCTTGCCACTCTCTGACCCAGTGTTCTGGTTCAAAACCCCTGCCAAACTAGTTTAAACCATACTGAGTAGCACTAATGAAGCTCCTGGCCAGGATATTGCTTCTCCTCCAGTCACTCATGTACAGGCCATCCTGCCCCAGAAGAGGTTTCAATGCTCCAAGTACATGAAACCCTGCCCCCTGCACCCGCTACGAGGCCACACATTTGTCTGCTCTTTCTCCTTTCTGTTTCCAACCTAACAAGCACATGACAACAGAGATGGCCACGTTTGAGGTTCTATTTTCAGCATCTTACCTGACTCTCTATATTCACTGGGAAGGGCCTCATCCCCGTCTGCCAATATCATTGGTGTCCCTGTACAGCTCAATCTTTGGTTGCACACCCTTCTCCTTGAGGATGTTCTCGACCCTGGCACCCCAGAAGCAACACACCATCGTGGCATCTTTTTCACAGCCATGGAATCTCTTGTCTGTCCCCCGAGTTACCAAGTCTCCTGTCACTATTGCTCAGCCTGGCTTTATTTACCCTTCCACACTGAGCTTCAGAGCCAGCCACAGTGCTACTGACCTGACTGCTGCTGCTGTCCTGCCCGAGGTCATTATCCCCATCCCCCAGCGGTATCCAAGGGGGTATACTTGTTGCTGAAAGGAATGGCCACAGAGGTATCCTGCGTCTCTGTCTTTTCCCCTTACCTCCCTGGTGATCACTCATCTGCAGCCTGTACCTTAGGTGTGACCACCACACTGAATCTCTTGTCAGTGGTTCTCTCAGCACCATGGATGATGCTAAGTACGTTCAGTTCCAGCTCCATCATATTCACACTCTGCCACGAGCTGCAGGAACACTTCCTATCGGTCAAGCCATGAGGCCTAAGATCTCCCACAAGGTAGGAGGAGCCTGCCCTAATGGACTTCCCAGTACTCCAATAGGAGCTCTGAGGGAAACCAATGGGGCAACTCAAGCAAGTTTGCCACGACCTTCTCAGAGTAACTTAGGCCAGGAAATTAATGCTGTTGTGCCAGCAGCCGTACTCAAGGACAAAACTTTTTTAAAACCTGCTGATAAATATTTCATCACTGTTGACTAAATGGTACGATACATTATTAGAAATTTGGTGCACAAACAAGGTCAGACTGTGCAATCACAGTGAAACCAGTTCATGGTTTCAATTCTGCTAAAATAATCAGGCTTAAATTGAAGTTCAGCCTTTAGGGAGAGGTTGAGATCAAGTCAAAACTTGATTAAAGTAATTCAAAGACAAAAGCTATAAATCAAGGCATCAATATGATCATGCCATTGTGAATGTAATATTTTACTTTGTCGTGTTATTTAAACCTATATTGGGGTTATTGGGCATTTCATTCACAGGAAAAATAATGCATTTTTGTTCAAATTGTATCTTAAGCAATTAGTGTGAAAGATAAATGTGAGTGCCCTGTTGAAAACCCAGCAGGTTATGAGCAGGTCTCTTCATGTGAGGTGTGCTTTACACCTCTCTAAAAATCCCATCATAGAGATCATGGATATGTCAAAAGATGGCATTTTTATTTTTAGAAATACTTTATGTGGAAAATATTCAACAAAATATATCCACTACATGTTAAATCCTGTACCTTGTAGACTGTTTCAGCTTTCTGTTGTTATTCTCCAGCAACATTAAGAAAGTGTGGTATAAACACCAGCTTCTACATAATACCTTTCCACACAGGAAAGTAACATCTAACATTTCGGATCCTAAGTCATAAAGAATTTTTTCCACTGTGATTGAAAAGCACTTGTCCCATTCATAGAGTGGCTTAGTAACTGCCCCTAAGGTGCTCTTGTCTCTCGGACTTGGCAAAACCTCCTGCTGTAGAAGAAAAACAAGACAGCTGCCACGTCGCATTTAAGGAGTTTGATAGTTCTGCATTTTACTGAGCTGTGTAATGAAAGATTAAAACATATCAATACCAATGCTTATATAAAGTGTTTTTCTAACAGCGATAACATACTTACCTATTTTCCTTAATGCTTGTGATGGTGAGGCTGCATGGAGTTCAGAGACTCGCAGATGACATGTACAACTCGGCAGCAGTATTCATGAAACATTTGTCGTCATGTTTTGTGGCACTGCACTCATGGATAGAGAAATCTAGCAGCTTAGAAATGACCATTTTTGAAGTACTGTGGACCATTGGCAACACAGAAATGTACACCACCACAATTTGTATTGGACTAATATGTCCCTCATTTGAACCGGAATCAAATCAGGGGATCAGTAATCAGTGCAGGGGTATGCTTGGAAACAGAATCGGGCTAAAATAAAGAATGAGGTACTACCTGGTGGAAATCCTAAATAGCAAAAATCAGAGGCAGCAGACAGCACTAAGTGATTGCATAAATAATGGTTAAATCAAAGCTCTGCAGTCCTGTCACACCTACTCACAGATGGCAGTGAACAATTAAACAGATAATGGAAAGAGGCAGCTTCAACATCGTGCCCATCCTCAAACATAGGGCTGCTAAGAAAAAGACTGAACCATTTACAACCTTGTTCAACCAGGACTGCCAGATATATGATCCACCTTGCCTCCTCCAAAGATTCCCACCATCACAAAAGCCGTCTTTCAGTTAATTTGAGTCACTTTCGGTGAGTCACTTAGGATGAGATAGTTGAGAACACTTCTGGTCAAGATGGCACCTGTGTAGAACACTCCTTTGGTCGACATCTTGTGCATAGACCATGAAACCACATATTTCACTTCTTTTGTCTTTTCCATTTGTTTTTGTCTTGAATGTGACTCTGAAACTGTTGGAGCCTGTGATTTGCAGTTCAGAGATCGTTTGGATGTTTCAGCGCTCTGCAGGCTCTGAGACAATTCCGGGAGGCAGAGGCAGCGTGCAGGATCCTAATGGTGAGAAGGCTGCCAGACAACTCCATTTCGCTGGTTGAAACATCAATTGTTCACAATTAAAGTGATGAGGGGGATTGAGGCGGATAATGGAAGGTGAGATCGCTCTGCTGCTGGAGAGGCGAGACACCCTTTTGAAAGCTGGTGGGATCACTCTGCTACGGAGGGGGGAGGCTGCCTTTTGACTACAGGTGAATCACTCTTCTCTGAAAAGGGGAGACTGCCTTTTGATTGCTGGTATGATCACTCTGCTAATTAGTGTTTATCTCTTAAATGGTGTCATTAATAGCACTATGCAGAAAATAGTACTCTCCCATAACCTAATCACAATGCCCAGACTGGATTTTGTGAAGTCCACTCAGTGATGGAACTAAAACCTGATCCTAAGCCATTTGCAGAAATGATGAGTGCCTCAGGGCAAAATTCGAAAGTATGATGTAGTTTTCAATGGGGTGCTGTGGTCTCTATTTAAAACTTGTCACTGGAATGCAGGCAGCATGTATGGAAAGAGAAACAGTTAACATTTCAGTCTGACAAAGGTGCTTCAGTCTGAAATGTTAACTTTATTTCTCTTTCTTCAGATGCTGTCTAACTTGCTGAACATTTCCAGTAATATTGTGGTTAACTTTTTAGTTCCTATTGGGTTCACTTCATTAACCACTTTTTAATACCAGTTCAAGGATGTTGAACGGAATTGGGGGCATTCCATAATTATTAGCTCTGCCAAGTGATGTCCCAAGAATCACTATTTGTCTGTTAAATATATACCTTCAGGATTTCACTATTTTAAATTAAGTAGCTGCAGGAAGGAAGGTTATAGTTGTGAAGGAATAGCAATAGTAATTCAACCTCAATCAAGCTGAAATTGGTGTCTACCTGAATGAACTTGGAGGTCAGGTGCATTCTAATCATTTGATTGTTCAAAGTACACTTATTATCAATTATGTATAAATTGTACAACCTTGAGATTCTTCTGCTTACAGGCGGGCACAAAGCAAGAAACCTGAGAAAAACCCAAGTTAAAAAAACAGACCAACACCAATGCGTAGAGAGAGAGAAAAGAAAACACAAATCATGCAAAAAATACAAGCAGGTAGCAGCACTCAGAACCAAATTGAGTCCATAGACCTGAGTCCGGAGGAACCGGAACAGGCCCATAGCCTCAATCTCAGTTCATCAACAACAGGGCAAATCATAAGACCATATGATACAGCATCATGATTAGGCTATTTGGCCCATTGAGTCTGCACTACCATTTCATCATAGCTGATCCAATTTTCCTCTCAGCCACAATCTCCTACTTTCCCCCCCGTATCCCTTCATGCCATGACCAATCAAGAATCTATCAATCTCTGCCTTAAATATACATACAGACTTGGCCTCCACAGCTACCTGTGGCAAAGAATTCCACTGATTCACCACTCTCTGGCAAAAGAAATTCCTCCTCACCTCCATTATAAAAGGACACCCCTCTATTCTGAGGCCGTGTCCTCTGGTCTTAGACACTTCCGCCATAGAAAACATCTTGTCCATGTCCACTCTATCAAGGCCTTTTACCATTCAATAGGTTTCCATTAGGTGACCCCTTATTTTTCTGAATTTTAGTGAATGCAGACCCAGAGCCATCAAATGCTCTTCATATGACAAGCCATTCAATTCTGGAATCATTTTTGTGGACCTCCTCTGAACCCCCAGGATCCTTTTAGCACATCCTTCCTAAGATAAAGGGGCCAAAACTACTCACAATACTCTAATTGAGGCCTCACCAGTGCTTTATAAAGTTTCAACATTACATCCTTGCTTTTATATTCTAGTCCTTCCTCACCACAAACTCAACCTGCAAATTAACCTTTAGGGAATCCTGCACAAGGACTTCCTAGTCTCTCTGCACCTCAGTTTTTTGTGTTTTCTCTCCGTTTAGAAAATAGTCAACACTTTCATTCCTTCTACCAAAGTGCATGGCCATGCACTTCCCAACATTGTATTTCACCTGCCATTTCTTTGCCCATTTTCCTAATATGTCTAAGTTCTTCCGTAGCTTCTCTACTTCCTCAAAACTACCTGACCCTCCACCTGGCTTCATATCATCTACAAACTTTGCAACAAAGCCAGCAATTCCATCTTCTGAATCATTGACATATAACATAAAATGAATCGGTCCCAACACAGACCCCTATGGAACACCATTAGTCACAACCAGCCAGAAAAGGCTCCCTTTATTCCCACTCTTTGCCTCCTGCCAATCAGCCTCTCCTTTATCCATGATAGAATATCTCCTGTAATACCATGGGCTCGTAGCTTGTTAAGCAGCCTCATCTGTATCACCTTCTCAAAGGCCTTCTGAAGTACACAACATCAATCGATTCTCCTTTGTCTATCGTGCTTGTATTTCTTCAAAGAATTCCAAATTTGTAGACAAGATTTTTCCTTGAGGAAGCCATGCTGACTATGACCCATTTTATCATGTGCCTCCAAGTACCCTGAGACCTCATCCTTAATAATCGACTCCAACGCCTTCCTAACCACTGAGGTCAGACTAACTGGCCTATAGTTTCCTTTCTTCTGCCTCTCTTCCTTCTTGAAGAGTGAAGTGACATTTGCAATTTTCCAGTCTTCTGGAACCATTCCAAAATCTAATGATTCTTGAAAGATCACTTGTAATGCCTCCACGATCTCTTCATCCACCTTGTTTAGAACTCTGGGATGTACACCATCCAGTCCAGGTGACTTATCTACCTTCAGATCTTTCAATTTCCCAAGAACCTTCTCTCTAGTAATGTTAACTTCACACACTTCATGACCCCTAACCCCAAGAACTTCCACCATACTGGTAGTGTCTTCCACAGTGAAGACTGATGCAAAATACTGATTCAGTTCATCTGCCAGTTCGTTGTCCCTCATTACTACCTCTCCAGCATCATTTTCCAGTGGTCCTATATCCACTCTTGCCTCTCTTTTACACCTCAAGTACCAGGAGAAACTTTGGGTGTCCCCTTTAATATCATTGGCTAGCTTACTTTCGTATTCCATCTTTACTTTCTTAATGGCTTTTTTAGTTGCCTTCTGTTGATTTATAAAAGCTTCCCAATCCTCTAACTTCCCACTAATTTTTGCTTTATTATATGCCCTCTCTTTGGCTTTTATATTGGCTTTATTTACCTATGGCTGTGTCATCTTTCCTTTAGAACACTTTTTCCTCTGTGGGATGTATGTATCTTGTGCCTTCCGAATTGCTTCCAGAAATTTCAGCCATTGCTGCTCTGTTGTCATCCCTGCCAGTGTTCTTTTCCAATCAATACTACTTCTTCTCAAATTTCAGGGTGGATTTGATCTTATTATGATCACTTGACCCAAGGGTTCTTTTACCTTAAGCTCTCTAATCCGTTCTGGTTCATTGCACGACACCCAATCCAGAATAGCTGATCGTCTAATGAGCTTAACCATGAGCTGCTCTAAAAAGCCATCGTGTTGGCACTCTAGAAATTCCCCCTCCTGTAACCCAGCACCAATCTGATTTTCCCAATCTACCTGCATATTGAAATCCCTCATGACTATTGTAACATTACCCTTTTGGCCTGCATTTTCTATTTTCCATTGTAATTTGTAGGCCACATCCTTACTACTGTTTGAGGGTCTGTATACAACTCCAATCAGGGTCTTTTTTTACCCTTGCAGTTCCTTAGCTCTATCCACAATGATTCAACACCAGCCCTATGTCACCTTTTTCTAATGATTTGATTTCATTTTTTACAACAGAGCAATACCACCCCCTCTGCCTTCCTGCCTATCCTTTCGATGCAATGTGTATCCTTGGACATTAAGCTCTATGATCTTTCAGCCATGATTCAGTGATGCCTCCAACATCATACCTGCCAATCTGCAAATGTGCTCCAAGTTCATCAACCTTATTCCATATACTGCACGCATTCAAATACAATATCTTCAGTCCTGCATTCACTCTTTTCAATTTTGTCCACCTTTTACATTGCAACTCATCTTGTTGACTGCAATTTTGCCCTGTCATCAGGCTCTCCTCACTACACATTTCCTCCGTTTGTAAACCAGCTACCTCATCTTCAGCACTATTATCTGCCTTTCCTACGATACTTCGTCCATTGGAATATAGGCAGCTCAGGCTCCATTCTCGACCTTTTGCTTCCTAACTTTGTCTGAGGTCTTACTAACATTTACCTCCAGAACCTCTCCACTAACTGTTCTAGCACTCTGGTTCCCACCAAGTCATCGCAATGTGTGCAGGCACAAAGCATGCAGCAGTTGGAACAGTCTCACAGCCTCAGCGCTGCCGAGAGAGGAGTAAGCATCACGGAAGGGTGAGCAGAATCAGCCCAATCCACACCGCTGGTCCTGACACCCAGCTTTATCAGTCTATCCGGGCTAGCGTTTAAATCATCCCACCACAGCGATATGCTCTGGGTCTCTACCTCACCGCCCAGCCGAAGTCTGTACTCGATCTTTCCAAATCGGCTCCGTGCTTAGGCCGATCCATCCTCGCTCCCTGTTCAGGTGGATGGGCTCAGATTCTCCTCCACACCAACTCCTCTCCGATTCGCTCGTTCCAATCCCATCTCCGATTCTGTCTCTGTCTTGACCATGCCTCGACCTCAGTCTGAACACTCCTGCTCAATCATGCCATTTTCCACCTTTGCATCGCACCCCTTTGAATCAGACTCTCCTTTGCTTACCTCCTCATTGTTTGCACTAATGGTTTACCACAATTTACTCAATAAAGGTGTTATTAATAAAGTATTTCTTGCCTTTTGAGCGACCAGTAAACGGTCACCCCACTTCAATAGCACCATCTTAAACCAGAAACAAAGCATAATTCAAAGCATGAGAAACCAGATGTGCAAAGCAAGTCTTTTACAGAGAATTGTACACCAAACCCATCATTGTTGGTAACTTGGCTCAGTGCTTCCCATCCTGATGAATCACATTGTCCAATCAATTTACTCTATAAAGTTAATGTCTTCAAAGGTTCATTGATTATCAAAGTATAAAACTCTGGAATTCTTCTTCTCCAAATAGCCATGAAACCAGTAGAGGAGGCCGTGGATAGACATATCAGAATGGGAATGGGTCGTGGAATTAAAATGTGTGGCCACTGGGAGATCCTACTTTCCCTGGCAGACAGAGCGTTGGTGTTCAGTGAAACCATCTCCCAGTCTGCGTCAGGCCTTGCCAATATATAGAAGGCCACATCGGGAGCACCGGACGCACTATATCACCCCAGCCGACTCTCAGGTTGGAGGAACAACACCTTATATTGCGTCTGGGTTGCCCCCAACCTGATGGCATGAACATTGACTTCTCCAACTTCTGCTAATGCCCCACCTCCCCCTCGTACCCCATCTGTTATTTATTTATATACATATATTCTTTTTCTCTCTCTCCTTTTTCTCCCTCTGTCCCGCACACTATACCCCTTGCCCATCCTCTGGGTTTTTCCCCCCCTCCCCCTTTTCTTTCTCCCTAGGCCTCTTGTCCCATGATCCTCTCATATCCATTTGCCAATCACCTGTCCAGCTCTTGGCTCCATCCTTCCCCCTCCTGTCTTCCCCTATCATTTTGGATCTCCCCCTCCCCCTCCCACTTTCAAATCTCTTACTAGCTCCTCTTTCAGATAGTCCTGACGAAGGGTCTCGGCCCGAAACGTCAACTGTACCTCTTCCTAGGGATGCTGCATGGCCTGCTGCATTCGCCAGCAACTCTTATGTGTGTTGCTTGAAATTCCAGCCTCTGCAGATTTCCTCGTGTTTACGTTTTTAAAAGTTGTTGCATGATCATCAACCCCCAAATTCCCCCTCCCCGCACAAAAAAAAACAAAAACAGAAGAGGCACATCAACCCCTTCCCCCAAATCCACCTCCCAGGCGTACAAAAAAAAAATCAGAAAGATCAGGCAAAAACACAGAATACAAAAAAACCATAAGATTGAAAAAGTCCATTGTCCAAATCCATATCCAAAACGCAGAAAACCTGGGCAACGTTCTTCCTCTTCGTAGCAGAGTGATCTCACCAGCCATAAAAAATTAGTCTCCTGTCTCTGTAGCAGAGCGATTTCACGAGTAATAAAAAGCCGGTCTCCCATCTCCATAGCAGAGTGATCTCACCAGCGATAAAAGGCAGTCTCTCCTCTCTGCAGCAGAGCAATCTCACCAGCAATAAAGAGGCAGACTCCCCACTCCGTAACAGAGCGATCTGAACAGTCATAAAAAGGCAGTCTCCCCTCTCAGTAACAGAGCAATCCCCCAGCAATAAAAAGGCAGGGAACCAGCATTTCAATCTTCCTCATTGTTTTAATTGGCAAACAAATGTAAAAAACATAAAAGAAGTGAAATAAGTAGATTCATGATCGATCCAGAAGATGTCAACTGTTGTACTCAGGCACCATCTTGACCGGATTTCCTGATGGTTGACTGAGCTAAGGATATGCAAGGTTGAAAGTAACACTAAATAACTGCATGAATTTTATATTTATCAAGTTTACACATTTGTTGGTCTACATGGTGTTGTTATAATAATGTGCACTAACAGAACTTAATTTAATATTTTATTTGTAAAGCTTTAGTCATAATGATAAAAAATACTTCTGTTTATGAAAGGCTTGCAGCATGTGAGTCTCTGGTTTATTTTCACTTTGTGTATTCATTATTAAGTTTGCTTACAGCCTATGGAAGAAATTACCCTATTAAATTATTCGATCATTCCTTCATTAAAATTCAAATAATATTATATAACTAAAATAAAAAAAAACTAAATGAGCAGGATGGACCTGCAGCAACACACATAAATTGCTGCAGGCCAGGCAGCATCTATGGAGAAGAGTAAACAGTCAATGTTTTGGGCTGAGGCTCTTCTTCAGGACTGAGGAGGAAGGGGGAAGATGCCTGAATAAAAGGGTAGGAGGGAGGGGAAGGAAGCTAGCTGGAAAGTGATAGGTGAAGCCAGGTGGATGGAAAAGGTCAAGGGCTGGAGAAGAAAGAATCTGATAGGAGAGGAGAGTGAACCATTGGAAAAAGGGAAGGAGGAGGGGACCCAGGGGGAAGTAACAGGCAGATGAGAAGTGAAAGGTTAGAGTGGGGAATAGTGTGGGGGTAGGGTGAAATTGTTCACTGGAAGGAGAAATCAATATTCATGCCATCAGGTTGGAGGGTACCCAGATGGAATATAAGGTGCTGCTCCTCCGCCCTCAGGATGGCCTCGTCTTGGCACAAGAGGAGGCCATGGATTGATACATGGGAATGGGAATTAAAATTTAAGTGTTTTGCCACTGGGAAGTCCAGCTTGTGGCCAATGGTGTGGAGCTGCTTGACGAAGTGGTCCCCCAGTTTCTGATGGGCCTCATCAACGTAGAGGAGGCTGCATCAGGAGCACCGGACACAGTAGATGACCCCAGCAGATTTGCAGGTTTGAAGCATTGCCTCACCTGGAAGAACAGTTTGGGGCCCTGAATGGAAGTAAGGGGGGAGGTGTATGAGCAGGTGTAGCACTTAGGCCACTTACAGGGATAAGTGTCTGGAGGGAGATTAGTGGGGAGGGATGAATGGACAAGGGAATTAGGGAAAGCAGTGGGGAGGGAGGAGGTAAAAATATGTTGAGCGGTAGGGTCCCAGTGGAGATGGCAGAAGTTGCGGAGGCTCATGGGGTGGTAGATAGAACAAGAGGAACTCTATCACTATTAAGGCGGCAGCTGGAGTGGAACTGATGCAGAGGAGACAAAGAAACTGAGAAAAGGGAATAGCATTTTTACAGGAAACTGGGTGGGATGAGATATTATTGAGATAACTGTGGGAATCAGTAATCTTATAAACATTGGTTGACAGTTTGACACCAGAGATGGAGACAGAGACATCAAGAAAGGGGAGGAAGGTATCAGAGATGGACCAAGTGAATTTAAGGGCAGGGTGAAAGTTAGAGGCAAAGCTGATAAAATTGACAAACTCAGCAAGGGTGCATGAAGCAGTCCCTATGCAGTTGTCAATGTAGCAAAGGAAGAGTTGGGGAGTATAACCAGGGAAGGCTTCGAACATAGACTGTTCTACTTAGCCGACAAGGAGTCAGGCATAGCTTGGGCCATGAGAGTGCCCATGGCTACTCCTCGAGTTTGGAGAAAGTGGGAGGAGCCATTTTCAGAGTGAGGACCAGTTCTGTCAGGTGGAGGAGGGCAGTGGTAGAGGGGGATTGGTTATTTATATTGTCAAGAAAGAAGCAGAGAGCTTTGAGGCCTTCCTGATGGGGGATAGAAGTATATTATAGGGACTAAACATCCATGGTGAAGTTGAGACAGACGGGGCCAGGGAATTGAAAGTTACTAAGGAGATGCTTTATGAAGAACCTGTGTTTTTTTTCTGATGAATAGAAAATGCATCTGGTCCCAAGTGCACTCATCGGATCAGAATCAGGTTTATTATCACTGATATATATTGTGAAATTTGTTGTTTTACGGTAGCAGTGCAGTGCAATACTTAAAAGTGCTATACATTACAATAAGCATATATAAAAATAAATAAGTTAAGTACTGAAGGAGAGAGAAAAATAGAGAGGTAGAGTTCATTGGTTCATGGATCGATCAGAAATCTGATGGTGGAAGGGAAGAAGCTTTTCCTAAAACATTAATGGTAGTAATGAGAAGAGGGCGTGTCCTGGATGGTGAGAGTTCTTCAAGATGAATTCTGCCTCCTTGAGACATTGTCTTTTGAAGATGGTAATCATGAGCATCGAGCTGAGCCTCGATGGTGGGGAGGCTAGTGCTCATGATAGAGTTTACAACTCTCTGCAGCTTTCTCTCATCCTGTGCCAGACAGTGATCCATCAGTCGGAATGCTGTCCATGGTATATCTGTAGAAATTTATGACAGTCTTCAGTGTCATACTAAATCTCCTCAAACTCTTAATGAAATATAGATGCTGGTGTGCCTTCTTTGTATTTGCATCAATATATCGGGCCCAGGATAGATCTTCAGAGACATTGACACTCAGGAATTTGAAGCTGCTCACCCATTCCACTGCTGACCAATCAGAAAGTAAAGTACTATGAAAAGAACCATTTTAGTTATTCAAACTCGAGAAATCGGTAGATGCTGGAAATCCAAAGCAACACATACAAAATGCTGGAGGAACTCAGCAGGCCAGGCAGCATCTGGCCAGGCACACTGGATGTCCTGATGAAGGGTCTCAGCTCGAAACATCGACTGTTTACTCCTTTCCATAGATGCTGTCTAGCCTGCTGAGCTCCTCCAGCATTTTATGTGCGTTGCCTAGTAGTTATTTAGAGGAAATTTTTGTTCGTTTACGGGTTGGGGAGGATGAAGTATGCTAGTTGACAGAAGTCTAAAATCCTTCTGTTCTTATCCACAATACCAGCTCAAAAATGCAATGGTGTTGGGGATATAAAATAGTTTCATAAGATGGGTGCCTCTGTGCTTAAAGTGCATTTCCCACTATTTAGGTTAAGAGTTCAGTCACCATACAAAAACTGCATATGAAATTGGTATTAAGTGTTTCTAATATAAATTAGGAATGTGATATGTTTTTCAGCCCCTTTACCAGTTTGGTCTGTGAAAGAACACAACGTGCAACCTACTGGTCTTTAAAGTAACTGCTCGACGTTGTCACCTAAAAAGCAATCTGAAGGATTTTTGATTTCCATGTTTTGGCATAAGGTGCTCTCTTCAAGCTCTACATTGAAGCTGCGGCTGTTGGCTGGCTGCCAATCCCATTCCTTCTGGATTTGAATGATGGGTTGTCAACACCAGAGACAATGCTTGCAGTTGCTTTCCATATATTTTTGTATGATAGGTTGTTTTGTAAGAATTTATTTTTAAAATACTCTGATGTTCATAAATCAAATCAAAAACTTCATAACGCTCCCTACACTTAGCCCTGCAGGCTTATTAAAATTTAAATGACTTTTTTTAAAGAATATTTGACATTTAATCCACCTTGGAGGCCTATTAGTCTTAAATGAAAGAATGCAAGTCATACTTCACAGGTTACTGCCACCCAGTAGTAATTGAAACTATTTCAGCTTAATATCCATGTGCTGTTTATATCCATCGTCCATATGCGGTTGTGATTTTGAATGCATTGTGTTCCATTGTTATAGCTCCCCCACTTTCCCAAGTGAATCTGACAGACAATACCAATTTCACCAATAGGTGGCCCACTGCACATGTGCTTGTAACCTCATTAAACAACTCCACCCCATCCCCAGTTCCTTTCGCTTCTATCCCTGACCTAAACTTCTGCCAGTGTTTGACTCAGTTATATAAAAAAAAGTTCCAGGCTGTGACTGGTAGGGTAGCAAAACTGTAGGGTCTGTGCTACAAGAACAGTCTGAAGGCTTCTTTTAACGAAATTTCTGTATGCAAGCCTCACTGCTTGGTCTTTGTTCAGTGTCCTTGGCAGAGTCTGAAAGAAGCAAGCCTGCAATGAACAGGCCTAGAGTGTCACTCAACAGAAATAATAAGCCATTGTCTTCATTAAACAGCCCTTGTTTTAGCAAATAGATCTCTGAAAATGTAGAAAAAGACTGGAAGGGAGTGCTTTAAAAAATTACTGAGAGAGCAGTCTTTGTTTCACTGTATGGTTAGTTACAGAGAGATTCATATTCAAATGGACCAGGGTTGTGAATTGGTTGTTCACACGTTCTCATGCACCCAGGATGGCTGTGATTAAAGCTAATTACAATGACGAATGAAATTTTAACAAGAGTACTCAATCACATTGTTGTTCATGCATGAAGCAAGAAGCTTTTACCAATGGAGGTGTGATTTCTCCAGTGTTTGGAGAAAGCACAGAGACTCTGTTTAAAACAAAATGTGCATTTTATCAGTTCACATTTAATATGCAGTGGTATGAATTTCGCTTTGTTCTTTCTGGTTTACAAGAAAAAGCACTGGGATGTCAGCCATGGTATAATGAAAACAGAAAATGCTCGAAACACTCAGTAACTCAGGCAGCATCCATGGATTGAGAAACAGTTAACCTTTCTGGTCTGAGATGATTCATCAGAACTGAGAAAGCAAAAAAAAACAAGTTAGTTTTCAGTACTAGAGAAAGTGGAGGAGAATGGTTTGGATAAAGGAAGCATCTCTGAAGGGATGAGACCAAATGACTTACTACAGACATCCCACCTCTCCCGGAAGTTCCGGGAGTCTCACGCATATTAATAGTGGCTGTCTGATGCCCGCAAATTATATACAATATCACGGAAATCAAGTTTTTTGAGAGCGAGAGAGAGAAAGCAAGAGAGAGCGTGAGAGCGACCACGAGAGAGAGAGAGCGCGCCATGGCAGAGTGTTCCAAAAAAAATATAAAACATATGTCACCCCAGACTACACTAAAGTGTACCCCTGCCTAACAGGGGTCAAAAATAATGACAGTGTTGCTCGTTGCGCTGTTTAAAACAGTGACTTTTCTATTGCCCATGGTGGGTTAAGGCTGTAAAAGACATGTTGAGGTGAGTTTAACAGGTGTCATTCATTTATTAGTACAGCTAACATTATTTAAACTAGCTGGCTAGCTGCTAAGGAGCTAGTCTATTGCAGACATCCCACCTCTCCCGGAAGTTCCGGGAGTCTCCCGCAAATTGATGGTGCTACCTCCCTGAAATGAGTTTTTGCAGGGTGGGATGTCTGTTACTAGAACAGAGTTGCAGTTATAATCAGTCCATGCATTTTTGTATCTATAGAGCATAACTAATACCAAGGCTGTGGGATGTGCCCAGAAGACTAGACTGTACTAATAGGCTGTTAGGTACAACACAGGCTTAAAGAGCACCTTATCTCCTGCATAGGCATATTGTATCCTCTGGACTCAAGTGAATTTTCCAAGTTGGGGTAAAATACCACACACCAGTGTACATCGAGGGATCAGCAGTGGAAAAGGTGAGCAGTTTCAAGTCCCTCGGTGTCAGCATCTCAGGAGGTCTATCTTGGACCCAACATATTGATGTAATTACAAAGAAGACACGACGACATCTGTATTTCTTTTGGCATTTGAGGAGACTTGGTGTGTCACCAAAGACTCTCACTAATTTTTACAGATGTACCCTGGAGAGCATTCCAACTGGCTGCATCACATCTGGATTGGAGTGGCCACTGCACAGGATTGGAAGAAGCTGCAGAAAGTTGCAAATTCAACCAGATCCATCGCAGACACTAGCCTCCCCAGCATGAAGGACATCTTCAAAAGGCAATGCCTTAAAAAGGTGGCATCCATCATCAGGTGCCCCCTTTACCTAGGACACGCCCTCTTCTCTTTGCTACCATCAAGGAGGAATCTGAAGACACACACTCAATGTTTTAGAAACAGCTTCTTCCCCTCTGCCATCAGATTTCTGAATGGACAATTAACCCATGTACACAACCTCACTATTTTTCTCTCCTTTTGCGGTAATTTGATTTTATTTCCTAGTATATACTTTTCATTGTAGTTTATAGTTTTTTATTGTTATATATGGCAATGTGACGCTACCACAAAGCAACAAATTCCCTGAGCTGCCAGTGATCTAAACCCTGATTCTGATTTTTCTTTAAATCAATATCGTCTGGTGTGTTGGATATTGCCCTTTGTTGTTAGCAACACATTGCACAAACAAACAACATAATCTGATTTTAACTGTTACTCTAACTGTGACATTAACTCATTTGGTTTCATAACAATGGGGATATTCCCTTTGTTTTACCCATCCCTCCCTTTACTGAAAACTAACTTTTTTTTGTCTTGGTCTTTCCCAACGGTATTTATTTATTTAGAGATACTGTGTGGAACAGACCCTTCCAGCCCAACGAGCCACCTCAACTCTAGCCCAATCACAGGACAATTTTTAGTGACCAATTATCCTACTAACCAGTACGTCTTTGGAAAGTTTGAGAAAATCAAAGCACGCATTCACTGAAAGGACATACAAGATTCTTATGAATGATGTTGGAATTTAACTCCTAACTCCAATTCCCCAAGCTGCACTAGCATTGTGCTAACCACTATGCTACCGTGGCACCTGGTGATCTTACCCTGGCTGAAGTTCAGCTCTCTGTGATGACTGCGATCTCTCGATGTCTATTATCTGCTCAGTCCATCGACTAATTTCGTAACATCTGCGCCATCCTTCTATCCGGTAGCCATCTGAATAAGACTATTTGGAAAGGTATTTGACAATGAAGCTTGTGCTTTCGAGAACATTTTTTGCAATAACTGGGAGAGCACATTTCCTTAATGTAAGATCATGTGCCTTTACTTCACCTATAGTTACCCCCCTGTTGGGCCGACCGCATCATTCACATTCGCAACTCCTGACTCCTGAAACAGATACTCTATTTTGTGCAAAAAAAATTTCAAGACAGACAGAGAGAAAGATTTATGGTTAAGCTGAAAACTTCCTTGAAGAAGTACAACATTGTCACTGGCTCTTGGGGACCTCTGAACCCATATCTACTCAAAGTGGAGAAGCAGCATTTAGGATGGCAATAAGAGCATTGATAGCACTGCACCAACAATGTAGGGAGCTCACTACCTCATAACCTACCCACTTACGTACTTCCCCATCTGGTACTTCCTGAGCTGTCTTTGGAAGAGTCAGATCCCATAAGCCAGAAGGGAAGCAAGTCAATCTCAATCCTGAAGGGCTACCGAAGAAGAAACCACAGTCCATGCTTGTTATTTCTAAATCTATTTCTCATTGTCTTATGAGGATAGGTTGAGTAAGCAAGGGCTTTTCTCTTTGGAGCGAACGAGGATCAGAGTTGACTTTATAGAGGTGGACAAGATAATTGACATAGATTGATTGGACAGTCAGAGACTTTTTCCCAGGGCGGAAATGTCTAATACGAGGGGGCATGATTTTAAGGTGATTGGATGAAAGTATAGAGGGAATGTCAGAAGTAATTTTTTTAATATAAGGAGTGGTAGGAGTGGAATGCCCTGCCAAGTATGGTGGTAGAGACAAATATATTAGGAGCATTTAAGAAACTCTTAGATAGAGACAAGAATGATAGAAAAGTGGAGGGCTATGCAAGAGGAAAGGGTTAGATTGATCACTGAGTTGGTTAAAAGGTCAGCACATCATCATGGACAGAAGAGCCTGTAGTGTGTTCTATGTCTGTGTTCTAAATCTTAAACAAATAACGTTTATTGGTAAGTAACATACATCAAAGTTGCTGGTGAACGCAGCAGGCCAGGCAGCATCTGTAGGAAGAGGTGCGGTCGACGTTTCAGGCCGAGACCCTTCGTCAGGACTAACTGAAGGAAGAGTGAGTAAGTAGCTAGTTATTGTTACATGTACCGAGATACAGTGAGAATGCCATCTGGTCGGAATATTGTAAACTTGCTACTAACTCTCAGAATCACATTGCTTACCAGTCTTCAGTTATTCTGGGTTAAACGATTTAATTTTAAAACTTGCATCATTGTTTTCAAATTATTTGTTGCCTCTGATTTATATCTGTAATTTCTTCTTTACCTGAACTGCATGTGTTCATGCCACACCCACAGTTCCACCCACCAAATTTTTCCACGTCTCTTATTTTCTTACTTCCATTAAGAAACTCCTTAAATTGCCTTCTTGACCAAGATTTTGTTCGTCTGCTTCATATTTCATTATGATAGGTAATGTCTTTCTTTATTAACTACAGTATATAAATGAAATAGTGGTTGGACGGCACCGTAGTGTCGTGCTTACAACACAAGTGATCAGTATATCGGGATTCATTTACCACCGCTGTCTATGAGGAGGTTGTATGTTCTCCCAGGACTGCTCCAGTTTCCACAAACATTCCAAAAGACAAAAGGGTTAATAAGTTGTCAGCATACTTTGATGGTGCCAGAAGCATGGTGACTCTTGCGGGTTGTCTTCAGCACATCTTCAGGCTGTGTTGGTCGTTGATTCAAGGTTATGCATTTCACTGCATGTTTAGATGTTTCAATGTACATGTGACAAATAAAACTAATCATTAATTTTTATCGCTCTTCAGTTATCACTTGTAGTGCACTTAACATCTTGGAAATTTTATAGTTCAAGTTCCACTCTAGAGATTTTGGTATAAGATTTAATGCTATCGCTCTAGTGTTGAATGGAACAAGCGATGCGTTGGTGAAGGTGCTATCTTTCAGATAAGATTTTAAACTCAGTACGCATTTGCTCTTGTAGTTAAATGTAAATGATCCTCTACTTCAAAGAAATACTGTGATACTTTACCCCAATCTTCTGTCTCTAAACTAGTTTCACAAAAACATATTATTGGGTTACCATCGCTTTATAGGACATGATTTCTACTCTTCTTGTATTAATACAGTGACGGCAAGTACTTCAGGTAGCCATGGCATTTGGAAGTGTTGTATGAAGAAATCCTCGTGTTTGTTTTCATCTATCGTTCTAAAATAATGCACCATCATTTCCCTCTTACAAATCACATTTATGTTTTAATAGTGCAATTTTCTCATGAAGTTTTTAACTGACCAACACACCACAGTAATGTAAACATATTCAGATCCAATATCACTTCAAGTGCAGTATTTAGTGTGACTGTTTTTTTTAAAAAAATCGGATAATTTCAGTTTCTAATTCTTCCCGTGCTGCACTGTGCTGCTTTTCTGTCAGAGGGCTGTTATCTGTCTCTGGCAGCAGCCCTTTTCATAAAGGAAGCAGTATTGCTGCCTGGAGCAGCAGGGGCTGTACCTGAAGAGACGTTCATCATCGTGGTGTGCAAGGCAATTTGTCACTGGGACTAATCGAATGCTACTATGGATCACTTTATCTGCAACATACAAAGGTGCCACACAAGAGGTTACCTTGCGAGATAAGAGCTCATGGTGTTAGTGGAAATATATTAGCATGAATAGAGGACTGGCAGCTCACAGAAAGCAGCAAATAGGGATAATATGGTTGCTTCTCGATCAGCAACTTGTAACTACTGGGGTGCTACAGGTATTAGTGCTAGAACTGCAGCAGTGTTTTTCAAAATAGAGCATAGAATATTTTTTATAGAACATAGCGCAGGCCCTTTGGTCCCCAATACTGTGTTGATTCTTTAACCCACTCCAAGATCAAGCTAATCCCTCCCTCCCACATAGCCTTCCACTTTTCTTATAAATGTAGAACATATATTGTCTATAGTTGATAGGTGTCAGTGCATAGACTGGGGTGTTGCCATGATATCTTGTGCTTGTCTGTCTGTCTCTCTGTTTGTTATGATGAAGCCTTACCCCAGGCGTTTTGTCAAGGAAAGGACGCTGCTCGAATTAACCTTGATTTTGAGGAAGGAAGCAAATGCACTGTGGTCAAATTTTTGCATAATACAAAAATCAGGATAAGTGGCTGGCCAGTAGAATATAATTCATTAATGTAAAGTTGTTCACTTTGTAAGGAAGAATTATAAAACAGATTATGATTTAAATGGGAGAAGACTGAAGAAAGCGCCAAATGTAGGAATTTAAGAGACAAAGGACTGCAGCCACTGGAAGACAGAGCAACTGGAGGAACTCAGCAGGTTGAACATCTTCTTTGGGGCGGGGGGGGGGAAATTGTCGATAATTCTTCACCCCCCCCCCCGCCCCACAGATGTTACTCAACATACTGAGTGCCTCCAGCTGATTATTGCTGGAAATTTCAGGGACCTTATGCAAGAGAGAACCCAACATAAAGATAGAACAGAACATTGGGAAGACTAATAGTAAGCCAGCTTTTATTTTAAAGGGGTTGGAATACAAAAGCAGGGAATTCTTAATTTCACTTTTGAAGGAATAGTGAAACCATATATAGAGATTGGTTTGTAATTTTGTTTCCCTGATTTGAGGACAAATATATTATCATTAGAAGTGGTTCAGAGACATTTCACTAATATGATCCACTGTTTGTCAAATTGAGGAAAATTGAACAGTTAAGGCAAAAATTAGAAGAATAAGAGTCAATTTCATTGAAACACAACTCTGTGCATTAGTGTAGTGATTAGCACAACGCCATTACAAGTCGGGGCATTGGAGTTCAGAATTCAATTCTGATGTCCTCTGTAAACAAGGTCATACGTTCCTTCCTGTATCTAAGTGGGTTACCTCCGGGTGCTCCAGTTTCCTCCCTCAGTCCAAAGACGTACTGGTTAGTAGGTTAATTGGTCATTGTAAATTGTCCGATGATTAGGCTAGGGTTAAAATTGGTGGGTTGCTGGGTGACACAGTACAAAGTGCCTGAAGGGCTTGTTCCACATTGGATCTCAAAATAAAATAAACAAAAAATACCATAAGATTCTTCAGGAGCTCAACAGTATAAATACTAGGATGTTGTTTGCCCTCTTGGGAAAATCTAGGTCCAGAGGGCATGGTCTCAGAATAGAATATAGAAACATTACAGCAAAGTATAGGCCCTTCAGCTATGATGTTGTGGCAGCCTCCTAAAGCCTGATTTATACTTCTGCTTCAAATCTACACCGTAGGTACCACGTACCCTACGCCATAGGGTGACGTGCACCTCCCCAAAAAAGTAACTCACGTCGCGGCGACGCAGACCGCAACAACTGTGATTGGTCCACTTGGTAGCATTGCATTTCCTCCAACGCATTTCCGGTTGCTTTTCCCCGCCATGTCTGTACACTGATGCGAAATAAATGGTTGGAGATGATGAACCAAATCGTCAAATCTACCTGCCAACATCCGAAAATATTTGAAATGCATTTCCTCGTCCATGTCTGTCATGAAGAAACTCAACACAGTGGCATAGAAACCCCACCACCCACGAGCATTTTGGTGATGAATTGCAGAGCGACACAGACACAACAGCGCATGCTCGCTATGGCGTAGAGCTACGCAGAAGTATAAATCAGGCCTACGGCGTAGCCCGTACGCAGAAGTATAAATCAGGCTTAACATACTCCAAGGTCAGTCTAGTCCAGGGGTAGGCAACCTACAGCCCACAGGCCAGATCCGGCCCGCGAAGGTATTTTGACCAGCCCGCGAGCAAATATTGGGATACAATGCTTATCTGGCCCACGAGCGATTCTTCCTTATTCTGAGTGTTTCACGCGATCACACTGATGGACATGCATGGCGTCTTGTTACACTGGCCCCAGGTTCTGTTTTGTTCCAAACCAAACACTAGTGTATACGAATGACAGGAAGGCAGACTACCTTATTAATATGAATTAGATACTCTCCGTGCACGCCCAGGTTTTCAGGTGAGATCATTCAAATTTGTAAACAGAAATAGCTTCGCTGTGTTTTAACAAGAAATCCACGCTAAATATCCAGGTGTTTACATGTGATGGCATCATTGTTTGGCAGCACTTACCTGTGTGAGCAATTATTTTCTAAAATGAAGCACACCAAGAATCATTTGAGAACAAGATTGACTGATGCCCATCTGGATAATGGCTTGCTCTTGGCATCAACAAGTCTGACACCCAATATTGAGAAGCTTTCAAGCAACAAACAGCTTCAAGTTTCACATTGATTTATCAACTGTTTGTATTAAAATTTTCTTTTTTGTTATACTTAATTTACCACCATTCAATGCATCATGTTCATACATTTTATGTGTCCTTTTAATAGATTCAAAAGATGCCTTGATTGAAATAAATTGCAACTAAACTGAGTTCTTTGATTACTAATTGGCATCCTTGGTTAAGCACAATTGATTTTCTAGCATGCGTTACTCATTAATTTGAGGCAAAACGTAACTAGATGTTCTTAAATGGATAATTCCCATATTTCAAGTTTTTTACGGCATTTTTCTGGCCCACCGTCCGCTCATTAATACGCGATCCGGCTCACAGAGGCAAAAAGGTTGCCGACCTCGGTCTAGTCTTTCCCTCCCATTTAGCCCTGCGTTCTTCTATCATCGTGTGCCCATCCAGGAGTTTCTTAAATGTCTCAAATGTATCTGCCTCCACTCCCACCCCTGGTTCCACACACCCACCACTCTCTGTATATTAGACTTTTCTGCAGTTGGAAAAGGTCTCTGCTTATCCACTCAATCTATACCTCTTATCATCTTGTACACCTCTATCGAATCATCTCTCATCCTCCTTTGCTCCAAAGAGAAAAGCCCTAGCTCACTCAACCCATCCTCTTAAGGCATGCACTCCAATCCAGGAAGCAACCTGATAAATCTCTTCTGCACCCTCTCTAAAGCTTCCATATCCTTCCTGTAATAAAGCAACCTGAACTGAACACAATATTTGAAGTTGGTGTAACCAGGGTTTTATAGAATAGCAACATCACCCGTGGCTCTTGAACTCAATCCTCTGACTAATAAGGGACAACACAGCATAATCCTTCTCAACCACCCTATCAACTTGTTCAGCAGCTTTGATGGATCTATGGATGTGGAACCCAAGATCCTTCTGTTCTTCCTCACTGTTAAGAATCCTGCCATTAACCCTGTGTTCTGTCTTTAAATTCAACTTTCCAAAGAGAACCACTTCTCACTTTTCTGGGTTGAACTCCATCTGCCACTTCGCAGAATGAGGGAAACAGTTTTAAAATGTAGATGAAGAAGAATTCCTTCTCTCAGAAGTTGAGGTTCTTTGGAATTTCATTTCCCAGTAAAGCATGAAGGTGTCAGGAAATGTTAAGAAGGCTTGACCCAAAAGCAGAGCAATGGGGACGATGGGCAATAACTTGAATAATAGATCGCAAAAGTAACTAGCCACGAGGGGCCACAAAGTAAAATAGAACAGGTACAAAACACCACAGGCAAAAGGGTTACTGAGGGCTAGTTAACACAATGGCGGGGGCATAGGGAGCACGGGTGGACCCAAATGCAAGACACATCTTGTGAGGTTACTTAAATTTAGTTTATTGTTCAATACCAGGAGAGCAAGGCAGAAGCAGGAAATAGTGTACTGGCCAAGGACTCAGGACTACGACTAGGCTGGGACCAAGGGTCTGGGCTAGGACTCGGAATCGGCTCCCAGAACTAGAGGAGACATGAAGAGGCTAGGGTATGGACTCTGAGCCTGGGTCTTGCCTCGGGCTCGGACCCCAGAACCAGGCGAGGACATGACATGAGCTAGGGAGAAGAGGAACATGGGAACACAGAGCCTCGGTCTCGGGGAGCAGGTACATGGAACCATGGACACATACACAGAACACAGAGTCGGGACCCCTCCTTGGGCACAGGACATAGGGCCGGGACTCACACACAGAACAGAGAGCCGGGACCCCTCCTTGGGTACAGGGCATAGGGCGGGGACTCGCACACAGAACAGAGAGCCGGGACCCCTCCTTGGGTACAGGACATAGGGCCGGGACTCACGACCCTCCGCAGGGCAACGGCAAGACAGCCTGACTTACCCCATGGAGGCGAGGACAAGACAAGACAGAACATGACCCCCCACGGGTCAACGGCAAAACAGCCTGACCTACCCCACGGAGGCGAGGACAAGACACGACAAGACGTGACCCCGCACGGGGCAACGGCAAGACGGCCTGACTTACCCCACGGAGGCGAGGACCAGACAAGACAAGACATGACCCCCATGGAGCAATGGCAAAACGGCCTGACTTACCCCATGGAGGCGAGGACAAGACAAGACAAGACCAATACGAATGAACACCAGACAGTACCTATCTAGCTCCGGCGATGGAACTAGACCAAAGTGCAGGCGGGGGCTACAGACGAGGGCTAGAGGTGAGAGGGGCAGAGAAGGGATTCAGACAAGAGGGTAGGCCAGGAATCACAGACCACCAGGGCCAGGACTTGACTCAGAACTGGGAAGCCGCCAGGGCCAGGACTTGACTTGGTGCTTGAATGCCGCCAGGGCCAGGACTCGACTTGGTGCTTGAATGCCGCCAGGGCCAGGACTCGACTTGGTGCTTGAATGCCACCAGGGCCAGGACTCGACTTGGTGCTTGAATGCCGCCAGGGCCAGGACTCGACTTGGTGCTTGAATGCCACCAGGGACAGGACTTGACTTGGAGCCTCCGGGTAGCGGCGAGCTCTTGACTTGGCCCGGGAACAGTAGACAGCGGTTCTTGATTCCCTCCGGCGGGTTAACTGATGGACCCACCTCGGTGAGGAAACTTTGCAGGCTCGCTTTGGCGAGGTAACTGGACAGGGTTGCTCCAGTGATGAAGGGCGAATTACCGGCACTCGCTTCGGCAGAGACTAGGCTTGCTCCGGCCAGATGACATCGGCACACCGTACCTTTGATGACTTTGCAGATGCTCCCCCGCCGAACGGCTGAAAGCCAGAGACTATAAACTACCGGTTCAGCCGTGTGTTAATTGCCTCTAACCAACCAAGTCGAGGGACTCAGGAAAACAGGGAGTCAACGGTCCGGATCGTAACATAAACAAGGTAAATTTAAAGGGACCCCGATCCAGACCATGACACTAGCAGCAACTGGTTGAGGTTGGTTGGTTCAATGGGTGAACAAGGACTGTGGATGCGACCTGGGTTTAAATAGGCTGCAGGTGATGAGTTTGAAATGAGTGACAGGTGACTCCTGTTAACTGGATGGAGACTGGGAGATGCTTGCCTGTACAGGCCTGACAGAAGGCTGAATCTCTGTACATGTTCCAAGCTGAGATAGATTTTTAGTCAGTAAAGGAATCATGATTTATGGAGATAAGTTACATGAGGAGACTTGCAGAAGTTCAGAATAGCAATGATTTTATTGAATGGCAAAATAGGCTCATTGGTAACAAACTGTCTTCTCCTATTCCATTTCATATGGTCTTACATGTTCAGATCATCTTTCATTAACTTAGTCATAATCATACTTTCAAATAACTACAGATTTTAGTCGAATAGAGCTCATTTCAGAGAATCCCTCAGCACTTATGAAAATTATAACATACAAATATACAGTGCCTGTAAAAACTTTCCACCCTGCTTAGAAGTTTTCAAGTTTTATTGTTTTACAACATTGAATCACAGTGGATTTAATTTGGTTTTTTTGATACTGATCAACTAAAAAGACTCTTCTGTGTCAAGGTGAAAACAAATTTCTACAAATTAGTTAAAATTTATTACAATTATTAAACACAAAGTAATTGATTGCATAATTACTTCAAGTCAGTATTTAGTAGATGCACCTTTGGCAGCAATTACAGCCTTGAGTCTGTGTGGTAGGTCTCTATCAGCTTTGCACATCTGGACACTGCAAATTTTCCCCATTCCTCTTCACAAAACTGCTCCAGCTCTGTCAGATTGCATGGGGATTGCGAGCCCTTTTTAAATCCAACCATAAATTCTCAATTGGATTAAGATCTGGACTCTAACTTGTCCATTCCAAGACATTAATTTTGTTGTTTTTAAGCCATTCCTGTGTAGCTTTGGCTTTATGCTTGGGACAATTATTTTGCTGGAAAACAACTCTTCTCCCAAGTTGCAGTTCTCTTGCAGACTGCATCAGGTTTTCCTCTAGAATTTCCCTATATTTTGCTGTGTTCATTTTACTCTCTACTTTCACAAACCTTCCAGGGCCTGCTGCAGTGAAGCATCCCCACAGCATGATGCAGCCACCACCATGCTTCGTGATAGGGATGATGTGTTTTTGATGATGCGCAGTGTTTGGCTTATGCCAAACATAGCATTTAGTCTGATGGACAAAAAGCTCAATTTTGGTTTCATCCGACCATAGAACCTTCTTCCAACTGACTTCCGATCTCCCACATGCCTTCTGGCAAGCTATAGCCAAGATTTCATACGAGTTCTTTTTTCAACAGTGGCTTTTTTTGCCACTCTCCCACAAAGCTGTGACTAACTCACACAGACAACAGTTGTTGGATGCACAGTCTTGCTCACCTCAACTACTGAAGTTTGTAACTCCTCCAGAGTTGTCATAGGTCTCTTGGTGACCTCCCTCACTAGTCCCCTTCTTGCACAGTCACTCAGTTTTTGATGACAGCCTGTTCTAGGCAGATTTACATCTGTGTCATACTCTTTCCATTTCTTGATGATTGACTTAACTGTACTCCAAGGGATTTTCAGTGACTTGGAAATTTTCTTGTATCCACCTCCTGACTGGTGCTTTTCAATAGCTTTCACAGGGTTCCTTGGAGTGTTATTTTGTCTTCATGGTGTGGTTTTTGCCAAGATGCTCACTCACCAGCAGTTGGACCTTCCAGATACAGGGGTATTTTTACTACAATCATCTGAAACACCTTGACTGCACATGATGACTTCTAAAACCAATTGGCTGCACCAGTGATGATTTGGTGTGTCATATTAAAGCGGGTGCCCGGCTCTCAGCTGGGGGCCGTGGTCGAGTGGTCAGCGACTTGGGCCGGCTCCCCCACTAGACTTAGTCTAGTGTGGAGGGTGTGAGGACACCCAGCAGGACGAAAAAAACAAAACCTGACAAAGGGCAGATGAGCTCCTTGTGAGCCAACGGCCATCTTCCGTGGAAGAGATTAAAGCCTCACCACATATCTACGAATCGTATGCTACGCACCTAGTTAGAAGAGACATGATGAACTTGGGCACTGCACCGTGTGCCTGGACCTTCCCAGGGCCTCTGCCTAAGGAAGGGCTGAGCTCGAAGAAGCGGCCGCAGCTGGAGGCCGATACAGCCTCGGGCTCGAGTTCAGAGGGGGCGGCGGCAGGCGGTGCCAAGGTGGCCAACGAGAACAAACTGGAGGAGAGGCTGTACTCGGTGCTGTCATAAGATCGAAGAAGATGGAGGTGCATAGCTGCCAACTCTGGATTCAGGACGGCACCCACTGACTGACTGATTAAAGTGGGTGAACACTTATGCAATTAATTATTTTGTGTTTTATATTTGTAATTAGTTTAGAACATTTTGCAGAGATCTTCTGATCAGTGTCAAAGAAGCCAAATTAAATCCTCCAAGGGGGGGGGGTGAATACTTTTTATAGGCACTGTAGTTTAATATAAAAATATTAAAACTATTCTCATTTGCACAGAAAAACCATTGTGTTTTAAGATTACGTTCACATTGCTTCATGACAGTGGACCACATTATTGAGGTCAGGGATTTAGTCTGGAATAACTGACTATTGTCCCTCAAGCCCAGATATACATGGTCATGTTGGTGCTTTGCATCCTGGAAGAGAGCCATATGGCTTGAACTCTAACAAGGACTGGCAGTGCAATGTAATTTCCCTAACAACCTTTGAAAGCAAGCAAACCTGGGGGCCATACACACAAAATGCTGGAGGAACTCAGCAGGTCAGGTAGTATCTATGGAAAGGAATAAGCAGTCAACATTTTGACAGGAGTCTAAATTTGATAGTTGTAATATCAGTAACATTTTAAGAACAAAACCACTTATAAGTACCTGTAAAGCAAAATAATTTTAAAATAATAACTTTTCCTTTGCCTTTTCTTCCTAATCCTTTGCTTTACTGAAATCAGTGGGTTCTAGAATCCTACAGCATGTCAGACCCGATGCAGGTTCTGAGAGGCTATTTCTATTTATTGATTTCAAAGCGTGTCCAGCAGCAGAGTGGGCTGACAGAGTCTGCTATCAATATGTTCCAGACTTCCCCGATGAGCAGCATGTGCCTGAAGACTGGGACTTACCACAACTTAAGCAGCTGAAGACTTGTCAGCTCCAAATAGATCTGCCAGCATTCCCAGCAATATCCGATCTGCGATAGCCCACGTACCTCCCTGGAGTCTGCCTGATGTTCATTTAGAACATTGCTAACCTGTACTATTTGAATTGCCTGAATTGCCTCTGTTTGCCTTCGCTGCGCTAGTCTAATAGACATTTCAATATCAGTCTTGAAAATTGACCTTTTTTTCCCTGTAACTAGAACCTTTTTATGGGAGGAATTCCAGCTTTCTTTGCTTTTGTGTCAATAAATGCTTCATTAATTCCTGTCTAAATGGCCAAGCTGTAATTTTAAGATTAGGATTTTTTTTTCACATCTCCTCCTCAGCAAGAACTGAATGTTGTTTTACAGGAGGTCTAGAACTGGAGCATCACTTTGTCCATTTCATCACTTTTATATTCCACCCATTTAAGCTAACAACAACATTTCACTTGACATTTGATTGCTGCTTGTAACTTCAGATGGGTTTTTGGAGATTTGTGTACCTAGACTCTAAAATACTTCACTCCAAGAGAGCTCCTAATCTCCAACAATTTAATAGCAATTTGTCTTTCTCAGATCCAAAGTGGATGACCATGTATTTCTTCACAGTGAATTCCACATACTGTAGTTCGTCCACTCATTTAGATTTTTCCTTGGTAAGTGTCTGCTGCATCATTGCTGTCAAGTAGATGTGCCCCTTCAGACCACTAGAATGTTAGATCTGGTGTTAGAAGTGTTATCTATATTCATTGTTCTACACACACTTATCCAGCTGTTATTAAAGTCTTGCTTCAGGTGTGCATTTTGTGCTGACAAGTCTTTTACTGTACCATTGTATACAGAGGACTAATAGACTGAGATTGAGGTCCTCATTCATCTCTTGCGTCCAAGATGCTATGATTACAGCTAATTACAATGATGAATTAAATTTTAACAAGAGCACTCAATCACATTGTTGTTCATGCTGAAAACAAGTAGGGTTAACCAATGAAGGTGCAATTTGGGTAATTACAAACAATTACAAAGTGTTTGAAGAAAGCTTAGTAATTCTGATTAAGACAAAATAAGTATCATAAATCAATTTGTCCTGGCTTCATGGGCTGATCACTTTATTCTCTTATCCTGATTTCCAAAACAGAATGCCTATCGACAACTTATAAGCCAATCTGTTGAACATGGGGCATCCAGCAATGAAAAGTAAAGGGAACAGAATTTAAGACTGAAACTGCAACTTTTCTTGATACAAAGAGGGTTATTTTATCAGAAAAATTATCAGAGTTGTGGATAGCTTACATAGATTATGTGCATGAAATCAATTTCTGTGATTTATTAGAGCTCAGTCACCAGGCATGATTGGCAAGAGAATTTCCTAATTGGCTGCAGCTTGACCGAGAAAAGCATTGTTAATATGTACTGGTATATAAGGAATGTCTCGGTGTTTCTTCATCACGTATTAAAACTGTTATGCAAAATACATAAATTGTCATGCAAATACATAGTAGAATAGTTTTTCTGCATTATCATTTCGCTTCTTTGTTAAACTCTTTCAAATGAAATCTGGATCTCTTTTTGGCTTGTGAAAACTTGTTATTTCCTACAAAGGATAACTGCTGCATAGAGTAACAGGGCCAGGGTGACCTCCCAAATGAATTTAAATCTCCTGGGAGATAAGAGGAGATCAGAGAAGAATTTCCCAGACTTTCACCCCCACCTCCAAATCTGCTGTGGCTTTTATTTGTATCTTTCATCTCTCCCAGGACTTCAGTTGGTTACGATTGGACTGCTAAGTGGATGTATTATGATATTATTGTGTCGAAGAGGCTACTGTGTCATATACTGTATATTTTCTACTTGGTCTTTGTGTTGTTCGAACACGCTTCCCATTACCAATGCTATAAACTATCAGGGTTGGATTTCATTCTTGCACCTTCATGCCAAATATTTCTTTAATTTATCTGCCGATTTCTCATAGCAAGAGTTTCTTTTTAGGGACTTAGGCTTACCAGCAATGGGTGGTGAGATATGGATGGATCGTGAAGGAGTCCTGTGTCTGATAGTGGTGCCGTAGGATGTTAGAATCTAGCAGCATTTCAAAGGGAGTTTTAGAATCTAAGAGAACTGTTTTAAAAACAATGGAACATCAACATGATTGTGCAATACAGGGATTCTGAAACTACTGAGAGAGGGATTTTAGAACGTGGAACCACTTTCCAGGTTTGTGAAATTAAGATGTAGAAATCAGCATAAACTAGTTTTAGTCAAAATCCAAATGGCACATCCCTGTTGCTACTGTGTCAGCATGGTTGAAAAGTGCTGAGTTTATTACTTTACAGCACCAGCTGCAGGATTTGGGTTCAATTCCCACTCCTGCCTGTAAGGAGCTTGTAGATTCTCCCTGTGACTGAGTGAGTTTCCTCTGGGTGCTCTGGTTTCCTCCCACATTCTAAAGATGTACGAGTTTGGAGTAGTAAGTCGAGGGCATGCTATCATGGCACTGGAAGCGTGTGTTCCCAGCAAGTCTTCGACTGTTTCGGTCATTGATGCGTAGCAACACATTTCACTGTAGGTTTTGATGTACACGTGACAAATAAAGCTAATCTTTAGTCTTTACTATTTAAAGTAGTAATAGCAATGCTTACTTACGAGTGATTTGGTGAGGCAATAACTTTCTCTTTTCAAAAAAAAAGGAAGGCGAGAGATTTAGACATAGGTGTATGAAATTAATGAGTGCGGCTCACGAGTTAAAGTTTTGACTCAAGTCTAGGCAAGGATGCTACCCCTCAAGTCACAACAAGCTATAAATAGTAAAGTGGTTTTCTGAGGCCTGCAACTGGTGAAATTATGATGGTGGAATGCAAAAGGATCGTAGGATGTCTGGGAGAAGGCTGCATGTTAGTGAGTGAATGGCTTGCGCACGGGCTACAGGGTAACTACCAACTGAACGAAGTCCACGGCTACCCGCTGACTTGTACCCATACCCATTCCATCAAATCAGCAAAGGCTACTCATAGTGACAGCATGAGGGCTGGAGAGTGAGAGAAGAATAAGTAGAAGTAATGAGATGGAGGGAGAGAATTTGTGGAGTACAGCAAGCAGACAGCCAGAGAAAAGAGAGGGAGATGGGTTCCTAATGGAGGGAAAGAAGGATAGAAGCAAAGTAATGAGAGAGGACGGGACTTAAAAGGATTGTAGGGGTGGGCATCTGAAGGACAGGTGGTCAGGGTGCCAGACCATTTTCATCAACTTCACTCTCCCCAACACTGGGTGAAAGTGGTGGGGAGGCCAGGGTACTTACTGATAGACATCTGTCCATTTGTTGATATCTGTGTATAAAATCATCTTGGATGCTCTTATTCTTGGATTAAGAGCCTTTCTCTCAAGACTGTGCGGAGGAGGAGAAGATGGCGGCGTGACGCAGTGCGCAGCGGTCACTCCGGTGAATGATATCTATTATCTGTCAAGTAGGCTGCCGTGCACAATCCTGATTTGATGGAGACAGATGTGAGAGCACGGAGGAGCATCTGGAGAAACTTCTGAAATGCCTTCTTTGCTGCTGCTGCTACTGTGTGATCCAGAATCTCCGGAGGAGAAGGCCCCGAGTCCTCAGCTTTGCTTGTTGCTTGGTGGCTGGGGCGGGGTCGAAGCGCTCGACAGAGATGGTGCTCGGTGCTCGGTGTCGGAGGGCTGGTTGGAAGTTCGAAGTTTTCGGACGGACTCAGAGTCGGCTGTGGTCGGGTGCTTCCAATGCATCGGCAGTTGTCGGCACCTGGAGGTTTATGGCAGGGAGAGTTCCCTTTCTCCCTTTTGCCGCCTGCTGTCGGGACTATCGGGAGTCGATCGGAACTTTGAGACTTTATTTTTACTGTGCCCATGGTCTGCTCTTTATCAAATTATGGTATTGCTTTGCACTGCTGTAACTATATGTTATAATTATGTGGTCGTGTCAGTATTAGTCTTTGGTTTGTCCTTTTTTTGTGATATCACTCTGGAGGAACATTGTATCATTTCTTAATGAATGCATTTCTAAATGACAATAAACGAGGATTGAGTGTCCTCATAATCTAATCTAATCTAACTGGTATACCTGAGCTATCACATGGTAAATCAGTCAAATGCTGGCTATTTGATTTCCCAGTGTAAAATCCAGGATTTACATGATTAAAATGCTTGTGTGCGGCTCCAACAACTTCCCTGGGTGTCCCCTTGATCAAAGCTTGGGACATCAGATGCCTTGACACGGAATTTGCTATTCTGAGTGAGATATGACAAACAGGAGAAAGGCGGTTAAAAGAACTAAATAGGGGATATGGCTTCTTGAAGGGCAAACCCAAAGAGGATCCACACCTACTAAGTCACCCGATCATCAGAGGCATCTGGGCCAGAGGCCCAAGGCCCAACTTGATGCAAGGCCTGATCTATGGAAATTGCAGAGAACAAGACTCAAGGCCCAGATTGACTCACAGAGGTGGCAGGGCCTAATGCCCCTGCTTATCTCGGAAGCTTGATAAGAGGGCTGGACTGCAGGTAAGGTTGAAACTGACCTACACCCTCCCCCAGCATACTACTAACTAACGCCCAGGTCATTAAGAACAAAGTTAATTAACGAAGGGAAGACTGATCTTCTAAAGGGAACGGAAGAACTGCAGTGTGGTATGTCTCACTGAAACGTGACGAACACCTGTATTTACCTAACCGTGCAATACAACCTGAGAGCTTCTCAATTTACCAAATGGACTCTACAGCATCCTCAGACAAAGTTAGAGACAGAAAGGTCTGCTTCTTAACTCCTCACTGTACTTGGACGTGACAGTTCTGGTGAGTTCCTGCTCACCCACCTTTGAATATCTAATGGTGAAGTATCACCCGTACTCCCTGCCACAGGAGTTCACAGCAGCTATCCTAGCAGCAGTCTACATCCTGTCTCAGACAAACACCAAGCCTGCACTCAATGGTCAACTCTATGGTCAACAGCCTTGAAACAGGACATCCAAAGGTCCTTTTCATCATTGCCAGTTACTTCAACTGGGCCAGCTTCAAGAGTGAGTTATCAAAATGCTACCAGCAGGCCTCCTGTCCAACTAGGTACCCAAACGTCTTGACCATTGCTATACAATCATCAAAGATTGAAAGAAGCTGAAATGGGAGAATCCAGAACAGAAATTCGTACAATGCTGATCTGAGGAAGCAGGTGAGATTTTATTTGACTGCTTTGGGTTGATAAACTGATCCATGTTCAAAGACTTAGCTGCCAGTATGTCCCTACGATCACAAAGTTTAACACCAAGTGTTTTGAAGATTGTGTACCAAAGAGGACAATCCAGGTGTTTCCAAACGGGCAACCATAGATGATCAGGAGATCTACTCTCTTCTGAAGTCTAGGTCTGCAGCATTCAAGTCAGGTGACCCTGATCTTTATAAGAAATTAAGATATCACCTTCATAAAGCTATCAGAGATGCTATGAGACAGTAATAATCCAAAATCATGTTTCAGTACAGCTGTCAGCTATGGTAGGGCTTGCACACTAAAATGTGTTCCAAAGCGAAGCATTGAACTGAAGGAAACAGGTATGTCATCACTCATCCTGACAGTCTCTTGTCCACAGTCACTGTTGTGGACATAAGAATAGCCTTCTGGAGGGTGAGCCCGTGGAAAGCATCGGGCCTGGATGTTCCACCCACTGCAATTTTCCTACAACTGAAACAGGTCTACAGCGAACACCATCTCCTTCTCCATGTCCTTAGATTCTATGTGGATCAGCTGACAACGATACTTGCAGACATTTTTAACCTCTCCCTGTTTCGGGCTGTGGTTCCTTCCTGCTTTAAGAATACTCACATAGAGTCTGTGCTCCAATCATCAGCATAGACCTCCCATTTCCAATGCTACAGATATTGTCAAGAAGTCCTCTATTGCAATCTTGAAAAAAATGCTAGCCCATGTCCTCGTGGGTGTTCTCAATTCTGGAGTCTGAAAGAAAGCAGTCCACTGGCAAGTTATGATGAGCAAAGAAGGAGTAGGGAAAACTAATTTCATTGGAGGCCTCCACTGAACAAAATGGCTGGACCATGGTCTTGTAAGAACCAGTGTTCAGCTTGATCAGAAAGATAGGCACAGACCTTATGGCATTTTCCCCAGTCCAGCTATAGCATCTGTTTAATTATGTGATTTGCTGAGTGAGAAACCACAAAGATGTTTGTATGAAGCACATCACACTAAGTACCGAATAGCTAATAGACTGGCTGCCACCTCATTGACTATGTTATCGCCATGAGCTTGACCCCAAGACAAGCATGGAAGAAGGAACGATGAGAGGACACAAGAAAATCAGTGCTGAAGGTCTTTAGAGTCCTGGAAAGAAAAATCTCTCGTAGACAACCTGATAACCCCTACCAGTGTGAACCATGGAGTGTCCACAGGGTCTGCACTGGCTTGGAGTCCACTATGAATAGCAGGTGTGAAGAGACTCTTGGCTTTTCTACCAGAAAATACTGGTTTGATGAGAATCACTCAGAAATCCAAGTGATTCTAGGAAACACAAAGATTAGGAACTCCGTAACATTTTCGGGAGTAGAAACAGCTGTACCAAGAGCTGAAGGCTGACGTCCACACAAAAACCTCTGGAAAGAGCACAAAGTTAAATAACTTGCGAATAGTCTTGATATGGATTCCGCACCACTGTTATGGTGATCCATAGCTCAAGTAACAAAGGGCCAACTCTGCTGAGAACCAAGAGCATCGGCAAAAAAAAGCAGTTAATGTGGCTAGAAAAAGAACGTCAATAAACCACTCAATTGTAATTATGTCCCTTATATAAAATTAGAGATAGTGTGAAGAGGAGGAAGTACCTATTCCTTTAGCAAAGGGACATAGACTTAAAGCATCATGGACTCATGTAGCCCACAGAGTCTGCATTGACCGTAAAGCATCTATTTACATTAACCTCATTTTATTCTCCACATTCTCATCAGTCTCCTCAATCCCAAAACCCCCTCCCGACCCCCAGCAGATTCTACTATCAGCCTCCACATTAGGGGTAATTTACAGTGACTAATGTGACCAATTAAGTTTCTAATCTACAGGCCTTTAGGATGTGGCAGGAAGCCATCGATCATGCCCTAAAGAACCCATTTGATCACGTGGTGCATGTATGAACTCTGTACCAATAGCATCAGAGGTCTGCATTGAGCTGAGTTCGTTGGAGCTGTAAAGCAGCAGCACTATTGACTTGTGTTTTTGATTTGATTTGTTGAGAAAGATGCCGTTTCTCAAAGTGTAGTGAGAATGATGTACTGGTGCTTCAGACGGCAGAGAAGGCAGAAATATTCATAATGTTTACTAAGTACTTACTGCGCATTTGATGTGCATTTTGCACAAGTTTGCTGTCAAGAGCTAGAAGGCAGTATTAATCTTTATCACTCCATTTTTGGTTGGCATAAATATAATAGGTCAAATGGCAGCTTCCTGTGCTGCAAAATCCTATGATTTTTGAAATAATGACCAGCAAAGACTCAGCGCTATTTCCACACCAATCTAGGACTATGTACTGAATCGTTCCACAAATTGGAGAGAATGCAGGCTTGTAGAGAAGTCATTTGCAGTGCCAGTTAAGGGGCTATTTATTTCTGTATTTCCATTTTATGTCAAGAGAAGGGGAATCTGTGCAGTCTGGGCATGTGTCGTTAAGGTAATGACACAATGTAACTGAAATTCATTGTTGTTGGTATGAGAGAAAGCCGGAAGTAAGTAAACTGAAGAATCCCTGAACTTCAGCTTCTCATTGCTAGGCATACTGTTAAAAATTTCTCCTGTGTGTTAGGTGGTCGGTTCTTTTCAGCTCCCCTACTTAAGGTACGATTGCAAACCCATGATGGATCGGAATCAATTCTCACTTTCACGATTTCCTTGATTTCCTGAGAAACCTTATTCACTTGACTCTTCCATGATCAATAATCATCTGCATGAAGCTTCCTATCAAAAAGACAAAGCATGATAGGTGCTGGAAATCTTACTTAAAACAACAAATACTAAAATACTTGGCTGATCAGGCAGCATAGATGGAGAGAGAAAGTTAACCTTTTAGATCATGATTAAAATACTGGCTTTTATTACAGACAAATACTTTTATAGTGCTCATAAGCTGCAATCACAAAAATCAATTGGGCTTCCACTGGCGATATCGACCAGCCAAGATGAATTGCACGGGAAGATAGCTGCCTTTCTTTTTTGGACAGATCATAAACATCAATTGTTAATGTGCACTCACTTGTCTGAAAGAAAACTTTAAGAATTCTTTTTTTTCATCAAACTTGTCTCAGTTGGATGCATTCTATTTATTCATTTTAAAATTTTATTTGTCACCCCTAATTGTCCTTGAGAAGGTGCAAGTGGCCTGTATCTTGAATATTGCAATTCTTCTGGTGCATTTGAAGAGGGAATTCTGGGATTTAGACCAATTGATAATGAAGAGCCAACCATAAATTTACAAGCCAGGATGCTGCATAAGTAGGAATGTAACTGGTGTTCGTATTCTCATGTCAATGTTGACCTTGTTTATCTTGGTGGCAGAGGTCACATATTTTGTAGATGCTGCCACAATAACCTAATCATGTAATTGCAGTGCATTTTGAAGATGGTAAGTAAGACACAAGACATAAGTGTATAATTAGGCCATTTGGCCCATCGAGTCTACTCTGCCATTCCATCACAGCTGATTTATTATCCCTCTCAATCCCATTATCCTGCCCTCTCATCATAACCTTTGACACTTTTACTAATCAAGAATCTATCAACTTCCACTTTAAATATACCCAATGACTTGGCCTCCACAGCTGTCTGTGGCAACAAATTCCTCAGATATACCACCCTCTGGCTTATCTCTGTTCTAAAGGGACAACCTTGTATTCTGAGGCTGTGCCCTCTGGTCTTAGGCTCCCCCACTAATGGAAACATCAAGTTCAAGTTCATTCAACATACACCTGTATACTGCTAAAGGAAGCAGTGTTCCTCCAGGGAAAGGTGCAAAACACAGTACATACAGTTACAAAAATAATATTAGCTTGATTCCCTGAATTGTGTGTCCTGAGGTTTGATGGTGCATTGGATGTTGTCCTGGAGCCACGTTTCTGCAGGAACAAATATACACAACAGTTCCTCATCTCACACTGGGTTATGGATGGACATGTCCAGAAGAAAGGTATTCAGAGCTGTCAGAATCACTTCCTGCAGTCCCAGAATCAACTCCTGCAACCTCCACGGAAGAGGCCCCAGAACCTGAGACAAGTCACATGCCACAAACCTTACCTGTCAAGTAGAGAGATCTCCCTAGTCAGGAAAGATGTTATCCTACAAGAGTAAGAAATCCTCCACAACAATAAAATCTTTTGGCCTGAATGGGACAATTTAAAATGTACTGTGCTGTGGATGTCTAGTTAGTAGTTGCATTATATAGTATAGTGTGTGTGTGCGCAGTACTGTGCAATTCAATAGTGCAGTTTCTTCTTTGATCCATTGGATTTGTAATAAGTTGTAAAACATAAGGAAAATTAAGCAGATATTGGAGTATATCAAGCAAGATAATAATGTTTCAGCAGTTGTGTGTACTATGCATTCGTACATACCAACCAGCTCTGTCTGACATTGACAGCAGATGTTTAGAATTAGTTAAGTTGATTTTCAATTCCACACGAGGTATAAACTAGAAATCAAAGGAAGTAAAAACTGAGTAGTTTCTATATAATAGAGATGGCAAAGCACGTCTGTTTTATTTTTACATTGACGGGGAAAATTAGAAGTACTGGGCAGCACCCCTCTCCTCTGCAGATGATTAGAACTTTGCTTAGATTAAAAAAATCCTAGAAGGAAGAATATTACCATCTAAGTAGGGAAAAGGGAGGAAAAGTCATCATGAGCCAAGGGGGCTGGTTTTCTGAAATAGGATGAAAACGAATGGGTACTTCTATTGTATCTTTAACTGTGTCAACACACCCCAAAGCTAATAACGTATATTTAAACAATAACTGGTGTTACAATGTGGCATCATCACCATTTTGGACTCTTTTTAAGTTTCCATACATAGTAAGGAGATAATCAGCAGATAATCTGCTATTAATTTTGTTAATTTTATTTATTCAGAGATTCAGCCCAACGAGCCGTGCCGCCCAGCAACTCACCTATTTAACCCCAGCCTAAGCACACGAGAGTTCTGAATAACCAATTAACCTACTCACCGGTATGTATTTAGACTGTGGGAGGAAATAGGAGCACCTGGAGGAAACTCACTTGGTCAGGGGGAGAACATACAAACTCCTTACAGGTGGTGTTGGAATTAAAGTACAAACACTGACATCCCAAGCTGTAATAGCGTCACACTAACCATTAGATATTAGATCTGTACCTGGACACGGAGAAGCCCTTTCAGCTGTCCCTTCATTAATCTCATGTGATATTTTATGTATAATCCAGGACACACAGTCTATTGTCCCTTAGTTTAAAGGTGAACAATAGGGAATGCTGTCCTTCCTGTGTTCCGTCCTTGACTGTCAGCTTCATAGTGAAATTGCTGAGGTTGAGACTTCAAGAGAATTATGGGGTTTTGTTTCATGCTCAGTGTTCAACATATCCAGACGATGCACAACAGCCTGCTAATCTGTCTAGATTAATAAGGCATTGAAGTAAAGAGTCCAAGTCGTCAGAAGGAGTGAATCCAAACATAAAAAAAGCACTCCATGATGTTAAGAATGTAATAAACCCTCATAGTTAGAAAAGAAAACTGAATGAGAGAAAAATATGAATATGTATGAGAGGAATTTTTTAAGAGCTGGAGAGGAGCACTTGCTAAGTTCAGTATTGGGGCGACAATTATTTCCTCAGGTTCAATGGGTTTCCTGTACCTAATAAAGTGGCCGATGAGTGTATATTCATGGTCTTCTGTTGCTGCACTCTACCCACTCTGTCCTTCCTTCATCAGTTTAAGTGCATTCTGTATCCTATTCACAGTTTTTGTAAAATGGGCAGAGGTTATATTTTCTAACTCCAAAGCATAAGACTAATTGAAAGAAAAACATGGAACCAGGATAACTTGTGCATTGTTACTTTCATTTTCTACTTTCAGCAGACATGTACTTATGAAGTGGTTGCATGATGACATATGCCATTCACTTATTTTTACCTATAATTAATTATTTAAATGAACAAGAATGCTTAATCAAATATTTTATTTATAATATTACTGAAATATGAAATACATAACATTCCTCCCTGCTTAGCTATAAACTCCAACTCAATATAGAAGGCAACTCAACTTATACAGTACTGTGGGAAAGTCTTAAGCACCAGATGGTATGGCCTTCACAGAGCCCTGATCTCAATGCCATCAAGGCTATCTGGGATTACCTGGAAAGACAGAAGCAAGCAAGACAGCCAAAGTCTGCAGAAGACTTTTGATAAGGTTCCCCATGTAGGGCTCATTCAGAAAGTAAGGAGGCATGAGATCCAAGGAGACCTTGCTTTGTGAATCCAGAATTGGCCCTACAACACAAGGCAAAGGCTGGTTGTAGGTGGTTCGTATTCTACATGGAGGTCAGTGACCAGTGGTGTTCCACAGGGATCTGTTCTGAGACCCCTCCTCTTTGTGATTTTTACAAATGACCTGGATGATGAAGTAGAGGGTAGGTTAGTAAGTTTGCTGCTGGCATAAAAGTTGGGGTGTTGCTAATAGTCTGGAGGGTTGTCAAAAGTTACAGTGGGACATTGATAGGATGCAGAACTGGGCTGAGAAGTAGCAGATGGAGTTCAACCCAGATAAGTGTGAAGTGATTCATTTTGCTAGGCCAAATTTGAAGACAGAATATAATATAAATTGTAGGACTCTTGGCAGTGTGGAGGATCAGCGAGATCTTGGGGTCCATGTCCATAGGACACTCAATAAGCTGCTGCACGGGTTGACAGTGTTGTTAAGAGGCATATGGTGTGTTGGCATTCATCAACCGGGGGATTGAGTTCAAGAGCTGAAAGGTAATGTTAAAGCTATATAAGAGTTAGACCCCCATTTGGAGTACTGTGTTCATTTCTGGTCACCTCATTTCAGGAAGGATGTGAATACTATAGAGAGAATGCAGAGGAGATTTACAAGGATGTTGCCTGGATTGGAGAGCATGCCTTATGAGAATAGGTTGAGTGAACTTGGCCTTTTCTCCTTAGAAAGACGGAGGGTGAGAGGTGACCTGATAGAGGTGCATAAGATGACGAGAGGCATTGATCGTGTGGATAGCCAGAGGCTTTTCCCAGGGCTGAAATGGCTAACACGAGGTGTTTTTAGGTGCTTAGAAGTGGGTACAGGGAGGATGTCAGAGGTAAGTTTTTCACACGGAGTGGTGGGATGCACTACCAGTGATGGTGATAGAGGCAGATACAATAGTGTATTTTAAGAGACAGATAAGTACAGGGAGCGTAGAAAAATAGAGGGCTAAGCAGTAGGGAAATTCTAGACATTTTCTAGAGTAGGTTACATGGTCGGCACAACATTGTGGGCCAAAGGGCCTATAATGTGCTGTAGATTTCTATGCTCTATGTTCTAAGAGACCTGTGGCAAGCTCTCCAAGGAGCTTGGAGTAACCTACCAGCTGATTTTCTTGTAAAACTGCATGACAGTGTACCTAAAAGAATTGATGCAGTTTTAAACACAAGGAGTGGTCACACAAAATATTGATTTGATTTAGTTTTTATTTACTATTTACTGCTCATTCAGTAAGTTTTTTGATATTTAAAAACTTTTAGTTTCATTATTTTTGAAAGCATCTTCGCCTTATGGAATTTTTTACATGTTTTATGTTGGCATTGGTGTGTGTGTGTGTGTGTGTGCGTGTGTGTGTCTGTGTGTGTGTTTATACATATATATTTATATTATACAGTGTACTATATAATACAACTTCTATCTAGATATCCACAGAATAGTAAATTTTAAATTATCCAATTCATGCCTACAGATTTCTTACCCTTCTCTTTCCTGGCTAGGAGGGTCACTCTGCTTGGCAGGTGAGACTTGTGGCAATCTCAGGTTCAGAGACCTGTCTGTGGTTATTGTGGAAGTTGATTCTGAGATGGCAGGAAGTGGTTCTGACAGCTCTGAAAACCTTTCTTCTGGACGTGCATGGCAAGCTACTCAATCTGTAGATCTAACCCAGGCCACTAGACAAAGTTTCAAGGCAACAATTTCATTTTGACCATGCCTATATGACCGGCGTGTAACTCCTTCAACACTTTAACTTTCAGTCTGGATGGTACAACAACTCTCAATCTCCACATAATACAACCTCTGTCAAGAGAAAGTTCATCCCAACACTGATAAGAATGGGGGAGCTGGGATTTCCGCTGCACATTCCAGCCATTTTGAGTCACTATGTAGACCTGAGACAGGGTGGGTCTTTTCTAGTTTCCCTTTGGATCATCTTTGCCCTAAAGGGAGACTTTTGATTTGCATTAGGGAGAATGTGTCAAGAGGAGTGTCCTGTTTTGTAAATGTTTCAGGTATTTCCTTTCCCAAGAATAAACAGGATAATCCATCAGCCTTTCCAGAATTAGACATCCTCTTGAATTTGATTTTGTAATTGTGTCCTCCAAGAAACAGAGCACATATCTTGCACTTGTACTGCTGCAGTTAGTGGAACACACCACCATGGATTATTTCAGCCAATCACAGCCCAACAATGCTGGTCCTCCTGTTTTTTAGCACATACAAACCCAATGTGCCTTGTTGGTTTTTGTATTTCACTGTTACGAATGTCAATCCCACAGGAGTTATCTATTCTCCAGTGCAGGTTCTTAGTTGGATATCTGCAGGCTTCAATACAGTATCTTTGAAATGCCATTTAAACTCATTTTGTGTAATAAAAGAAACAGCCTAGCCAGTTGAAATTAATTTTAATTAATTTGCCATTCACTTCTGGTATAAGCCATATCGCTTGTCTCTTGGTGGTTTTCACACAGTACATCTTAAGGCCACTCAGTTCCATGTCACTCTCATCATTATCATAATTTTCATCAAAAGCATGGAGATTAGTGCTCTTTTTGAAACTGCAACTTACTTTTTTTTTATATTTTTCTCTGCCTGGTGCAATCCATTATTTTTTTCTGTCCAAAATGCTTTTTGTATATGTCTATTTCGTTGCATTTTCTGCAAGTTTCACCTTTAAACCTGCATTAGTCTGGTGTATGTGAACTCCTGCCACAATGGTAACACAATTTGTTCAGCCATAGCCTATTTCTGTTTAGATGTTGCAACTTCGTTCACATTCTCTTTTGTTCCTGACTGTAACTCAATTGTGTCTACTTTTGCTGTTACCATTGATCCAGGAATTTCAACTGTTGTTTTAAATGTGAGTTGTGCTTCAGTTAGGATATCTTGTGAGATTCCACAAAATACATGATCTCTCAGTGCATTATTAAGCACATCACTGAACTGACAATGCTCAATCTCTTAAATCCAGCCACATACGCTGAGATGGACTCCTCTTCCTTTTGATTCTGCTTCTGAAACCTAAATCATTCTGCAATCAACAATGGCTTCAGTTCTCACTGTTCTGCATTACTTTCATGATATCAGCAAAGCTCATTTCATTTGGTTTGGTTAGGTCAATCAGTCTTCTAAGCAAACTGTATGCTCTTCCACCCAAAGCACTGAGCAAAACTGACACTCATTTCTCATTGGTTATTTCATTTTGCTTCAAAATACAGCACAATTCACTCAGTATACATATTCAAGTTATCTCTGTGCAATCAAATGCGTCTATCTTTCTGATGTAGCCAGCCATTCTGCTGTTTTATTGTGCATGATTATTATCATCTGGTATTCACTGTTAATGAACCTGTGAATTTGTCTATTTTCTGCCTTTTTAAAAAATTTGAATGTATCAGTGCTTTTTTAAAAATTTGAATGTCTCACTGTGCTTTTTGAAAACTTGAACGTTTTGCTGCACTTCAACAGGTCATCTTGGGTTTGTTCAAAACTTCTTCATTGCCGCTGTTATGTTTTGTAACTCCAAAACATTAAACTAAATGAAAGTAAAATTATGAGCCGGGATAATTTGTGTACGTTTGGTTTCGTTTATTACTGTTAACGAGGTACGCACTTATGACGTGATGGCATGATGACATATGCCATTTGCATACATTTATGTATAACCAATAGTGAATTATTTAAACAAACAAGAATGCTTAATCAAACAATATATTTACAATATTACTCAAATGTACTGAAATATTAAATACACAACAGTGGCTATTGAGGACCTGAGCTATAGGAAAATGTTAAACAGGTTTGGACTTTATTTCCTGGAGCCTAAGAGAATGAGGGGAGATTTGATAGAGGTATACAAAATTAGGAGACTTTTTCTATGAAAGTTTGACTGAGACCAGAACTATAGGGCATAGGGTAACATTGAAGGGTGAAACGTTTAAGGGAAATATGGTGGTAAATTCTTCACTCAGAGGGTTGTGAGAGTGTGGAACAAGCTTGCAGTGGAGGAGGTGGACGCGGGTTTGATTCCACATTTAAGAGAAGTTTGGATAAGTACATGGATAGGAGGGGTATGAGAAGGCTATGGTCTGCATGCAGGCCGATGGGACTGGTCAGTGTAATAGTTCAGCAAGGACTCGATGGGCTGAAGGTCCTTTTCTACGTCTCTAAACCTGTCTTACTTAAAGGTTCATCATAATTTCCTTGCTCTTGTGCTCTCATTCTCAATTTATTATGCCCAACATGTCATACTTTTTGTAATCTCCTTCTTCATGTTGCCCTACCAGTTTCAGTATACCCCCAAACCTCTCTGTTCTTGCGTTGAATCTCTGGAGAAACCGACTTCGTAGGTTGGAAAAAAAGGAATTTATTATTTATGATATAAAAGTAAGCTAGGATTTACAGAAATATTAGACTGTTGAAAGACATTAGGAATTTTTTCTTTATACTAAAGGAGATCAATGGAAGAAATCAGCCTTCAGGAAGCATATCAGAGATGAAAAGTTTAAGCGGGGGGGAGAAGCTGGCGGCGCGATGACAGTGCGCGCGGCCACTTCGGTGATGAATATCTGTTATTTGTCAAGTAGGGGACCGTGCACAATCCTGATTTGATGGAGACAGACGTGAGGACACAGCGGAACATCTGGAAAACTTCTGAAATGCCTACTTTGCTACCGCTGCTACTGTGTGGTAACCATAATCTCCGGAGCTGAAGGCCCCGAAATCCTTGGCTTTGCGTGTTTCAGCGGCCGGGGAGAGGTCGAAGGCGCTCGGCAGAGGATGGCGCTCGGGAGGCTGCTCGGAAGCTCGGAGTTTTCAGACGGATGGACTCAGGGTCCAAGGCTTCCAAGGTATCGGCAAGTTGACGGTGCCTGGAGGTTTATGGCAGGGAGTTTCTCCCTTTTGCCGCCTGCTATCAGGGACTTGGGAATCGATCGACTCGGGACTTTGAGACTTTTTATTACTGTGCCTATGGTCTGTTCTTTATCAAATTATGGTATTGCTTTGCACTGCTGTAACTATATGTTATAATTATGTGGTTCTGTCAGTGTTAGTCTTTGGTCTGTCTTGTTTTCTGTGATATCGCTCCGGAGAAACATTGTATGATTTCTTAATGCATGTATGCATTTCTAAATGACAATAAAAGAGGACTGAGTGTTCTCATAATCTAATCTAAAAAAAAACTTTAAGAACAATTGAGTGTTAAAATAGAAGGAGTAATACAATTAGCCTTTTTCTGAATTAACAAATGAGGATAGCTCAAACTATCTGAAAAAATTATTCTGAGGTTGTTTGCATTCAAACTCATGTGGAATCAGCTGACCAAGGTATCCATCTTAGTTAATCCTATTTGCCCGTGTTTGATTCATATCCCTCTGAACCAGGGTTCCCAACATTTTTATGCCATGAACCCCTGCCATTAACCGAGGGGTCTGTGGACCCTAGGTTGGGAACCCCGGTCTAAATCTTTCTTATCCATGTATCTGTCCAAGTGTCTTTAAATTATTGTATTTGCCGTAACAACTATCTCTGGCAGCTCATTCCATATCCAAGCCGCCTTCTGGGTGAAATATTTGCCCCTGAGATTCCCAATAAGTCTCTCTTCTCTCACCTTAACCCTATGCCCCCTTGTTCTTGATTCCCTAACCCTGGGACAAAGACTGTGTGTATTCACCCAATCTGTCCCCCTCATTATTTTATATACCCCTCTATAAGATCACCCCAAAGTCCCTTATGATTCCATGTAAACAGTCCCTCTCTGCCCAATCTCTCTCTAGAACGTTGTTCCATAGGTCCTGGCAACACCTTTGTAAATCTTTACAGCTTAAAGGCATCTTTCCTATTTCAGGGTGACCAAAACTGAACCCAATACTCCAAGTACCCAATACCCAATACTCCTCAGCAATGTCTTGTACAACATATCATTCCCGCTTCTATCCTAATGGCCTTTCAGAGGAAGGCCATTTTACCGAAAGCCTTCTTCACCATCCTGTCACTTGTGATGCTACTCAGAGAACCATGTGCATGTACTTCTACATCCCTCTATTCTGCAACACTGTCCAAGGCCTGACCATTCACTGTGAAAGTTCTGCCCTGGTAGAACTTCTGAGAATGCATCACCCCACACTTTTATGAATTAAACTCCACTTTCCATTTGTTGGCCCACTTACCCACTTCATCAATGTGCTGCTGTGCCTCTTGATTGCCTTCTTCACTGTCTGTGATCATTTCCGGTGACATTTAAAACAGTTCGTTTTCAGTTTATTTTATTTGAGAGAAGTAACTTTACTTTTAAAACACTTTAAATGATTAATATTAATAAAACAAGAGAATAATGTATCGTTGCAAACACGAGGAAATCTGCAGATGCTGGAATTTCAAGCAACACACATTAAAATTGCTGGTGAACACAGGAGGCCAGGCAGCATCTGTAGGGAGAGGTACAGTCGACGTTCCGGGCCGAGACATGTCCTGACGAAGGGTCTCGGCTAGAAACGTCGACTGTACCTCTTCCTATAGATGCTGCCTGGCCTGCTGCGTTCACCAGCAATTTTTATGAATAATATATAGTGTTGACGTTGACTGTTTATTCATTTCCATAGATGCTGCCTGACCTGCTGAGTTCCTCCAGCAGTTTGTATGTGTTGCCCTGGATTTCCAGCATCTGCAGAATCTTTTGTGCTTATAAAAAATGCTTATTTTCACACAGCTGTTTCCTCCAGTGTAATATTGAGGGGCCAGATACGATATGCATACATCTCCTCAGCTCAGCAAAACTGAGCACCGCCTCTACTGTCCAGAGCTAACAACTGCTGTTTAGTGCATTCTTCTGTGCTGAAGTTTATAGCCACACATGTCTGGAACCTGCTGACCTGTGAGGCAGACCTTGCCATTGGTTCCTTTTGGAATTAACTGGCAAGCATTGGAACACTTTGGCATGTAAATTCAAAAAAGTAACAAATTCAGAATGGCACTGTAAAAAATACAGTTTACCTTTTGAAAAGATTAATACTATCACACATATAATTAATTTAATATACAAGTTGTATACTATTCTGCCATAATCCCCATCAAGGAGACAGTAATGCCTGCGGGTCTAACATTCCACCATTAGATGGCGCTTTATAAGCATTGGAAGCTGTTGATCCCATCTCAGAATATTTGCCTCACCCTATCTTTCAGCACACAAAGCCAAGTGATTAGCACTAGCTTCCACCATGAATGGTGTTGTTACGTTGATATAATTTATCCATTTATTTAGTGTTGTCAGTTTGATAGCTAAGCAAGGTTTAATGTGATGCTCTGAACTGGAATGGTTTTCAGTTGCCTTATTCCACATGTTTGTGAACTGAAAAGTTGTTCTTTTTGAAATATTCTAACCTATTAGAGCCTGTAAAAATGTGTTGGGAATTACCGAAGACATTAGAGCTGAGAGTTCTAGAATTTGAATGGAAAGGCCAGACTGCATGTTGGCTGTGTCTGGAATTGGAGGGTCATGCATGAAGATACTCTTGCTGATTAGGAAGTGAAAATGGCAGTGTCTGCAATATAAAATACATTTGAACATCGTTTGCATTCCCTTCTTTTTCAGACAAATTATGTGACAGTGGCATGATCATTGTTTAAATTGTGTGCTGTTAATGCATTTATTTGTGGGATTTATAGATAATTTATGGTGGAGGCAGAAGCATTTGTATCTCTTTTTACTTGCATGGAAATAAGTTGAAATGGCTCTGATTTCAGTCTAAGTGACAAGGCACGGGAGCTGGGAAGATCAGTCTGTTTTAAAGACTGGCTATAACCAAAATAATACAAACACATAATCTGCATTTGCTACACATTCAGTTTCATGAAATAAAAGTTCAGTAGGAAATAAGGCTTGGGTTGTAAATTTTTTGTGCTCCGTATATAGAATCATGTTTTACTAATCAAGTAATTAAAGAGAAGCTCTCTATCCAAGTACTAAATAGTTGGAGCCATGGGTCAGCTGTTCCGATCTGTACCTACAAGCTATGAAAAGCAAAGCATTTGCCAGAATCAATAGAGTGGTCACATTCCAGAGAATTCATAAACCTGTACATACGGAAATCACACAAGTTCAGAGCATGTTTTGACGTATCTCTTTACCTGAAACAATAACAGAAAATGCACGAAGCATTCAACAGATTATGCATCATTTGCCTTCAACAGAAGCTGATAACTAATATCCTTCCTTCTTTCCACAAATGCTAATCAACATGTGAAGTACTTCCAGCATTTCCTATATTTTGTTTCCAACTTTAGATTCTGTTTTTTTTAAACCAGCTGGAAGACAATGAATGGTGTTCCACTGCTTATTTTCTTTGCAAATGTGTATTTTTTTTCACTGTGGGTTCTTTTTTCAATCAAAACAACCACTCTAACATACTTAAAAAGACCAGTGCCATAACAGGACAGGCAGATGCTGGATATCGAGAGCAATGCATGCAAAATGCTGGTGGAACTTGGCAGGTCAGGCAACATCTATGGAGAGTAATGACCAGTCGACGTTTTGGGCTGAGACCCTTTATCAGGACTGGAAAGAAATGGCAGAAGCCTGAATAAAGGATGAGGAGAATGAACAGCAGGTGATATTTGCTTCCTCTAACATCTTCTTCCCTTTGGTTCCCCACATCCTTCCCTTTATTCCATGGTCCACTGTCCTCTCCGATCAGATCCCTTCTTCTTCAGCACTTTGCCTCTTCCACCTACCACCTCCCAGCTCCCCACATCATTCCCATTTCTTCCCTCTCCCATTTCCGTACCTTTCCTCTCTCACCTTGATTCAGCTATCACCCATGAGCTTATGCTTCCCTGCCACCCACCCCGCCCCCCATCCTTTTCTTCAGGCCTCTGTCTTCTTTCTCAGCAGTCTGGATGAAGGGTGTCAGCCCAAAATGTCATCTGTACATTTCCCTCGAAGATGTTCCCTGCTCTGAGGAGTTCCTTCAGCATTTTGCATGTGTTGCTCTAGATATCCAGAGTGAGTGTCATATAACATGACTTCAGGCATGATCTTTAGGAAGTCACAGTAATCAGCGTCAAATCTTCTTGAGCTGGGTTGAGCAAATGGATGCCCATCTTATTCTCAAATGACGTGCTATACCACAGTAAATAAACATTATAACTTTTTCCGAGACATGTACAAGGGCAAGTTTTCTGAATATTCTTTAAAAGGCTGATTACAAACATGACAATATAATGATGAAATGCTTTTTAATATTACATTGTATTTAAAAATTCCCTTGAAGCGGTATAAATCATGCCAATTATGAGTTTTCTGCCTTGGCTTTAGATTGCATTATGTGCTGCAAGATAAAAGAGTCATTAAATGAAATATTTGAAATAATTTTGCATTGTTTCTGCTAAAGTGTCTCAAGAACTATCTGTGTTCATGATGAAACTTGTGATGTCCTGTGGAAAAAGACATTGAGACAGTAGATTGCTCATTGACTCTGACGTGGGTTTGAATCCAAATCAGATTGATGGAGGTAACGTCTCCTCTATCTACTGGCTGTTGAGCTTTTCCATGGCCCAGGCTGACTAAAACCAATTACAGTGCACTATCACTGGCACAGCTGAGACTTGCTAACCTTTTCCTCCCGGATCAGCAAAGCTCAGGTACTCAAATCAGATTCTATTGTACGGCAGAGATTTTCATAAAATAAAATTAAAGCACTTTTGTAAGAAAATTGCTGCACAGTATTTTGAAATATGTACTCTGCATTCTGAAAGATAAATGAAATAAAAAGAACATGGACAGACTGTGATCTCGTGTAATCTAATCTGTGTTTGGTATGGTGTCTACATTATAGTGCTCTGTGTACTTGATGGTATAACTCTTGTGGTTTTGAAAGATATAAGAGAGGTTTCATTATCCATTGTGCTGACTTACTTTAAGATTAGAAAAATTTTTTTTTGTTTTGGGTTCTGAGATCTGTATTTTGATCTTTTCACACAACTTGGTTCACTGCTACTTGCACTGTTGATTTCTGTTCTGTCTTTATTGACTGATGCTTCTTGGTGAAGAGTTGCTGAACTATGAACTGGTACATGGGAAAAGAGCTGTGCCAGGATGAGGCACAAAATGTCAAAGTCAACAGGGCAGTCTCAAAGCACACACTACAGATTTTCATCACTATTAATTCCCATGGCAAGTTAGTTGTTTACTGATTAATGTTCTCAAATAACAGCAAGATTAAAACTTTATTAAAATATTCTGCAGCTGTACAAAGTGACTTGTTATTTTTGATTGTAACTTGTGGCATGGATTTCTGGATCATTTTGAAAGTAGAATCGGAGCTTTTTAGTTTGGGAAGATTATTTTTTGATTCAAACTATTCATTCCAGAGATCCAATTGCCAGAAATATGATTTCTCAGAAAAAAATACTGATTATGTTCAGTTCACAGATTTGCTAATGTAGAACATACTAGTGCTTCTAAGTGGGCATTCCACCTTATTTCGAATGGGTGTTTCATACAGTATTTTCAGGAGTAAAAATTCAAGTTCAAGTTCAAAGTAAGTTTATTATTGAAACACTTCTATGTCACCATATATTATTTCCTTGCAGGCATTCAGAGTAGGATAGAGAAATACAATAGAATCAGTGAAAAACTACACACTAAGAGTGACAAATAACCAATATGCAAAATAAGGCAAACAATGCTAATTAAAAATAAACAAAGAAATAAATAAATACAGTAACTAACACTGAGAACATGAGTTGTAGAAAGTGAGTCCATAGATTGTGGAATCAGTTCAAAGTTGAGGTGAGTGAAGTTATCCACACTGGTTTAGGAGACTGATGGTAATAACTGTTCCTGAACTTGGAGGTAGGATACCTAAGGCTTCTTTACCTAACTGCTGCAGCGAGAAGAGAACATGGCCTGGATGGATTTGCCATCTGGAACCAGTGCCATATTTAAAGGTTCGGAAGAACAGGTAGGCTGTAAACTGAAACTGAACCTTGGGTTGGGGCAAGAGAGTGGTCAAGATCAACCAGACTGAACAGGCCTGTGTTCGGTAGTTGGAGGGAACCTGAAGGAAATAAGACCACAAGATCATAAGACACACTGTAGGAGCAGAATTAGGCCACTCGGCCCTTGAGTCTGTTCCACCATTCCATTATAGCTGATTTATTATCACTCTCAATCCCACTCTCCTGCCTTCTCACCGTAATGCCTGATGATCTGACTAACCAAGAGCCTTTCAACCTCCCCTTTTAATATACTCATTCACTTGGCCTTACAATCACCAATGGCAATCAATTCCACAGATTCACCACTCTCTGGCTAAAGAAATTCCTCCTCATCTCTGTTATAAATGAACGTCCCTCTTTTCTGACACTGTGCCCTCTGGTCCTAGACTCACTCACTATAGGAAACATTATCTCCACATCCACTCTTTCTAGGCCTTTCAATATTCAATAAGTTTCATTGAGATCCCCTCTCATTCTTCTGAACTCCACTGAGTCCAGACCCAGAGCCATCAAATGTTATATCATATGTTAACTCTTTACTCCTGGAATCATTCGCGTGAACCTCTTCTTGTCCTTCTCCAATGCCAGCACACATTTTCTTAAATAAGGGGTCCAAAACTGCTCACAGTACTCTGTGTGGTCTGACCCATGCCTTAAAAAGCATCTTCTGATCCTAGGTCACTTCTTTCTGAGGAGTTGATTTCATTTTTACCAGCAGAGTCATCCCACTCCCTCTGCCTACCTGTCTGTTCTTTCGCTACAAGGTGTATCCTTGAATGTTAAGTTCCCAACTATAATCTTCTTTTAGCCACGACTCAGTGAGGGCCCCAATGTCATACCTGCCAATCTCTGACTGTGCTACAAGATCATCAACTTATTCCATAAACTGCATGCATTCAAATGTAACACCTTCAGTCCAGTATTCATCATCCTTTTCAGTTTTGCCCCACGTTACACTTCCACTTATCCCACTGACTGAATTTTGCCCTGTCATCTGCCTGTCCTTCCCCATAGTCTCACTACACACTGTACCAACTTGTATACCAATTGCCCCATCCTCAGCTCATCACTCCGGTTCCCATTCCTCTGCCAAATTAGTTTAAATGCTGTTCAACAGCCCCCGCAAACCTGCTCACAAGGTTATTTGTCCCCCTCAGGTTCAGGTACAACCCATCCTTTTCGTACGGTCTTACCTTCCCCAGAAGAGATCACAATGATCCAGAAATCCGAAACCCTGCCCTCTGCACCAGTTCCTCAGCCACTTGTTCACCTGCACCATCATCCTAACCCTGCCCTGACTAGCTCATGGTACTGGGAGTAATCCAGATTACTACCTTGGAGGTCCTGTTCTTCAGCCTTTTCCCTAGCTCCCTATACTCACTGCACGTGACCTCTTCCTACTTTCTACCCACGAAATTGGTGCCAATGTGCACCACGACCTCTGGCTGCTCACCTTTTCTCTTGAGAATTTTCTGCAGCCACTCTGAGACATGCTGAATCCTAGCATCTGGGAGGCAACATGCCATCCTAGCTTCTCCTACTTTGCCGCCACAGTATTTCCTGTCCATGCCACTAACAATTGATTCTCCGATCACCACCACTCTGTCTGACTTTACCCATCCCTGCTGAGCCTCAGAGCCGGCCACAGTGCCACTTTCATGGCTGCTGCTGCTGTGCCCTGATGGGTCATCTCCCCCAGCAGTATCCAAAGGGATTCTTCTCACCTGTTGCAGAGAGGAATGGCCACAAGCAAACCCTGTACAAATTGCTAACTCCTCTTACTTCTCCTGGTGGTCACCCATCTACTGCCTGAAGCTTGCACACTGTGTGTGACCACCTCAGTAACAGTCTCACCTATGAGGTTTTCAGCCTCTTAGATGGTTCTGAGTACATCCAGCTCCAGCTCTGGTTCCTTGACTTTCTCATTCAGGAGCTCAGTACTCATCCAGGGAGATTGTTAGCTGCCCTGAAATCCCACATGGCACAGAAGGAGCATTCTACTGCCTGAACTACCATCCTGCCTACACTTGCTCTGCCTCTAACTTCTCAAACTTAAGTTCCAGCCTGCACCTGTTGAGCCAAAGTCTGACCACTCTTAACACTGGCCCACTCCAACAATGGATGCTCCCACAATGGCCGCTCTGTTTACAACTCACTTATTTTTATTGACCCTTGCTGAGCTATCTCCTGTTCCTCATTCTAGTCTGGGTGGACCCCACTCACTTTTTAAAACTGGCAAGGAACTGCCTCCAACTTACTCTGTGATCTCCTGCTCCGTGTTCTTGAGTGTGGACAGCATGAGGTGTGGTGAGTGACCATGGGATTCAGGAGGTTTGAGAAGGTCAGTGTAGGGGAATGTGGAAGGGGTGGAGTGTTAAGAATGTCAAAAGTGGAGGTACTAGCGCTCAGAAGAGTGCATGATGAGCTTAGTGATAAAAGATGTAAAGTACTAAACAATTTGCTTTCCAAAATCTCCATCTCATGCTGCGCTATTGAAGGCTGATTACCCCAGGAATGCCCAATAATGGCTATTTCTACATACAGATAGTCTTAGTTCTCCCTTAAGCCTTCAAATGAAATGTTGTAGGGGAAATAAGGTTAGAGTGTGCATGAATGGCACTGAAATCTCATCGGGATGCAAAACGAATAACCCTCTGAAAGGCCTATTCAACTATGTACACTTATGCAAAGCTACTTTCATGTTTCACTCTAGGTAAATTTGATTTTCAGTTGAAAAAGGATGAAAAAATGCTTCCTACAACATAAACTTCAAGGCACAATTTCTCAATTAACAAAAATTATGTCACTGTGAACCATTTTGGCAATGTCAGCGACAAGAGAATGAACACTAATGCATTTTGGAGAAATGGACTGCTCAAATTATTATTTAAATGTTTTAGTGGTTTAGTTTCAGAACTAATATGGAGTCAAAATGTACCAATGTGGTGAGATTAGGTATGATATCCTTACTCTGTGAGTGTGTGTCTATCCTTCTCCTCTGTGTGTGTGCACTCCATTGATCCACATTTTGAACCGGGTCTAGGTACAGTTATCTTGAGAATTTATTCCTGTCTGCTTCCACATTGTGGTCCACATATTGCCCTTTGGTGATATCTGCAGACATGGCGAAATGTTTACGTCCAACTGTCAATGTTCACTTCATTGTCACCATTCAGTATGCAATCTTGGTTTAATTGTTATTTCCTTCTGCTAAACTTTGGCTGAAATCATTATCTTCAGCCCCTGCCACATACTGTGATGTGTACCTGTGACATAAATTCTACCCTTTCTCTCACCAGCTAGCCACTCGAGGGTAGTTCAAACACTATCTTGTTTAACTTCCAAGAGGAGGTTATAAAATCCATTTTCTCTCTATCACAAAAGCTACTTCTTCTCAGCTCTGTAACACTACACCCTTCTTTACTCTGACCTCACCCTAATGTACAGTCTGTGAATATTTATCACATACCCTCTGACCTTCCCTTTGCCAATCTTGTGCCATTGTTCTCTTGATTATTTGATAAAGATGGCCACCATTGCATGCCACAATCCTTTATACTCTATGACATGCATTGTTTTGTTTCAGCAGAGTCATCATTAGTAGCTCACTGTGTATCACTAGAGTGTAAAAGGAGAATAAAGCACTCCTATGAGTTGTTTATTTGCCCAGTTGGTTAGAGGTTCCTGAAAGATTTCAAGACAATCCAAGATAAATAGTAACTCCAATGTTCCTGTTTCTTTCCGATTTAATAATGCTAATGCTCTTGTAAACTTCAGTTAATGGTGGAAACAGTCGATATTTTGGGCAGCATCTGTGGAAAGCCTGACCTGTTGAGTCCTGTCTTGTTTCAGATTTCCAGTATCAATAGTTTTTAATTTTTTATTTCCTGTGAACTTCAGCTGATTTAGAATGATCATTTCAATATCCCTGTATGCTCTGCACATCTTTTCTTTTCTTTATGGATGGCCAATCAGTAAGTGCCAACACCAAAAAAAAATTCTTTGTTGCAAAATGAAACACACACTTGATCAGAACATACTCATGCAAAGGAAGAGGTGCAGGAATTTCTGTTTCTGTAATCCCTTTGCTGACAAAGGTTTACTCAAGGTAATTGTGACCTTAAGGCTCACCTCTCCACTTAACAACCGCTTCATTACATTCTTTCAAAAGCTTTTTTGTCCTTGTCTTCAAGTTACTCCTTCATCTTCCCTCTCCATAATCTAGTGATGTTTCCCAGTCAAATAGTCCAGTGTGAATAGGTACGAATCAACTTCTTTATTCTTACAACAACCATGAAACTTTCAGATATCCCACTCTCAACATCATCGCCAGAAACAGACCTGAATGATCTTAAATATTTTTCATCAGCTTCTTGAGGAATCCTTTCACTGCTATTTCAGATCGAGGGCCTGCACTAGGACTGAGAGTGTAAAGGGGAGGTAGTCAGTATAAAGAGTGCAAGGGAGGGCTGAGTCAGGAGCAATAGGTGAGGAGGAGTTGGTAAATAGGGGAGGGTGGGGTGGAGGTTGCAACAGAAGCTGGGAGTGCAAAAGGCTGCAGGTTTATGGAATTTGACAGAAAAAGAAAGTGGTAAATGGAACTAGATATGGGGAGAGGTGCTGGGGAAAGGGAAACAGTCAGGGGAGAGGGGATTGAATGAGTGGTGTGTGGATGACAGGCAGACCAGGTAGGGGGAAGGGAAAATCTGAGGAACCTAGACTAAGCGGGGTGGGAGTTAGAAAAAAGTGGATGTGTGAGAAGATCTGAGTGGATCAAGAAGAGAAGGGGGCGTATCTAAAATTGGAAAATTCGATGTTCGTTTCATTGGGCTGTAGCACACTCAGGGAGAATATGAGGTGCTGTTGTTCGAGTTTGCATGTTGCATAGTTCCTTTAACATTGTGATGAATGAACGAGGCAGTAAAATTGGAAAAAAATATTAGATGTGAGGCAAAGGAATAAACTTATGCAGCACTTTTAAGTTAGTGAAAAATACTAAAACTGACATTGTTCTTTTTAAAATAAGATACGCAGTGATTAAAAAGTGCCATAAAGGGAGAAAATGAAATTCAACTGATAATCAATATTCAGCATTAAACGTGAATCCACGATGACGTACAATATATCACAGATGAATGCATGTTGTACAAGAATCACAAATCAAAACTTTGTTAGAAGCATAAATGTAGCTTAAAGGGTAAGACCTGGCCACAAGCTGGACACAATTGAGAGCTTAGTACTCCAGCCTAAAGTATCTTTGGAAAAAATTGGATTTTTGGACAAGAGAGTTTGGTAATAACCATGAAAGATAAAATTACAATGTTGGAATGAAAGGGGAACAGTTAAGTGTGAATAAGTGGAAAGAATATATCTAGAAACTAGTAACAGTAGAAGTTGCAGGTTGCCACAGACCTCCAGAGAGTGGTGATGTGCTGGGAAAATGTATGTTATAACTTGCTGTTGTATATCGGGGAAAAGACACAACGTTTCTTTTTTTCTCAATGACCAATTGCAATGGAAACTAATGTTGGTTATTGAAGGCCCCATTGCTTTCTACTGGATGGAATGGAATGTTCTGTTGTGTCTTTGGCACTACATATGTGGAGGCAAGTCAAGAGTTTTCTTCAGTTCCTTTGTTAATTTGATACATTGGCTTACTGTTGGTGGATCAGCTTCACACAGGAAATAGTGGAGATTCACTGCAATCATGCTCTTGCAGCCATCCAAACACAGTGCCAGTCCAGGTGATGAGGGGACTCCCCACCCCCCATACTACTGTCCCTATATTGTTGTTGGGGATTGGACAAGGATGAATGCTATTACGATCCATTTTATACTGTGATTAAATCCAAAAGTGCTAAAGAAAAAGTAGCATTGAATTTCTGGACCAAAATCAAGCTGAAAACACATATAAGAAAAAGTAAAAATCCCATAGATAGAAAGCTAAAAAAAAATCAACAAACTAATCTCGAGAAAGTAAAAGAAAAAAATGGACAATAATTTTAAAAGCTGGAAGAGAAATTTAAAAGGAAATGTAAAGAAGATTAAAGGCAGATGGTGGTGAAATAATGAAATGCACTTCTTTTTCCTTCTTCATCTTTTTTGGTTGTCCCTAGGGGATCCTGAATCTGTTCCCTCTTTAGATCTTTGGTTTGGAGGTGGCTGATGAGGCTAGTGTGGGCCATGCAGGTGCTGCACAATACTGGATTGGGTAGGAGGTGCTTGAAAGGGTGAGGTGAGCAGACTGGTAGTTTGAGAGGGGATGAGCTCCTTTACCTCTGCGTGCTCCCAGTGAATGCTCTCCAGGTTCGCAGTGCCATCCTGAATGCAAGTTTGGCAGATTAAGTGCGTCAACAAAACTGTGTTTGGTGTGACGTCGTCCACTTTCACTTGACAAGCTTCAGAGTTATAAAAGAGTGCAGGAATTTGGGTGCTGAGGTTCACAATCCTGTAAAGCTGACAAACAATAAGGAACAGGACAGGAAATCACAATGGCTAATTGAATGTCAATCTTTGCCTCAAAAGGGCAGAATTAGTAAGCAGTGTAAGTTATTCTTTATTTGTGAAGAGCCCCATTTGATAAGACTGTACAGTTTTATCCTTCATACTTCAAAGAATATAGTGGAGGGAGATCAATCAGTAGCTGAAGTAGTTAAATTCTGAAGAAATATTCCATAAACTTTGTATTTCCATCATAGAAAATTTAGAGATGATTTTGAGGAGTTTGCAATACAAGAGGATTTGGTGGGGAAGGAACTTTATCTCTTGTGGATGGTCCAGAATAAAGACCATAAGACATAAGAACAAAATTGGGTCAATTGGCCGATCGAGTCTGCTCCGCCATTCCATCAAGATTTATTATCCATCTCATTCCCATTCTCAACCAAATTGGAAGCATTAAAGCTAAGCCTTTTAGGAATAAAACTTGAAAATGTATATTCACATAAAACAGCGAGGGATAACCAGCAATTTCAATATTTGGTATTTATGGTATAGGTTGTAAGTTCAGAGGAATGGAGTTGAAGTATAAATGGACCATGATCTAATTAAATAGCCCAAGGACAGAATGGTCTCTACTTGTCCTTGCACTATGTTGCAAAGCAATATTCTGTGTGTTGAATGCTATTAAGGAAGTCTCAGTAAATACTCTTTGCTGATGTTGGGTTATAGGTTGGCATCTTGCCAGCAGTAAATTGATGGATTGCACTTAAAGTAAATGGTTTCAACTCCCATTGAAAATAAAATCATCCTATCACTAAAATAGGTAGAAGGAGATATATGTTATGCTAAATGTCACTGAAGAACTGGTTGTGGAATAATAGGTCTTAAGTGTATTTGTACTATAATAAGGAAATGTTTCTAAGATGCCATTATTTTCTTGCAGGTGGAGATTGAGAAATTAGATTACCACTATTATCTACCTCTTTTCTTTGATGGTCTCTGTGATACCATGCACCCATATGACTTCTTTGCACGCCAGGGGATACATGACATGCTGGAACATGGAGGCATGAAGATTCTTCCTGTTATTCCTCAACTTATCATCCCAATAAAAAGTAAGAATTTGAATTTAGTATTTCCTGTTCCCTCTTATGAAAGTCATGGTGCTTTTCTCCTGGGATTCTGGGTTTCATGCACAGCTAAGGCAAAAGCTAACAATTGTACTGGTGGTGGTGGGAGTGGGGGTTAATCAGTGCTGCCATGGAAGATGTTTAGCTGGGTTTTTTTTCAGTAATATGTTTCATGCTTGGGTGGCAGGGTGGAGATATGTCTCTACTAAAGGAGGTGTAAGGTGTTCCTTCCCTCAGCTGGCCTGCAGGTAACCATTGGGCAAGGTGTAGCACATGCTTACCCCCCCCCCCCGGACCAGGGTCATGTGAAGCCATGGGAGCAGGTGGTGGAGGGTCGTAGGTGCAGCTGGTGCAGATCACAAGTCTTGGTTTTGCGACCACAATCTCTGAAGCGTATTGCTAATGGCTGGGGTCACCCATCTTGTAAAGACACTACCCAGAAGAAGGCAATGTCAAACCACTTCTGTGTAAAGACTTGCCAAGGACAATCGTGGTCATGGATAGACCATGATCGCCCACATCATATGACACGGCACATGATGATATTTCATGTAAGAAGAAATGGGGCTATTCTGACCCCACAGAGAAGCTCTCCATCCCATGTCCTTCAATATGTGAAGCAACTTGCCCACATGATATCCCGCTTTTCAGAATCCTTCTACAGCCACTTTACAAACATTGCAAGTGATGCCCAAGAGTTTAGACACTGTAAACAACCCATTGTTATTGCTCTCTTCCTGCTGGTGCCCGAGCACATCTACTTTACTTAGCTCTGAAAAAGTGCCTGATCAGAGGACACTTTCCGCTGGAGCAGAAAAAGGAAAGAAAACAAACTTTTAAAGTTGCACAATTATAAAAGATTTCAGTAGAATGAATGAGGGAAGATTATCTACTATGGTGATGGAGTCAGTGACAGGGATTCATCGGCACTACGGTAAACCACCCCCTTCATTGCCCGAAGCTAGCCCCACTATGCTGTTGTGGATGTGCAAAACCCAGTGACCTTGAGGCCACACCACTGTGCCAGTTATGTCGAGCAGCATGGGCCATAAGCAGCTCAATACTGAAACCTGAACTCTCACCCACAGACTGTCATGATGGCCTTCTGACTGCTTGTTAAATGCACAGTGTTGTTTTTATTATGGGTAGTCAGCAAAATTAGAACAAATTGAGATTTATATTGAATAGAATCTGGGGGCCTGATCGAAGCATCTTTCTTTTGGGCAAATCACATCCAACATTGTGCAGAGATCAGTGGCACCGGTGCAGCATCTGTCGGAACATCTCACCAAGAAAGGTTCCTAATCAATTGCTGCCAGCATTGTCACCACTGAGGCACCCAAAATCAAAAACCGGCAGCTGTCAGAAATCTATCTGATGCAAACTCTTCATACTAAAACATAAACTTTCTTTTATGCTCTCCACCAATGCCGTGTTTTTTTTCCCTAGCATTTTCTGCTTCTATTTTCACACAATAACTGAGTATGTTAGTGGCTAAACACAGGAGAATACACTACTTATTAGTTTTGGCACTGTGGACTCAGCAGTTTTTGGACTACCAAGCCAGATCTTGTAAATTCAGCAATTAAAGTACCAAGGTGTTTAACATGATCTTAATTCAATTGAGAATACACTGTGAAGGCCATTTATGGTTCCTTTGGGCTCCAATTTATGTCAAGAAAGGTGGACTGGACATAGCATGAATAGAGAAACCATTTGATGTCGAGAAAACACAGACACACTGCTGTTAATTTAATTTTGCACAAGGAAAGGATGATGAGAGGAATTTACTTTGATTTAAAGGGATCTTTGAGTGAACTTGGCCTTTTCTCCTTGGAGCGACGGAGGATGAGTGGTGACCTGATAGAGGTGTATAAGATGATCAGAGGCATTGATTGTGTGGATAGTCAGAGACTTTTTCCCAAGGCTGAAATGGCTAGCACGAGAGGGCACAGTTTTAAGGTGCTTGGAAGCAGGTACAGAGGAGATGTCAAGGGTAAGTTTTTTATGCAGAGAGTGGTGAGTGCGTGGAATGGGCTGCCAGTGATGGTGGTGGAGGCAGATACAATAGGGGCTTTTAAGAGACTCTTGGATAGGTACATGGAGCTTAGAAAAATAGAGGGCAATGGGTAACCCTAGGTAATTTCTAAAGTAAGTGCATGTTCGGCACAGCATTGTGGGCCAAAGGGCCTGTATTGTGTATGTTTTCTATGTTTCTTCTATGTTCTACGTTTGCATGACTTCTACAGAAAACCAGAAACCAGTTAGCTTCTTTGGTCTTAAAATGAACAAGTCTTTCTATATTATCTTAGTATCAAACAATGTGGCTCAATGTCAAATTTAGATAATGTTCATGGATTATTGTATCATGTTAAAATTGCAATGTAAATGCAAGCTGTTGATTTAGCGCACATAATGGAGAGAGAGAGAGAGAGAGAGAGAGAGAGGGAGGGAGATTGAGAGATTGATTCTCATACTGGTGAAGAGAAATCATTATGAAGACTTAAGCAAATCAGAATTAATCTTTCTCCCACACTCTATTATTAATCATTTACAACAGCAATAAAATCAATTAATACCAAGAACTGGAAATGATAACATTGTGGTCTGAACTTTGCCATACCACTGGCTTTCCTGGTTTGCTATCTTATTGGTAGGTTTTGAGGTACTAGCATGATGTTGCAACATTTCGTGCCAAGAATGTAGCTGCTCCCTTTCCATTGAGTCTGGACAGTTATCTAGACCTTCCCTAAGTTGGCTGGCTCCAGATTGTTGCCAAAGTGATGAATGGGTGACTTTTTGCCTGAGAAGCTGTGGTGAGTTGACTTGGTGCCCATCTTGAAGGGGGCATCACTGTCTTGACCTGGTACCAGGAATCCTGTCATGGCACTGGATAGGCAACCTTGTAGTATCTTCTGGATCTCAGGCTATTCAATGTTTCAACCTCCAGATCTGGAGCTGATGTAAAACAATTTCTCTTAAACTGTGACAAAGCACAGAAATTTGCAGCATGGGAAAGGTCTTCTCACCAAAAGCAGAGATTTTTAATTCACTCATTTTAAATCCTCAACTCTTAGTCTATGGCTTGCAAACGACTGCTCTTCAATTGCCTGGCTAGGTACATTTTAACTGTGAAACAATTCTGCCTTCATAACCTTTTGGTCAGTGAGTTTTTGATTCACTAGAAATATCTGCAAGGTTACCAGTAACCTGTACCATAAATATTGATAATAAATCTATTGATTACACACACCACAGCGATACTACCACTTAACACCTGCATTTTGGAATAATAAATTATGAAGATTGCTTAAGTTCAGGTTTTGAAGTTTGCGAGGAATGATTTCATCAAAATGGAAATGAAGTACTGGGGTAGATAGAAACTCTTTCAGTTGCTGACAGAACCCAGGGCAAAAAGGAATAACCTTCAATTTAGAAATGAAAACAGGAAGCACTTTTCACATGAAGGCTGGCAGAAGTTTGAGATTTCCTTGCAAGTATGGATCCTGGTCATTTGAAATTTTCCGGATTGAAGATGCCAGATTTTTGAATAAGCATATTTGTTAACGATTTTTAAAAAAATATTTCATTTCTATTTTGTTCGCATAGCTCAATCTAGTGACCAAAAATGTTACATTTAATTTACTTTTCTTGTCAGTTTTTTCCCATACTTTTAATTTTACATTTTTGCAGTACATGAAGCAATTACATTTCATAACTTGCCAATCAAAATCTTCACACGAATCCATGGTGTAAAAAAAATTGTAAAATATTTCTTCTTTGTGAGGCATGATGATAAATGTCTTTCTGAAGAAATGTAACATATTTTCTCATTGTTAAGCAACGTTATTGTATCAAATGCTCTCAGATAAGTTACAAATTGAGCCATATGCAGAACCTCTATTTTGGCCCAACAGTGTTCTTTTATACATGGCAATTTCATTTCTCAAACTTTTGACAGTTCTCTCTCGCCAGTATATAATCCTATGGTCGTCATGTTCAATAAAATGTTGTACCTTTCTTCAAGAAGCTTTGATGTTTGCAGACTGATTTCATCATTGCTGGAAAACAGTGCTTACAATTGCTAAGATTCCAATTTGAACAAATGATATAGAACCCTAATTTGATTCAATTCATGAGACTCCAGTCTATTTTAAGTCATCCCAGCAGGCTGAAATTAACAACATCAAGAAAAAAAATGTCCAAACAGGAAAGAAATATCCTCATCTTTAATTTTCTCTCAGTAGTTTCTGTCAAGTCTAATTTTGCAGTGTTTTTATCCATAAAATTATATTCATTGTTATCTAAAATGTTATGCAAAGGTTCCGATTTTCTTTTACTTTCATAAACCTGTATAAGAGTCCTGAAAAATATAAATATTATCCTCAAAACACCAACCAGTAGTTTGATACAAGTAACATTTTATTCATGGTTTCATTGTTGAGATTGTTGAAAAGGTCAGTAACCTATTGTACCAGTAACAATCAATGAAGTATTTCTCAAATGTATACAGTAAAGTAGCAATTTGTAGCCACATTCATTGTTTCAGAATTTAATGTATCTTTTGTTATATTGGTGTTGGTGTGTTTTGACGTCTTAAAGGACAGCATTGTTCAATGTATCAACTATTTGTTCAAAGCTTAATCAGAATGTCTCTATGTCAGCTGTTCTCAAGCTAAGGAATGCAGGGGGAGGTCTGGATCTGGAGGTGTTACTTATAGAAAGACATTTTACTTACCTTTAAACACAACCAAATTGTTCCCAAAACAAAAGTTCATTTAGTCTATTATGCACAAAAGTGAGATTATTGTCAAACAAAGGCAACAGAAGATGTTTCATAAAGGTCATCACTACAAAACGGAATAATCATGTGTTGCCACACAGATATGAGAACAAGCTTGCATGTTAATGCTTTTGTTTGTGACTAATAGAAGCTTACCAAATTATTTGCAAACATTTGCCTCTTTGTACAAAAAAAACTATGATTTCCAGAATTTATTCATTGAGCTGCCTTCAATGATTTCTTAGTAATAAGCTCAAAACATAGATGCCCAATTGTTTGAAGTGAAAGTATCTGTTGTTGTGGAACATTGCACATTAGCACAGTTCCACTAGCCCTATGGTACATGCTGTGATTTGGACAGAGCAGTGAGCAGCCTGCAAAATGAATAAATGAACTGTATTCTGGGGGTTAGTGAGGAGTCAGCTCAAATTGTGGGAACAAATAACAGTCAGGACAAGGCAGTGTTTTGTAACATCAGTGGTGCAATCCATCTTTGGAATTCTTCAAAGCTCTGCTAATAAAGGCCCACTTGCAATCCCCAGCAGAGAATAATTTAATTAAATTTATCCATTAAAGTTTCCTTTTCACAAAGACCCATCGTTCTCCTCTGCCTTCGCTTCTGTCCCTGCAGATGCGCTTAACACTCGGAATAAGCAAATCATTTGCATCACGCTGAAAGTCCTCCAGCACCTGGTTGTATCAGCTGACATGGTGGGCGAGGCGTTAGTGCCTTATTATCGACAAATACTCCCCATCTTCAACATTTTCAAGAATGTGAATGGTAAGTCATGAGGCAAACTCTCACTCGGCTCCCTCTCCTTTTGTTTATATTTTTGGTACGACAAGAACAGAAACTGTGAAGCGTATTTTCTCAACATTACTGTCAAGGACCTGTTATATTCACATCTATTTGAAGCACTAATATCTACTGTGGACTTGTCTGTGCTGTGCAGCTATTCAATAAAATCCCCAATTTTAGCCAAACCCATCAGTAGGAACAATGTGCGGTCAGGGTAAATGTCCATGCCATCTCCAACATCCTTCAGTCCTCAATTCCATCATCACCAACTGAGATAATGAAGCCTTAATATGTTCATAGCTGAAAATATGAGTAATTAGGCTGCAGTGACGAAGGAAAGAGATGCAAGAAAGTTGTTCTATGAAATTATTCTTTTTACATAGCTTTTCTCAGATACCATTTTTTCAGATATTCACTCCTTTGAAGTTCCATTTAGTTACTTTTTAGTTGGTACTGATTGTCTCAGATAATATACTAGAAGATATAAACAATGATGTTCTCAGTATCAATGGATTTTTAAAACTGTCAATTCCCCTCTTCTTTTTGAACTTTTGTGACTGATGAGGTATGTTTTCATTGGCTCTGGGAGAACACCCAGTCAGGTGATCTTGGTCTTGGACATTGCAACATTATAATTAGTCATGTACTGTAGACCTTCCTAAACCCCTGCCATTGCATGTAACAAACACCTATGCCAGGATGCTGTTCATCAAATATAGCTCAGCATTTAATACCATCATTCCCACAAACCTGTTTGAGAAGTTGCAGGACCTGGGTCTCTGTACCTCTCTCTGCAATTGGATCCTCAACTTCCTAACTGGAAGACCACAGTCTGTGCGGATTGGTGATAACATCTCCTCCTCGCTGATCAACACTGGTAAACCTCAGGGATGTGTGCTTAGCCCACTGCTCTACTCTCTATACACCCATGACTGTGTGGCTAGGCATAGCTCAAATACCATCTATAAATTTGCTGTTGATACAACCATTGTTGGTAGAATCTCAGGTGGTGACGCGAGGGTGTACAGGAGCGAGATATGCCAACTAGTGGAGCAGTGTCACAGCAACAACTTGGCACTCAATGTCAGTAAGACGAAAGAGCTGATTGTGGACTTCAGGAAGGGTAAGATGAAGGAACACGTACCAGTCATCATAGAGGGAGCAGAAGTGGAGAGAGTGAGCAGTTTCAAGTTCCTGGGTGTCAAGATCTCTGAGGATCAAATCTGGCCCCAAGATATCGATGCAGTTATAAAGAAGGCAAGACAGCAGCTATTCTGCATTAGGAGTTTGAAGAGATTTGGTATGTCAACATATACACTCAAAAACTTCTATAGATATACCGTGGAAAGCATTCTGACAGGCTGCGTCACTGTCTGGTGTGGGGGTGGGGGGCTACGGCACAGGACCGAAAGAAGCTGCAGAGAGTTGTAAATTTAGTCGACTCCATCTTGGGTACTAGCCTACAAAGTACCCAGGACATCTTCAGGGAGCGGTATCTCAGAAAGGCAGCTTCCATTATTAAGGACCTCCAGCAACCAGGGCATGACCTTTTCTCACTGTTACCATCAGATTGGAGGTACAGTAGCCTGAAGGCACACACTCAGCGATTCAGGAACAGCTTCTTCCTGTCTGCCAACTGATTCTTAAATGGACATTGAACCTTTGGACACTACCTCACTTTTTTTTAAATATACGGTTTTTCTGGTTTTTGCACGATTTTGAATCTATTCAATATATGTATACTGTATAAAGTATACTGAATAAGATTTATTTATTTATTTATTATTATTATCATTTTATTTTTCTTCTAGATTATGTATTGCATTGAACTGCTGCTACTAAGTTAACAAATTTCACATCACATGCCGGTGATAATAAACCTGTTACTGATTCTGATTCTGAACAACAACACTGTTCTTCAAAATGTTTTTTTTTTGGGGTTTGGGTTGTCATCAAGGTAAGCATCTATTGTCCATCTGTAGTTGCCTATCTAAAGGTAGTGTGGGCCACCTCGTAAACTGCTGCAATCCATTGGTTAGGTTTCTCAAAGAAAGGTATTGGCTAGGCAGTTCCAGAATTTGGACCCAGTGACAATGAGGGACCTGTGATACACTACCAAGATGTGTTAGTGTGTGACTGAAGATCATTGGGAAATGGGCCATAAACTGTGCCCTACGAAAATTCAGCTGCGTGGTCCTGGGGTCTGGTTTATCCAACTACAACTGCAGCCTGCTCCCTTCCTGTAGGCATGACTCAAATCATTGTAATATTTTACCGCCTGTTGCCCACTGACCTTTTTTACTAGGTTTGTTTGAGAAAATACTGGGTCAATTGTTGCTTTAAAGTCAAGAGCAGTTATCTTGATCTCATGTTTACAATTCAGTGAGGCAAGAGATTCTGCAGATGCTGGAAATCTTGGGCAACACACACAAAATGCAAGTGGAACTCAGTATATCAGGCAGCATCTATGGAGGGAAATGAACAGTAGATGTATTGGACCAAGACTGGTTCTTTGATTCAGTACTTTGAATAATTTTTGTGATGACATCTGGAGCTAGATATCATTGGCAAAACCCACGTTAGGCATCGATGGGTGACATTAATGACTAAGTTAGTCCTATCAATGATACTTCCCATCACTTTAGATTTATTCATAACAGATGATCTGACTATCACGGTTAAGGTCAGCAGATATTGCCTGTCTAATTCTGGGGCAGCATGATAGCATAGCAGTTAGTATCACACTATTAAAGTACCAGTGATCACCAATGGGGTTCAATTCTCACCACTGTCTGTAAAGAGTTTGTACATTCTCCCCATACATGCATGGCTTTTCCAAAGGCATGCAGTTTAGGGTGAGTGAGGTGTGGGCATGCTATATTGGCACCAGAAGTTTGGTGGCACTTGTGGGCCGCCCAACACAATCCTCACTGATCTGAGGTGACCCAAACAATGCGTGGTGCTGTCTGTCTCAATGCTTTGATGTACACGTGACAAATAAAAGCTGGTCTTTTTCATCGTTCTTGCTCTTGAGTAGGAAGCAGTGAACCACTTCTAGAACACTGCACTTCTGATACTAGTGCTCTCACAATCGTGCTGGGTGCAAGTCCCACGGGTTACATCTGGTGCTGATGAAGGGCTGGAGGAAAGGATGCAGCTTGCAAGGCAACCAGGTAGTGGTGTTCCCATGCACCCACTGCGGTCCTTAGTAGTGGAGACTGTGGTCTTGAGAGATGCTCTCAGAGAAGAGTGGCTGACTTAATTTTGTAGATGGCACATAATGTACCAGTAGAGAAGGGATTGTGCATTTGGGGGTGCCAACCAGGTGAGCTGCTTCAACTTAGGTGGTTAGTGTTTCCGAAGGCTTGTTGGAGCCACAGTCATTGAGATTGGTGGGGAGTGTTGTGTCACATACCAAACTCGTGCCGTGTGGTGCTGGAAACACAGCTTTGTGTATTAGAACAAGAGTCATTTACCACAGGATACTGAGCCTTTGACCTGGCCTTGTAGACATGAAATTTAAGTGGAGTGTCTAGATGAATTTTTGGCTTTTGTGTGACATGAATGTTACTTGCCCCTTACAAGTCTGAATGCAGCCTCGTACTTATTGCATGCAGGCATGGACTGCTCTGTTAGCTGAGTTAATACATATAGAACTGTTCTACGTAATCATCACTGAACCTCCTCATTTCTGACCTTATACAGGGAAGAAAAAGATTGTTGAGCAGACTGCTCAGTTTTTGACCTGCTCGCCACAGTTTCTCTGTAGCTAACTCAGTTAAATTTCAGATCAATTCTGAGGTTTTCTGCAAGTAAATGATGGAGGAATACATTAATGGTACTGCGTTGAATGTCATTTCAAGATGGTTAGTCTCACCTTTAATTGAAAGGTTCATTGCCTGCCGTTTCTATGTAAGACACTGTATGTACTTGACACAAGCTATTATGTTATCTGAAAAGTTGATGTGGAATTGAGAGATTTATGAATGATGAAGCAATTGACGATGATTGAGTCTACAATACTGCCCTGGAAGTGGCCCTGGAGAGGCGTGCTGTTGAATTGCATGACCTTCAACAGCCACAGTCATCTTCCATTGTGTGATGTCTATTTCCACACAATTGAGAATTTTATTTGATTCCTATTGACTTTAATTTTGCTAGTGCTCCTTAATGTAACTCCTTTAATGTTAAGGGCAGTCCCTCACACACAAGTTCTAGAACGGAGCACTCCACAACTGTCTGAATATGCTTACAGCAGACTTTATCCCAGTCCAATGTTTTGGGTTCCTGTTCATCTGCATTTTGAGTAAACAACCCACGCGACCAAGAAGATTCTTCTTTTTTCTCATTTTCATTTAAAAAGCTTTCCATTTCAAAAATTTAAATCAGTATCAATTCTGCCCCACCATTTACATGTCCCATAAGAATTTATTTCAGATTTGATTTAAAAAAACATGAAGTAGCAAGCTCCTTAATAGCTATCCTCTCTGGTACAGCCATATGTAACTGCCATTGTGAGAAAGCTACCGTAAATCTCAGCCTCAAAAATGATTACTATTGCATGAAAGGGGATAAAAATTCCAAAGCCGTTTTATGATACAGCAATTCAAACTCAGCATTGGGACCTTGGCAGCTACAGATTTTGATATCTCTAAAAATTTGTCAAGACCACCACTACCAACAAAAGATATTGTCATTATATAGCAGCCTTAATATAGTTAAACCCTCCCAAGATTCTTTAGCAGTATAATTTAAAAATAGCAAGCCAACAGGGATATTATTAGAAGACTTGAACAAAAAGATAATCTTTGAGGACAAGGGAGATATGTAGATGGAAAGATTTAGGAAGCATGTTTCAGAGCACAGGGCAATGTAGTTAGAGACAAAGAGTCAAAGAACACTGTAGCACAGAAATAGGCCCTTCAGTCCATCTATGCTGTGCCAAAAATTAATTTGCCTGGTTCTACTGACCCGAACACAGACCATAGCCTTACATACCCCTCTCATCCATGTGCCTATTCAAATTTCTCTTAAATGTTTAAATCAATTCTGCATCCACCACTTGAGCTGGCAGCTCATTCTGCACTCCCACTACCTTCTGAGTGAAGAGGTTCCCTCTAATATTCCGCTAAAACACTTTACATTTCACCCTTAACCCATGACCTCCAGTTGTAGCCTCTCCCAATCTCAGTAGAAAAAGCTTGCTTGCGTTTACCCTATCTTTACCCCTCATAAACTTGTACACCTCTATCAAATCTCCCCTCAGTCTTCTGCTTTCTAAGGAATAAAGTCCCAAACTGCTCCAGTCAGAAAGGCAGCCATCTACAACCACACCCTGGCTTCTTTCCCAAAGTGATGTCTCATCCAATTTGCTACCTCATCTTCAATGCCAAGCAACTGACCTTGCTTGACCAGCCTCCCATGTGGAACCTTTCAAAGGCCTTGCTGGACAACATTCCCTGCCTAACCTTCATCAACGTTCCTGCAGCTTCCTCGAAAAACTCTGTAAGATTGGTTAGATACAACTCACCACACACAAAGCCATGTTGACTATCCCTAATCAGTCCCCATCTATCCAAATACTTCTATATTTCTAAGTATTCCCTTAGAATACCTTCCAATAACTTTCCCATTACTGATGTCAGGCTCACCTGTCTATAATTTCCTGGCTTATTTCTGGAGCCTTTCTTAAACAACGGAACAACAATTGGATCCTCCAGTCCTCCAGTTTCTCACCCATGGCTAAGGATGTTTTAAATATCTCTACTAGTGCCCCTTCCACAGGGTCCAAGGGAGCACCTGGTCAGGCCCTGGAGATTTATTTATCCTAATTTGCCTCAAGACAGCAAGCACCTCCTCCTCTGTAGTCGTTATAGGATCCGTGACATTGCTGCTGCATTTCCTCACATCTATCGACCCAGTACCCACCTCCCGAGTAAATACAGATGCAAAAAATCTATTTAAGATCTTCCCCATCCATTTCAGCTCCACCCATAGGTTACCATTCTGATCTTCCAGAGAACCAATTTTGTCCCTTGCTATCCTTTTGCTCTTAATATATCTGTAGAAGCCCTGAGGATTCTCCTTCACTTTGTCTGCTAGAGCTACCTCATGTCTTCTTTTAGCCTTCCTGATTTCCTTCTTAAGTGTTCTCTTGCATTTCTTTTACCCCTCAAGTACCCCATTTGTTCCTGTCTGCTTACACCTGCTATGCAACTCCTTTTTCTTAAGCAGGGCCACAATATCTCTCAAAAACCAAGGTTCCTAAACCTATTATTCTTGTCTCTTATTCTGACGAGAATGTAGAAACTCTGTACTCTCAAAATTTCACGTCTGAAGGCTTCCCACTTACCAAGTACTCCTTTGTCAGAAAACAAACGATCCCAATCCACACTTGCCGGATCCTTTCTGATACCATCAAACCCGGCCTTTCTCCAATTTAGAATCTCAACCCGAGGGCCAGACCAATCCTTTTCCATCATTATCTTGAAACTAATGGCATTATGATCACTGGATGTAAAGTGTTTCCCTACCCAAACTTCTGTCACCTGCCCTGTCTCATACCCTAAAAGGGGGTTCAGTATCACACTCTCCTTAGTTGAGACTTCCCTGAGCACATTTGACAAACTCTTTCCCATCCAGCCCTTTTACAGTGTGGGAGTTCCAGTCAATATGTGGAAAATGGATCTAGTGCTTTCCTGGTGTGTATGATGAGTAAACTCTTCTTGGGCTTTCAGCCGGGTACAGGTATTGATATTAGCCAACCTTTCAATGACAAATTCTGCCATCTTCATCAAGGATGATGTCTGGGCATGTGCAGTCTGTTGATATTTATATCCCTGTGGCCATTGCGAATGCCATCCACAAACTCATAAGGAAGCTCAAATCACAGTTTATCTGGATCAAAGATGACCTGGTACTCAGAAAGCCTGGCGTTTACAGGATTTCCTGTAAATCGGCCAGATGGGATGCACAGTGGAAACCCACATCAAGGAGCACAAGAAGTATATACATTGGGTTACTCAGAGAAACTAGCAGTAGCAGAACATTGCGTTTGCAATGGCTATAGGATTGACTTTGATGGCACAAAACTACTGTGCCATGCCAATGGCTTTTAGGACTGCCTAGTGAAAGGAGCCATTGAAATATAACTAGAGGAAAAGAATGTTAACATAGACTAAGGTCCTGCACTAAGTAAGAACTGGAATTTGATTGTAAGCAAGGTGGGACATGATTGGATGAGGACGGACCAATCAGGAGGGATAGATGACGAGGGTATAAATACCACCGGACTAGAAATGCCCAGGCATCATCCCTGAATATGCAGAAAGTTAAAATCTTCTACTATCACAACCTTACATTTCTTGCAACAGTCTGCAATCTCTCTACAAACTTGCTCCTCTAAATCCTGCAGTTGGGTGGTTCCTAATATAATCCCATTATCATGGTCATATCTTTTGTATTCCTCAGTTCTATCCATAAACCTCACTGGATGAGCTGCCCAGTCTCTCCTGACTGAGCACTGCTGTGACATTTTCTCTGACTAGTAATGCCACCCATCCCCCTTTAATCCCTGCTGCTCTGTCATATCTAAAGCAACAGAACCCTGGAACACTGAGCTGCCAGTCCTGTTCCCATCCCCCGCAACCAAGTCTCACTAATGGCTACAATATCATGATTCCACTTGCTGATCCATGCCCTAAGCTCATCCGCCTTTCCTACATTACTCCTTGCATTTAAATATATGCAGCTCAGAACATTAATTCCAACCATGCTCAATCTTTTGATTGCTGAACTTGTCTGTAAGCCTAATAACATCTTTCTCCACAACCACTCCGCTAGCTGTTCTGGTGCTCTGGTTCCCATCCCTCTGCAACTCTAATTTAAACCACCCCGTACAGCATGAGCAAGCCTACCCACCAGGATATTAGACTTCCTCCAGTTCAGGTGCAAACTGTTCCTTCTGTATATGTCCCAATTTCCCTGGAAGAGGGCACAATTATCCAAAAACCTGAAGCCCCCCCTTCTGCACCAACTCCTTAGTGATGTGTTAAACTGGATGATGTTCCTATTTCTGGCCTCACTAATACGTGACACGAGTAGCAATCCTAAATCACAATCCTGGAGGTTCTGCCCTTTAACTTTGCAGCTAACTCCCTGTCACCCATCCTACCAATATCAATGTCATTGATACCAACGTGGACCATGATCTCTGGCTGCTCACCCTCCCATTTAAGAACGCTCTGGATTCGATCCAAGATGTCCCTGAACATGACAACTAGGAGGCAACAAACCATCTGGGAATCTGGTTGTCGTTCACAGAACCTCTTTCTGTTCTCCTACCAATGAGTCCCCTATCACTACAGCTCACTTCTTCTTCCCCTTCTTTTCTGAGCCACAGATCCGGACTCAGTGTCAGAGATCTGCTGTCTGCAGCTTCTCCCTGGTAGGTTGTATGCCCCCCAACAGTATCCAATGTGGTATACTTATAATTAAGGAGAACAACCACAAGGGTTCACTGCATTGGCTACCTATTCCTTTTTCATCTCCTGACAGTCACCCAGGTACCTGCCTCTTGCAACTTAGGTGTGACTACCTCCTTGTAGCTCCTATCTGTCATCTCTACATTCTCCCATATGAGCTGATGGTCATCAAGCTGCAGTTCCAGTTCCATAGCACGGTCTCTAAAGAGCTGCAGTTCAGTGCACTTCATGCAAAGGTAGTTATCAGGGAGATTGGTGGTCTCCCAAATTTCCCACATCTCATACAAGGTATATACCATTAATTCTGGACTTATTCAGTGCACTAGCTATGTACTAACAGGGAAAAAAACTTCCTGGAAACTTACTTAGAGCCCATGTCTGTGCTTGTCCAAGCCTGTTCTAGCCAATGCCCATTGAGCCCAAGCAGGGCCACTCTAACACAGGACCACTCCAACAATGGCCGCTCTGTTTAAACCTCCCTTCTCTTTATTGGCTCAAGTAAAACTCACTCCTGATGGGATTTGGAGTTTTCAAATGGCTCCCACCCTGCAAGATGTTGCTCTGTCACTCGCTAATTCAAAATAGTGACTCACTCCCAGCAAGACTTGCAGTTTTCATATATTTCGCAATCTGCAAGATGTTGCTCTCTCACTTGCTACTTCAAAGCAGTGACTCACCCCTGACGAGATTTGTAGTTTTCAAAATGACAGTGATAGTAATTGAAGTTATCTTTGAGATAGGACTTTGACAAAAATTATAGAATTTGAAAATAAAGATTATAATTTTAATTAGGAAGATTTTGGGTATTAGGAACTGACGTAGACCAACCAAGGACTTAGGATGATGGATGAGGAAATCTTGATACATGATTCATTAAAAGTAGTAAGGTTATGGATAGCTGCAACTAACAGATGACTGAGGATTGGAATAATTAAGGTATTAAGTCATAACAGGGAAGGATAAATAATCATGCATAAGTGGGTTGGAGGTGTTGTGGAGTTGAAAGTAGGCAGTTGTGACGGAGAGGGTATGTGATCATTTCTGCATCTGTGGAGAAGTGCAGTTGTGTGTTATCAGTGTAATTGTGGAAGTTGGATCCGTGAATATAAAGAAGTACTCCAAGGTTAGAGAACAAGGACTGCAGTAGCAGCTATTGCTAGATATGTTGTATGATTGATCAGATCTGAAAAAAAAATGGAAGAAAAGTGAGGGTCCCAGTGAGAGACTTAGGAGAAGGAACTTCTTGTCAACCATGACAAAGCCTCCAGAGAACCCAAGAAGAATTAAGAGGAGAGTTGCAGTGAAGTCAGAACCACGGAGGTTGAAATGAGTGATTTTGGTTAGAGTTGTTACAGTACAAAGTAGATCTCACTGGAAAGACTCAAAACATGGAATTGGGGGAAGGAGGCACATGTCCTAATAATGCAAAATCACGCCGCACCAAAGTTAATTCTACGATCACATGAATCTCTTTCCTGAATATAGAGTTTAAATGTTCTTTGAAAATCTGTTTCAACACATGGAATTGTGAGAAAGTGGCGCAGATCCTAATAATATAGAAATCACCCCACACCAAAGTTAATTCTATGATCTACAATCTCTTTCCTGAATATGAAATCTAAATGTTCTTTGAAAATCTGTTTAACAGCTGTGTAGCGAAGGATTTGTGCCAGTTAATGTCTTTTTGTATAGAATTTTTATGATTGAATCTGATCTCATCATATTGCATCTTCTGACAACAACTTCCTTTTATAAAGCAGCTTCTAGATTGCAAAATTCAAGAGGCTCAGCAAGAGTGCAATGAAACAGAACTTAATGCAGCTGAATAAGAATTATAGGATGGGTAATGTGGGGTTGGCTAATGACAGGAACTTAACATCTTGAATGAAGAAGGAAGAGGTTGAGATCTGGATTTGTACATACTGTACTACTGAATTTAATTGAAACTGAATGCTACTGTCTGGTGGTGAAGCAAGCTCAAGAAATCACAGAAAGTCAGGTTAGGAAGTGCAGAGATCTGGATAGTTACAGAGCTGGGGCAGAGTGGATGCAGGGGGAGTGAAAATCAAAGATGGATATTCACACTGGATTGTGAATTTTAAATGATATATCTATCACAGTGCTTATCTACTGTACACAGCTATGCAGTGAGTTAAACGACTTCTCGAAAATCACCCAAGCCGGAAGCTTTCTTTATGAGTTTTAATGAGATCTTATACATATGTAAAGAAATTGCCGTTTCAGGAGCAAATGAAGAGTAGTTGGAGATGTATCTCTTTCCACTGTGCGCTCAAGTCAAATTAAAACTAACCCACAAAAGAAAATGATACAAAAAACAGCTTACGTAGAAGAAATGACATTCACACAAATGAACCGTGCCTCTAAAGACCAGGCATCCATAGGATGTCAGACTTAACTTCTGAAACTAGGGTTGCACAGTAGTGTAGTGGTTAGCACAGCACTTTACAGTACAGGCAACCTGGGTTCAGTTCCCACCACTGCTTGTAAGGAGTTTGTACATTCTCCCCGTGACTGCATGGGTTTCTCCCTGGTGCTCTGGTTTCCTCCCACAGTCCAAAGACCGACTGGTTAGTACGTTAATTGGTCATTGTAAATTGGGAGATTGCTAGGTGGCGTGGCTCAAAAGACCAGTGGGGCCTACTCCTCACTGTATCTCAATAAATAAAACTAAATGCCAAGTGGCCAATTCACGAAGCCTTTGGCAAAAGAAGGTTAGACTCAGAGACTAGTCTTGAAAACAGCCTTACTAAACCATCTTTAATCATTCTCACTTCGAGTTTTCTAACTTTCCCATCTTCACTAGGGAAAGGCTTATTCGCCTTTCAGCTCGACGACATCACCTGCTTGTATATTTGTCCGCTCAGTTCGCCACTTTTTCTGAGTCTGGAGTTTGCTAATGTACCTCTTCGTCACCCAAGCCAAAATATTTTGGCCAGGTTCTGGACTTGACTCCATTGCTGCCTGTGTCGGTGAACATTGTTAATGCAATCTGGCAGAACAGGAGGAGAGGCAACTTTTTGTTTTAGAAATATAGCAGGGGTCAAAATATGAGGTTCATCTAGATCTGCAGAGATTGAAGTAAGTGGTATGGAGTTTACAATAGCTGTGACCTCAGCCATGAAGGTTAGCAGGATGTCATGTGTGAGCATAGAAGACCCAAGCTTAAGGAACATTGCATCAAGGATCCAAAGTGTGATGCAAATCATCCTTTCCCAAGAAGTACTAATATGTGAAGAATGAGGAGGACTGAAAACCCATGTATAACCTTGATCCTAGAGGTAGTTCATCATATGGTTATTGTTGCAGCCTTTGGCAGCAATTTGAAGCTCTGGAGAAATTGGTGCCCCAGTCAGACCTTAACTGCTTCATTGGTTTCGGGCTGAGTCCTGATGAAGGGTCTTGGCCCGAAACATCAACTGTTTATTCTTTTCCATAGATGCTGCCTGGCCGGTTGAGTTCCTCCAGCATTTTGTCTGTGTTGCTTTGGAGTGTGACATGATCCTTACCTGGAATGATGATTGAGTAATTCTCCTCTGAAGTGAGTTGTGTCTTCTTAATACGTCATCCAGCTTGCCGTAGCCGCTCTGTTAAGAAAGGAGTTAGCTTTGTTTTGGAAGAGGATCCTGCTTTGTGATGCACTGCACTTCCCCTGTATAAATCTGTCTTGAACAACAAGTAGGATTCTAACTTTGCCCAATTCAGTTGCATTGCGCTGTGAGGTTGCTTACAAATGTGCCAACCATTGCAAAAGCTGTGTTTGGCTACTCCTGTAAACGAATGAGCAATATGTGAGAACCAGGCAATTGCTCTGGTAAGTGACTTCTAGCTTGAAAACTACTCGAAACGTGCACTGCCAAGTTGGAGCGGTGATAAATGAGAGATGCCAGTCAACACTTGAGGATGTATTCCTACATCTGCCTCAAGGTTGGCTCAGATGAAAGTTTCCTGCTGACTCTGTATGTTAGTGTTGGGGATCAGCAAGAAATGCTGGGTCAGTTAACCATAAGGAGAGTGAGCTGATTAGCTTAGAGCCCTCTTGTGGTCTGATCAGCTGGATTGAGATCAGTAGGAACACAGTTCCATTGGCTCTTCTGGATTGATCACCTGATATGTTGAATCCTATTATGAACATAAACATAGGATCTCCTTGTTTCATTAGATAAATATAACCGAGCACAACCTTGTGGTCGGGAAAGAACTTGCTATCATTTAGTTCCATGTCCAGCTCTTTGGTTATCGTCTCTGCCATCTCAGCTGCTAGAACAGCAGCACTGAGTTCAGGCCTTGGTATGGTGAGATCTGGTTTGGGAATCATTTGGGGAATTAGGTTATGTTCTGAAGATTAGTTTTAATTCCAAAGTAAGACATCTGTTCCCTATTTAACAGTCACCTGTCTTAATTTTGTATCTGGGTGGGGAAAAGGAAGGGGAACTACCCAAACTGTTCGACTTTCCTTTGTTCATGATTCGTATCTTCAATGGATGGTGGCCAGCTATAATCATCTTCTGAGTGACAGAAGACCAGCTTGCCTCAACTCTGGTTGAGCAGAGGTAAGTATGTCCAGGTGCTTGGTTTGCTTTCCTACGATCTTCTCTTTTATAGATTCTACTCTCAGAGGGTCTGAAATGACTTGGACACCCTTCCTCCAGGACATTAGTCTTAAATATGCTGATGGTGGTCTAGTAAGCACCATCAAGGCAGACTCCACCCACTATAGCCAACCTGTCAAAGAATGGTAATTTTGCCAATGATACATTGCTGTGATCATCCAATATCACATATGCTTTTTTTTTTTTGCTTAGGATCTCCTTTCGGGTAGATGTTGTCTAGAGATATTTTAAAGCAGGATTTGCCTTGGAAGCCTATCCTGTATACCTCTGTGATGAGGAAGTAACTATATCTGATGGGTACTCAGCTCGCTCCCTGATATGCTGTGCTGGGTTGTGCTGGAATCAGTTGTAGCCCAAGGTGCTGGCCCTGAATGATACCTGCTGGTCACTGTTGCACTCAGAGCAGTGTATGATAGCTTCACAGTCTTTGGCTTCGTATGCTGTTTAAACACAACATTTGAACATTTCAGTGCTCCTTCAGAAAGTGTTTCCGATCTGCAAGCTGCTTTTCTCTGAATCCTCTGCATTTCCTGAAGGGATTAGGTTTCATATGGTCATTGTCTTATCAGGGTTCATGACAGAGTTTTCTACTTCAGTTTTGCTGACGGTGATAAGGGTTCTAGTTTTCCATGCTTTTGATGGAGATCTCTCTTTGAATGATATGTTTCTGAAAGTTGAAAGCATTAAACTAGGGTCATTTTGCATTTCTGTGTAGTGGCAAACAAAGTCCATGAAGAATGAAAGTGGTGGAGAGGGGGCATGATGCTTTGATTTATACCTGAAACCTTCAGTTATCTATTGTTCTTGATTATTGTTCTGCCGTTTCTCCACAATAGGGTTTATTCCTCTTGCTGTATCCAAGAAACTCACTCCTAGTAGGTAACCCTTATTTTTGCAGCTTGTAATTCCAACAACAGATCTGCAAGCTCCTGTAACTTCCATGGTTCTCTGTGTGAGAGCTTTGGAAAATTATTGACTCTACTGAAGAGAGATTCTTCAATTGCCTCTGGAGAACCATAACATTTGTCCAGCGTCTGCCACAGTATTTGAAAACCCATAGCTGGATTATTAATGTGGACAACCCTAATCCTTCTTGCATGTTGCAGTGACTCTGTCCCAAGCCACTTACAGAGAAGGTCGAGCTCTTTGCTAGGTTAGATACTTAGCCTTTCATGGCATGGCGGAAGTTTGACCTCCAGGACAGATAGCTGGCAAAATGGTTGTCAAACATCTTTAATCCTGCTGTGACTAGGTCTCAACAAGCCGTATACCACATCAAATCTAATGTACCTGCAGCTTCTGAATAAGAGCATTGTGGAGACTGGTTTAGCAAATGCGTTTCCTAGAATGGAAACACATTTGGCAAACCAGTTCAATCTTTCCATGACTCTGCAGATGGTATGGCATCAGTAGAAACTCTAGAGTGGTCTTTGCCATGGTGGAACTGCAGAACGGGGTGTTGTGGGTCTTTACTTCTGTAGACCTTAACTGCCAATATCAGGAGAAATTCATTATGTCTGCGTGGTGTGAACAGCTTCTCTTTGTAGAACTGGAGCACTGTCTGATTTATAGCCAAAATGTATTTGGACATATTCTTTACTAAAATGTATTGGCTGTTGTGACAGAAAAACACGAATGACTGATTCTAGTCATAGACTCACCACTGTCTAAGTCAGCTGCTGCTTCATGCACCTTTGCCTCTGCTGAGGCAGCCTCAACTTCCTTGAGCACACTTAAATAGCCTCTATACGTCTGTCTCCCTCCATGTCAGTACATGCTCTCTCCATGTCTTTACGCACCTTCTCCACTTGCATCTCAACTTCGTGCTTAGCATAAGCTGTTCTCTTTCTTACCACTTCAGCTTTGGCGTGAGATCGTGCTGCAACTATGCTAATTGTGGTTTTGCTTGAGACGTAATAGATGAGCCACATTCTGACCTGACTCCCAGGTCTTGGCTATCGACACGGGTTAGGTTCTGGGCCGGCATAATTGTCTGTGGTGTTCAGGCACATCTCTAGTCCACAGGCAATGCCTTTGAAGATGAATTATCTTTTCACTCTACTGTCCTCACAGTATGTATCTACACAGCTATGCAGTGAGTTAAATAACTTCCCAAAAATCACCCGAGATGGAAGCTTTCTTCATGGTTTTTAATGAGATCTCTTACTTATGAAAAGATATTTCTGTTGCAAGGGCAAATAAAGATAGGATGGAGATGTGCGTCTTTCCACCATCCGCGTCAAATCTTATCAAAACTAACCCATGAAGGAAAATGATACAAAAAGCAGTTTACATACAGGAAGCAATGTTCATGCTAAATGAACTGCGCCTTTAGACTAGAACAATATGGCTTTCCTGATTTTGGATCAGTTTTCAGCTCAATCACAATATTCATCTCTACTGCTCTGTTTTTATAAGATCAGAGGTTGCTTGACCTACTAAGTATTTCCAGCGTTTTCTGTTTTAATTGTAGATTTGCACACTTCAGCCACATGGTGGTGAATCAGTTGTCAACTGAATGAGCCATTTTATCTTGATATGTCTCTCGGTTCTTAAATGCATCGAACAGCGTAAGCTCAGGCTAATGCATCACAGTCTGACATGCATTGTAGTTGATATATACACAGTGGCCACTTTATGAGGTACCCCTTGTACCTAATAAAGTGACCACTGAGTGTATGTTTGTGGCCGTCTGCTGCCGTAGTCTATCCACTTCAAGGTCCTATTTGTTGTACGTTCAGAGATGCCCTTCTGCACACCACGGTTGTAACATCTGGTTATTTAAGTTACTGTCATCTTTTTGTTAGCTTGAACTAATAAGGCTGTTATCCTCCAGCTGCTCTCATTAACCAAGTGTTTTTGCCCACAGAACTGCTGCTCACTAGATGTTTTTCTCTAGTGACTGTTGTGCATGAAAATCCCAGGAGATCAGCAGTTTCTGAGATACTCAAGCCACCCTGCTTGGCACCAAGTTACTCCACATCAAAGTCACATTTCTTTCCCATTCAGATGTTTGGTCTGAACAACAACTGAACTTCTGAACTTTTTGACCATGTCTGCATGATTTTATGCATTGGGTTGCTGTCAGGTGATTGGCTGATTAGATATTTTCAGTAATGAGCAGGTGTACCCGACAGAGTGGCCACTGAGTGTACGATATATGCGAGTCAGGACAGAAAGCTCACCCTCTTACCTTTTCTTGTAGCCAGACTACCAGATGCAGTTGAGTTTAGTAGATTTCGCTGAGGTATCAACAGATGTTGATGGCTTTGGCAATATTTATGCCATTGTGCCAAGGAAATCTGCTAGAATCACTTCTGTTGGAGATAGCTCTGTGCATATGTAAATACTTGAGTGGAAAGTATGAATCTTCTTGCGAATGAGCATGTGTGTTATCTTAGACATCTTCTCACACCCCACAAATGGAATTGGAAAGACAGTTTTGATATTGCATTGCCAGCAGCCTGAAGCCCATTTCACACGACATCCTTCAAAGATAATCACATATCACATGTTAGTGGCAGGTTGACCATCTTTTCAAAATTAAGATATGAGTCATATTCTCAATAAGATATGTGGTCTATCCATGTGAATGGTATGGGTTGATATTCCAAAGATTTCAAAGTACATTTATTATCAAAGAATGTATAAATTATACAACCTTAAGATCAGTTTGCTCACAGCCAGCCACAAAGCAAGAAACCTGGAAGAATAAAGACTAATACCTGATGTGCAGGGAAAGGGTAAAAACACAAATCATGCAAACAATAGAAGCGAGCAACAACATTCTGAACCAAAATGAGCCCTTAGATCCGAAACCCCAGAGCAGCTTGGAATAGGCGCAAGCTTCAGTATCAGTCCATCATATTAGTGGGCATCGGAACCCCTCAGCCAGGGGCTGTCTTCATAGCCTCGCCATACAAGCTGGCATATCTCAGACTGTTATTTAAATATAATACGACAAGGTAGTCAGCGCTTGTTCATTGGTACTCCCTATAAGTCACAGCATCAAGTAAAATAGGGAAAAAATTGAAAAATTAGAAATTAAATAGTAATAGATTGGGAAATAGCAGTCAGAACATGAAGGATAAATTAAGATAAACAAAGAAATAAGTATATAAATAAGATTTATAAGAAGTTAATGAGATGTACATAAAATGTCATTTATATGGAGCATTTTATCCTTAAGAGTACCTTAATATTTGGTGCTTTCTGCTTTTGTTTCTACTTTAATGCTTAGCTGTCTCATACAATTTTAAATCATTTGAAAACTTTAACCACTCACTCATTTAGTCAGTTCGTAATGAATATTAAGCATAATGATAGTTCAACTATGAACTGAACACAAGTGTCCATGAAATAGAGACGGTGTGTGTGTGTGGAAAGGAATTTATGCATTTAGCAGACTAGGTGAGAGTGTCAGGTCATTTGGAATGAAGATTCTATTAAAAATCAATCTGCAGGATACCAATGTAATGAAATGTGGTGTCAACCGAAACATCACTGCTAGTCTAATACAGGCTGTAATCATTTTGTTGCAATTGCTGTAACACAGAATATGCTAGAACATGTTCAAATCAGCAATGCAATTCAGCATTTCAATAACATCATGAACTGTCAGAAATTAAAGTTCAGCAAAACTCATAGATGTCAGTTAAGGTTGTTGTTTCTTTCCTTCCTGTGTATATATTCATTCCTATTTAAATAAGATTGGTATTGTACAGTCACATGTATTTCAGATCCATACCTTCGTTTTCATTGTAGGGAATTTCAAATCCAAACAAAAGACAAGAGCTTCATTGACATTCTCCAGTGGCCATTCTTCTCCTAAGATGTGTCATATGTGTGTGTTCCCTCAACTTCCCCATCCTGAAGTTCACAATCAAAATCAACTACTAAGGAGTGAAGAGTGAACAGACCTGATGAAAGGCAGTTAGGAACTGAAGTTTAAGTAGGGTTGGACATAAGAGGTCAACCATGGCCATATCTAGATATAGTAAAGTTGTGGTGAGGGCTTTAAACTCAAGCGGACTGAGTCAATGGCAGATATGAGTGGTGTTACAGGAATTGGAGGATGAGGTCTTGGTGTGGGTCACACATTTTCTGAACAGTGTGATTCAGCCTCAAATTGTTTTGAGGAAGAGAGATAACAAAGAGTGAGATAAGAGGGAAGTTCTGATCTAAAGTAACATGACAAATCTAAGATCGTGAGGGATTGCAAATGTGATGGCAAGGTACACTTGAATGTTATCAGTCTACATTTGATGTGTTTTAAAATGATGTTGTCAAGAGTGAAACTGCACAGATAGAAGCTTAAAGGAACCAAGAATAGATCCCTGGGGGATCTCAAAGATATGAAGCAGGAATGGGAAGAGAAGCCTCTCAAGCTCATATAGTCTAGAGTAAACTGGATCATTTCAGATTCAGATCTATTTATCACACATACATCAAAACATACAGTGGAATGCGTCATTTGCATTAAAAATCAACCTACCCAAAGATGTGCTAGGGGCGGCTTGCAAGAGTTTCCACACATTCCAGTGCCAAATAGCTTGCCAATCCTGCTCAGCAGAACAGCACAAGCAACAACAAAACAAGATGACAATGGCAAAACAAGCCACTTCCCAACTCTCCCAATGACTCAGCCACTCACACACACAGACAGACCTCCAACGCCGGGATAAGCTGCCTCTGGGCCTGCAGTCCTTGGCGCCGATCTCACATTCATTGGGCCTCTAGCCTCAGACTGCTGATCGCTGGGTATCAGCTCATGGACTCACTGATCATGAGTTTGTCCTTCAGGCCTCTGGACTCAGACAGAACTTCAACCCCGGTGACCCGGGTGGCAGGGGTGGAGTGGGGGGGGGTGCGGTATCACAGGCTCTCATGACTCCTTTAGGCCTTTACCTCCAAACAATGACTTCAGTCTTCAACCTTCAAGCTGCGACCCCCAAATTCACCCACTTTGAACTTTGCCAACTTCTGGGTATCGATCCCAGAACTCGCTGATCATGGGTCTCAACGTCTGATTCACACGGACTTCTGACCTTGGTGACCTGGGAGGGAGGGGGGTTCACTGGCCGTTGTGATCCCTGCCCATGTAGACCTCCAGCCCTGGAATTGCTGACCTGGGGATCACTGGTCTCCTCAGCGCCTGACCGAAGGACATAGGAAAAGAATTAGACCATTCAGCCCATCGAATCTGCTGCTCCATTCTATCATGGCTGATTTTTATCCCTCTCAACTCCATTCTCCTACCTTCACCCTGTAACCTTTGACAGCCTTACTAATCAAGAAGTTATCAACCCCCACTTTAAATAGACCCAATGACTTGGTCTCCACAGCCATCCATGGCAATTAATTCCACAGATTCACCACCCTTTGGTTAAATAAATTCTGCCTTCTTTTCTGAGGCTGTGCCCTCTCGTCCTCAGTCCCTCACTATAGGAAACATCCTCTCCATGCCCATTCTATCTGGGCCTCTCATATTCATTAGGTTTTGATGAGATCTTCTAAACTCCATTTAATACAGGCCCAGAACCATCAACCACACCTCATATATTAATCCTTTCATTCCCAAGATCATTCCCATATACCTTCTCTTGACCCTGTCCGATTCCAGTGCATCCTTTCTTAGATAAGGGGCCCAATACTGCTCACCATCTTCTAAGTACGGTCGGACCAATGCCTTAGAAAGCCTCAGAATGACATCCTTGTTTTTATATCCTAGTCCCCATGAAATGAATGCTAACATTGCATTTACCTTTCCTACTATTGACCCAACCTGCAAATTAACCTATGGGAATCGTACACTAGGACTCCCAAGTGCCTTTGCACCTCTGATTTTTGAATTTACTCCCTGTTTAGAAAATAGTCTACGCCTTTATTCCAAAGTGCATGATCATACACTTCCCCAGACTGTTCTCCATCTGCCACTTCTTTGCCCATTCCCCCAGTCAGTCCAAGTCCTTCCGCAGACTCCATGCGCCAGAAGCATGGCAGCACTTGTGGGCTGACCAGCACAGTCCATGCAAACTACACATTTCACTGTATGTCTCAATATTTTGATGTACATGTGTCAGTTAAAACCAATCTATCTGACTATCTCTAGATCATGCAGTGGACTTGCAAATTCTAAAATGCAAAGACTGGCTCTGAAAGATTGTAAGTTTATTGAGCCTTCCTGGTGAGCGTGAACTATCACTCTAATAGAACAACCAGGACCAGAATAAATGAGTATGAAAAAGTGAACTGTAAATACATTATCTGTCAGATGTTTGCCTCTCTCTCCTTCTCCTTTATGTTTGCTGGATATTCACATCCAATTGGCAAACACGCCTAAACCAACAACACCAGCTTTTGTGTAGACTACTTGGGGAAAAGAAATGTTGTGCTTTTGGATTTCTACATCACAAGTTCTCCCCCAATACCACCCACCACTCCTACTTCCCCCATCATCTACCCCACTGTGCACCTGGCACTCGATTCTCAGTTGCTTGAATCCAGCTCAGTTGTTTGATTCCTGATTCTCAGTAAAACAACTTTCCAAATTGCAATTCTTTTTGCAATATAGTCGTTGAGAAAAATATATGTCTTAATGTCTCAGTGGCTTTTCTACTGCATTGCTTGTGGCATTATCCTGGCATTTATTCTTTCTTGGCTGCAGTTCCCATACCAATTCCCCTGAAATATGGAAGAACATGGTAGCATCAAAGTACACACCACCCACCTTCCCCTCCCCGTACCAGAATTCTCAGAATACTACATTAAATATGACAACTGAGAGTTTTCTGATGAGGTCTGATCTTACTGGCATGTCCAGGAACATGCGGAACTTCTAAGTGTGTACCCTAGTGTTGTCTTAGGGATGGAGGCAGATGCAGTACTTTGGGAATCATTTCACCTGCAATTGCTGGCTATGGGCATTCAAAGTTATGAGGGGTATAGATAGGGTAAATACAAGCAGGCTTTTTCCACTGAGGTAGGATGAGACAAGAACTAGATTTCATAAGTTAAGGAAGAAAAGAGAAATATTTAAGGGGAACCCGAGGAGAAACTTCTTCACTCAAAGGGTGGTGAGAGTGTGGAACGAGCTGGCAGCAGAAATGGTGGATACGGGGGTCAATTGCTACATTTAACAGAAATTTGGATGGGAAGGATAGGGAGGGCTATGGTCTGGGTCTGGGTTGATAGAACTAGGCAGAATAATATACACAAAATGCTGGAGGAACTCAGCATGTTAGGCAGCATCTACGGAAGGGAAAGAACAGTCGATGTTTTTTCTTTAGAGAAGTGGGAGGGGGAAAATTACCAGAAGTTAGAGAAATCAATGTTCGTGCCACCCAGATGGAAATGAGGTATTGTTCCTCCATTCTGAGAATGCCCTCATCATAGCAGTAGAGGAGGCTATAGACTCCTCTTTTTCGCTCTTTTTCCTTTCTCTCTTTTCCTTTTACCATTCTTGCTCTCTTCTTTTCTCTCCTGCTCACCAACTCCTTCTGGTACTCTCCTATTTCCCTTTCTCCCATGGTCCACTTTCCTCTCCTCTCAGGTTCTTTTTTGTTCAGCCCTTTTCCTTTTCTACCTGTCACCTCCCAGCTTCTCAATTCATCTCCACTCTCCGACCACTCACCTCCCCCCCACCTCCTCTCCGGGTTTCATCTCTGACCTGTCATCTTGTACTCCTTCCCCTCCCCCCACCTAATCATTATGGCTTCTTCCCCCTTCCTTTCCAATCCTGATAGAGTCCAAAACATTGACTTTTATTCCCCTCCATAGATGCTGCCTCGCCTACTGAGTTCCTCTAACATTTTGTGTGTGTTGCTCTAGATTTCCATCATCTACAGAATCCTAAACATAAGAAATTCTGCAGATGCTGGACATCCAAAGCACCACCCACAAAATGCTGGAGGAACTCAGCCAGTCAGGCAGCATCTTTGGAAATGTATAAACCATCGATGACACTTCTTCAGGACTTCTACAAATCTCATGTGTTTATGGTGGGCAGAATAATAGTTCAGCATGGACTAGATGGGCCGAAAGGCCTGTTTCTGTACTGTAGTGCTCTATGACTCTATGACTCTTTTTGTGAGCTGCTCTTTCAAAACTGTATAGCAAGTTCAAAACCTAGCAGAGAATGTCTCTGCTCAGTATTCTATGTGGTGCCATTTAAAACACCCACAGTAGCCTGAATTGTGAAAGGACACATTGTTAGTCAGACAAAACATCAAAATAGAGAATTTTCAGGCTTTCCTGGTGGCAGTAGTGCAAGAAATTGGAGAGTGTTATCAATTTCAACTTATGATCGCTAATGCATGACCTAAAATAATGGTTGAAGTAGATTCAACGGAAACGTTCAAAGTCGATAGCTGTGTATCTTTGAAGGAACTAGAAAATATGTCTATAGGGAAAGTGGAATTACTTGGATAGCTCCTCTAGAGAACCGGAGGATATACTAAATGGTGTCTTTATATATAATTAATAGTATACTGTATATATTATATCTAAGAGAGAGAGAAAAACAATACATATAGTATGAATTTTTGTCATTACATTTTGCATTTCCTTACTTATTTTTAAATAACATTTGCAACTATTTCCCATCAATTTAGATAAATTTGAACTTCTTTGAAGGACTTGTGTTCTAATAATTCATGAATTCTGAACTCTTAAAATAAAACTTAATATTAAACTATTGTTATAAGGTGAAACTGCAGCGTTACAAATAGATGCAGTCGGTCACATTTTCAGTGCTATTGGAGGTTATTATCACTTGTCAAGTTAATTACTGTAGTTCCTGTATCAAGCTCTCATATTATTATGTCCACTCATCATACATACAACATGGCTCACAAGTTTCACATTTATTTTTCTGGGTGATTTTGAAGTTGTCAGATCAGTTGCATTCACTACTATAGTGTTAATGAAACTGAGCCTATGTCAGCCTAGCTCAAAGGATATCACTCTGATCTTTTGTTTGAGTCCTGCTGCAGAATCTAGATTGACGGTTTAAACATGCTGTCTTACAATACCCATAAAAGTTGCTGGTGAACGCAGCAGGCCAGGCAGCATCTCTAGGAAGAGGTACAGTCGACATTCACCAGCAACTTTTATGTGTGTTGCTTGAAATTCCAGCATCTGCAGATTTCCTCGTGTTTGTGTTTTACAATACCACCTATTTTGTTTACTACAACAATTACACTATAGTAGTAGTAGATCCTCTATTGATCGGGGTCAACCATGGATATTGAGCCAGGCAGTAGGATATGGACAGCAATCTGTTGCCCATGTGGAAGGCTCCTCTCTGCATGCAGCTGGTAATCCATAGAAACGGCAGACCCAATATAGTTTGGCAACAGCAGCGTTGCAGGAGTTGCCAGTCAGTGTTAATCTCAATGTAGGACTGCCTTAGGGATTCCACCTCTGGATTTTTCCTCGAGGTTTACTCCCGAAGCCTTTCCCATGAGTGGGTGTAGCCACAAGGCAGCGGAGGTTTGAGATCAGAGTTTTCCTTCTTCTAGATGAGCTACCAAGCATGGCTGACAAGCCCCATCTGCCCAAAGCGACTATTTCAAGACACCAGTAATTCGCCTTTGCCCCTTCTCCTGTCAATGGAAACGAACCTAGTAGCTAAGCCAGACATGAAGGCCAGGATCTGGACTTGGTTGTCAGAGGCTATTTGAGAGCATGCCATTAGGAGCATTTAATAGGTTGTTGGAGCTTATCCCCACTGCTCCCGCTGGTTGTGACAACCTTAAGAAACCAATTACACAATACAAATAGGTTTATCATTCACTGTAGCGGGGAGAAAGTTTAAGAGCGTACGTGTGTGTGTGCATGTATATGAGAGAGAAAAGCTGACAAAGACTGAGCAGTTTTCAGCTTGGAAATGAGTTGATAGAATTAATGTAAGAAGAAAAAATGCTAATGATACATATTCATTCCCACTGCTCTCTTATTACCCGTATTAATTCCTGTTCATAAGAAAATGGATAATTAAGGGTATATATACAGTAAGTGATATTTCAATGCTGCCAAGAAACTAGATCATGTAGCAATGCGCCACCTACATCAATTTTGTGCACTTTGCAAAGGTTGTTCCTGTACTGCCAAGCATGAGGCATACCACCTCATGCACAAGATTTAGGAGGTTTTACCATGCATGAAATTACATTATCTATAAAGCAACGTTTGTTTCAAGTAGTTTTGGTTGCAATTGGGTCACAGTTTTCTGTTTTCGAATCATTGTTGGCTATTCATTTACTTTCAAGTTCAAGTTTATTGTCACTCAGCTGTATACATGTATACCACCAAATGAAAAAATGTTCCTCCAGACAACACAGTGCATGTAACTCACACATAACACATAAAGCAATTGTCGCACAAATACATTAACAAATAATAAGCTGCACAAGTTTAAAAAGTAAACAGTGTAATGCTGCTTGTGCTTCATATGTGATGAGACCTGGGTGGTGACCAAGAGTTCTGTCATTTCACGCCCTTGGAGAAGAACCTGTTTCCCATCCTAACAGTCCTTGTCCTAATGCTATGGCACTCCCTGTGTGATGGTCAGGGTCAAAGACATTATTGGATGGATGGTAGGGATCATTGACAATGCTAAGGACCCTGCGTATACAGCACTCCTGATAAGTATCTTGAATGGGTGGAAGAGAGACCCCATTGATCCTCTCTGCAGCACTTGCAATCTTTTGTAGGGTCTTACAGTCAGATACCTTGCAATTCCCATACCAGATGGTGATGTGGCTGTTCAGGACACTGGTTGGTGCTCCTGTAAAAATTGCTTAGAAGTTGTTGGGGAGGTGGGAAGGCTTGCTTGCCTCAACCTCCTCAAGAAGCAGAGATGCTGCCCTGCTTTCTTGACTAAAAAGATGGTATTGCGGGATAAGGTGATGACTTTAAACTCATGACGTTATTGTGGCATTTAAAATAATATTAAGATACTTGTTGCTGCAGTCTTCTGCGCTGAACATTAGAGGCTGCCTGGTCACTCTGGCTGCCACTTGCCAGAATGACTTTTGAGTGAAGTTGATTCGCCCACTCTACCACTTCACCATGAGTGCTTCAGTAGTGCACCTACCAGGGGATTACACAGCTTGGTGTAATGAGGCAGGTATTAGGTATAGATGGTTAATGGCCCTAAGTGAGGACATGTAGAAGGTTTCATCCCATTCTCCTGGCTCCAGCTCTCCTGTACCCTAAGTTTGTTAAGTCAATGATGATAGCAAGCACCTCCAGTCACACACCATTGTCTGGACTGATCTGCCTGTAGAAATGATGGCCACTGTCAACATGAACTTCCTAACCATTGAATCATTCCAAGCAATAGCAGCTATTTAAAACTCCTGATAAAGGGTGAAACCATAAACTGTTTATTCCCCTTCTTAGATGCTGCCTGAACTGCTAAGTTTCTCCAGCACTTTGTGTGTGTTACTCTGGATTTCCAGCAACTGCAGAATCTCGTGTTTGTGAGCAGCAAATCAATGTCAAGTATTCTGGTGTGTAGCATACCTCAACACTATCAAGGCTGCTGACACTGTCTAAACTAAAAGAAATGTACCTTTTTCTTAACAGGCTGATTGAAAGCACATGCTTGTGAGGATTGCGGATTTCCCAAAAATTCAAGTAGCGATGGCCTCCACTTTAGCTGTTGGGAATTGCATTAAAATCTCATAAGTCTGCATGAATCATGAGATCTGTCATTTTCCAAATATTAATCGATTAACTCATTGTCAAACATGAAGTAATAGTCACTGCCACATATCCAAGGATTTGCATGACTCATCTCTCAGGCTGTCCATGTTGTCTGCCATGTTTCAGCTTCCACTGTGCATGAAAGACTGAATCTTGGGAAGTAAGATGTAACCCCTCTTTTCCCTGTCCATACCATATTCCAGTTGGTGTAATAGAGCACAATATAAGAATTGCCACAGGACCATCAGAAGCCTAGTGGGGAATAGGAATTTCCTCGGGATGAACTCCTTGTCTCTGTACTTGTCAGTGCCATTCCGCTGTGATCAGAGAAGGGCGGATGCTTCATCTTAGGCTGCATTATCCCTGAAAACCTTACCATTAAGGAGTGTCAGTCTTTACCCGAGACCCCTCAGAAGGTGATGGAGAGAGGCTGGCAGAACAGGTGGCAAATGAGAATTACGTCAGCAGCAGGGACAGAGGAAGGTCCTCTGATGATATGTTGTCAGAGCAACTGTGTTGTCCAATGCTTCTGTTGATTATTGCATTCAATTTCATCCGCATCCAAACCTTGAGGTAATAACAGCATTAACGCTGACATGCCTACTGTCTTATACAAGAGTCTCATGGTATGAGGTTACCGTGTGAATCGATCTGCAGAGCTACCCTAATCCACTGTTGCTTCTTCTTCTTCTTCTTCATCTTCTATTTCCGGCTGTTTAGACGCATCTAGGTGTATTACAGCCCTCCGCAGAATGTATAATTAATTATAGAACTTCAAGGAACTCAAATTCTCGAATACAACCTAGTCTCACGTATAAACTGAATGATAGACTCTTCAACCAGATGTTGATTCTCTTGATGGCCAAGCAAAGATTCAACAGGAAACCAAAATAAATTTAAGCCAGATAGCCTCTTGAACAACATGCTTCTTTCAATTTTGTATCGATTACAGCTCAGCAAAACATGCTGGACTGTCTCTGGGCTACTACAGTCACATAATCCAGTAGGATGTTTTCCTCTTATCTTTAAATAATAGTTTAGCCCACAATGCCCCAACCTAAGTGTAAATTTCACCATATCTCTACGACTTAAAAGGTAGCAGTCTGAGACCTTTTTGACTAGTGGGTGACTTGAAAAATAATGCCTGCCCCTTAATTAATTTTTCCAATCCTCCTGCCACTTCTTCTCTATACCTTTTTTAATCCTACTTCTCAACTCTGCTCTGCCTAGGGGAACTCTAATTTCTACTTGCCTGCTCTGTAAGGAAGACTTTGCAATGCCATCCACAATTTCATTTCCCTCCACCCCAGCATGCCCAGGTATCCATGAAAATCTAACTGCACAACCCATCTTCCCTACTCTAAACAACACTAAGAGAATCTCAATAACTGTGTCAGGACGAGCTTTTGATTTACTCCCTTTTATAGACTCTAAGGCAGCAGCAGAATCCGAACAGATGATAACCCTACGTGGTCAAGAGTCTTCTATCTACCATAAGACCCAGACGATTGCTAATAATTCTGTTGCAAAGACAGAAACACCATCTGAAACCCAGTGACCAATCTTAACTCCAAGTTGAGACACATACATCCCAAATCCTGCCCTACTGCTCTCTGGGTCCACTGAACCATCAGTAAAAATCTTCAGATAAGATCCCCATTTATTATTTAAATATTCATCTGTGATCCCTGATGCTTCTTTACACCCAGTGGCCACTTTATTAGGTACACCTGTACACCTGCTCGTTAATGCAAATAACTAATTAGCCCATCATGTGGTAGCAACTGAATGGATAAAGCATGCAGACATGGTGAAGAGATTCAGATCAAACATCAGAATGGGGAAAAAATGCGACCTAAGTGACTTTGACTATGTGATAACTGTTGATGCCAGATGGGCTGCTGATCTCATATGATTTTCACATACAACAGTTTCTAGAGTTTACAGAGAATGGTGCAAGAAACAAAAACCATCCAGTGAGCAGCAGTGTCTTGTTAATGAGACAGGTGAGAGGAGAATGGACACACTGGTTCAAGTAGACAGGAAGGTGACAGTAACTCAAACGACCATGAGTTTTAATGATGGTGTGCAGAAGAGCATCTCTGAATGTACAGTGCACTGAACCTTGAAGCAGATGGGCTACAGCAGCAGAAGACCACAAACATACACTCACTGGCCACCTTTTTAGGTACGGGAGGTAACTAATAAAGTGGCCACTGAGTGTATATTGTGACCAATGCCTACTGATAAAGTTCTCACAAAACCTATCACGGCAAGAACTAGTTTCTTCTGCTGTTTCTCTGGCATTCATAGACTTCCCTATCTTCAAAAAAAGTTTTCTCTCTTAAGCAACCGAGTAATCCTGATGGTCCAGGCTTTTTGAAAGACACACTGGGACAGGGGTTCCCAATATTTTTAATGCCATGGAGGCTTACTATTGACGGAGGTTTCTGCAGATCCCCCCCACCAGAGAGATGAGTTTATCAGTAGCATGGATGCTCATGAGGATTATTCCCACTAAAGAAGGGGAATTTGGCCACAGAGAAAAATCGACATGGATTTAATGAAAATATGATTATATTTCAAAAATCTTTAGTAGGAAAATACAAAAGCAGATTTATTTTTAAATGATGAGAGATTGAAAATTGTTGATGTACAGAGTGAGCTGGCTGTCCTTGTAGATGAATCATTGAAAGGTAAAATGCAGGTGCAGCCAGCCACTGGGGAGGCAAGCCATATGTTGGCTTTCATTGCAGGACGACATATACAACTCTACATGGCCCAGCTGAACCCACACCAAAAATATTGTGTAGAAGGAAGAACATTTAAAAGAGAGAGTTAACAAGGAATTATCAGATTGATTCTTGGGGTGAGGCTAGGTTGAGGAGAAATTACCCCACGAAGAGGGATTAACTAAATTTTAAAAGAACGAGAAGTGACCTTATTAAAAGATGTAAAATTCTTACAGGATGTGATATGGTAGGTACAGGATTGATATTTCTCCGGGGTGGGTGTCTGAAACAAGGGATCATCGTCTCAAATTGAGAATGAGATGAGAAGAAATTTCTTCACCCAGAGAGTAGTAAATCTTTGAAATTCTCCACCCAGGAGGGCTGTGGAGGCTCAGTAATTGAGTATGTTTAAAATAGAGATCAATAAATCTTTAGATATTAAAGGAAGCCAGGGATATGTGATTAGCGCGGAAGTGTGCTGGGAAAGTAGTAGATCTTTCATGTCTTTCACAGAACATAGAACATTACAGCACAGTACATGCTCTCCAGCCCAGAATGTTGTGCTGACCTTTTATCCTGCTGTAACATCAACCTGACCCTTCCTTCCCTCATAACCCTCCAATTATATACTTTTCTGATGTCTCTTAAATGTCCCTAATGTTGCCAACACCACCCCGGCAGCCTAAGTACTTTCTGTGTAAAGAATTTACCTCTGTCATACACTGCCCCTATTCTTTCCTCAAAATAACCTTAAAATTATAGCCATTTCCATCCTGGGTAAAAGTTTCTGGCTGTCCATTGATCTGTGCCTCTTATTATCTTGTACACCTCTATCAAGTCACTTCTTATCCTCCTTCGCTTCAGAGGGTATAGCCCTAGCTCTCTCAACATACCTTCATAAGACACGCTCTTCCATCCTAGTAGATCTCCTTTGCACCCTCTCTAAAGCATCTACATCCTTCCTATAATATGACCAGAACTGAACACAGTATTGTATGTGTGGTCCAATGAGAGCTTTATAAAGCTGCAACATTATTTCATGGTTCTGGAACTCAGGTCACCCAACTAAGAAAGGCCAAAACACCATACAACTTCTTAACAATCCTATCAACTTATGTGGCAACTTAGAGAGATCTATGGATGTGAACCACAACATCCCTCTGTTCCTCCACACTGCCAAGAATCCTGCCATTAACTCTATAGTCTGCCTTGAAATTTGACCTTCCAAAGTGAATCACTTCACATTTTTCCAAATTGAACTCCATCTGCCACTTCTCACCCTAGATCTGCATCCTGTCAATGTCCCGCTGCAACCTACAACTGCCCGCTATACTGTCCATAACTCCAGCAACCTTCATGTCATCTGAAAATCTACTAACCCCACCCTTCCACTTTCTCATTGAAGTCATTTATAAAAGTCACAAAGTGTAGGGGTCCCAGAACAGATTCCTGTGGTCAGTGACCTACAGGCAGAGTACACTCAATCTACTATAACCCTCTGCATTCTGTGGGCAAGGTATTTCTGAATCCACACAACCAAGATTCCCTGGATCCCATGACTTCTGACTTTCTGAATGAGCCTACCATGGGGGACCTTATCAAACACCCCACTAAAATCCATATACACCACATCCACTGCTCTTCCTTCATCAACATGCTTTGTCAATCCTCAAAGAATTCAGTCAGGCTCAGGAGACATGACCTGCCCCTCACAAAGCCATGCTGACTATCCCTAATCATACTATGCTTCTCCAAATACTCAAAAAATCCTGCCTCAAGGATCTTCTCCAATAATTTGCCCACCACTGAAGTAAGAGTCACTGGTCTATAATTCCCAGTGTTTTCCTTTCTTGAACAAACCAATTACATTTGCCACCTTCTAATCATCTGGTACTGCTCCTATGATCAGTGTAGATACAAAGATCCTTGCCAAAGGTGCAGCAATTGCTTCCCGCACTTCCTGTAATAACCTGAGAGTATATCCCACCTGGCTTCACGGACTTTTCTATCCTAATGGTTTTCAAAAATTGTAGAACATGCTCTTTCTTAATGTTGACATGTTCTAGAATATCAGCTGTTTTCAAGTTGTCTTCACAAACATGGAAGTCCCTTTCACTTGTGAGTACTGAAACAAAGTATTAAGGATCTCCTCTACCTCCTCCCAGTCCAGACACATGTTTCTTCTTCTACCCCTGATTGGTCCTACCCTCAGTCTAGTCATCTTCCTGTTGTTCATATACGTGTAGAATATCTTGGGGTTTTCCTTAATCCTACTTAAGTGACACACACAAAATGCTGGAGGAACTCAACAGGTCAGGTAGCATTTATGGAAATGAATAAACAGTTGACATTTCAGGCTGAGAGAGACCCTTCTTAATTCTACTTGCCAAGGCCTTCTCATGCCTCCTTCAAGCTTTGCTAAGTCCATTCTGCTTCCTGTTATCTTATAGCTCTGTAGAGGCCTACCTGATCTTTGCTTCCTAAACCCTAAGTAAGCTTCTTTCTTTCTCTTGACTAGTTCCACATCTCTTGTTAACCTTTAACCTACCATCCTTTCCCTGCCTCAATGGGACAAACCTATCTAAAATCCCATGCACCTCCACATTTCTGTTGTCCATTTCCCTGATTATATATATTCCCAATTTACACTCCCAAGTTCCTGCTTATGGCATCATAATTCCCATCCCCCAAATAAATACTTCCCCCTACCATCTGCTCCTAACTTGCTCCAGGGGTATGCTAACCTTCAGGGTTGGTTGCCTAGTACCAGATCTAGTATTGCTGTTCTTCAGATTGGCCTGTCCTTACTGGACACACCTAACAAATTCCACCCCATCTAAACCTTGTGCATTGAGGAGGTGCCAATTGGTACTGTATTAGGAAAATTGAAGTCACCCATGACAGCAGCCCTATTAATTTTACACCTTTACAAAATCCGAGTCTGATCTGTTCTTTGGTATCTCTGTTGCTTTTGGGTGGTGGTGTCTATAGAATACTACCAATAAGGTATTTGCTCCCCTCCTGTTTCTGACTGCTACCCACACTGACATCCCTCCACATCATCCTCCCTTTCTGCAGCTGTGATATACCCCTGATTAGTAATGCCACTCCCCCACCTCTTTTACCCCCTTCCCTGTCCCTTTTGAAACACCTAAACCGCAGAACATCCAGCAGCCATTCCCGTCCTTGACACAGCCTAGTCTTTGTAGTGGCCACAAAGTTGCAGTTCCATGTACTGACTCATGCTCCAAGTTCATCATCCTTGTTCCTGATACTTCATGCATAAATATAGATCCACCCAACTGAGTGAAATTTTGCCCCATCAGCTGCCTATCCTTGTTCACAGTCCCTCTCTCTATTTGTTGTATCTACATGTATATCAACTGCTCCATCCTCCAACCTATCACTCTGGTTCCCATTCTCCTGCCAAACTAGTTTAAAGCCTCCACAACAGCTCCAGCACATTTGCCCACAAGGATATTTTTTCCCCCTCAAGTTCAGGTCTAATCCATCCATTCTCCAATAGAGATCCCAATGATCCACAAATATGAAACCCTGCCCACTGCACCGATTCCTCAGCCATACATTCATCTGCAAAATTATCCTATTCTTGCCCTCGCTGGTGTGTGGCACAGGTGCGATCCAGAGATGACTACCCCTGAGGTCTTGCTTTTCAGCTTCCTACCTGTCTCCTTATATCCTCTCTTCAGGACCTTGTCCCTTTTCCTACCTATGCTATTGGTATCAATATGTACTGTGACCTCTGGCTGCTCATCCTCCCGCCAGTAAGAATGTTGTGGACTCGATCTGAGATGTCCCTGACCCTGGGACCTCCAAGGCAACATATCATCCAGGTGTCTCTTTCACATCCACAGAATCTCCTGTCTGTTCCTCTAAACTATTGAATCCCCTATCACGACTGCACTCCTGCCCTCTACCCTTTTGTGCCACGAAACCAGACTCAGCATCAGCGACTTAGTCACTGTGACTTTCCCCTGGTAGGACCTCCCCCGCCCCCGCCAACAATAATCAAGTATTACACTGTTATTGAGGGGAACAGCCACAGGAGTACTCTGCACTATTTGCATATTCCCATTCCTTCTCCAGACAGTCACTCAGCTAGCTGTCTCCTGCAACCTAGGAGTGGCTGCCTCCCTGTAGCTCCAATCTATCACTCCTCATTCTCCCATATGAGCTGTAGGTCAACCAGCTGCAGCTGCAGTTCCCTAACATGGTCTGTAAGGACCAGCAGCTGGTTGCACCCCATGCAGATGTAGTTATCATGGAGACTGGAAGTCTCCCAGATCTCTCACAACTGTCACAAAGCACACACCATTAACCCTGGATCCGTTATCACCATTCTAGCTAGGCACTAATAAACGGAGAAACAAAGAAACTTAATAGGAACTTACATTAGCTTCTGCCTCACCTCATCGAAGCCTCTTGAGCCCAAAGCCTCAACTCTCCACTCTAACAACGGCCATTGGATAGAGTGAAGTATTTTTTTAACTCAGTTATCTATATGCTTATCCCTCTTATAATATGTCAAGCCAGAATGTTCTTAAAATTCTCTCAGCTACATCATATCACCCTCTGTGGGTTCACTTCTGTGCTATTTTCCCAGCTCCAGGGATGCATCATCTGGGACTAGATCATACTCTGATCATAGGGTTCACCTGGGTATGGAACTTTGTCCTGATCCTTGCCCTTGTGAAATCAATGCTTGCAAATTGAAAGCTGAAGATGAAGGAAAGCTTAGGCCAAACAGTGCTTAATCCTTAATGTTGACCTACCAATATGGTTTGCTGGGACTATTACATATTTACAGTGCCCACGATCCCACCCCAAATCAGGACAGTGGAAACTTTCCCTCTTCTGGTGCAATCAGCTAAAGATGATCATGTATATACTGTAACTAGATGACCAAAATCTGGAAAGATTGTCTTCACTTTCTTGTGTTGAAGGGCAACAGTTTGGGGCAGCTTGCTGAGGGACTAGGTGAGATCATTCCCAGAGGATTTGTGATAGGAGAATATATGCTGACATTAGGGGAGAGGACTGTCTTTCCTACATCATCGTTTCCACTGGAACTCTTCCAGGACTAAGCATTCCACTGGTTTGCTGTTAGGTTGTAGCCCAGATCACATAGTTGCCATTATTACCCTCCAAATCTCAACTGATACAGATGATCCACTCCAGCATTGCAGCTGACTTCCCTCTGATGGCAGCAGTGTGCTCTCAAGTAGGATCTCTGCTCTTCAAGAACAGCAGTTTGCTGCGGAGGCTCAGTTTGCAGTGCTCTAATTGGATCATTCAGAATGTACATCGAAATACACAGTGAAGTGTGTCGTTTGCTGAGAGCAAGCGTCACCAACATAGCATGCCCACAATGCTAGATAGAATGACACAGATAACAACAAAATAGAACATACCAAACAACATAGCAGCAACAGTGAAACAAGCCCCATTCCCACTCACACACATACACAGTCCTCTAACCCCAGGACAGACTGAAATTGGCCTCCACCCTCCAGCAGGCTCATGGATTTGCAGACACTGAGCCCCGAATTCCCCAGTGGACTTGCAGACTTGGGTCTCCACCCATTCTGAGAATATATTGCTGGCTTGTATGTCAACGGAAACATAAGCTTGTTCCATCAGCTGCTGCACTACCAAAGTGCCGATGCCGGCTGGTGCTGTGAACACACAATCTGAAAGGGGAAACGCTTGGCTCCACATAACTTTCTCCAACAAGTTGAAGGCAGACTTCCCCGTGTGCCCTGACATATCTCACAATTGCTTGGCAGGCCAGACGATGCACCAATCATTTCAACATACATCTGTGCAACTTTCCTATCTATTCTACTCCACTGTAGGCCAAATTTGAATGCTCAGGGATTGGGCTGATATCTGACCTCTCCCAGGGAGCTAGTACACTAGCTTCACTATCTTTCTCACTTAATTGTAAACAGTTAGTGCCAGGTGTCTCACCAGTGAAATTCTAGTCAACTTAACTCTCACAGTGCCGGTGCCTCATGATGGGCAGATTTCAATAGGCTAAGGTCCTCTTCCTCCTGCAAGGCGTATTGTGGTCAGGTGATGTAATGTCTAACACTTTATAATACAGTAATACCATATAAAACAAAATAATGGCAAGAGTGAGTGGTGCCCACAGAAATACACACGTTTTATTTCCTGTACACCTCCTTACTAATGCAACTATCTAATCTGCCAATTATGAGGCAGCAACCCAATACATAAACCATGCAGACATGTTCAAGGGGTTCAGTTGTTGTTAAGACCTAACATCAGAGTTGGGAAAAAGTGAGTTCGAAGTGACTTTGACTGTGGAATGATTGTTGGCGCCACATAGAGTGGTTTGAGTATTGCAGAAACTGCTGATCTCCTGGGATTTTCATGGACAACAGTATCTGGAGATTACAGAGAATCGTGCGACAAACAAAATGCATCCGGTGAGCCCAAGTTGTGTGAGTGAAAACTCCTTGTTAATGTGAGAGGTCAAAGGAGAATGGCCAGACTGGATCAAGCTGACAGTAATTCAGATAACTACCTGTTACAACAGTGGTGTGTGGAAGAGCCTCTCTGAACATACGATGTGTTGAACCTTGAAGTGGGTGGGCTGCAACAGCAGAAGACCACAAACATAGACTCAAGGCTATTTTATTAGGTAAATGAGGTCCCTAATAAAGTGGCCTCTGAGTGTACGGTGGTTAAATGATACAGTCTAGTGTCTAAAACTTTATAATAATAGAAAAATGAAGAAAATGATGGTGATAATGAGTGGTCCCACAAAGAGGAATGACCAGCAGAAATACATAGAACATTCAGTGCTGTGAAGGGAAAAATCAATGGAAACGTTCTGTAGACATCTGCAGAACCTTTAGTATGCCTGAGATATCATGGAACCCAGAAGAAACATGGCCAATGTCGAATAGGTCAAATACCCTTTCATCCAGTCTGGCAGGATCGGAGATTTGACCGATTTAAGAGCCAAGCCAGTTTGGAAAGATCGGCTAATTCAATAAGGTGGAACTGAGGCGCGTCAAAGCACAAAGAGATCCAAGGTTTGATTGACTTAAGAGCCGGACCAGATCGGAATGGTTGAGTACTGGCCTTATCATGGCGGCAGAGCCTGAGCTCAAGGGTGTGGAATGATTGGAGATTTGGACGATTGAAGTGCCAAGCCAGATTGAAATGGTCAGGTTCGTCGGGGTCGAAGGTGAGAGATGGACTGGCTCGGCTTGCTGCTCCACAGGGTTTGCTGGGCTCTGTGCTGGACTGATGCCTTCTGAATCAGCTGCAGTGATGCCTGGTGTTGTTAACATCAGTTCTGAATGCTGCTTACTTGCTTTATTGTTTGCATGATTTTGTTTCCTCTCTTCACATTGGGTGTTCAACTGTCTTCTTTTGTTTTTAATGGGTTCTATTAAGGTTCTTTGTTTCTTGGCTGCCTGTAAAGAGACGAATATCAAGGTTGTACGAAGTATACATACTTTACTAATAAATGTACTTTGGATTTTGGTAAACCTTTGAGACTGTAAGTATGATGGGCAGTTGGAGAAGTGACTACCATTTTGTGGCATTGAAGTGTATAGGGACTTGTGTGTGTGCCTCTGTATGTATGTGTTGAGGCCATGGAGCTGTGTCTATTTCAAGAGTAAATCTGTGAACTACATTTCTTCAAAACAGTCAAATGATGTCAGAGAATTGCTTTCTATTTTGCTGGCAGGAACAAGGTGAATTACAAAGGAGTGGCTCCTGTTCACCACCTTCTTCATTAGGGGCAATCTTGTTTCCCTTGACAAAGAACTCATAGGTCCTTTTCTCATCATTGCCACAGTGCTATGAAAGTCTTTGCACACTAACTAGGGGTCACTTTCCTTCCCTGCATTGGTTCTCATGCAGTAATTTAAATTCAGAAAGCATTTCCATCAATACTCTGGATTAGTTGAGTAGTATCCTTTAAAGGTAGGAGCCCTAATGTTGGGGAAAAGAGCTGGAAAGGTTTTGAACCCTGCAAATTACCAAGAGAAACCAAGCGTTAGCCACTGAAATTAGATATGTTTACAGTGATCGGGATGGAACTGAGTATCAACTCTATACCAATAGAAATAGATGCTGTTCAATTGCACAGCACAGATTTAGGCCTAAAATTTTGACATAATCTATTTTCAAGGATATACAGTATGTATTAGCTAAGGTCACAAGATGTAGACAATGGAACACCTTTTGTTCACCTGCTGCTCAGTGGTTGGGGTTGGTCACTGAAGCCAACCCATGAGCTTCATATTGTACCTGGATGAAGGTGGGAAGTAAATATAACACCTACTACAACTTGATGGTCTTTTGTGTTTCTAATGTAGTAAATGTCCCAAATTTGTTTGTAGTGTAAACCTTCAGCAACAATATTTATGTAATTTCTGATGGTGTGGCTGGAGGGTGCCTTTGAGGAGGCTCTTAAAGGTTGAGGAGAAAAACTGGAATGTAGCCAAAAGTACACCTGAAAAACTAGGGAGGCTGAGCATCATCTATGTTTAGAGTGAAATAAAATGAAACTCTCTTTGATCATTGACCTTTGTTTCTCTGTGTTTCCAGCCTGGCCAGTTTAATATTTCCAGAATTGTTGTTTTTGCTTCAGGAAGTCCATATATTTTCAATGTTAAGGTGGAACAATTTGTGGAGTTAGTTCTGGATTTTTAGCCCATATCCAGTGGAACCTTGCTTCTATGGAAAAAATAGAAGAATTCCAGGAGGAAATTGTGGAGGTTGAGTGGGGAACATTGATGGGATGATGGGATGATGGGATGGCATTTAAGGTTGTGAATTTGATAGGTGGGGGAGGAATACACTTTTGATGAGCAAATTCAAAACAGATTAAGTGAGAGGACTTGATTTAGAACTAAGTATGGACAGTGGATGAGTTTAGACAGAGTGGAGTACAGATTTGTAAGGAAAGCACTGAAAACATTATAACTACAATTAACATCACAAGGTAGTTTTTTTGACCCACTAATGTACGAAAAGCAAGTTTATTAACTAGCACAAAACAAATCAAAAACTTCACTAACTATGTATCTACAACTAAAAAACAGTTCATTGTCACTCTCTTCTCTGGTTTGATGTTTTTCACCTCTGTATAGACACGGAGAAGTGACATAATATGGCACAACTTCAATCACAGTATTTTCAAACAAAAGCTATAAGGATTCTGTCCATGATTTCACAATTTCTGGAATATATTGCAGTCCGTAGAAGTTTTGGGTTTTGCAGCCTACGCTGTTGTGTACCAGAGACTCTTTTCTTCCTCCTTATCTTGTCACTTACCCTGCAACTGAATGGAAGTTTGAAGTGAAGGATAACAGTCCTGTGGCCGAGAGCCTCAATGAGCTGCCTAAAATACCAAAGGAACACAACACTTCCTCATGTCATTATTCGATAGCTCTGGATTCCGAATTTGTGACCTCAGAAGTTGACACTATCCTCCTGACATGGATAACAAAGCCCACATTAAGTCCCTTCCAGCAGCCTGCCTCACTTACAGAACTAATTGGCTATATTATTTTTATTTTGTAAATTGTTTTCAGGGATAGTTAAAATTGAAATTGTTGGAATGAAATTAAAAAGAATAGCCCGCAGAAATTTATTCAACAGATAATCAGAAAAAAATGTGCTGTTGGAATCATTTTCTGTTTCACGTTTTCCTGCATGATTTATCAATATGATGTATCAACAACAGCAGCACCCACATTGCTTCATTGTTAATTCAACAGCCAAGCAACAGGTTTGATTTAAAGGTTTCTTTGCAATGCTTCTGATCATATATAATTACCTATAGTCCTAGGTGTCTTCCCTATGGCAGCCAGATGTACAAAATAGGTACAGTTACACATCATTCCCAACAGAGTAATGCATGGAGGAATTTTTTTCCATTGCATCCTCACATGTATCAACCATTCTTGATTTCTGTCAGGAGATAGTATGAAAAATATTGCACAGAAGAGTGAATTTTCCCATATAGAAGACAAATCAGAACATTAAACTGTATGTGCAAAGATGTGCTGTGAATTGGTATCCTAATGCAACCACCTCTGCTGGGAACATGGGCAACACATTTCTTTGACCACCATGATTTGATATGTTCTGCAGTAGGTTCTGCAGTTGCCCCAGAATAATATAATTTTATCCACACCTCTTCCTCATTCAAATTGATTCCATCTGTGTGTTGCATGATTAGCCTTCCTGTTCCTCGCATGAATTATACATCCCCTCTCTCGTTCCTTCTTGTTGATCTTGAATACAGCTAATTCTCATCTGCTCAACCTGGACCATTATCATGCTTTTTGATCCCCTGCCTTTACTTTGATCCCTATTCTGCTGTATCCTGTCTCTCTTGCAATGGAGATTCAATAAATTCCTCACAGTTTGTTATATAGTGGAATTAGTCTAACCTAACTACAGTACCTTGGCTAGGCTCCTTCATTAAAGTGAGAATTTATGTTTAAAAAATTAGGGTAGATCAAGAAATTAGCTTTACTAAACTAATGTTCAAGAATATATATGATCAGGATGGATAGAAAATTATCGTTAAAGGTAAAGGCGCAAACACGAGGAATTCTGCAGATGCTGGAAATTCAAGGAACACACATAAAAGTTTCTGGTGAACGCAGCAGGTCAGGCAGCATCTCTAGGAAGAGGTACAGTCGACGTTTCAGGCCGAGACCCTTCGTCAGGACTAACTGAAGGAAGAGCTAGTAAGAGATTTAAAAGTGGGAGGGGGAGGGGGAGATCCTAAATGATAGGAGAAGACAGGAGGGGGAGGGATGGAGCCAAGAGCTGGACAGGTGATTGGCAAAAGGGATATGAGAGGATCATGGGACAGGAGGCCCGGGGAGAAGGAAAGGGGGGGGAACCCAGAGGATGGGCAAGGGGTATAGTCAGAGGGACAGAGGGAGAAAAAGGAGAGTGAGAGAAAGAATGTGTGTATATAAATAATGGATGGGGTACGAGTGGGAGGTGGGGCATTAGCGGAAGTAAGAGAAGTTAATGTTCATGCCATCAGGTTGGAGGCTACCCAGACAGCATATAAGGTGTTGTTCCTCCAACCTGAGTGTGGCTTCATCTTTACAGAAGAGGAGGCCCTGGATAGACATATCAGAATGGGAATGGGATGTGGAACTAAAGTGTGTGGCCACTGGGAGATCCTGCTTTCTCTGGCGGACAGAGCGTAGGTGTTCAGCAAAACGAACTCCCAGTCTGCGTCGGGTCTCGCCAATATATAAAAGGCCACATCGGGAGCTCCGGACGCAGTATATCACCCCAGCCAACTCACAGGTGAAGTATCGCCTCACTTGGAAAGGTAAAGGGGCTATTTAAAACATTTAAAGGTAAAGGGGCTATTTAAAACATTTGCAAAACACTTCCGAATTGTTGTACTGGAGATGTTCTGGATGTAAGGCTTCCCATCCTGGGGTCCACAGACCTCTTGCTTAATGGTATTGTTCCATGGCTTGTAAAAGGTTGGGAACCCTTGTTCTGGAGCATAATCAACCAACACGGTGGTTGTCAGTTGCCTGCCCATTGCCTTTTCATCAAGTAGCAGCAATTCTCGATCACTTCCATTCAATTCATTGGAAGGGTGACAAATGTGGTTTGATAAAGCCTTCCAGTTTACTCCAGCTAGAAAACTTTCCACTAGTATACACTCAGTGGCCACTTTATTAGTTACTCCTGTACGCCTGCTCATTAATGCAAATGTCTAATCAGCCAATTATGTGGCAGCAACTCAATGCATAAAAGTATGCAGACATGGTCAGGAGATTCAGTTGTTGTTCAGACCAAACATCAAAATGGGTAAGAAATTTGATGGTAAAATCTCAGATGGAGACGAGAGGGCGTACAGGAGCGAGATATGCCAACTAGTGGAGCAGTGTCACAGCAACAACCTGGCACTCAATATCAGTAAGGCGAAAGAGCTGATTGTGGACTTCGGGAAGGGTAAGACGAAGGAACACATACCAATCATCATAGAGGGATCAGAAGTGGAGAGAGTGAGCAGTTTCAAGTTCCTGGGTGTCAAGATCTCTGAGGATCTAATCTGGCCCCAAGATATCGATGCAGTTATAAAGAAGGCAAGACAGCGGCTATTCTGCATTAGGAGTTTGAAGAGATTTGGTATGTCAACATATACACTCAAAAACTTCTATAGATATACCGTGGAGAGCATTCTGACAGGCTGAGTCACTGTCTGGTGTGGGGGTGGGGGACTACGGCACAGGACCGAAAGAAGCTGCAGAGGGTTGTAAATCTAGTCAGCTCCATCTTGGGTACTAGCCTACAAAGTACCCAGGACACCTTCAAAGAGTGGTGTCTCAGAAAGACAGCGTCCATTATTAAGGACCTCCAGCACCCAGGGCATGTCCTTTTCTCACTGTTACCATCAGGTAGGAGATACAGAAGCCTGACATCACACACTCAGTGATTCAGGAACAGCTTCTTCCCCTCTGCCATCCGATTCCTAAATGGACATTGAACCTGTGAACATGACCTCACTTTTTTATTATATATTATTTGTTTTTGCACAATTTTTAATCTATTCAATATATGTATACTGTAATTTATTTATTATTATTATTTTATTTTTCTTCTATATTATGTATTGCATTGAACTGCTGCTGCTAAGTTAACAAATTTCATGATAGATATTAGTGATTCTGATTCAGAAATTTGATCTAAATGGCTTTGACTGCGGAATGATTTTTGGTGCCAGACGGGGTGATTTGAGTATCTCAGAAACTGCTGATCTTCTGGGATTTTCATGCACATCTGTCTCTACAGTTTACAGAGAAATTGTGCAAAAAACAAAAAAAGTCCAGTGAGTGGTATTTCTGTGTGTGAAAATGCTTTGTTAATGGGAGAGGTCAGAGGAGAATGGCCAGACTGGTTCAAGCTGACAGGAAGGTGACAGTAACTCAAATAACCACACGTTACAACAGTAGTGTACAGGAGAAGATCTCTGAATGCACAAGTTCGACCTTGAAGTGGATGGGCTATAGCAACAGAAGACCATGAACTTCTGTGGTCAGTTCATTAGGTACAATGTGCCTGTGCATGATCATTGAAACAGTTATCCAATTAGTTACACGTTCTTTCCCAATAGCTTAGCAACCTTTGTTTTACCACAGTATTTGGTATGTTCACCTCACCTTGCAACAAGCTTGTCAATATCATGTCCATTAAGTCTTCCTCACTGTTTCTGATTTCAGCTGAGCTGGAGACATAGATAACTCAAAGATGGAAAAAAATCAATCTACCTAATCCATATTTATGCTGTTCTGATAGTTGGACCCGATAATGAGTTTGTTTGGTTTCTTGTCCAATTTTGCTTTGGAGCTATCAGAACTCCCTTGTTAAACTGTTACCAATGATCAACTGCACTTTCACTTTCAGGTAATACATCATTATGTCCCTTTTTTTTATTATTTATTGACTTCTGTGGATTTGGGTCAACATTTAGTGCCCTAAAGAAGGTAGTGGTGAACTGATTTCTTAAGGTGCCAGTCAGCCCTGTGAAGGAACTCCCCTCGTGCTGTTGGATAGAGATTTAGTCCCAATAATGAAAGACCAATGATATATTTCTGACTCAGCGTGGTGAACTACTTGGTCAGGAATACTTAAGCGATGTTTTGCCTTTGAACATATTGTTGTTGACCTTCTTAATGGTAGAGATTGCAGGTGTGGAAAGTGCCATTAGAGCTACCCAGGCAAGCAGCGACTGCAGTGCATTTTGTAGATGGGAGTCACTGTATGCCAGTGGTGGAATGAATGAATGTTCGGGTTTTTTCTTGGGATGCCAATGACATAGATGCTTTGTCCTGCATGATCTTGAAATTCTTGAGAGTTTTTAGTGCTACACTCATCCAGGCAACTAGAGAGTATTCCATCATGGTGATGGTTATTGTTTGACACTTTATATATTACTTGCCACCTATCAGCACATGCCTGGATGTTATTGAGATCTTACATCCACTAACAGTGAGCTACATTCATTTGCTGGGTAGGTGTGAATAGAATTGAACATTGTGCAAACATCAGTGAACTTCACCTTGTCTGATCTGATGACATAGCGAATAGGTAGCGTTGAAGATAGCGCAACGTTTTTGCAGCTTGGGGGTGGGGGTCAGAGTTTGGAGTTCAATTCCGGCATCCTCTGTAAGGAGTCTCTGTACACCCTCCCATCGAATGTGTGGATTTTCCCTGGTGCTCTAGTTCCCTCCCACTGTCCAAAGACATACCTGGAAGGTTAACTGGCCATTGTCAATTGTTCCATGAACAAGGTTAGGATTAAATCAGGGTTGTCGGGGGTTGTAGGGCCAGTGCGACTCGAGGGGCCAGAAGTATCTCTAAATATCTCTAAATAAAATAAAATAAATTAAAATGGAAGTTGTTAATGAGGCATTTAAAGATGATTGGACCCAGGCACTGCTGACAGATCTGTAGTGATGTTCTTGAGAAAACCCATCGGTGAGAAAGTTATGGGTAGGTCATCTAGATCTCACTGTCCGTGATGTCTTGCATCACTTTGCTAACGACTGATTGGGTGATAATTAGCCCAATTGGAATCATTCAGCTTTTTGTGAATAGGAAATAGCTTCATTGCTTCATTGTTAATTAAAAGATGATGGAAACCTAAAATATCAAAAGAAAAAGCTGGAAATGCTGTGCAGGTCTGGCTGCATCTGTGGGAGGAGAACCAGCATCAATACATCAGGCCACCATCTCTTCATTAGAACTGAAAGAGAGGCAAAGGAAGGCTGTAAAGCTGCAGAGAGGGTGGGGATGGCATGTCTCTATTCGGGTAAAACCAGTGTGACAGTGGCAACAAGTTGTAAACAAGGTTATCCAATCAGTCAGTGAATGGGGATGGTTAGAGGGTGAGAACATAGACAAAAAAATAACTGGACAAAAAAATGTGAGTAAGAGGGCAGACCCAGCAGACCAGACATCATTAACAGTGATATCCAGATGACTCACCTGTAACTTCCTCACTGATGTTCAGCCTGAGTTTTCTCAAGACCATTTTGACCATAAAGCCGAGGAGCAGAATTAGACCATTTGGCCCATTACGTCTGCTCCAGACCTCATCACACCCAGGCCCAAACATGGACCAAGGAGCTGAACTCCAGAGGAAGTGATAATAAATGTTTTTGGCATCAAGGAGCCTGATAAAACTGCAGTCAGTGGGCATCAAAGGGAAACAACCTAATGGGCAGAGTCATATTGCATCTTGCACAAATGAAGATAATTGTGGTTGTCAGTCAACTATCCCAGCCCTAGAACAACACTACAGTTCTGCTACCAGTACCCAGGCCCAATCATCCTTTACTGCCTCATTAATTACTTTTATTTTATTTTATTTAGAGATACACCACAGAATAGGCCCTTCTGTGAGCTATACCACCCCTGCAACCCTCACTCCCGGAGAGAGGAACAAAAAGGAAGGGGAAAAAAGGAGAAAAGAATTATCTGTACTAACATTACAGATGAGTGACAGATAAAAACAGAAATCAAGTTACATGAAGTTGCAGGATTCAGAATTGAGGCTAGAGCCCAGAAGGAAGCTTGTTTTGGACTTCACTATGACAGTACGATGTCAGTGTGGGTTGGGAGTGGGATGGGGAATTAAAGTGGCAGGCTACAGATATTGTCTGCCCCTTTGGTGAACTTAGCACTTACTAACCCATACCTAGATGTTGTCTTGGTTTTGCTGCATACAAGCTCAGCTGTTGCTTTGTCTAAGGAACTGAACACTGTCTAATCATCAGCAACTGGCCTTATTTCTATCCCAGTGACAGAGAATCAATGATAAAGCAGTTGAAGACAATAGGAACAGATTCACTATCCACAAGCATTCGTCCAATGGTAGCCTCAGTGTAAGAGGATTGGTGTCCAGTGACAGAATAGTTCCAGCCAGTATAGAATTTATCTATGGTTCCCTCAAATGCTTCCTCAATTGTCATAGGCAGTCACACACACAAGAAGTTTTGACTCTTAGTCATGATTTAATCCCAAATTGTAAAGATGTTTGAAGCTAAGTATGCTTGGCAAAAACTGACTTGTGCACTGGTGAGCTGGGAGTTGATAGGAATTGCTGGATAGCATGACATACAACACTTTTCATCGCTTTTCTAATCATTTTGAGTACACTAACTAGGATGGTAATAAGCAGGTATGGATTTAGTGTGGACAGAACATTCTTGTGCAGTAGTTTACATTGTCCAGTATAATGGAGCTGAGAGGGTGTACAGAAACGAGATATACCAGCTAGCTGAGTGGTGTCATAGTAACAACCTTGCACTCAACATCAGTAAAACTGAAGAGCTGATTGTGGACTTCAGGAAGGGTAAAACAAAGGAACACAAACCAATCCTCAGAGAGGGATCAGAAGTGAAGACAGTGAGCAATTGCAAGTTCCTGAGTGTGAAGATCTCTGAGGATCTAACCTGGTCCCAGCATATCGATGCAGCTATAAAGAAGACAAGGCAGCGGCTATATTTTGTTAGGAGTTTGAGGAGATTTGGTTTGTCACCTAAGACACTCAAAAACTTCTACAGATGTATCGTGCAAAGCATTCTGACAGGCTGTATCACTGTCTGGTATGGGGGGGTGGTGTGGTGTCTACTGCACAGGATTGAAAGAAGCTCAGAGTGTTGTAAGATCAGTCAGCTCCATCTTGGGTACTAGCCTCCACAGTATCCAAGACATCTTCAAGGATCGATGCCTCAGAAAGGCAGCATGCATTATTAAGGACCATCACCCAAGATATTGCCCTCTGTTACTGTCAGGACGGAGATACACAAGCCTGAAGGCACACACTCAGTGATACAGGAACAGTTTCTTCCCCTCTTCCATCTGATTCCTAAATGAACACTGAGCCCATGAACACTACCTCACTTTTATTATTTGTTTTTGCACTATTTTTAATTTAACTATTTAATATACATGTATATATTTACTGTAATTGATTTACTTATTTATCTATATTATCATGTATTACATTGTACTACTGCCGCTAAGTTAACAAATTTCACAGCGTATGCTGGTGATATTAAAACCGATTCTGATAATAGCAGCGGCTTGGCTGAAAAGGCAGTATGTTCTAAAACATAGATCTTCAACACTACAATCAGGAGTTGTTAGAGTTCAGAGTTTTTTCCAATATCCAGTGCTCACTGATGCTTTTTGATATCCTGCAGTGTAAATTGAATTGACTGAAAATTGGTGTCTTCAATGATGAAAATTTCAGGAAGAGGCCGTTCAATTTGTTTAATTTTTCCACCATACACAACTCTTGTTTCTGTACTTGATAGTCTGGTGTTTATCATTCTTGGATATTTTACTCAATTTTTATTTAATTTAAGTGCTCACTTTATTCTATAATATCCATCATACACTGTAATGCTTTCTTAAGTTTATCTTCTCTCCCTCCAAATCCTAGAGACCTGTCATACAGAAATTAATTTCCTGTATTTCCAGTTACTTGGGTTATATTTAATGACAACCAAACTAACCTCTTTTGCTAATCTGTATTCCCCATGACTCTCAGTTTGCTTTGTTTAAATTTTGTTCCAATTAGGTAGCAACATTGCCCCTTCATTTTGGACCTGACCTATTTGCATCTTTGAATAAGGGAGCATACACTTATGTAACAGACCTATCCAGCATCAATCAAATAGTTTGTACTCACTACTGTTTCTTATTCTCCTCTGTTGAGATTAGTATATTTTGACATGTAGATAGGTAGGCATACTGATTCAATGTGATAATTAGTCTATGTGGAATGTAAAACAAATTTGTTTAAGAATTCACTAGAATGTACACTCAGCCACCATTTTATTAGTACCTCCTGTACCTAATAAAGTGACCACTAAGTATATGTTTGTGGTCTTCTGCTGCTGTCACCATCCACATCAAGGTACGATGTGTTGTGCATTCAGAGATGCTCTTCTACAAACCATTGTTTAATATGTGGTTATTTGCCTTCCTGGCAGTTTGAACCAGTCTGGCCATGCTCCTCTGACCACTCTCATTAGTAAGACATTTTCACACACAGAACTGCCACTCACTGTGTTGTGCATGTGGCTGGTTTACACAACAATATCATTAGTCATAGTCATACTTTATTGATCCCGGGGGAAATTGGTTTTCGTTACAGTTGCACCATAAATAATAAATAGTAATAAACCATAAGTAGTTAAATAGTAATATGTAAAATTATTCCAGGAAGTAAGTCCAGGACCAGCCTATTGGTTCAGGGTGTCTGACCCTCCAAGGGAGGAGTTGTAAAGTTTGATGGCGACAGGCAGGAATGACTTCCCATGACGCTCTGTGTTGCACCTCGGTGGAATGAGTCTCTGGCTGAATGTACTCCTGTGTCCACCCAGTACATTATGTAGTGGATGGGAGACATTGACCAAGATGGCATGCAACTTAGACAGCATCCTCTTTTCAGACACCACCGTCAGAGAGTCCAGTTCCATCCCCACAACATCACTGGCCTTACGAATGAGTTTGTTGATTCTGTTGCTGTCTGCTACCCTCAGCCTGCTGGCCCAGCACACAGCAGCAAACATTAATAAAAACGCTGGAGACGGGAGCTAGATCAACAGGGTTCTTTACTAACTAAAACCAAACTGAACACACATATATATAGATCCATACACACCTAATAGCGCATGCTCAATCCAATGTATTAGTACAACATAAAGTAGTCCTATATTATACAGTAGGTTATATGGTACACTCCTCCCCTTTTATTTTAATAGTGTATCAACTGTTTTTTTTACTGGGGGCACTACGCTAAACAAATATGTGTACCCTTAACATACAACGCTTACCAATTGTTTACTTAGTAACTTAATATCAAATTATAATAAAGTAATGTAATAATAATAATTATAACTCAAGTCTCTGAGTTATACAACGCTTACCAATTGTTTACTTAGTAACTTAATATCAAATTATAATAAAGTAATGTAATAATAATAATTATAACTCAAGTCTCTGGGGGGTCTTTTCTGCCTCTCCGGGTAACGTCTGCCCTGAAATGTTTGCTTTGGGGAAATAGTCTCCACAGGTACATCAGGTGGGTCCACAGCACTGATGACAGGCTTATCTGTGGATGAGGCTGATGTTGTCACATCAGGAGTGTTTCTTTCTATGTCCAGGGAGTCCGGGCAAGGTGTTGTTGAGTTTTTCACCAGAGCATCCAGGATTTGGTCTACATGACGTCTCCATACGTTCTCTCCCACCTGTACTCTATACATCAGTGGTCTGTCTATGGTGGAAATTGTACCCAGCTGCCACTTTTCAATCCAGTAATCATCTGCCATGAATACTGACTGTCCCACACTGAAGCTCTGTGTTGACTTAGTATTCAAGTGTTTGAACTGTCTGTTCTCCACACCATGCCATACATTTGGTTTGAGAAGATCCATGCGGGACCTCAGGTTCCTGTTCAGAAACATCATCGCTGGAGTCTAATTAGTGGTTGCATGTACTGCATTACAATAGGCAAGGAGGAAGTCGTCTATCTTGTGATGCAGTGGTCGATTTTCGCTGTCCATTGCCTTGATGGCTTCCTTGAATGTGTGTACAAATCTTTCTGCCAAGCCATTTGTGGATGGATGATAAGGGGCAGATGTAAAATGCTTGATTCCATTGTTCTTCATAAAATTTTGGAACTCTTCAGAGACAAATTGTCGTCCATTGTCTGTACAGATTTGTTCTGGTATGCCATTCCTGGCGAACATGGTCCTCAGAACTGTGATGGTCTTTTCTGGATGTGGTTGACTTCATTTTGATTACCTCTGGCCATTTGGAATGTGCATCGACAGCGATTAAAAAAATAGAGTCCATGAATGGCCCAGCAAAGTCCTTCCCAGTGACAATGATGTCATACAGGTCACACTGAGTCCCTGGAATCCCCTGCAGGACCTGGTCCATTGCCCTTTGCCAGATTGCAGGCGCTGATGCTATCCCAAACACCAACCTGTTGTACTGGTAAAGTCCTTTGTGTGTATTTATTGTCAGGTATTTTTTGGATGCTTCCTTGATTTCCATTTGGAGGTAAGCCAATTTTTGTGAAATGTTCCCCTCCTGACAAGGAAGCAAAAATGTCCTCAATACGAGGTAGAGGATACTGTACTGTGCGGAGCACTGGGTTGATAGTCACTTTAAAGTCGCCACATATGCGCACCTTGCTTAGTTTTCCTGGTTTTGTGCTGGAAGTTTTCTTCATCACTGGAACAATGAGTGTGGCCCATTCACTCCAATCCACCTTTGACAGGACCCCAGTCTGCTCCAGATTTTTCAACTCTGCCTCTACTGTTGGACGGATTGCATATGGCACTGGTCTGTCTTTGTAAAACTTTGGACGTGCATTTTCCTGAATCTCAATCTTTGCCTTCATGCCCTGAAGTGTTCCTATTGCTTTCATGAACACTTCTTCAGAGTCAGCAAGTATTGGTGACAGTCTCTCAGATGTAGCCTTGCTGCCCTCCTTTGCTGATGCATTTAGTGCCTTGATGGTGTGCCAGTCCAACTGGATTTTCCTGAGCCATTCATGTCCCAGCAACGGTTTTTCAGTACATAGAGGTTCAGCTGCTGTGTTTTGGCTCCGTAGGTCACTGTCACTTTAATTTTATCTTTGGGACACACTTTCCGTCCTGTGTAAGTCTTTAGCAGTAGTTTAGTTCGTTTCAGAGGTATGTGAGAAAACAGTCAATTGTAGTCGTGTACAGAGATTACTGTTAAAGCTGAGCCTGAGTCCAACTCCATTTTCAGTCTCACGCCTGCCACTTGTGGCGTGATCCATATTACTCTTCGATCATCTGTGTCTTTCACGCTGTGAAGTTGCAGACAAGATAATTCACTTCTGTCTGAGTGGTTTTCATCAGCATTGTTTTCTTTCATTTTGTGCACATTGTTGTATTTTCCTTTCTGGGGTTATATGGTACACACTGAAATCTTTTTCTGTTTTTAGCACCATTCTCTCTAAATTCTAGAGACTGTTATGCATTAAAATCCCAGGAGATCAGTAGTTTCTGAAATACTCAAACCACCCCGTCTGGCACCCACAATCATTCTACTGCCAAAGTCACTGAGGTCATTAAAATGGCAACTGAGTGCAAATGAATGATCAACAAGTCACTCCAGCTGGTTGGGGGAAATCTCTAATAATTGCAAGACAATTTACTTTAAACTGTGCTTTACCATAGTGGACCAGCAATTCTGTAGATTTCACAATGTGTTGAAGAAAATGGCAAAAATTTTAGAAAAGTGAAAGGGATCATGAAATGATGAGATGTTTTGAAATTTGGAATAAGTGGTGAAGGGGGTATGATGTGATGTTTATTGATTAATTCTCAAAAACGTGATCTCAATAAGAATGTATAATAAATATTTCTGTAACTTCAGAAAAATTGTGTTCTTTTTCGGGTCAAAGGTGCAAAATATGTAAAAGTAAGTACAAAATTGTTCGCAAAAGTTTTAAAATAGAACTCTATTTTATGGCTTGTTTTTGCTTTAAGTTTACTATTAACGCAAAGTACTTTGGTTTTTAGCCTAAGCCTAATCTTAAGCAAGGTGTACTAAGGCCTCCTTTTGAAGAATTTTATTTTTCTTCTCTCTGATTATACAGTGGATTCTGGTTCTTGGAACAGATTGGGACCAGTATATTTGGCCCAAATAAGCGGCAGCTCCAATTAGCTGAAATTTCATGGAAATAGTTAAAAAGGTATAAAAAAAAGACAAACTGAACAACAAATTATGTATTTAAATGAAATATAGAAAAAAATTTAGAACACTACCAATGGTACTACACTTCGATAAAACAGTGTATTAGTTCCTAATAATTATCAACGGAGGAATTCATCCAGAGTATGCAATGATTGAAATCAGCGCAGACACCTAGTGTAAATAGTGGACTGCCTTTATACAATGCTATCGATGACTGCATCATCCAAATCTTCATTTACATTGTAACTTTCAAGATTATTATCTATACCTTTAACTTCATCATTGCTCCTAACTTATTAAAGTAGTGAAATAATTTTATTTTCTCTCCTGGCTGTTTCTGGCATTTTCAACCTTGAATGCTTGAAGCCACAGTGAGCAAAACAGTTCAGAATTGTCTTACTGCTTATTTCTCACCAACTATCACTGACACAAATACTTGCAACTGATGCTATTTTAAAACTTCTCTCATCATGGAGTAGTATCTAAGAGCCACACAAGTGTGCATGACTGACGTTAGTTAGAACCCGTTTGGCAACAGTCATCTGCCCCAATTAAGCAGCATAGTGTCCCAAATAAACAAAGAGAATACTGACAGTTTTCTCCATTAGTTTTTTTGTTCTTTAAGAGTTGTCCCAAATAAGCAGCTTCCCTGCTTAACCAATAACCCAATTAACTGGGATCTATTGTACTTAAATTGCACGTGCATTGCAATTACGTTGACTTTAAACAAAAATGTTGGTTCTATATGAATGTGCACATACGTTTTGCTGAAGTTTAGCTTCTTCCTCTACTTCGACAGCTTAGTAAATTGATCCAGTGAAAAGCTCAGCTGTGGTTTTTCAGAAGGTCTAAGGATCACACTCAAGGCTGAGGTCAGCTGCCATAACAGTGACACTAGTCTGAGAACCCTTGATTACACAGAGGATCTGAAGTGTCTGCTCCTGAACTCTGTCCACTATTCTTCTTGGAACTGAGTATCACGATGATAAATCTGACTTAATGTGCTCCTCTCTATGATTCAATAATTCATTGTCTCATCTTCACAGGAAATAAGTTAATATGGGTAATTTCTGCAACATAGTGTTATGATTTTGTTATGCTATGCACAAAGCAGCCCCTGCCCCCTGTAACCCCTCCCCCTGAGATATTGCCAGTTTGGTATCTATGTTCATTCTGTTATTTTGCCTTTTCATATCAGCTGCAATTGGCACATCCGAAAGAATGTATCCTTTTTCTTCTATAATGAAAGGGAAAGCTCTGGTGGACAAAATTTAATGTCCTCTACAACCTTTGACAAATTTACTGACATTTGTTGTTTAACTAATGGTGGATAATCTGGGCCAACTGGATGTTTCTGTGGGTGGTAATTAGTGTGATAGTAAAAAGGAATTATATAATTAATGCAAATAACATTTCACTAGGTTTTGGCCACCAGCATTAGAGTATTGTGTTGTGCGTTTGTCAAATGTCGGGTAGATGATGACGAGAGATGTTCAGACTGCTCATTTATGTAGCAAACATTGTGCACAAACATCTCAATTGAGGCAGCTGGGTTTGAAAGCAAACATCCACAATAGTCAACCTTGCCAATTTGATTATGCATGTTTATTTCTGTACAGATGGTATATCCCCCAGAACCCATCTTCTGGGCAAAATTGTAATGATTCAGACAAAATTATGTCCTTTTTTGTCTAACTTTGCTGCTGTTATATTGTAATGCAGCAGAAATTGTTCCTGTTAACTCACTAATTACTTTCTCCTGACAGACCTAGCTCCAGGGTAAGTCCAGATGCCTCTAAAGCATAAACAGCCTGTTTATTTTTTTTCAGTTTGATTTTTCTATACACGAGATTGTTCACAAATACGCTGTATTGTATATTTGAAAGATGGCACCGATAAGGGGTGACTCTTTGCGTGCAGCTCCAAAGGGGATCATCAAATATCCCCTTTCAGGATTACTACAGTTGAAATGCACAGTCTCAGCCATGGGTGTGTGTATATATACGCACATACACTTCTTGTAATTTAAAAAGAGAATTATTGGAACAATAAGCAAAGAGTACTGCAATACTGCTGTGGGAAAATAAGAGAGAGAGAAAAGAAGTTTTATCATTAAATCACGCTCTGTATGCTCTCCATTCTTCCCTCAGAACTGGTCTGTGACAGGAAGCTGCAGCTAGTTCAGTGAGGCATGAGCTGGATGCTTTTGTTCTCGATGGTGCACACAACAGAAAGCATCTCTGTAACACCATTTTCCCCCCTGCTCTGACAATCAACACTGCTATTTCTCATTTCTTTCACATCTGTGCCTCAACTGCAGAGTTGCATCTCTTTTTTTATTTCTCCGTTTCAATGTTTCTGATGTTACACAGCAAGAAGTTGAAGGTTGTGGACTAGATTTATGCTTGTTTGTGCAATAACATTACGGTGCAACTGCAATGATCAGCCTTCGATTTTCAGACGACAATACAAAAGTCTTATTTGTGAGAAACCCATTCTTTCAGAATTGGCATAAAATGTTTAATCAACATGCCAGAATTGTAAGTGACTTGAAAAAGGTGGAAAAAGAGTAACATGTTAAAATGTCATTTTCTCAGGAGGGTTCTAGGAACAGAGTTGTCATAAAATCGTTGACAAGGCATCTTAATGATGATTAAGCTGCAAGAGTGATCTTGCATTTGTATGGCACCTCCCCAAAATGCTTAGTATTGATAATGGATTGCTAAAGGCATGGTTCTGCAAACAACAGTGAGGGAGGATGTTGTTTGAGCTGTATGAGATATTGGGCATGACACTGGCAGAACTGATTAGTTCCATTGGATCTTCTACTATCATCTGAAAGAGCAGGAAGACAGTGCCTTCCATACTTCAGCACTATCTCTACTTATAAATGATATTACTAATTTGTTTTTTTTCTGTGAGTAAATTTCATTGCTATAATATTAAAATGCAGGCATAATTGTTAGGAAGCATCATCAGATTTCCTTTTGTACATTCTTCTCTTTTATAGCCTTATAGATTTGTCTTCATATTTAACCAATAAAGTAGCTAAATTTTATTTTGTTGCTTGTCAAGACTTCTGCACAGAGCTCCTTCGTTGCAAAGAAGATGTCTCACCAAAAGCCATATTTTTGGAGCCATCTGCATTTATTCACAATCCCAAAAGTGACCACATAGGAACATCACAAGATTTATCTGAGCGTCAGCGAACGCTGTGCGTCCTTTCTGAAGCTATTTCCAGGCTAGGTTTAGGATTACTGAGGCCTCTGCAAGGGAGTGATGTGGGTGGGGCTTCTTGCAGGGTTTCTGCACTCAAAGATGAATTCAATTTTCACAGTTCATTAGTGCATGTGGAAACTGGGCTTTTATGTCAGCACCCTGTCCAAACCTGATTACTTCTACTTCCTATTAACTGTGGACATTAGTACAAGTATGTCTAAGTGCACACTAGCATGAAACGTTCATACACAACAATATTAGTATATGTACTCATTTTAAAAAATCCACTCAGTTAAAAAAATCCAATATTGTTTAAGCTATGTTCAAATATCATCTTCATACTCAAGCAATCCAACCTTTTCTTGTGCCAGCTACAACCAGTTAAAGATTAATCAAATTAAATAAGAAATGTTTAATTCTGTTTTATGGATTTTATAAATAAACTGTTGTGAATAAACATAACCTGTAAATGCTTTGGACTCCATTCAATATTCTGAAATATTATAGATAATAACAATAAATTTTGAAGTCACTTTGTTTCCAGCTCATTTCTCCTTTGTTGATTTTTCTTTTTGAGAGACACATTCATTTTTCTTGTTCCAGAAAGCAAACCCAGTGTCACCAGCCCTAGCTTTCAAGATTTTACAGGTTCCCTCTTTTTTCTGTTCCGTTTTAATGGGTATTTTCGCATACTGTATTCCATGAGATTGACAAACAGTGAGGTAATGCAATGCACGGCACTTTGCCAGCTCAGATATATAAGCATCAGCAGCAGGAGCCTGAGAACTGCAACAAGCTCACAAACAAAAGCAGCTTGTCAGTGAATACCATCATCTCGGAAAATGGTGCCTAACTTTCTGAAGAGCTCCAAGTTCATATCGCTTTGGATAGGCCTAACATTCCATAACTTTGGAATCAACAAAATAGCTTAATTGTTAAACCATTTTAACCTACAGGATGCTTGTTATAAAGATAGCAATTTTCCTGTTATGGGATTTTAGCCCAAGTTTTTCAAAATTAATTTATCTAACACCAATTAAAGTGGCTCCTTCTATGCACGTGGTCAGACTTCCTGCACATTTTTTTTCTCTAGAAGGAACATCAGAGGAATAGCAAATACTAAATTTACCAAACATATATTCTCTTCAGAGTTCTCAGAGGGAATGTGGGCTATTAATTTGGCCAAACAATTTAGTGTCATCAAGACAATGGGCCCTTCAGCCCATTGAATTCATGTCAACCATCAACCATTTAGACTAATTCTGAACTAATTCCATTTTATTCTAAACACAAGTGATTCTACAGATACTGGAAATCCAGAATAACACACTCAAAGTGCTGGAGGAACTCAGCAGGTCAGGCAGCATCTTATGGAGAGGAATAAACAGTCAATGTTTCAGGCTGAATCCCAATGGAGGGTCTTGGCCTGAAACATTGACTGTTTCTTCCTCTCCATAAGATGCTGTATGACCCGCTGAGTTCCTCCAGCATTTTGTGTGTGTTACTCCCAAGTTATTCTCTCCACGTTCCCTTCAACTACTCCTATATCTACACATCACGGGCAAATTGCGATGGCCAGTTAACCTACCAATGCACAGCTTTGATATGTGGGAGGAAACCGAAGGAGCCAGAGGAAACTGGAGGACCTAGAAGAAACTGGAAGACCCAGAGGAACCCAGAGGAGACCGGAGGACCCAGAGGAAACTGGAGGACCCAGAGGAAACTGGAAGAGCCAGAGGAAACCCACACCATCAAAGGGAAAAGATGCAAACTCCACACAAGCAAGCACCAGAGGTTGGGACTGAACCCTGGGTCACCCTGGAGCTGTGAGACAACAGCTCTACCAGCTGCACTAATATTGTAACACTATGTCCAAACTATGGTCCAGGCTATAAGCACATACTTTGCGAGTTTACATTTAAATCTAAGGCTTACCTTACACTACTTTTCTCCCTCCTTCTCCCAGAGGCAGTGGTTTATTCTGGGACCTGGTTCAAAAAGAAACTGGCAGCCTTCCAGTACCCAGCCCAAGTGTCTATTCATGATCGGAGACAATAAGTGTCAGCAGGCTATTTAACTTCAAAGAGCATTAAACCTAACGTAATCCTGTTCACACACTTTCATGTTTCCACAGCTTCCAAACTGACTGAAGATTATTGTTCGCAATGGGAGTTTGCTGTGGATGGGGTCAAAATACTTGAGAATGGTGGTTATGTAACTGGATCCTACTAGTATTTTCAATATGCTATGATGCATTATGTTTATGGGTACTATGTAAAATGCCAGCTTAACATGCTGGCTTTCTCTGAGATAATTTGGCAGTGTATTTGAATATTATTTAAAAGAGAGCTAGCACGCCAAAATAATTTACCAAGTTAGCAAGTCAGCTCTTCTATGCAATATTGGCCTTGTAGAAAAAATATCCTTAAAAATATAAGGAATTTGTTCCGTCATGTTTCTGGGCCTATAGCTGGTATATTTTCTGCAGATGCATCAAGCAGCTGATGGGGAAGCCATATTTCAAGGAGACTGTACATTCAAAAAGTGCCCTGTGGAAATGAAATACAGAAAGTTTCAGTGTATCAGAAATTCACAGAGCACAGTGTATAAGTTCCATGTGCTGGAAAAAAATTGTAATTATCTACCCATTGGAAAGGAAGAAATCTAGAGATGGTGGAAATCTGAAATAAAAACAGAAAATGCTACACATTTTCAGTAGTTCACATTGGGTATGGGCAGAGAAAATTAAAAATAATGTTCATAATAAAATAAGTGACCTCTCCTCAGAGCTTATTAGACCACATATTTTCATATTTTTAACCAATGTAAATGGAAGAACCGCATTTGAAGTCGGAAGTTGAATTCATCGTCATATGTGCAAGTACATGTATGCACAGATGCTATGAAAAACTTACAGCAGCGTCACAGGCATATAGCATCTGATATGCAACAGTCAGAAGAAAAGAACAAACATAAATTTTACTGAATTCTAAGAGAAAGAACACAATTAGAAAATAAAAAGCAAAGTCCGATGTAGTGCAAAGTTGTCACAGTGTTGCCACACTGATGTAGTGATCAGGTTGTTCTTTAGGTAGTTATTTGAAGAGAAGTGGTTGTCCTTGAACCTGTTGGTATGTGGTTTCGGGCTTCAGTACCTCCTGCCCCACGGTAGCTGCAAGAAGGTGGCATAGCCCACACGGTGGGGAATTGTTGATGATTGATGTTGCTTTCCAGGGGCAGCAGCTTCTGTAGATACTTCCAATGGAGTGGGGAGATGTGTCAGTGATCTGTTAGTCTGATTCCACTACTCTCTGCTATTTCTTATGTTCCTGGGCATTCAAATTGCCGTATTAGCCCATAATGACATTGACAAGAGTCCTCAGTGACGTCCATTAACATGTGGAAAAAGATATACTTGATAAACTGAGTAATGTCGCTTTGGGGACATTTCAAGTTGAACTAAAAACAGAAAATACTGGTAGTCCTCAGCAGGTCAGGCCAAATCTGTGGGAAGAGAATTAGAACTAATATCTCATTTCTGATGACATGAAACGTTAAGCTCCATTTCCCTTCCTACAAATGTGGCCTGACTTGCTGAGCATTTTCTGTTTTTGTTTTAAGTTTCCAGCATGCAATTTTTGAATTTTCATATTAAATCAAATCCAGGATTTTGGAAATAGTGAGTCACCAGGTAAAAAGGTAAATAAAAGGTAGTCACAAACATACAAGCCACACAAGGATTTTTACCAATGTTGTTCTTGAATATACATGTTGGAATCTCATCTACTATGTAACGAATTAGGTTTCAATATAAAATGTTTTAGTCACTTGGAAAAGTAGATTTTGACACATTTTTAAGATTTTTGACATCATGAATTAATGGTTATCTATCACAATGGCAAATTGCAACAAATGGCGGACACAACTTTGATAGAATATAAATGATCCAAAAGTTAGCCATGTGGTTGATGGTGAGTAAATGGCTGTAGATCCTGTTTAGATGTCAGTGGAGCGGGAAATAATTCATGGAATTTGTTCAGAAACTTGGAGAAAAACAAATACATGTAGAACAGAGAGTCTTTGAAATGCCAAAAATCTCTGATAATAGCATGAGAGATAGATAAATTGACTCAGAAGCATATGGAATAGCTTTCTATATTGAGCAGAGCATTGAATATAAGAGGTTTCACAAGGACTGTAGAAATAACAGTTACGTCACAGCCAGAGTATCAATAACAGTTGTCATCATCCCATTGCAGAGAGAATGTGGCAGCAGCACAAAGTACACTAAGGAGATTTACGAGTGTGATACTCCGGCTGGAGAAACTCAGCTATAGAAGATTGGATTGGTTGGGGTTGTTTTAGTGGGAACATAGAATGCTGACTCAGATGGTTAAAATTATTGGTGGGGGGGGGGCGAGTTGGCGTGAATAAGTTGACTTATATTCTTCAATTGTGAGGAAAACTTCATTCACCTGAATGGATCCAGCACCAATTCCTCTCTCACATGACTCCAGTCCAGGCCTCCAGTCAGAGAGGCAACCATCTATTACTAGTCTCTAGCTTCTCCCATGAAGCCAATATCAAATCTAATTTAATACCTCACTCTGAATGCCAATGACAGAAACTTCTTGAACAATCTCCCATGTGGGACTTTGTCAAAGGCCTTGCTAAAGTGCATGTAGATGACATCCACTGCCTTTCTTCATCAATTTTCTTTGTAACCTCCTCAAGAAACTCTCCAAGATTGGTTAGACACGACCTCACACACACAAAGCTATGTTGTCTATCCCTAAACAGTCCCTGTCTATCCAAATACTACACTGTAGATCTATTGGAAATAATTCAGAAAATGTGTAGCTCGGGTGACTGATAGTTGGGTTGAGTCGTTCTCTGATCTTGAAAATGTACTTGTAAATGTTTCATCACCATATGAGGAAATATCACCAGTGCACTGTTAATTGTAGTGTGTTTTCAGAATGCTTGGCCTTTATATACTTATCAGTCAGCTGATTGGTCAACATTACAGAAAGTCTGTTGTGAAGTAGGGAGAAAATCTCATTGCTGATTGGTTATGGGATGAACTTCACACTCTGTGGTCCGGAATTTTGCCTGCATTGGCTCATAAATAGGATTGAGGTCTACAGGTTTGTTTACAGAATTGTTCATGGAAAACTGTGCTTCTAGGCATTTTCTTGCATGCTGCATGTATATAAAGGCCAAGTTTCTATAATCTAATGAAGGAGGCATGTTCAAGTTATGAGAGCATAAGTACATCTTAAGATTTCCTAAAATGATGTAGAGCAACAAATGCTTTTTTTTAAGAGTGCTCTCAGCCATGCATTAAAGATCTGCCTTTAAAGGAAGTTTCTTCCAGATGCCCCTTCTTTTCAAACTTGGGATCTGAAAAGGATATTTTACATTTTGATACATATCCACATATGTTCTTCTCTTGAGAAGTCGTGTGGTTTTTTTTGCATCTGGAGAATCGCTCCACTCCCCGCCCCACCCCACCTCCATCATTTGGTTCCATGCTCTACCTTCCTTTTCTGTTAAGTTTCACCACCTGTAGCTCCTTGAGCCTCCACCAGTCACCTCCCAGTCTCTGTTACTATTTCCACCCTCCCCTCCCCTACCTGACTCCATCTTCACCTGGATCCATCTATCTCTTGCCAGTTCCTTCTTCACCTCTGGCTCACTACCCTTCTAACAATTTGCTTTCAATCTCTTTCGATCCAGATGCAGGGTCTCGATCCCCAATGCCAACTGTCCAGAGGCAGCCTGACCTCCTGAAATCCTTCAGCACTTTGCTTTTTGTTAAGCTATTGACTCTAACTATGCCTTTGCAGGCAGATGCACCTTAGCAATCTTAGAATTACATACCTATGCTATTGCCTATTGCTTTCACTCAGTCAAGGGAAATGGTCGACTTCCTCGGAAGACAGAATTATATAGAATTCAAAGCATGAAAACCAGTTAGCTGGCCCAACCAGAGGTGCTAAAATGTAAACTTAAAATAGAAGATATTGGAAATATTCAGCAGTTCAGGCCTCCTGTGAGAGTAGAGAAACAAGGTTAAATTTATAGGTCAAAGACTTTTGTGATATCCTATGATTGACAATTTTGCCAATGATATAAAAATATCGAGATCAGGAGATAGGACAGAACCAAAACAAACAGCCATGAAATTAAGTTGTGAAGAGGACTATAGAGGGCTGCAGAGGGATATAGATTGGATAAAAATCTGGCAGATGGAGTACGACGTGAGAAGATTTGAAACTGTCCACTTTTGTCTGGAAAAGCAAACTTAATATCTGATTAGTGAGAGATTGCAGAGGGATCTGGTGGCCCAGTGCATGAATTGCAGGAGATTAATATGCAGGCACTGCTATAAAAATAAGGAAATTTATCAAAATATTTTTATTTATTAGAGTAGGAATAGGCCCACCATGTCTGCACTGACTATCATGCCAAACTACCATCTTAGCTTCCTGCATATTGTTCATAAAAGCAAGGATGGAATGTTGAGGCTTTATATGGACTAGTGGGGTCTCACTTGGAGTGTGGTGAGCAGTTTTGGCCCCTTATGTAAGAAAGGATATGCTGATATTGGAGAGGGTTCAAAGGAGGTTCACAAAAATTATTATTGAAAGGTTTATCATATGAGGAGCATTTGATGGCTCTGGGCCTGTACTCACTGGAATTCAGAAGAATAAGGTGGGGAGAACCTCATTGAAACCCAACAAAAGTTGAAAGTCCTCGATAGAGTGGTTGTGGAGAAGATGTTTCCTATGGTGGGGGAGTCTAAGACCAGAGGACACAGCCTCAAAATAGAGGGACGTTCATTTAGAATGGAGATGATAAGGAATTTCTTTAGCCAGAGAATGGTGAATTTGTTGCCACAAGCGGCTGTGGAGGTCAAGTCTTTATGTACATTTAAGGCAGAGGTTGATAGATTTGTGATTAGTCAGGACATGAAGGAATATGGGGAGAAGGCAGAAGATTGGAGCTGAGAGGGAAATGGACCATGATGAAATGGTGGAGCAGACCAAATGGGCCAAATGGCCTAATTCTGCTCCTACATCTTATGGTCTAATGGTCTTATATGCTTCTATTCCATGCGTATTTGTAAGTCTGCCTAAATGCCTCTGAAATAATATCATATCTGCTTCTTCCATCTCTTCTGGTAGCATGTTCGAGGCTACTATCACTCTGTGTAAGAAAAAAAAACATGCTTTTTACGTTTCTTCAAATTTTTCCCCTTTCACTTTAAACCTATGTCCTTTAGTACTTGACATCTTCATCCTGAAAAAAAATATATTCAGACTATCTACACTATCTATGTCTCTCATAATTTTATACTCTTCAGTCAGGTTTTCTCTTAGCCTTTGAGAGAAATCAATCCAAATTTGACAACCTCTCCTTATATTTAGTACACTCCAACCCAGGCAACATCTTGATGAACCTTTTCTGTGCTCTCCAAAGCCTCCACATCATTTCCTGTAGTGTGGTGATGAGAACTGCAAACAGCACTCCAAGTGTTGCCTGTGTTTTGTACAGTTGCCATATGACTGACCAGCGTGGTACGTAATGCCTCCAGCGATGAAGGCATGTATGCCACTCTGCTTTCTTTACAGCCCCACCTACTTGCCACTTTTAGGGATCTGTTAATTTGCACCCCTAGGTCCCCATGTAGTTCAATACTCCCAAGAGACCTGCCATTGTCTGTCTACTATCCTCTTATATTTGATTTCCCGATCTAAATAAATTGTAAGTGGTTGATCCCCAGCACTATCCTCATGTTGTGCCATCATTAGACTGGTGTTGGTATTGTCACATGTACCAAGATACATTGAAAAGCGTGTCTTGCATACCGTTTAAACAGATTAAATCCTTAAACCATGCATTGAGGTAGAACAAGACAAAACAATAACAATAGAATAAAGTGTAACAGCTACAGAGACAGTGCTGTACAGGTAAACAGTAAAGTGCAGGATCATAACAAGGTAGATTGTGACGTCTAGAGTCCATTTTAGAGCACAATAGATTGGATAGTCTGATAACAGTGGGATAGAAGCTGTCATTGAGTCCGGTCATATGCGCTTTCGGGCTTTTGTATCTTCTACCTTGTGGGAACGGAGAGAGCAGACAATGTCCTGAGTGGGAAGGGGTATTGATTATTTATTTATTTACTTGCCTACTTACTGAGATCCAGTGTGGAATAGGCCCTTTGAACCAATCTGCTGATTTAATCTGAGCCTAATCATGGGACAATTTACAATGACCGATTAACCTACCAACCGGTATGTCCGTTCGAGCCACAACGCCTGTACTGTAAAGCGTTGTGCTAACCACTATGCTACGTGGCACCTGCTTTACAGAGCCAGCAAGAAGTATAGACAGAGTCCATAGAGTGGAGGCAGGTTTCTGTGATGTGCTAAGCTGTGTTCACAACTCTTAGAGATGTTGCTACTCCAAGTCATTATGCATCTAGGTAGGATGCTTTCTATGATGCATCGATAAGAATTGGTAAGGGTCAATGGGGACATGCTAAATTTCTTTAGCTGTCTGAGAAGTAGAGACGTTGGTGAGCCTCTTTGGCCATGTTCTCTATGGTTAGACCTGGACAGGATATTGGTGATATTTGTCCCTAGGAACTTTGAAGCTCTCAATCCCCTCCACCTCAACATTGTTGATATAGACAGGAGCACGTGCACTGCCCCACTTTCTGAGCTCAATGACCAGCTGTTGTGTTGAAATTTGTTGACATTGAGGGAAATGATGTTGATATGACACCGTGTCACTAAGCTCTCTGTATCCTTCAAGTCATTGTTATTTGAGATAGGGCTGACACAGTGGTATCATCTGGAAATAGGAGAAAATCTGTAGATGCTGGAAATCCAAAGCAACACACACAAAAAGCTGGAGGAGCTCAGCAGGCCAGGCAGCATCTATAGAAAAGAGTAAACAATTGTCATTTTTGGCGGAGACACTTCATCAGGACTGAAAGGGGAGGGGGAAGGAATCAGACGGTGGAGTGGGGGGAGGGGGGTGAAGTAGTAGTACAAGGTGGCTGGTGATAGGTGAAGCCAGGAGAGGGGGATGGGGAGGTGGAGGGGTGAAGTAAAGAGTTGGGCAGTTGATTGTTGAAGGAGATAAAGGGCCAGAGAAGGTGGAATCTGACAAGAGAGGGCAGAAGGCCATGCAAGAAAGGGAAGGGGAAGGAGCACCAGAGGGGGACAAGCATCAGGAGGTGATGGGCAGGTAGGAAGAGAAGGTGTGAGAGGGAAACAGGATTAGAGAATAGTGAAGGAGAGGATGGAGGGCAATTATTGGAAGTTTAAGAAATCAATGTTCATTCCATCAGATCGGAGGCTGCCTAGGTGGAATATAAGGTTTTGCTCCTCCAACCTGAATGTGGTCTCATCATGACAGTAGAGGAGGCCATGGACTGACACGTCAGAATAGGAATGGGAAGTAGAATTGAAATGAGTGGCTGCCGGGAAATCCTGCATAGAGTACAGACAAAGTGGTCTCTTAATCTACGTCAGGTATTATCGATATACAGGAGGCTACACTAGAACCTCCAGATACAGTAATGACTGCAACAGACTCGCAGGTGAAGTGTAGCTTCACCTGGAAGGATTTTTTGGGGCCCTGAATGGTAGCAAGGGAGGAGGTGTAGAGGCTGGCGTAGCATTTTTTCCACTTGCAAGGATAAGTACCAGGAGGGAGATCAGTGGGGAGGAATGAGTTAGGCAAGGGAGTCGTGTAAGGAGCGATCTCTGTGGAAAGTGGAAAGCAACTTGTTAGAGTAGAATCTGGCCATGCAGTTATGAGTGTACAGTGCATAGAGTACAGAGCTGAGGATGCAACCTTGTGGAGCACCAGTGTTTAGAATAATTGCGTCGGAGGTGTTCTGCCTATTATTACTGAATGCAGTCTATTGATCACGAAGTCAAGGATCCATTTGCAGAGGGAGGTGTTAAGTCCCAGGGTTCAGAGTTTGGCAGTGAGTTTACTTAGAATAATAGTATTGAATGAGGAGCTGTTGTCAATAAACAATAAGCATCTTACTCATCAGAAAAAAGACCCATTTATGCTTACTGTTTCTTGATAGCTAGTCAATCTTCAGTGCACATGACCTCCAAAACCCCATCATAACATTTGAGGTAATACTTTATCAAATATAAATGGAAGTTTAGTATGTCCACCAGTTCCCCTTTATGCACAGCACTTGTTATTTCTTCAAAGAACTCTGATAACCTAGTCAAACATGATTTTCCTTTTACAAAAATCATATTGAATTCACTTGATTACCTAGATCTTTTCTAAGTGCCTTCCTGTAACATCTTTAACATCTTACTGCAATTATATAGGGCCTTAGTGAGATCACCCCTGGAGTATTGTGTATGGAGTTCCTCCACCAAAAAATGAGTCAGCTAGCTCTCTGTTCTCTAGAATCTCAATGAATGAGAAGAGACTTTATTGAATCTTACAAAATCCCTGCAGGCTTTACAGGATGGATGCAAGAAGAATGTTTGTCCTAGCTAGGGAGTCCAGGGAATGATTACAGGTTAAGTTGTGGATCTTGAACGGAGATTTAAAAAAAATATGCAGAGGATTAAAAATTTTTGGGATTCTCCACCCCAAAAGACTGTGGAGGCTCTTTCAATGAGTTCATTCAAAATAGATATAAATAGATTATCAATAGATACAGGAATAAAACAGGAAAATAGCACGGAGGTAGAATATTGGCTGTGATCTTGATTAATGGCAAGCAAGCTCAAAGGGCCAAGTAGCCTACTTCTACTATTTCTAGGTTAACACCAGCTCCTGACATTTTTCTGACACCAGTGTTGAGCTAAATGGCCTGTTGTTTCCTAATTTCAGTCTCCTTTTTTGAATCTGTCTGTTATTTTTCAAGCTAAAGGAAGCACATCTGAATCTTAAGAAATTTAAAAATAAAAACCCATGGATTAATTTTCCAACTAGCCACCTCTTTTAAGACTATCAAGACTGAAGGAATTATCAACTTTATCATTTTCCTGGTGATTGTCATTTGCTTGACTGCTTCCTCCCTTCTATTCCTGATTTAAAGCTGTATCTGGGATGTTCTTCATATCTTCTATAGTGAAGATTCATGCAATCTATCTGTTTAATTCATTTGCCATCTTCTCGTTTCTTCTCATGAATATCCCAGACATGTTTCTCTAGTATAGGGCACACTTTGTTAATCATTTTTAATATTTTTAAAACTTACTATTTTTTTACATTTACTTTATCTTGTCCTTTAATTTTTCATTCTTCATCCATCTTACTTATTTTCTGCCCATTATGCCACTGGTGTTCAGAGCAGCAATGAAGGTCCTCTATCTCTGTCTGTGTGGAAGGATTCTGCATTGCTGTCTCTGTAGCAATTATTTTTTGGTTTGATTATTGGTTGTTAGCTCTGAGCTGAACCCCTGAAGCTGAAGCTGCAGGACCTGTGGACCAGTCTTAGTCTGGCCTCCATCATTTGACCTGTTTTGCATGGGTGACCCTACCAAAGAACAAGACCCTGACTCCAGCCAACATAGCTCTCCAGGTCACTGAGGCACACAGGCCTGCAAACCCTATGACAAGGTCGTGGTCCTCTAGGAGGTCGTCATTCATTGTTTAATTATTTTTCTATTGATATTCTACGCATTCTCCTGACCTCCAGTTGTCAGGAAATCGTGTTTTTCCCTGTAAGACTGATACGTTGAATAGTGGGTCCCTCCCTTGTATTTTTTGTTCACCTTGGAATACATATTCTGAATGATTCCCTTAAATTCACTGAATCTTAATTGACTAATCCCTTAACTAAATTTGCCAGTTCATTTGAGGTACCTTTGATTTCATTTCCTCATAATTTTCCTTATTTAAGTTTAAAATACTAGTCTTCAACCCATTCTTCTCTCCCTCAAACTGAACGGAAAATTTAATCATATTACGATTGTTGCATTTTTGAAAGGTGTCTATAATTCTTATCTTGTAGCATACTACCAGATCTGGTATAATCTTGGCCTTCTCTAGCTCTAGAATGTCCTCTTCTGAGAAACTATCCTGAAAACACAATGAACTCCTCATTAGAGGCTTCTTTGTGTGATTGATTTTCCAGATTGAAACATTACCATACCTTTCTGATGAACTGCTGTTATTTGCTCTGTTATACTCTTTCCTACAATTTGGTTATTGTTTGAGCCTGTACATCACTCTAGCAAATGACTTCTTATGAATTATTCTTTCTGATACCATTTGTGTTGCATAATTAAGCAAAAGACCCTGTAAAATCCAAAATTGAAACTTAACTGTTGCAATTTCAAAGTATATTTACAGAGTGAGCTGTACCTTTAAATTAACTTAATGCTATTCTTCATTTGCACAATTTATCCTTGTTAATCTGCTCTCCCTTTATTTGGGAGAGATGCCTTACTATCATGTGTACATGAGTGAAATGATTATTGGAACAGGAATCAACATAATCTGATCATATAATCAACAAGGCGGATATGTAGTCAATCTTTCTGTACATACTCTTTCAACAAGCTATCCAATTAATCCCACTTCTAATTATTTTATCCAGAGCCTTGAATATTTTTCATTGTCAAGTACATATCCTATTCCATTTTGAAAGCTACCATTGAATACATTTCAGGAAGTACAGTGTCGGTCATAACAACTCAAACAATAAAAATAACTCATCTCCCTCTTGCTCTTCAGGCAGTTGTTTTAACTTGTGTCTTCCTTCCTTCCTTATATCTACTTTCTACCAAAGCCCTTTATTATTTTAAGAACTTCTGTTAAACTTTCACATTGCCTTCTCTGCTCCAAGGAGATCAACCTCAAAGGAAGGCAGCAATGAGTAAGGATAGGTAGCAACACTTCTGCCATGATTATTCTCAACACTGGTGCCCACTAGGCTACATCCTCAGTCCCCTGCTCTACTCCCTATCCTTTCTCAACTGTGTGGCCACACTGTGTTCTAGCTCCAGTTACAAATTTGCAATATCACTGTAGTGTACTATATCACAAATAATGATGAGTTGAAGGACATCAAGGAGAGAGAGAACCTAGTGACATGGTGTTATAACAATGTTTCCCTCAATGTCAGCAGAACTAAAGACCTGGTTATTGACCTTAGGAAGGAGATGGATGCACAAGCACTTGTTGATATCAATGGTTTGAGGTGGTGAGGTTGAAAGCTTCAAATTCCTGGGAGCATGCACCACCAATAGCCTATCACCGTCCAACCATGTAGACACCACAGCCAAGAAAACTCACCAGCACTACTAAGGAGACTAAAGAAATTAGGCATGTACCCTTTGACTCTCATCAATTTTAATCAATGCACCATAGAAACCATCCTATCCAAAGGCATCACAGTCTGATATTGCAACTGCTGTGCCTGTGACAGCAAGAAACTACGTAGTTGTGGGCACAGCACGTCACAGAAACTAGCCTCCGCTCCATGGACCCTGTTTTGACTTCTCACTGCCTTAGTTAAACAGCCAAGATAATCAAAGAACCCACCGACCCACCATCCCTTCTCTCCTTTCCCATCAGGCAGGAAATATGAAAACTGAAAAGCATGTATCAAGAGGCTCAAGAACAGCTCTGTCCCACTATTATAAGACTACTGAATGGTCCTATTCCAAAAAGATGGGCCTTACCCTCACAATCTACCTTGTTATGATCTTGCACCTCATTGTCTACCAGTGATGCACTTTCACTGTAACGTTAACACTTTATTCTGTCATTGTTTTATCTTGTAATACCTCAATGCGCAGTTGTAATGAATTGATCTGTATGAACAGTGTGCAACTTAAGTTTATCCATTGTTCCTCAGTACATGTGACAATAATGAACCAACTTACTAATTTAGCTATTTTTCCTGTTTTGATTTTCTATAGTACAGAGGTGCTATTGCGAATGATCTTGTTGGACTTTGAATTCACTCAGAAGTACAGCTCCAGCCTGGGGTGCCACGGTAGCTAGTACAATGCTGTTGCAGCTCGGGGCATCAGAGTTCAGAGTTCAGTTCCAGTGCTGTCTGTAGGGAGTTTATATGTTCTTCCTGTGACCGCATGGGTTTCCTCCAGGTGCTCTGGTTTCCTCCCACAGTCAGAAGACATACCTGTTTGTAGGTTAACTGGTCATTGTAAATTGTACAATTGTAAATTGTCCCATGATTACGCTAGGGTTAAATAGATGGGTTGCTGGGCAGTGCAGTGTGTTGAACTGGAAGTGCCTGTCTTGCGCTGTATCTTTATATAAATAAATAGATTTTCCTTTGGGTAAGTAAATGGCATTGCAAAATTGTAGACGGAGTTAAGATGAAAGTTAGTCAGCAATATAATTGAGTGAGAGAACAAGCTCTTCAGTAAATGACATATGTCTGTTTCTGTATTCCCCCCATATAAGCCGATTGTCATAGGAATAAAATGATTCAGGAAATGCAAACTTAGCTTGGAAATGCTGACTTGGATGAAGTGAATTCACATTAAACTTAAGCTTTTGTGGATTCCAATCTATTAATGTTGTCATATACTTCTGAATGGGAGCTTGCAAAAACACCCATGTTATGCTGTGGTTTCAGTATGGTATATTTAAAACTTGCTCTGTTGCTATCAATTTTCTGTTATCTATTTCTCTGAATAAATCCATCTGCTCTTTGTTCAGAAGACTATCAAAAAAAATCAAATACTTAGGTTTCATGAAATAGTAGCCATTTTAATCAAAGGAATATGAAAATTATTTTGACAGAAATAATATAGATTGTAGATAAAGTAACATTTGATTAGAGAAAATTGATGGTTTTAGTAATGTCCATTTCATTAATAAATTGTTGCTTCAGTTCCAGAGCTACTGGAACAGCTTAATGGACTTATAAATCAAAACCCATTTTAAAGGAAGAAAGAAAACGATTTTAAGTGCAGAGCAGAAACATTATATTCGTTGCTTCCCCCCCGCCCCCCCCCCAATTTACTTATATATCCCTAAGGTATTCTAAGATTTCTTTTGAAAAACATTTAGCAATGAATTAGCTAATGAGCTTGGCATGTGCCTTTGATCTTCAGCTGAAGAAATACAATTAAAATAATCTTAACAGAATTCATGACCCAACTGTCATTTAATAGCATTTTCTATCTTGATAATTCTAACATTAAAAACAATATACTGTTCTATCAAATTCTATAATTAAATGAAAAGTATTTTTGTCACAGAGAATAACTTTAAATAATATCTTAATTATGATGAGTTTATCTGTGTCATGGATGAGGAAGGTTGTGGGTTTTGTATTTTACCAGTTCGGTATCTGATTTCTTTGGAAGGTTAGGCTATAGATTTTACAACTAGTAACAAACTGCTGAGAAGAGGACAGAGGATTCTGGGATATTGCACCAAGAGGTCAAGGCCAACAGGAGGGAGGGGAAAAATATTAAATTTTCAGTTGAAGTCATTTAATGATCTGATATTCTAAAAATCATCTCCACCTCCTCCCCTTTGCCCTTCAAACCAGGCAATTATCCTTAGCCATAAAGTGGAGTTGAGCAGTAAATGAAAAAAACCTGACCTCCATCATATTCCATCGATGGTCACGGGCGAAAGTCCCCTGACCATCCAGTAGGAAACACCATGATTGCTATAATCGATATTGACTGCAAACTTCCCTGTTTGAATCTTGAATGGGTTCATCATTCTTACCAGCTCAGTGACTGAAAGTCAGCAAGAACAGAGGAGGAACATACTCACGAAAAGGGAGTTTTTGCTCCTTCCCCTCCCCCACCCTCACCCCCACCTTCTTGTTTGGGCTTCTCCCCCCTACCTTTCCAGTCCTGATGAAGGCTCTCAGTCTGAAACGTTGACTGTTTGTTTCTCTCCGTAAATGCTGCCTGATTAGCTAAGCTGCTCCAGCACTTTGTGTGCGTTGCTCTGGATCTGCAGTGTCTCTTGTGCTTCTGTTTTACTCATACTTTTACCCTCCCACCCAGGATCAATTTACTTGGCTGTAAGGTTGTGGAAGATGCCAAAAGGATGCTGCTCTATTTCTGCACTTACTGGTCAATTACTAGAATTGATGAACAAGGAAAGGTTCCCAGAACTTAAATAGTTGGTGTTTGTGATGTGTTGAAGTGTGTAAGTACAATCAAAGCAGTTTAAGATGAGTAGAAATAGAGTTACAGTAGGTACTCACTGCTGCATATGTGTAAGTTATTCCTTCCATCATTGTCCCCAGCCCCAAGAGCAGAATGCATTTATGCTGTGTTTCATTTATATTTCCACTCTAGAAATTTGACCCGGCGATTCCCATCTTGAATTGCCTTACCCCACTGGCTGGTTTTGAAGCAGCTCTAACATGGACACTCTCACCAACTTAATTGCATGATTTGAAGGAGAGTACCTCAATCTAGGCTCCACTTAATTTTTTTTTCTTTCTTTTGTGTGTGGCTCTTTCAAATAATCTGGAAGGACATAAAATAAAACTTCAAGAAGACCAAGGTCAGTTCAGCTTCAGACATTGTGATGCAGTACTCCAACAAAACCTGAGTAGGCTGAACTGCAAATCACGATTCTCATTGACTACAGTGCATGAAAGAGTCGCTTTTTCAATAGACATCCATGAAGCAGAAGTGCTTGACCTACTTTTCCAAACTGCACAGCATCACCTTCTGACAATTAAAGTCCATGACAAGACCCTGGAAAACAAGAATCACATTATGTATCTCAGGAGGCATCTCTCAGCAAAGGCAGAGCTCAGAGATGAAATTCAGTGACATGTCTTCGTGCCTTTGCCAACTGAAGAAAAGAAGTAGTTGAAGATTCAGTACTCAGACCTGTGACACAGCTCACTGTCTATCTGCCAACAGTAATCTCTGCTCTCCTGTATACATGGGAAACATGGACCACCTACAGCAGGAACAGGATGGACATCAAACTGATCCAAACTCATTGGGTGGATAAATCTCTCTGATCAACTCCCCAGCAGTAACTAATTACTCTTAACCACCTTCTATATGCCAAATACTAGGCTCTTGAAAGGGGCACTCCACTCCAACTTCTCTCATAGCAGAAAATTGCCAGGAGAACAAAGAAAATGCCTATAAGAACTTATTGACAAAATGTTGGATTGGGGTGTTGAATTATTTTTCTTGTAGTTGAACTTTCCTATGTTTGCTTACATTTCTATAAATCATCAAAATGTACTGGAGTGGACACCCAGACACGATCCCCAGGCTAGAATAGTCTGGCTGGGCACTGCCGGCGGTAGGAGTGGTTAGCAGTTAGGAAGGCCCTTCATGCCTTCTTCCAAGCATTGCAGCATTGGTGATCCAGGGCCCTGGCAGACGAGACCTCTACCATTGGCTCCTCCGTGAGGAACAATGGAGGTCGGTAGCCATGAAGCACTTCAAAGGGTGCCGTGCGCGCTCCCTGATCGTCCCAGACCCTAAGAGATATCCATCAATGGCCATGTTGTAGAATGAGTGAGAGATCGGCTCAGCAGGGAGTCCCAGCTGCACTCACAGAGAGTTGCCTACTGCACCGGAAACCGCCAGAGTCTCTTGTGTGCATAGAGATATCAGGGTGTGGAGGAGGGCAACGAGAGAAAATCGAGCTATGCTGCTGGAATAAGAGATCGGGGAGAGGAGCTTACTGGATAGAAGGCCCCTCATCTCTATCTGGTGGTGCTGTTTTCCGGGACACAGTGACATTTGATGCATGTGATTGGTGGCTCTGCAGTAGGTGCATAAATTGTTCTTCCACCGATGCTCATGCTCTTGTTTGGGTTAAGGAAGCTCTTCTTAACTGCAAGGGTTCTGGAGGTGTTGATGATGAGGGTTCTGCAGTCTGAAGTGGTTTTGGGAACAGAACTGGGGTTCTGGCTGATGATTTGGAGGGTCGTTCCCTAAGACGCTTGTCAATTTGGAACACCAGAGAGATGAGGCTTCCACGGTTAGTGGGCATCTCCTAGGTAGACAGCTCATCTTTCAAGTGCCCCTTGAGACATGATGGTAATGGGCCAGCAGCACTTCCACATTCCTGCCGATCCCCACCACGAGGGTCCTGAGTTCCAAAGTGTAACCAAGCACCGAGTGTGAGCCTTGACGCAGTGGAAGTATCTGATCTGCTGTCCACCCTTTCCTTTTCCTGGATGGTTGAAAGTTGGGCACATCTCAGCAGCAAATTCCTCATTCTTATTGAAAATGATAGTTCTATTGTTCCACTTCAAGCCATGTCACAGCGTGCTCATTCAGGAGGGAGATGACAAAGGCAATCTCGATTGGTCTGTAGAGTACAGAGGTGGCTAGAGCTTGAAGTGCAGGACATACTGGAGCAGGAGGTTGTGGAATCAGGTTGGAGATCCATTGAAGCATTCAGATACTTGAAGCCGGGGATCTGACGGAGGGGATTGACTAGAGCGGGGTTGCTGTATGAGACAGAGAGTTGGTTGAGACTGGTGAGCAGATGGTCAGTGGTTTTCTGCTGCTTCAGGATCATATGGTCCTTCCAACGGACAACTTCCTTTAGGTGAGCATACTCTGCTGTTTCACTCATCCTGTCAATGTAGAGGAGACTTGACCCAGAAGCAGAGCGGCAGAGACAATTTAGCAGGAAATGATATTTTACTAGTGAACTGCAAAATAACAAGCCACGAGGGGCAACTATACAAGCGAGAACAGTTACTTAACAAAACAAGGTAACCACAGGCCAGGAGCAGCTAGTTGAGGCTGGCTGGTTTGATGAGTGAGCAAGGATTGTGGATGAAAGCAGGGTTTTAATAGGCTGCAGGTAAATTGAAAACAAATGGCAGGTGACTCTGGTTAGCTGGATGGAGACTGAAAGGTAACTGCATGTGCAGGGCTGACAAGCAGTTTCTTGATCTACAGTATCTTGAATTATAGTAGAATTCATCCAATAGGGATTGTATTAGTAAGGAGATAACTGAAGGTGGACACCATGACATTACCTAACCAGTCTGGTTGAACCAACCTATTAAAACCATTTAAATTTTCTTTCTTTTTTGTGGATTTCCAAATGAGAGGGAGGACATAAAATAAAACTTCAATAAGACAGCACGCATTGTGGATTTGGAACAAATACTGTTGATGGTACCAGGTTATAATGTCAACAACAAAGTTCCCTTTTACTTGAACATTACTGCAGAGAATATCCACATGGCTCCCTGTCATTCACAAGGTTTACCAGTTACTTGATTAATTAATTAGGTTAAAGAGATATATCTTTGCTTCAAGTGAGGAAGTGATGCTTTAGATTAGTGCCTGTTCAGAACCTATCCAGAGGATTCCAATCTATTTTAGGCACTACACTTTAGCAAAGATATATTGATCTTCCGTGAAGTATAACATTCGTATACTAAAATTACACAATGTTTATGGATTAGAATATCAGAATTAGTTTGCAGAGTTTGTAGGTGAGGAGACAAAAGTGACATAGTCAAAGTTTTAAAATGAAAAAAGGGGCTTTGTAGGGTTGACACAGAGACACTGTTTTAACTGTTGGGAGAAGATAGGTAATCTTACAATTAGTAGCAGGCCATTTTAATATGGTTACAAGAAACATGTTTTAATGCAAACATTTATGGATATCTGGAACTTAATGTTCTAAGAGGCTGTGAGTACAATATGAATTGAAGCATTCAAAATGTGATTGGTATACAGTATGTTTAATAGGCAAGGAATATCAGGCATCAGCATGTCACAGGTGGAAGTGCTGATCAGTTCTGATTTAACTGAATGATAGAATAGTCTTGGAGATGATTGACCTCTTCTCTATCCTTTAAACTTGTGCTAATTATGTGAGATCATTAAACTTCCACGAATATCAAGCGACCTACATACTACCAAGATGTTATATTTCACCATATTAACCTCTGAACACATTACCTGTCTCTTTGCTTCAGCTTTTTAGGTAGGGCACTGAGGACTGCAATAGAATAGAGGGATCAGGGAATACAGATCCATAATTCCTTGAAAGTGCTTTCACAGGCAGATCGGCTCATAAAGAGAGCTTTTGGCACATTGGCTTTGTAAATCAAAATATTGCATACAGGAGTTAGAATTTTACATTGAAGCTGTATCAGACATTGTTGAGACCAAATTTGGAGTATTGCGTGCAGTTCTGGCCACTTACCTACAGGAAAGATATCAACCAGATTGAATGAGTGCAAAGAAAATTTACAAGGATGTTGATGGGACTTATGGACCTGAGTTATAGGGAAAGGTTGATTTAGGTTAGGATTTTTTCCCTGGAGTGTAGGAGAATGAAAGGACATTTGATAGAGGTATATAAAATTATGAGGGGTATAGATACGGTAAATGCAAGCAGGCTTTTTCCACTGAGGTTGGGTGAGACTAGAACTAGAGGTCATGGGTTAAGGTGGAAGGTGAAATATTTAAGGGGACCCTGAGGGTGAACTTCTTCACTCAGACAGTACTGCAAACCTGCCCATAGAACTGGTGGATATGGGATAATTGCAACATTTAGACAATTTTGGATGAGTACATGGATCAGAGTGATATGGAGGACCATAGATCCAGGTGTAGGTCAATGGGATTAGGCAGAATAACAGTTCAGTATGGACTAGTCTGTAGAAGTGAGGCAAAGCAGCATCAACTTCATGGACCCCATACATGAAGCATGGACCCAGAGGTGGAGGTGTTTGCTGCCTTGAGGCAAATTAGGGTGGATAAATCCCCAGGGCCTGAGAAGGTGTTTCCTGGGACCCTGTAGAAGGCAAGTGCAGAAATTGCAGGTGCCCAAGTAGAGATATTTAAATCACACTTAATGACAAGTGAGGTACCAGAGGACTGGCGGATAGCTAATGTTGTTCCGCTGTTTTAGACAGGCTCTAAAAATAAACCAGAAAATTATAGGCCCCTGAGCCTGACATTAGTGGTGGAAAAGCTACAGGAAGATATTCTAAGGGACCAGATAGATGAGTATTTGGATAGACAGATACTGATTAGGGACAGTCAGCATGGTTTTGTGCATGGTAGGTCATGTCTAAATAATCTTAGAGTTTTTTGAGGAAGTTACCAGGAAAGTTGATGAAGGCAAGGCAGTGGATATTGTCTGCGTGGACTGTAGCATGATATTTGACAAGGTTCCGCATGGGAGGTTGGTCAAAACTGTTCAGTCACTCAGCATTCAAGGTGAGGTGATAAATTGGGTTAGACATTGGCTTTATGGGAGAAGCTAGCAAGTGGTAGTAGACAGTTGCCTCTCTGACTGAAAGCCTCTGACTAGTGGAATGCCGCAGGGGTCGGTATAGATGACAAACAACAATGGACCCAGCACCGAACCCTGCAGCATTCCTCTAGTCAGAGAGGCAACCTCCAATTAACCACATTATCAGCAAATTTGTGGATGACACTGAGATTGCAGGAGTAGTGAACAGCGTGAAGTGAACAGAGCTTGCAGAGAAATCTGGATCAGCTTGAAAAATTGGGCTAAAAAATGGTAGATGAAATTTAATGCAGACAAGTGCGACGTTTTGCACTTCAGTAGGATCAACCAGGGTAGGTCTTACACAGTGAATGGTTGGGCACAGAGGAGGGTGGAAGAACGAAGGGATCTGGGAACACAGGTCCATAATTCATTAAAAGTGGTGTCGTAGGTAGATAGGGTTGTAAAGAAAGTTTTTGGCACATTGGCCTTCATAAATCAAAGTATTGAGTCCAGGAGATAGGATGTTGTGTTGAAGTTGTATGGGATGTTGTTGTGGCTAATTTGAAGTATTGTGTGCAGTTTTGGTCACCTACTTACAGGAAAGATGTTTAATAAAGTGAAAGAGTATGCAGAAAATATACAAGGATGTTGCCAGGATTGGAAGACCTGAGTTATAAGGATAGATTGAACAAGTTAGGACTTTATTCCATGGAACGTGGAAGATTGAAGGGAGATTCAATAGAGGTATACAAAATTATGAGGAGTATAGATAGGGTAAATGCAAGCAGGCTTTTCCCACTAAGGTTGGGTGGAACTACAACTAGAGGTAATGGGTTTAGGATAAAAGGTGAAAAGTTTAAGAGGAACATGAGGGGAAACTTCCTCAATCAGAGGGTCATAAGAGTATGAGATAAGCTACCAACTCAAGTTGTACACATGAGTTTTATTTCAACATTTAAGAGAAGTTTGGATAGGTATATGGATGGTAGGGGGCTATGGTTCCAGTGTAGAACGATGGGACTAGGAAGTTTAAATGGAGTAGATGGCCGAAAGGGCCTGTTTCTGTGCTGTAATTTCTGATGACCCTGTGACTGTAGGTCGGTTGAAGAACCTGTTTCTGTGCTGTAATTTACGATGACCGTGTGACTGTAGGTCGGTTGAAGAACCTGTTTCTGTGCTGTAACTTCCGATGACTCTGTGACTGTAGGTCGGTTGAAGAACCTTTTTCTGTGCTGTAATTTCCGATGACCCTGTGACTGTAGGTCGGTTGAAGAACCTGTTTCTGTGCTGTAATTTACGATGACCCTGTGACTGTAGGTCGGTTGAAGAACCTGTTTCTGTGGTGTAATTTCCAATGACCCTGTGACTGTAGGTCAGTTGAAGAACCTGTTTCTGTGGTGTAATTTACGATGACCCTGTGACTGTAGGTCGGTTGAAGAACCTCTTTCTGTGTTGTAGTGCTCTATGACTCAATTCTTCCCAGCTAATAAATTCTGCATGTTTCTAAAACTGACTTGCCAGTAGTGATTACTTCATTTTGGAGAAGTGCTACAAATACTCAATTAGCAGTCTCATTGCTCCTGAATTTCTAGAAGTATTGCTTTAACAATGTTAAGAAAGGCAGGAGAACAGAAATTATTTGACAAAGTTCCCACAGACATTAAATATAAAGTGTAAAACAGTTACTTGAACAAAAGAATCTTCTTATTTCTTATTTGGAATTTGCATCTTTAGCAACAACTGCCTTTACCCCAGCTTTTGGAGCTGCATTTTGATAGAATCTTGCTTTAAATGCAATCCTTGCTCCACTGTAGCCCATGTTATACAAGACATCTGACGCTGAGGTTTCAGTAGGTAATGATCTTATCTTGCTCCACGCCCAACTAAAGTGTGGGAAGAAGGAATTACAGGGCAAAAGCTTTTAGCTAATTGACCAATATTTTAATCCAACTTGCTGACACCGATTCAGGTCAACAATGCAACCAGTCAGTTGCTCCTATTTTAAATTGTTTTACAGGATATCAGCAAAGAAGCAGGGTTAAAATCACATATGGGAATGCAACAGAGAGAGATTAGCCAGAAATACTGTTGCTAACATGGTGTTATGGCATTATACAGCCCAGAAATATACCCTTCAGCCCAGCATGTCCAGACTCAGAATCCGCTTTATTATCACTGACGTATGTGGTGAAGTCTGTTATTATGTGGCAGCAGTATAGTGCAAGACAAAAAATATATAACATATAAGAAACATGTTAGAAATTAAGTAAATAGGGTAAAAAGAGAGCAAAAATAGAGAAGTAGTGTTCATGGTTTCATTGTCCGTTCAGAATTCTGATGGTGGAGGGAAGAGGCTGTTCATGAAATGATGAGTCTGTACCTTCAGGCTCCTGAACCTCCTCTCTTCTGGTAGTAATGGCCCATGCTGGCCACTGGGCCTTAGCTCTGTAACTCATGTTTAAATTGGAGTGCTCCATTGATACAGTTCTCAGTTAATCTCTTGAAGATCAAGAGCAATAAAATAGTTAAGTGTGTATTAATTGCATTTCTTCAAAACATAGTAATTACTAAAGAGTTATTTTAGCTCCTTGGCTGAGGAACATGCAAAATTTATCAGCTCTAATAAGCATTACAAGAAACCTTCAACAGTCTGAAGAAAGGCTGAAGAACAGAAATTATTTAACAAAACTCTCACAGACAGTGAATATAAAGTGTAAAGCAGCTGAAGGAAGAATTATTTATGTCACTGGTAAGTCTGAGAAACTTGCACTGCGTTCTTGTTAAACATCAGATTTGTTAAAAATTTGTCTTGAAATTTAAAGCAAAATTGGCTTTGATTCTATCCAATTGGTACAACATTTGTGTAAGCAAACTGTAAGCCTAATGCATTATTTTACTTCCCTGGATATTTGGCATCTTTCAACATCAAATAGACATGAAAGTTGAACCTACAATTTTGAGCTGGGAATCAAACTGTCATCTTTAATATTCATGGCAACTCTCAGTTCACTGGTTTTGAAATATTTTTGGGATTCAACAAAATGTTTATTAAAACTACAATTCATCTCCTGTAGTGTGTCTTATGGAAAGAAACACAAATGTGATTCGCATCTTGTAATAATTTTTCTGCTACTTTGCCAGTCTGCTTGTACTGCAGAGTCTACTCTGTATAATGTTCTGCGACATAAAGGCTCCCATTATTGACAATTAGACTGCAATTTCAGCTTCTTTACTTGAATTAGAATCAGAATCTGGTTTATTGTCACTGGCATACAGTATGTTGCAAAATTCATTGTTTTGTGGCAGCAGTACAGTGCAATACATAACATATACTGTGGCGAGCATTCGGTCCTTCATGACAGATGAGAGAAGCTCGTTTAGCACTGCTGGTTTTATTGTGACAAGCACAAAAACAGACCGGGCATTATGACCCAGGGAGAAGCCACTCAGGCACATACAGACGGGGGATGTGATTATTTCATACCCCGGTGACAGTCAGAGTGACTCACAAACACACGTGATTAACCGTATAACCCGAGCCACAATGCAATGATAAATGAACTTGAACATCCCACCATAATCCCACAGAAGCATTTTAAAACAAGAACAATAAATAGCGTTGACCAATAGTGTCGACCATGCCCCCCTCCACCCCCGGAGCACTACACAGCCCCCACCTGAGGGGTCAGCTGTCCCTGGCAACCTTGGAGTCCACAACAAAGTCCAAAAGTCCTGGTGGTGGTCGACACTGCCACCTGAGGCACTGCAGGCTGTCTGTAGACTCCCTCCCATGGGAGGCACTGTGGGCTGTCTGTAGACTCCCTCCCATAGGAGGCACTGTTTGATGAGGCAAGGGGCAGGGCACCCAGAGTGTCCCTTCCTCCCTTCAGTCTTGCTGAGTCGGTGGCTGAGGGCTGATAGGGTGCCAGCCAGTCCCGGTGCATTATGACTGCCTCCCACCACTCAGACAACCGCACCCGATATTACCACACTGGAGGGGCAGTCGAGCACCGCCCCCCCCCAGCCCCTTCCAACAGCTTCCAAGCTTGGTGGATTGTCCCTTCTTCCAGGTGGGGCAGTAGACCCCGAAAGGGCTGGACCCACCAGCCCATGCACCGACTGCAGCACCGTGGCACAGAGCTCCCGGGAGACCACCAGCTGCAAGAGATGTCTTCCGTCATTGGAAAACGCCCCACTGCTGTAGCAGCAACCCCTCGTGCACCTCCAATGTGCCCCACTGAGAGTATAGGGCTTTGGTCTCTGGGTCCAGGGCGGAGACCTCTGCCCACTCCAGCATCCATCTGTCACAAGTGCGGAGCACGGGTGGACCGAAATGCAGGACGCAAGCACGTTTTGTAGCATTAACAAGAATAGAGTTTATTAATCATTACTAGGAAAGCAGGGAAGCAAGGATTGTTCAGAGGGAGATCAAGGAGTGAGCAAAACAGAAGCGGGAATAAGCGTGGCTGGACTCAGACTTGGGCTTGGGACCCGGACTTGGAACTCGGGACCCGGACTTGGAACTCAGGACCCAGACTTGGAACTTGGGATCAGGACTTGGAACTTGAGACTCAGACTTGGAACTCGGAACACCGGAGCCTGGACTTGGAACTTGGAACATCTAAAACCTGGACTTGGAACTTGGAACATCGAAGCCTGGACCTTTCTTAGACACAGGACATGGAACACTGAGCTGAGGCTCCTCCTTGGACACGGGACATAGAGCCGGGACTCTTCTCTTAGACACAGGACGCAGAACACTGACAGGATACCCCAGCTCAAAGTAGGGCGAACAACCAGACCTACTCAGTGGAGACGAGAACATGAAGAGACAGTTCCTCACTCAGGGTAGTGGCAAACAGCCGGACCTACCGGATCCATCTGTGAACCTGACATCCAGTGCTGTCTGTGTGGTGTTTGATCATTCTCTCTGTAATCACATGGGTTTTCCCTGAATGCTCTGATTTCCTCCCTTATACCAAAGACCTGCCCATTATTAAGGTCGTTAATTATCGTAAACCACTTATTGTCTAAATGGAAGAAGAATCAAGATGGAGTTAATGGACAGATGAGAAAGAGTAATTTATGGGCAAGTAAGTGGTGAAATCAGTCCTAGTGAATGGTCTCGGCCCAAAAAGCCAATTGTTTATTCCTCTCCATAGGTGCTGTCTGACCTGCTGAATTCCTCCAGCTTTGTATCTGTGTTACTCTGGATTTCCAGCATCTGCAGAATCTCTTGTGCTTGTGAAATTAAATTGATGAGATTGCTCTGAGAGGCAGCATACAATCGATCAAATGGCATAAACACAATCCCCCTATGTTGACTCATATTGCATTGGCTTTCTTGGGCCATATTTAATTTCAAAAATGTTTAGCAACTGAAAGATTTTTCCCTTCTGGAATGGGAGTGAGTCACTATGCCCAGGTGCTAGTTCTTTGAAAGAGGCCACTGTATCCGAATCAAAGGGTGTTAACCTCCACTTGACTCCTTACTTGAGTCTAGTACCTCCAAAGAAGAAAAGTGGGAGCTGCTAAGTTAAGAACCATGGTATCATAGAACAACAACAGCACAGTTGTAGCCAGTTTGATCCTTTGCATCCATCGGCTCAGATGACGAAATGGTGGAGCAGGGTTGATGAGCCAAATGGACTCATTCTGTCCCTATATCTTCTTGTCTTGAGTCTGCTTTGCACCAGTATTCCTTTGGGAACCCCCTTCAGCCGCCTTCTGCAGGGTTGCGTCTCAAGGACTTCACCTAGTTTCGCAAGTTTTCATCTCTGTGAAGCTGGAACTTGGTCTGTTCTTAATGTGTATCATAGTTACAACTCTGCCTGCACAGTGACATACCAAATGCTGTCTCGAAGTTAACATAATGGTGGTTTGGTGGTTAATTTACCAGAAGTAATTTAATCCAGAAGTTTTAATTAACAACCTAGGTATGTGAGTTCTAATTCCATCATGGCTACTCTGAAATTTGAGAAGAATTGCCTCCAAAAGTTATTGATTCAGTTATATCCTTTGGGGAAATAAATCTTTCATCCCATCCTTAATCAAACTAGCCATTGTGTGACTTCAGATCCAGTCAATGTCATTGAGTATTAAGTGCTTCAAATAACCTAGCAGGACACTTAGCATTATAAGTGTAATGTCAAATCAGATAATGGATAAAACAGACAGACCACCTGGCATCAGCCTTGGTATGAAATATGGACACAGCAAAGTTCCTTCAAGCTCAGATGACCTTGCAAAGATTTCCTAACTGGGGCTGAGGTCAGAGAGCTGGCTCTTAATGGATCAACTCTGGTTCAATGAACAATGCACAAGTTAATGCCAAGGTATTACAATGCAAACCGAGATTGAGGTGCCAAGACAGTGAAGCTCAAATACAGGGCTATATGCATGGTAAACAGCAAGAATACCATGTAATAAATAGATCTGAGCAGTATACAAACAGTGGACTTGTTCAAAGCTCTATTCTCTTACCGCAACTCAGAATGAAGGGCAGTGGACAACTAAACTATTGAAAAGAAAGCCACGTCCACAAGGATAGTTGACTCCAGCATGTGAAGACAAAGATGAACTTGGAGCTACTGTACCCAATTTCAGCCAGATGCGTGGAGTAGATGATCTGTTTTGGCTTCCTCTTGAGATTCTCACATCAAAGAAGCCAAATCAATTCACATGTGCAATTCTATATCTACAAACGTTTGTAGTTTTAGGGAAAGAGATGGAGAACTGACAACAAGAGAGGATACCTGGGCCATTGAATATAATTTAGTTGGAAGAGCTGTGGGAAAGGACAGAAATAAAGCAGAAGTAACAGTTGTTAATTTTAATATTAATAGGCGAAGTGATTTTTTTCTGAGACTGATTTACCATCAAGTACCAACTGCTAGACGGCAAATCAGTCTCACGAAGAGAAGTGTTCAGAAAGGTGACCGAAGAGAGTCAGGGTAAGTATGCTCCCACAAAGGGAAAAGGAAACACTGCCTGAACAACGAAGAGGGTAGGATGAAGCAAAAGGGAGGGAAAGCTTATGATCAGCACTTGGAAAATGGGAATAGGTTTAGTACATCTTTTTCATCCAGCGTGGAAAAAAAATGAGCCAAATATCCTTTTTGTTGTACAATTTCTTTAATTGTGTGATGAGAGGCCGGGGGACAAGATTAAGTCCCAGCTGCAGTACTAGCAATTTGCACTCCAGAGCCAGACACACCTCTAGCATGACTGTTTCAGCACAATTCACATCTCCCCAATGATGTGGACAATTGCCCAGAAATGTCTGTCTGCAAAAAGCAGGAAAAATTAATCCAAGTCATTGGCTTGCTATCAATATACTCTCAAGCAACAGCAAAGAAATGTTGGAAGGTATTTTGACAGTGCCACCAAGCAGCACATAGTCAACAATAACCTGATCACCAATGCCCAAATTGTTTTTTGCAGACCACTCGGTGCCAGACTTAGAGACAACAAACATTGTGCATTGAGCTGATTTCCAGAGATGGGGTGTTAGTGACTGCCCTTAGCATTTGAACTAGCAGTTAAAGATATGTTGGCAGCAAGGATCCTTAATAAGGCATCAGAAGGAAAACACATTTCTTCCCCCTTCCTTTCCAGATCTGATGAAAGGTCTCAGCCTGCAACTTCAACTGTTTATTACTCTCTCATTAACAAGGTGTTTTCGCCAACAGACTGTCACTCACTGTATATTTCTTTTTCACACCATTCTCTATAAGCTCTAGAGACTATTGTGTGTGAAAATCCCAAGAGATCAGCAGTTTATGAAATACTCTAACCACCTGCTCAGAGTCACTTAGATCACATTTCTTCCTCGTTTTGATGTTTGGTCTGAACAACAACTCAACCTCTTGACCATGTCTGCATTCTTTTATGCATTGAGTTGCTGCCATGTGATTGGTTGTCATGATAGCCTGGTTCCACTGGGCTTCTTGCCTGCTCAGCTTGATGCCTTCAGCCTTCATAAGGTCTGGAATCAAAGTTGAGAATGATTAGGTGATTTCTTCTGACCAGTGTGCCACGGTGTTGCCCTTTCTGATGAGTCTGTCCTGCCTGTGCCTCTGAACGTATCCAGGAAATATGATGGAGTGAGTTGTTAATAATAGAGTTCAGAGGAGAATGGCTAGACTGGTTTGAGCTCACAGAAAGATGACAGTAACTCAAATAACCACATGTTACAACAGTATCATATATATATGAAGTTCTCCCACCAGCAGATTGGATCTAAAATGTTGCCACAATTAATTGTGATTACTGGTGCATAAATTAAATGGCTAATGAGAGGAGAAGGAGGCTCCAGGAGTATTTCCATTGCTTCCTGTTAAAGTTCCAGCAGTCACAGAAGCCAGCCTTTGGCAAATTCCAATTATTCCACATGACATAAAGGAACTGCTGAGCATTAAGAGCTGTGGGGCAAGACCACATGCCAACCACAGGCATGAGTTCCAGAGCCAGGTTGTTCCAGTACAACTATATAGATCTGCAAATGAGAATTTCCACAGATGTCTTATCCAGAAGAAAAGCAATATAAATCCATTTTTGCTAATTACCATCTTCAACAAGATGATGAATGATGCATCAACATTGATTAAAAAGAACATTTATAGGCCAAAGACCTACTGACTGATGCTTAGTTTGGTTTTGACTAAGATCATAGTTGCATGCCTATGACCAAATGTGGACAAAAAAAAGCAAAATTGCACAGGCTGGGTGAAAATAACCACCTGTAACAATAAAGCAACATATATTAAAAAACATGGCATCAAGAAGCTCTAGTACCACTGAAGTCATCGGGAATGAAGAGTAAACTCTCAGCTGGCAGAAGTCGTAATTTACATAGAGGAAAATGTTTGCAGATGTCGGAGGTAGTTATCTCTGCCCCTGCACATTGATGAAGGGTGTCTCTGGACAAGGTCTACACACAATCCTCTTCAGTTTTTTCATCAATATCTTTCTCTTTAATTTCAGAAACAGATACGTTTCCCTTTGGAAATCTAAAATCGGTTTTAAGATGGAGACAAAGAGAAGTTTCACCCTTCAAAGGGTTGTGAATCTTTAGAATTCTCTACCACAGTGCGCTGAGGAGGGCAAGCCATTGAATAAATTGAGGGCTAGGACAGATAGTTTTGAGGTTGAAATGGGGTTGAGAAGAGATGAAAGTAATCTTGGCAGGATGATGCAGCATACTGATGAGAAAGTAACCAATGCTGTGTTTGAAATGCAACAGTACCAGTAAGGAATTTACATGATAATACTGGTAAGAAATTTCTTTCTAGATCAAGAGTTAAGAGAACAGATAGGAAAGTGGAACTGAAGCCAAAATCAGATCATCTATGATCTTATTGAATGGCAGAGCAGGCTCAAGGAGGCATAAATCTGAGAGAGAAGAGATACGGTAAATCTTGAGAAGCACACGTGTCATGACAAAGTGTCTCGGCCTGAAATGTTGACTATTTAATCCCCTTCATGCAAGCTGCTTGACCCGCAAGGTCCTTCAGCGCTTTGAGTGTGTTACTTGGGGAGACGTGGCCACATGAAAAGCATAAATTAATCACAAGTTATACATAGTTTTACAAGAGACCAACACCCAATAAGAAAGAGAAAGGAAAAAAAACAAATCATCTGAACAATTGAAGTGAACAATAACAATCTGAACCAAAAAACTGAGTCCTCAGATCTGAATCAAATCAGAATCATAATCAGATCAGATTTAATATCACCGGCATGTGCCATGAAATTTGCTAACTTTACAGCAGCAGTACGTGAAATACATGATAAATAAACATAGAAAAAACTGAGTTACATTAAGTATATTTATTTCTATTAAATAGTTAAGTTAAAATTAGTATTGCAAATATAACAGAAATAAAAAAGTAGCGAAGTAGTGTTCTTGGGTTCGGTGTCCATTTGAAAATCAGATGGCAGAGGGGAAGAAGCTGTTCCTGAATCGCTGAGTGTGTGCCTTTATGCTTCTGTACCGCCTTCAGATGGCAGCAGTGAGAAGGGGCATGTTCTGATGTCCTGGGTGGTGGGGATCCTTCATGATGGACGCCGCCTTCCTAAGGCACCGCTCCTTGAAGATATCTTGGATACTACAGAGGCTGGTACTCATGATAAAGCTGACTAATTTTACAAGCTTCTCCAACTTATTTCAATCTTGTGCAGTAGGCCCTCCATACCTGACAGTGATGCAGCCAGTCAGAATGCTGCTCATGGTACATTTGTAGAGGTTTTCGAGTGTTTTAGTTTACAATCTAAATCTCCTCAAATTCCAAATGAAATATAACCACTGTCTTGTCTTCTTTATAGCTGCATCAATATGTTGCATCCATGTTAGGTTCTCAGAGATACTTACACCCAGGGAACTTGAAATTGCTCATTCTTTTCACTTCTGATCCCTCTATGAGGATTGGTTTGTGTTGCTTCGTCATACCCTTCCTGAAGTCATTGGTCTTGCTGATGTTGAGGGCAAGGTTGTCGCTGCAACACCACTCAACCAGCTGGTATATCTTGCTCCCATATGCCCTTTCACCACCATCTGAAATTCTGCCAACATTAGTTGTGTTGTCAGCAAATTTATAGATGGCATTTGAGCTATGCCTAGCCACTCACTCATGGGTGTAGAGAGCGTAGAGCAGTGGGCTAAGCACACACCCCTGAGGTGCACCAGTGTGATTGTCAGTGAAGTGGAGATGTTACTTCCAATCCATACAGATTGCGGTCTTCTGGTTAGAAAGTCAGGGATCCAGTTTAGAGGAAGGTACAGAGGCCCAGTTCTCTGTGTTCAGAATTGATTGAAGATTATTATGTGGGAACTCCACAGGTGAGGCAGCTGGTGCTCAGCACAGTAGGTAGTACATCTTGTCTGCTGTCTCTCTGTTGCTTATGCATGGTCTCTCTTTCAATCTTTGTGCCTCGGGATGCTCCTTTGCTATTTTGAGCTGTATTGGGCCAGGGACTCACATGAAATATTGAAGAAATTACAGTTTTTTTATGGGGGCTTTGAGCCCTTGTTGCTGCAACATCCAGGAAGGATGAGCAGAGCACAGGTTTTATTCATTTTTGAGCATTCTTATCCTCGGTTCTCCTGATGCTGTGCCGGTGCAGTGAATTGTGGCACCAGTATCTACTCTTGCTGAGAACTGGCTCCCGGGATACTGGAACGGAATCATATTTTAAATGTGATTGTCAGGGATCAGCGTTGTGAAATTGCGACAGGGAAGTGGAGGGTCTTCAGCTTGCAGATGTGCAATAAGAAGCCCGTCTCTTGTCTGCTTCAATGAAAGAGTCAACGAAGACTTGTAACTCGGGCTCTGAATGTGTGCATATACAGGTGTGTGAAAATCAGGCGATGGCAGTGTTTGGGTCAAGATGTCTAAAGTTGAATGCTTCCCTATCTCAAAGTTCCAAGTTAAAAGTACGTATATATTACCATATACTACACTGAGATTCATTTCCTTGCAGGCATTTACAGTAGAACCGAGAAATACAATGGAATCGATGAGAAACTACACACAAACACAGACTAGCAAACAATGTGCAAAAGAAGATAGACTGTGGATGTAAATAAATAAAATGTGCAAAGAACACAAGTTGTAGAGTCCTAGATAGTATCCATTGTGAGTCTATATTTGTCTTGTAGACGAATTCCACTCCAGTGAGGCTTTTTGGAGGTAGGGTGCAATATTGCAGGGACGAATGTTGGGAAGAGAATTGTCATGATGATATGTCTTTGTTTGACCCCAGTCTGCCCTAATATTCTGTCTGTGGTGCGCACCTTGGCCAGTATCCAATTATCATGCAGCAGATGTGGAAAGGTAATGATTTTTTGAGGACAGTCAAATTTGAGCAGAATTCACTTAAAGCTTCTCATTTTATGGAGACCCTGTATGTTGGTGCAACCGTCAGCTCCATCTCTGGATTGATTGCATCATGTGTCATTACAGCACTTGACTAATAGGATCCACAGTGCAACCTCAGGTGGAGCTACTTGACTGCAGGAAGATGGGGTTGAGCAGGTAACTTGCCATGACTTTTCCCGTGGCAGGCAGCAGCAAGACTCCTGAGTAGGTACGGTTAATAGATGGGTGTCATTTCTTAAAAATGGTCATAATTATGGTGTCTCTAAGATCCCTTGAGCTTCCCAGGTGCAGAAGATGAGGTTATTAATATGTACAAGAAATACCTTTCTGTTGAGTCTACACCTTAGCGGGAATTTTATTGCCCCAGAGCCTTTGTTGCTTTTCAGCTGTGAAGTTGTCTTTTTAGCTTCTTTCTGGGTTGGTAATTCACAGGGATTGTAAGGATTAGTGTGTAGTGGAATGGAGTTCGGAACACTCACATTAAAAACAGGATTTTGACTGTTAGAGATCTTGAAAGAGCACCTTCCATCCAGTGCTGACTGCCTTCCTTTTTGGCATGAGCTCTCCTTCATTCCTGGCTCTTGTTGGAATTGACTCTTGGATGTTTGGACTAAAGATCATATTGATCACACTGAGGAATCCATACATGTCATAGTTATCAATGAGTTCTTGGATCTCCAGTGCTCTTTAAACCCACAATCAATTTCAGAATCTGAATGTGAATCAGAATCCGACTCCAATTTATTGTCACTGACTTAAATCATAAGATTTTCTGTTTTGCAGCAACACAACAGTTAAATACATAAAAATACTGTAAGTTACAATAAGAAGTGTATTTTAAAAAGTGCAAAGTGACAGCAAAAAGTGAGGAAGTGTTCATGGATTCAGGAGGAATAAGCTGTTTCTAAAACCTTGAGTGCGTGTCTTCAGGTCTCTGTACGTCTTCCCTGATGGTCATAATGAGAAGAGCAGTTCTTATGTCACACACTTTCATGACCTCAACCTTCAATTGATGCCTGTCAATCTGTTTCTTTTCCCTTGAAACATGATGTGGTTTTGAATTGAAAAACACCTTGCACTGATGATTAATTAATTCACAGACCTTTTAGTTGTTATCATCAAGTGCTTGCTGGCAGAGAAATCAAGAGTTTTTTTTCATGGGCACTATTTATGATAAACTTCGAGGCAGATAATGCACTTTGGTCATAATGAACTGCTAATGGTTGAGGACTGGAAAGCACTATGGCAAGTACAGCTGCAACAAGGAACATTACAAAGTAGGGTGTCCTCTAATAAACTGTGAGGATGAGGAATAACAAAATCTTGTGTATGCTTGAGGCTGGGAATACAGTGCATTATTTAATAAAGTGTTAAGTTTTAATTATTATTTTGACCCATTTAAAAATGTCTTGACCTTTGAGTATAAACTTTTGAATATTGAATTGAGGATTAGGTACTTTATGTTGAGCTGCCTGAAGATGACTTTGAGGCCGGGTCCTGATAATACATAAAGTGAGAGTGATTATTGGCGGTGTTCTGGACCGATGACTTTGACAGAAGGGAATAAGTATGTAGATTTAGGAAGACACAATGAGAGGATGAGTTTTCATACACATTGGTCATAGATGAACATGCCAATATACTTCCCTTTCCTGTTCTTATGAGGTGTATAACTTGATATCAACATTGAATTCAGGAGCATGACATGCTGGTCCTGCTGCTAGCCTCAGTAGCAACACCTCTGATGTCATGAAAATAGCTTCTTCCTTCTTTATGTCGAGAAGAATCCCTTCACAGTACCTACAGCCCAAGACATCACAACCAAAGAGGCATCATTAAAACAAAGAATTGTTTGTGCATTTGCAAAATATTTAGTCACTTATGGATATTTTCCTCCCAGCTCCAGAATCCATACATTAGTCTATTTCAACTAAGTGGAACATTGCTGAATTATCTATGCAACATTCCCGTAACTACTGAAGTTGAAATAGTCTAATGTAGGCCATCATCTTGCCAGTTTAGTTTAATTTTTTTTGAGAAACCTGCACATTTTATGTACCTGGGTAAAAATGTAACTCAAATATTACATCACATTACTCAAGCTTTTTAAGCTTCCTGCACTTTATCAAACAGTATATCTTAACCACTTTCACTATACTGATAGCACTAGAAACCTACAATTGAGCTTGTGGTTTATATAATTACACATTCATTTTCAATGACAAAAATGGTAGATTGGAGATATTGGTAAAAGCTATCAGTACTACTTTTTCTGAACTTTTCGCACTTAAGCTCTGATGCTAAAATTGCCCAACTAATAGAAATGTGCTGATGTGTATTTGAAGTCTAAGAGAGTGTGTGTGTGTGTGTGTGTGTGTGTGTGTGTGTGTGTGTGTGTGTTGGGGAGGAGAAGAATATCAGATATATTAAAAGCATGAAGATATTAGCACCCGGTGACAATATTAATTAACATTTGTATCCAGTTGCCCAGTTCCTCTGACAGCTGCAAAGTTCTATCAGGTGCAGATGGATTAGGAGCCAAATAAGATTCAGAAGAATGAGCCCATTATGTCTGTCATAGTTAATTCAGAAGCAAAGGTTCTGAACTTAAAGAGGGGTAACTTTGAATGTATGAGACATGAATTAGCTAAGATAGACTGGCAAATGACACTTAAAGGATTGACGGTGGATATGCAACGGCAAGCATTTAAAGGTTGCATGGATGAACTACAACAATTGTTCATCCCAGTTTGGCAAAAGAATAAATCAAGGAAGGTAGTGCACCCGTGGCTGACAAGAGAAATTAGGGATAGTATCAATTCCAAAGAAGAAGCATACAAATTAGCCAGAGAAAGTGGCTCACCTGAGGACTGGGAGAAATTCAGAGTTCAGCAGAGGAGGACAAAGGGCTTAATTAGGAAGGGGAAAAAAGATTATGAGAGAAAACTGGCAGGGAACATAAAAACGGACTGTAAAAGCTTTTATAGATATGTAAAAAGGAAAAGACTGGTAAAGACAAATGTAGGTCCCCTACAGACAGAAACAGGTGAATTGATTATGGGGAGCAAGGACATGGCAGACCAATTGAATAATTACTTTGGTTCTGTCTTCACTAAGGAGGATATAAATAATCTTCCAGAAATAGTAAGGGACAGAGGGTCCAGTGAGATGGAGGAACTGAGCGAAATACATGTTAGTAGGGAAGTGGTGTTAGGTAAATTGAAGGGATTGAAGGCAAATAAATCCCCAGGGCCAGATGGTCTGCATCCTAGAGTGCTTAAGGAAGTAGCCCAAGAAATAGTGGATGCATTAGTGATAATTTTTCAAAACTCGTTAGATTCTGGACTAGTTCCTGAGGATTGGAGGGTGGCTAATGTAACCCCACTTTTTAAAAAAGGAGGGAGAGAGAAACCGGGGAACTATAGACCGGTTAGCCTAACGTCAGTGGTGGGGAAACTGCTGGAGTCAGTTATCAAGGATGTGATAACAGCACATTTGGAAAGCGGTGAAATGATTGGACAAAGTCAGCATGGATTTGTGAAAGGAAAATCATGTCTGACGAATCTCATAGAATTTTTTGAGGATGTAACTAGTAGAGTGGATAGGGGAGAACCAGTGGATGTGGTATATTTGGATTTTCAAAAGGCTTTTGACAAGGTCCCACACAGGAGATTAGTGTGCAATATTAAAGCACACGGTATTGGGGGTAAGGTATTGGTGTGGGTGGAGAATTGGTTAGCAGACAGGAAGCAAAGGGTGGGAATAAACGGGACCTTTTCAGAATGGCAGGCGGTGACTAGTGGGGTACCGCAAGGCTCAGTGCTGGGACCCCAGTTGTTTACAATATATATTAATGACTTGGATGAGGGAATTAAATGCAGCATCTCCAAGCTTGCGGATGACACGAAGCTGGGTGGCAGTGTTAACAGTGAGGAGGATGCTAAGAGGATGCAGGGTGACTTGGATAGGTTGGGTGAGTGGGCAAATTCATGGCAGATGCAATTTAATGTGGATAAATGTGAAGTTATCCACTTTGGTGGCAAAAATAGGAAAACAGATTATTATCTGAATGGTGGCTGATTAGGAAAAGGGGAGGTGCAACGAGTCCTGGGTGTCATTATACACCAGTCATTGAAAGTGGGCATGCAGGTACAGCAGGCGGTGAAAAAGGCGAATGGTATGCTGGCATTTATAGCAAGAGGATTCGAGTACAGGAGCAGGAAGGTACTACTGCAGTTGTACAAGGCCTTGGTGAGACCACACCTGGAGTATTGTGTGCAGTTTTGGTCCCCTAATCTGAGGAAAGACATCTTTGCCATAGAGGGAGTACAAAGAAGGTTCACCAGATTGATTCCTGGGATGGCAGGACTTTCATATGAAGAAAGACTGGATGAATTGGGCTTGTACTCGTTGGAATTTAGAAGATTGAGGGGGGATCTGATTGAAATGTATAAGATCCTAAAGGGATTGGACAGGCTAGATGCTGGAAGATTGTTCCCGATGTTGGGGAGGTCCAGAATGAGGGGTCACAGTTTGAGGATAGAGGGGAAGCCTTTTAGGACCGAGATTAGGAAAAACTTCTTCACACAGAGAGTGGTGAATCTGTGGAATTCTCTGCCACAGGAAACTGTTGAGGCCAGTTCATTGGCTATATTTAAGAGGGAGTTAGATATGGCCCTTGTGGCTACGGGGGTCAGGGGGTATGGAGGGAAGGCTGGGGCAGGGTTCTGAGTTGGATGATCAGCCATGATCATAATAAATGGCGGTGCAGGCTCGAAGGGCCGAATGGCCTACTCGTGCACCTATCTTCTATGTTTCTATGTTTCTATGTCTCATTTATTGCCAAATTGCATATGGGTGCAGATTAGAGGAAGAGTACTTCATATTCTACCTTGATAGTTTCCAACCTGACAGCATTAAAACTGAGTTCTCTAACTTCTGGTAATCATTCCCCTCTACCCCTTCCTTTTTTCTCTACTTTTTTCTTCCCTTATCCCACCTGCCCCCATTACCCCTTCTTTCCATGCCCATGCCCTCCCCATTTTCACATTACCTCCCAGCAGTTCCCGTCCCCACCTCTTTGCTTTTATTCTATGGTCCACTGTCCTCTCCTATTTGATTCCATCTTTGTCAGTCCTCTGACTCTTTTGCCTGTCACCTCCCAGCTTCTTACATCACTCCCACTCTCCATCTCCCTTCTTAGGAAATGCAGAGCAGCAAAGATGATATAGTGGTGAGTGATAACTTCCATAATAAACTACAAAATAACAGCCACGAGGAGCCACAAAACAAGACAAAACAGATACTTAACTCAACAAGGTAACAGAAGGCTAGGCGCAACTGGTTGAAGCTGGCTGGTTTGATGAGTGAACAAGGATTATGGATATGAGCTGGGTTTAAATAGGCTCCAGTTGATGAGTTTGAGAGGAGTGGCGGGTGACTCCTGTCAGCTGGCTAGAGACTGCAAGAGCCTGAACGTGCAGGCCTGACATCTTTCACCTCACTTGGATCCACCTATCACCTGCCAGCTCTTACTCCACCCTTCCCCTCCATGTTTTCATACCAGCTATCTCTCCTCTTTTTTCCGGTTCCAAGGAACTGTCTCAACTCGAGACATCAACTGACCATTTTCCTCCATAGGTGCTGCTTGATGCACTGAATTCCTCCCACTTTTGTTTGTCAACTCATTTAAGTATTTCTGTTTTTGTTCCCTGTAGGCTAGGAGGAAGAGCATTGGGTGGGAATGATGATGAACCTATGTAAGTTAAGTCCAGGAATCTTAAAAAATATCTAAACTATGTAATGCTGAGGAGCTGACATTTTCCTGTCTGCCTTGGCTGCACAACTTCCACTGGAGCTAAATTCAAAGCAATCATTTCAGCAATGAGTGCTACTCATTGGAATGACTCATACAGAATGACTTCCAGCTTAATATGGCACTACCGAATGTGTGTGACAGCTCACTGGTAGTTCAAAAGGGAAGAAATTCAACTAAGAACATCACTAATAACACCTTTTCTGAAGTAAATTGTAGTAAATTATCACCATAAACAATGAAGAGGCGAGCGAAGGGGAAGTGAATTCGAGGGATGAACCATACCGGTACGTTGCAGGATCGACACAGATGGAATGAGACATTCGGAGAGGAGCAGTCGAGGCAGGGGAGTTTCGATGCCCATACAACTGGCCTGGGTGCAAGGTTGGATCGCTCTGACATCGAACCGGTTTGGAGAAATCGAGAGCGGCTTCGGGCTGAGTGGTGAAATCTGGGCCCAGAGTGAGTTGCTGGGCGGCGTGTTTTAGGCCTGGAGCTTTTTGCTGCAGCAGTGGTCGGGTCCTAGTGCGAGATATGATACACTGTTTGGACAATTTAAATAATATGCCAGAAAGACAGGGCATCACTCGCTCTCCCGTGAAGATGATGCCTCTTTCCATGGCAATCTATGAAGACTGCTCTCTGCCCACAAATATGATGGACTGATACCAAGGCCTGGGCCTACTCTGGGCAGCTCTGGGGTTCAGATCTAAAGACCCATTTGGTTCAAAATGTTGTTGTTTACTATTGTTTACATGAGTTGTATTTTTTCCCCTTCTCTGCACATCGGTTGTTGGTCTTTACTTTTTTAATTGGATTCTCTCGGGTTTCTTGCTTTGTGACTGCCTTTAAGCAAACAAATCTCATGGTTGTGTAATTTATGCATTCTATGATAATAAATGTACATTAAAATCTTTGTAATCTATTAGCACTAACTATTTCTGAAGTTTGAGTCTTGTCCATTGTGCACCAAGAGTTTTGCCCCTTATTCATTTCCATCTGGATTTACACAGATGACATGACTATATATTGAGCTTTGACCATCGTCCACAATATTAATGCAGCGAGGATTAAAGTCCAATTTCAACTTTCCATATAATGGAAATCAAAATAGCAAACCATGAGATGTTGCAATAATATGAACTGAATCTAAAATGATTTTCACTAAATAAATTAAAATATCTTTATATCAAGAATAGTTTCTGTGCTTGTTAAAGACTATTCTTCATAGCAGAAACACAAAAATGAGTTCAAATGGAGCATGCCCGAATAAGTTAACATAATTAGAATCAGAATCGGGTTTAATATCATTGACATATGTCGTAGCATTTGGTGTTTTGTGGCAGCAGTACAGTGCAATGCATAAAAACTATATTTTAGAGTAATTTATATATAGAGAGCAAAAATAGTAAGATGGTGTACATGGGTGGTTTATTGACCATTTAGAAATCTGATGGTGGAGGCAAAGAAGCTGTTCCTAAAACATAGAGTGTACATCTTCAGGCTGCTGTACCACCTCCCTGATCGTAGCAATGAGAAGAGTGATGCGGTCCTCAACGATGGATTCTGCCTTTTTGAGGCGTTGCCTTTTGAAGATATCCTGGATGCTGGGGAGGCTACTGCCTATGATGGAGCCGGCTGTGTCTACAACCTTCTGCAGATTTTTCTGACTCTGTGCACTGGACCCTCCATTAGAGTGCTCTCCATGGTACTTCTGTAGAAATTTGCCAGAGTGTTTGGTGACCTACCAGGTCCCCTCAAATCCTCATGAAATATACCTGCTGACATTCCTTCTATGTAATTGCATCAATATGCTGGGCTTAGGAAAGTCTTCAGAAAGGTTGCCAACCAGTAACTTGAAACTGCTCACCTTTTCCACTGCCAATCCCTCGATGAGAACTGTTGCTTGTTCCCTTGATTTCTCCTTGCTGAAGTCCACAATCAGTTCCTTGGTCATGCTGACTTTCAGTGCCAACTTATTGTTGCACATTGCTGTATGCCTCCTTGTCACCATTTGAGACTCTGCCAACAACAGTTGTGTCATTGGCAAATTTATAGATGTGCCTAGCCATGCAGTAATGGGTGTAGACAGAATATAGCAGTGGGTTAAACAGGCACCTTCGAGGTGTGCTAGTGTTGATTGTCAGCGAGGAGATATACAGAGCATACAGATATATAAGTTTTGAAGCTTATTGATTCGTACTGAGGAGATGATGGTGGTGAATGCTGAGCTGTAATCAATAAACAGCAGCCTGACATAGGAGTTGTTGTTGTCCAGATGGTCCAAAGGCCAAGTGGGGAGCTAGTGAGATTGCATCATATGCAGATCTATTGTAGTGGTAGGCAAACCACAGCGGGTCCAGGTCCTTGCTGCGGCAGAGGTTAATTCTGGCCATGAGCAACCTCTCAAAGCACTTCACCATCCTGCTCTTCTTGGGCTCTGGTATGAATTTCGACCTTTTGCAGCAGGTGAACACCTCTGACTGCAGCAGTGAGAGATCGAAGATGTCCTTGAACACAGTGTTCAAATAATAAGACAGTTTACTTTCTTGAAATTAAATCCAAACAAATGACTATTGCAAAATCATCTCCAGTCTGTTATCTACTTTATCATACTAAAAGTATTTCTTTCCTTATTGCATCAGGCTTTATAACTAATTGGAAACAGAAAATAGCCTTCATTGAAATGGACTGATGATGAATATAACATTTTCTTTGAAACCTATTACAACTTTAATACTAAAGTTGGCTGTATCCTTTGCTTGCACTGCCATCCATTTCTTTCAAGTTCCTCTTTAAAATAGATTCTTGGGGAAAGAAAATGTGCCCTTTTTACTGACCATGCCCTCTTATTTACCTTACTCACAACACCTGTAAACAGGTAAAACTGCAACTTGCTTCCACTTCCACTCCCTTTTTAGGCACTGCAAGTTTATGCTTAAATGGTAGACCATGAGACCATAAGCCAGAGGAGTAGAATTAGGCTATTCAGCCCACCGAGTCTGTTCTGCCATACCATCATTTTTTTACTTATTGTTCCTCTCAACCCCATTCTCCTGCCTTCTCCCTGTAACCTTTGACACCCTTACTAATCAAGAACCTATCAACCTCTGCTTTAAATATACCTAATGACTTGCATACCCTCAAATTCACCACCCTCTGGCTAAAGAAATTCCTCCCCATCCCTGTTCTAAAGGGATGTCCTTCTATATTGAGGCTGTGCCCTCTGGTCTTAGATTACTCCACGATAGGAAATATTCTCTCCACATCCACTCTATCCAGGTGTTTCAGTATTAGATAGGTTTCAATGAGACAATGCACCCCCCCCCGCCCCGCCAATTCTTCTAATCTCAAGCAAGCACAACCCCAGATCCATCAAACACTCCTCATACATTAACCTTTTCATTCCTGGGATCATTCTCATGTACCTCCTCTAGACCCTCTCCAATGCCTACACATCCTTTCTTAAATAAGGGCCCCAAAATTGCTCCCAATACTCCAGGTGCAGTCTGACCAATGCCTTATAAATCCTCAGCGTTAAATCTTGCTTGTGTATTCTTGTCCTCTTAAAATGAATGCCAACATTGCATTTGCCTTCCTTACCACTGACTCGACCTTCAAGTTAACCTTTTAGGGATCCTGCATGAAGACTCCGAAGTCCTTCTGCATCTCTGATTTCTGAATTTGGTCCCCATTTAGAAAATTGTCTACATCTTTATTCCTTCTACCAACATGCATGTCCAATCTGCCATTTCTTGATCCTTTCTCCCAATCTGTCCTTCTGTAGACCCCCTGCTTCTCAACTCCACCTGCCTCTCCACTTATTTTTGCATTGCCCGCAAACTTGACCACAAAGCCATCAATTCCATCACCCAAATCATTGACTTATAATATGAGAAGAAACCACAGTTGGACAATCACTCTAAAATTGTAGAGGCACAGATTCCTCAATCCAATTACAGAGACAACAGGTCAAAGAGTGAAGTTTCAAGCTTACGGGCACAACAGTAGTTGAACTCCCAACAGAGTAAATGCTCTTCAAAAGGTTTTTCCTTGTTTCGTAGGCAGAATCAGAATCAGGCTTAATATCACTGGTATATCCACCAGAAATGCTCTCCCACAAACATCGGCAGGAAATGTCCACCTCACATGATTTGTACCAGCAGGCCAACCTCCAGAGCACCGTATAATATCAAAAGCTGTAAGCATTCTGCAGGTTGCTTGTGATTGGAAAATGGACGTGGACTTGGGAAAAAAGCTTGTGTTTCCCCCAGACATTGCAACTACAACACTCTGGCCAGACATGGTCCTGTGGTCCACAACAGCCAAGCTGGCATATGTTGTGGAATTGACAGTACCATGGGAAGATGGTGTCGAAGAAGCTTATGAGAGGAAAAAGACCAAGTACTCTGAACTAGCAACTGAAGCTGCTCAGAATGGCTGGAAGACCAAGATTTTCCCTGTAGAAGTGGGATGCAGGGGATTCGTTGCTACATCCATGACCAGTCTATTGAAGAAGATGGGGGTGAGGGGTCACTCCCTCCAACAAGCAATCAAGTCCTTGTCAAACGCAGCAGAAGGAAGCAGCAATTGGATTTGGATTAAAAGGAAAGACAACAACTGGGCTACAAGATGAAGACAGGAGGGTATGGAACTGAGGGGGGTGTATCTGGGACACCAGGTAGCACTGCTGAGCCCCCTGGAGACGTTGTGGGCTTATCAACGAAACGTCAAAGAAGGAGGGTGCCCACCTGATGATCCTGATGACGTACCTACCCTCCCTCCTTGCCACCACTCCAAGCCCACTGCCAACATCGAGAGTGCCAACTTACCATAGGGATTGAAACATCAAGTCCTAGTAGCTCTACTCATGAAATTTATTGTTTTGTGGCAGCAGTACATTGCAATACATAATAAAAAACTATCAGTTACAATAAGAAATATATTTTAAATAATTAAATTAAATCAGTAATGCAAACTAGAGAGCAAAAAAAGGAAAAAAGAGTTGAGCTGGTATACATGGGTTCATTTTGCGCTCAGAAATATGATGGAAGAAAGGAAGAAACTGTTCCTAAAACATTGAGTGTGTGTCTACAGACTCCTGTATCTCCTCCATGATGGTAACAATGAGAAGAGGGCATGTCCTAAGTGATGAGGGTTCTTAATGCCACCTTTTTGAGGCATTGCCTTCTGAAGATGCCCCAGTGGTGGGGAGGCTACTGCCCATGATGGAGCTGGTTGAGTTCACTACTTTATGCAGCTTTTTCCAGTCCTGTGCAGTGCCCCCTTCATACCAGATGGTGAAGCAACCAGTTAGAATGCTCTCCACAGTACATCTGTAGAAATTTGCGGGAGTCTTCAGTATCACGCCAAGCCATGCCTTCTTTATAATTGCATCAAAATGAGAACCCCCATGCAAGTGTTAAATAGGGACAAAAATGAGATTTATCTTCACATCATTTTGCCCAAATAATGCTCTACCATAAAGACTAAGTAAGCAAAGAAGCCACAATTCATATAGCACACTATTCACACCACAAAGGAAGTCAAGACCATTACATCTGCTGTGATTGTCATTTTCTGCAACACTAATCCAAAACCATCCATTACCTCCCACATATTATCCTCTCAATCAGAAACTTTGAAACTTCTCCTCAATAAAATGTGTTGCTCACTTTGAAATACTACCTGTGGCATTGTTATATGAATTCTAGCACCTTCCTGCATAAAGACATTCCTGTTTACCTTTCTACAGTTTCAATGACAACCTTAAATGATCAGCATTTGATATAGATTTCCCAAGCAAATTAAGTTACTCACACAATCTATGTAATTGAAGATTTAGGATGGTGTTTTGTTACCTTTCCTGGTGTGGCACTTTTATTGGCATACTTTGGCAGGCATAAAACTGAAGCACACCCCTTGTAATTGCAAGACTATATGTTTTGTTAGTGAAGTGTCATGAAAGTCATCCGAATCTCAAAGTGCTTGAATAAATATATGCCATAGGCAAAAGGACTGTCATTGAATGTCTGGAAACTCACCCTTCACTAACAAGCTGAAGCAGAATTCCACGCACCAAAATTTTCACCAATAAAAGTTATAAAGATCACCAAGCTCACAATGCCTGAACTAGCAAAAAGCAGTTACGGGGTTGAGAATTATGCAGACTGAACAATGGATGAGTGTCACAGAGCAAAGTCTCTTACCAGCAGCATACAAAATAGTAAAGTAATCAGCACTAGCATTGTGGATTGGATTGGAATAACAGTAAAACATTGTGAAGCAGTGAAAAAACATCAGAGTCATTGACTGTAAAATTGGCCTGTATAGCACAAATGTCAATTTGCTTCTGATTTCATCTACAAAAAAGCAGGCAGCTTTGTTTTGTGCACCATTCAGAAGTTTGGTCAGTCCAGTAAGTTATCTATCACTCATGTAGACTGAGCAAATATTGAAGTCAGTTGTCACTTGATGCCTTCGGGCAAAATGAACTTTGGCCATCCATCTACTGCCACATGTTAAGCACCCGTATAGAATTTGCTATTTATGAGGAAAAGCTCATTATCCCACTTGCCCTATTTAAAAAGATCTTCAAAAGGTTCACTGGCAAATAAGGGAAAGAATGTTGCACATTTTCTAATTTTATTTTTTAAGTTTCAGAAGTCTCAGGGGCATGGCTTAAGATATGCTTACATGGGCTAACATACTTGACTTAATAGTAAGGAATTTGGAAAAAAAGATTAAAATCAACTAGACTTAGTTTGTCAGAAACACTTACCTGGTTCAATAATTTCCTTCAGAGGAGGAAATTTGCTGCCCTTATCTGAATGGACCTTCATACAGCATCAGAACTATTCCTTTTGGTTGACACATAAGTGTCCCCTATAATGGCCAAACAAACCACCCACTTGTACCATTACTGCTATTTCAGGCAAGGGATGAGTAAAACTGGACAAACCGGCTGACATTGAAGTAAGCACCAAATTTGGGCTCAACAAAGCTATACCCAGCCCAGTGGACTTAGCAAAGTTTGGTGTCTAAACTGGAAGAGAAGTCCTCTCTGGCCATGCAAAAGCTTCACATAGTTATATTTACAGTCAATGGGCCAGACATGTCCATCATAATCATTGGATGTTTCTTGTCCCACTGGCAGGACAGACTTACTAGATCTGATGGCACAGACAGGGGTGAGTGTATGTCTTTGAAAACATACCAAGTTTTCCCGAACCAGAAGTCATGGATGAACCAGGAGATTTGTAGTCTGCCCAGGGCTAGATCTGTAGCATTCAAAACTGGTGATCCAGAACCGTACAAGAAATCCAGGTGCAACCTACAGAATGCCATAATGAGAGCATAGAGGCAATTCTATGTGAAATTGGAGAAACAATTGGAACACACAGCTGTGGCATGATCTACATGCCATTTCTTCCACTCAGCATAAACGGCAGTGATGCTTCACTCCCTGATGTACTCAACTCCTTTTATCCACACTTTGAAAGGAAGAGTCACACTAGTGAAAATCCATACAGCTTCCAGTGACCCTGTGACCTCTGTCTTGGAGGGTGACGTCAAGACATCTCTCAAGCAGGTGAATCCTCAGAAGGTGTAAGGTCCCAAAGATGTACCTGGCTGGGTACTGAAAACTCTGCCAACCAAATGGCCGGTGTGCGCAAAGATATCCTCAACCTCTCACTGCTGCGGTGTGGGGCTCTCAGCTGCTTCAAAAGGGCATCAATCATGCCTATGATTATGGAGAGCTGCTTCAATGACTATTGCCTTGTAGAACTCACATCTACCACTGTGAAACGCTTTGAGAGGTTGGTTATGGCTAGAATTAATTCCCGACCTACAGTGAAGAGCATACTGACTGGTTACATCACTACCTGATTTAGATGCTCCAATACACAAGTTATCAAGAGACTGCAGAGGCTTGTTAATTTGGCCAGCTCAACCATCCCCACTGCTGAGGCATCTTAAAGAGGAGGTGACATTTATTACTAAAGACCCTCACCATCCAAGGCCTCTTCTCATTGCTACCATCAGGGAGAAAGTATTAGGATCTGAATATCCACACTCAATGATTCAGCAACAGCTGAATATTCCATGAACCTATGAACACTACTTTTTAATGCGCTATTTATTTATTTTGTAATTTATAGTAATTTTATGTATGCCTTTGCACTATACTGCTGCTGCAAAACAACCAATTTCACGCATTAACTCCTCTCAGGCTTCCAGCTGGGTCTAGGTGTCGATCTTAACCGACGTTTCAATGACAAACTCCGCAAACTTCATCAGGGATGATGCCTAGGCATGTCTAGTCTGGTGGTATATATACTCAACTCCTATCATCCTTCCCTCCTGATTGGTTAGTCCTCAACCAATCAGGATTCGGGTTAAAATCATATTCCAGTTCTTACTTAGAGCGAGACCTTTCACTTTGTTGAAATTCTTATTCTCTAGTCTTATCTCAATGGCTTCCTTCACCAGGCTGTCCCAAAAGCAATTATTGAGGACTAACCGGGCAGGAGGGACAGACGACATATTCCACTGGACCAGACATCCCTAGGCATCATCCCTGATGAAGGTAGCAGAGTTTGTCATCAAAACATCAGTTAAAATTGACATTTGGATCTGGCTGGAAGCCCGAGAAGAGTTTATGCGTCATATATGCCAGGAATGTACTGGATCCTTTTTAACCAATTTCACACCATGTAAGACAGTGATGCGAAACCTGATTCTGATTCAGGAAAATCAATTAACATTATGTCAAAATGCATTTATGCCCCATGTTAATTGATGGTATAGCTTGAAATTAGTGTATCTTTTGGATCTTGAACAACGGTACAAGCCTAATATTATGCAATGAACCTATAGAAACCCCAGACATCTAAATAAAGAAAAGATCAAAACATTGATTATTTCATTTAGATAATAAAATGTATATATATTATCTTATAGTCAGAGTAAAACCCTTCATATGCTTGATAACATGAACTGGATTGTGAGCCTTAGTGATAACATAAGATTTGAAATGCAGCATGTGGAAGTTGCCCAGGAAACAGCCAAACATCTAGGAGTTTCCTGGCACTTCATTACTGAACAGATCTTATTGTCACATACAGTTACATGTCCAGGACCACCCAATGTTATCCAGTTCTTCAGTGCTGCCAGATCTTTTGTATCAATTGGTTTGATCATACAAAGATCAACAGTCTGTCGAATATAAATCTATGAAATTTGTATGTTGTCATTTTGTTGGTGTAAAGAATGCATTGAGCTGGAAGACTATCAGAATTTAATGCTTCTGTTTTCTTTATGTTCTATTTTTGAACTCCAGTCAATTCAGGAGATGGAATAGACTACAGCCAGCAGAAAAGAGAAAATATTGGAGATCTAATTCAGGAGACTCTGGAGATCTTTGAGCTGTATGGAGGAGAAGATGCCTTCATTAACATCAAGTACATGATTCCAACGTATGAGTCATGCATTTATAATTGAACTAAATAAACCAGTTGAAGAAGTATGCTGCATTAATTTATGTAACTGGGAATTTTGTAAATGCAAATGCATCAATTACACCATAAAATTAACTATAATTGTGTTCTTGTTTTCTTGATTATTCTTTAATACATCCCCCTCTGCATTGCATGTATGAATTTAAACTGCCACTGGACACAAACCTCAATCTTTCTGAATAATAAAACTATTTACTTACATACCTGAATGATTGCTACTCTCTTTAGCTCATGATCAAGCTGATGTCATAGTCTAAAAATGTAAATTATTTATTAGGTGAATAGAAACATACTTACTTTAGAAATTACCTAGGGTTACCTATAGTCCTCTATTTTTATAAGCTCCATGTACCTATCCAGGAGACTCTGAAAAGACCCAATCAGGTCCGCCTCCACCACTGTCGCCAGCAGCCCATTCCACGCATTCACCACTCTATGTAAAAAACTGACATGTCCTCTGTATGTACTTCCAAGCACCTTAAAACTGTGCCTTCTCATGTTAGCCATTTCAGCCTCTGACTATCCACACAATGAATGCCTCTCATCATCTTAATACACCTCCATCAGGTCACCTCTCATCCTCTGCAGCTCCAAGGAGAAAAGGCCGAGTTCACTCCTCAACCTTTTCTCATAAGGCATGCTCCCAATCCAGGCATATGGCCCCTTCTGGCTCTCCTAATTTCAATCTTAAACTCCTTCCTACCAGCCTTATAATCTTCTAGATCTCTATCATTGCCTAGTTTTTCGAACCTTTCATAAGCTTTTCTTTCCTTTTTGACTAGATTTTCAACAGCCTTTTCAACAGCCATCCCTTCCCTGTCTCATTGGAATGTACCTATGCAGAACCCCACGCAAATATCCCCTGAACATTTGCCACATTTCTACCGTATATTTCCCTGAGAACATCTGTTCCCAATTTATGCTCCCAAGTTCCTGCCTGATAGCTTCATATTTCCCCTTACTCCAGTTAAGTGCTTTCCAAACTTGTCAGTTCCTATCATTCTCCGATGCTATGGTAAAGGAGATAGAATTGTGATCACTATCTCCAAAATGCTCTCCCACTGAGAGACCTGACACCTGATCAGGTTCATTTCCAAATACCAGATCAAGTACAGCCTCGCCTCTTGTAGGCTTATCTACATATTGTGTCAGGATACCTTCCTTAACACACCTAACAAACTCCACTCCATCTAAACCCCTGCGCTAAGGAGATGCCAATCAATATCTAGGAAATTAAAATCTCCCACCACGACCACCCTGTTATTATTACATCTTTCCAGAATCTGTCTCTCTATCTGCTCCTCGATATTCCTGTTACTATTGGGTGGTCTATAAAAAACACTCAGTAGAGTTATTGACCCCTTCCTGTTTTAAACTTCCACCCACAGAGACTCAGTAAATAATCCTTCCATGTCTTTCTCCTTTTCTGCAGCCGTTACACCATCTCTGATCAACAGTGCCATGCCCCCACCTCTTTTGGCTCCCTCCCTGTCCGTTCTGAAACATATAAAGCCTGGCACTCTAAGTAACCATTCCTGCCCCGAGCCATCCAAGTCTCTGTAATGGGCACAACATCATAGCTCCAAGTACTGATCCAGGGCTCTAAGCTCATCTGCTTTGTTCATGATGCTTCTTTCATTAAAATAGACACATCTCAAACCATTGGTCTGAGTGTATCCCTTCTCTATCACCTGCCTATCCTCCCTGTCGCTCTATTTGTGAGCCAACCACCCCTTCCTCTGTCTCTTCAGTTCGGTTCCCACCCCCCCCAGCAATTCTAGTTTAAACTCACCCAATAGCCTTAGCAAACCTCCCCACCAGGATATTGGTCCCCTTGGAGTCAAGTGCAATCCGTCCTTTTTGTACAGGTCACGCCTGCCCCAAAAGAGGTCCCAATGATCCAGAAATCTGAATCCCTGCCTCCTGCTCCAATCCCTCAGCCACACATTTATCCTCCACCTCACTCTATTCCTATACTCACTGTCGTGTGGCACAGGCAGTAATCCCGAGATTACTACCTTTGAGGTCCTGCTTCTCAACTTCCTTCCTAACTCCCTTTAGTCTGTTTTCAGGACTTCCTCCCTTTTCCTACCTATGTCGTTGGTACCAATACGTACCATGATCTCTGGATCCTCTCTATTGCTCCTCACTTTCCCTGACCAGATGAAGGTCATCGAGCTGCATCCCCAGTTCCCTAGCCCGGTCCCTAAGGAGTTGCAGCTCAACGCACCTGGCGCAGATGTAGTCGTCTGGGAGACTGGGAGTCTCACAGACTTCCCACATCTGACATCCACTACAGAACACCGGCCTCACAGACATACTTCATGTTTCTATTCCTCACGAGTAACTTACCTCGCCTCGACCTGATATTGCCGAATCCTGAATGAGCCAAAGCCCTAACACTCTGCCTCAGATCACTCTGTCGATGACTGCTCCCTTGAGTAGTAATCTGTTAAAAATTATAGTGGCTTTTCTGTACAAAGGAGGGATGATTTTGACTTGCTTATTAAAATATAACTATCTTCTTGTCATCATTAAGATTTTTGGGATAAAATGGAGATGACGGCTCTTAAAGGTAAAGCAAATACATTCAATCTCTCATTGGTGTAGAGGAGTATTTCTGTATTCCTGGTAGCATTGTGAAAAATACAATGTTTGGTAAATCAAAAAAATTGATGTGGTGGCTTAAATTTACTTGATCTGCTGCCTCTCCAAACTTACACCGTTCCTCCTTTCATTTTCAGTGGCATGCGTCATTCCTTCATTCTGACTCTACCAATGCTGTGTAAAGATTACACACTGGACAATCCTTGAAGCTCTCTGCCCTGTGACATCCCAAGATCTTCTATATTTTTACAAGGAAGCCCATTGTAAGATCAAGGAACAACACCTCATTTTTCATCCAGACACATTGCAGCCAGTAAAATTCTACAATGAAATCTCCAATTTTCCACCTTCTTTCAGTTTGCATTGCACCTGGCTACTCATACTTGTATTTCCTCTTCCCTTTTTGTTTAATGTGTATATTAAGGTCTGCTCACTTTACTTCATTAGGCCAAACTGTAACAATACAAGCAGACTTCACAACACTAGCAACACATTACGCAGGTAAAGGAGTTTATCCATTCAATGGCTGCCCTGTTTATCATTTCACCCTATCACAGACATGGTCTTTGCTCCATCCATTTCTTCCATCTTTATCCCCACCCAAACCTTCTCTGTTAGTGTATCAACTTTGTCTGGTTTCTGTTTCCACAGATGCTGATTAACTGACTGAGTTCTTCCAGCACTTCTATCTGTGTTTCCAATTCCAGCATCTGCTGTTTACTCTGTTTGCCATTTTCCTTGAATCATTTTGCTCTTCATCTTGATTCCAAACTGTTTGAGGTTCACTTCACACCTTCTGTCATTGGAAAAACTTTACTCTTATCTCAGAAATGCCGTTCTGATTGGGTGGATATCTTTGAGGAAATGGCTTAAGTGGGAAACTATTTTATAGAGTAATGATCAAAGGATGAGCTGCCTGTTTCTATCGCACTTCAGAGCATAATGGTAGCACTTTTGCTGCCTGAAGATTACGTGTTTAACTTAACTTCCAGAATGACTGTCCTGTGGAGTACTGAGGCAGTGCTGCCAAGGTCTACCGAATAAGACAGTAAGCAACACTGTCAACTGTTTCGGTAAAAGATCCAATCATATTATTTGATTAAGAGCATAAGTGCCCAAATTAACTTTAATCTCTCAATGATCATCTAAAACAATAGGTTCAATCTTTCAGTGCAAGGTTGCTAAACAGATATGTTCTGTATATATCCTGTGCAGGGACTTCATCAGCTGAAGTGCTTTGGGACATCCTGAAGTCATCAAAGGTGCTATACAAAAGTAAGCACCTTATAATGCATTTTCAGTCTGGCAAAACTGCTGTACCATTATTTTTCTGTGTTTTCTATATTAAAATAAATACTGACACTTGTTCCAATGTGGGAAATTTACAAAATATACTGTGGACAGCAACAAGTGAGGAATACAATCAATGGGCTTATGTAAGTATATAAATCACAGAGCATAGTTTAAGACTTTACTAGGGCCAAGGGACAAATATAATAGCATTAAACTCACAAGTTGACATCTACTACTTCTGTGTCACTGGAAAAAGTCTATTTCACCAAAATTGTTGTAACTAGGGAGGAGGAAAAGATTTGTGATACAATACCTGTTGAACAGAATGCGGGTAGAAATTTATTGGTTAGAGTTGTGGAAATACGTTTGTACAAGTACATTCAGGAATAACAGATTATTCCCTTTTAGAGTGTAATATTGTCTTCTCTCACATCAGTTGTCCATTCCTAGATGCCCTTGTAAAGGTGATACTGTTCAGGTTTATTGGCCTAGATTAAGCTGAAGTGAAACTTCTTGCAGTAGCATGTTCCATTATCCTTCTGATCAGAACATCATGCATCCTGCAAGTTGTTGGAAGGTTAAGGTAATACTGGTACAGGATGGGAAATGGGAAACTGGGAGCTTAGTGGCAGAAACAACAGCTTATCGCCTTAACAAATGAGATTTAGGGATTGAGAAAGATTTGAACATCAGAGGGTGAATTAGAATCTAATCAGGGATGAGGAAAAATAAATACGAAAGAAAGGTTTACTTAAAATAGAATAAACTGAAAAGCTGGGAAATCACAGAATTTACATTTTAAATTTTATACACTTGCCATAATTTGTAATTTATCAGAATAAGATTCTGCAATTTAATTTGTTCTTGTCTCAAGATGTTTGGCATTGCAGGAGTCATAATCTTGACATTGAGATGGGAGTGACAATTATTGTACAACTACAGCAAGTTATGAGAACTCAGATGGGTACTGTTAGTGAGCTGCAGTTTTCAAGCATAACAGCTGCAGAAGAATCTAGAGCTGGGGAGTGTAGAGGGGAATCCAGAACTAGGAGGTCTAGGAGGGGAACTTTGGCAGTCCTGCCAAAGGGTTTCAGCCCAAAATATCGACTGTACTCTTTTCCATAGATGCTGCCTGGCCTGCTGAATTCCTCCAGCATTTTGTGTGTGTTGCTCAGATTACCAGCATCTACAGATTTTCTCTTGTTTTAGGACTAGGAGAAACTGTTTCAGAATAAGGGGTTGCTCATTGGAGGTCATGAGCATTTTAATCCTTTAACCAAAGAGCAATGGAAACAGAGTCTTTGAATATGTCAAGGAACTGGAGCTGCAGTTCGATGACCTTCGACTCATAAGGGCAACAGAGGACGTGATAGATAGGAGCTAAAAGGAGATAGTCACCCCTAAGTTTCAGGAGGCAGGTAAATGGGTGACTGTCAGGAGAGGGAAGGGATATGGGCAGCCAGTACAGAGTACCCCTATAGCCATTCGACTCAATAATAGGTATACTATTTTGGATACTGTTGGTGCGGGGAGCCGCAGCAACCGGGTCTCTGGCACTGAGTCTGGTGGTGTGGTTCAGAAGGGAAGGTGGGAGAAGAGGACTGCAGTCGTGATAGGGATTTCATAGTTATAGCAGTAGACACGAGATTCTGTGAATACAATAGAGACACCCACATGGTATGTTGCTTCCCAGGTGCCAGGGTCAGGGATGTCTCAGATCAGGTCCACAAACTTCTAAAAGGTGTTGGGGGGGAGCAGCCAGAGGTCTTTGGCACCAATGACATAGGTAGGAAAAGTGAGGAGGTCCCAAAGAGAGTATTTAGGGAACTAGGTAGAAAGCTGAAAAGCAGAACCATCAGTGTAGCAACCTCTGGATTGCTGCCTGTGCCATGCGCCAGTGAGGGTAAGAATAGAATGACTTGGCAGATGAATGGATAGCTGAGAAACTAGTGCAGGGGGCAGTGTTTCAGATTTCTGGATCATTAGAACCTCTGCTGGGGAAGGTATGATCTATACAAAAGGGACGGGTTACACCTGAACTTAAGGGGGACCCATGTCCTTGCAGACAGGTTTGCTGGAGCTATTAGGGGTGGGGGGGGGGGTTAAACTAATTTGGCAGGCGGTGGGAACTAGAGTAATAGGGCTGAGGACAGGGCAGTTGTTTTACAAGCAGAGGCAGTGTGTAGTGAGACTGTCAGGAAGGACAGACTGATGATCGGGTGAACTTGCAGTCAGTGGGATGAGCTGCAGTGTAAAGGGAAGACAAAGTTGGAAAGGGTGACACCATTTTGGATTGTGTTTTGTGTAATGAACTGGATTTGATTAGGGAGCTTAAGGTAAAGGAATGCTTAGGAGGGAGTGTTAGAATTCACCCTACAATTTGAGAAAGAAAAGCTAAAGTCAGATGTATCAGTATTACAGTGGAGTAAAGGGAATTACAGAGTCATGAGAGAGGAGCTGGCCAAAGTTGACTGGAAGGGGACACTAGCAGGGATGATGGCAGAGCAGCAATGGTTGGAGTTTTTGGGAGGAATTCAGAAGGAGCAGGATAGGTACATCCCAAAGAAGAAGAAGCATTCTAAAGGCAGGATGACAAATCGTGGCTGACAAGGGAAGTTAATGCCAACATAAAAGAAAGAGAGAGGCCATATAATAGACCAAAAATTAATGGAAAGTTAGAGCATTTGGAAACTTATAAGAACTAACAGAGAGCAACTAAAATGCTGTAAGGGGAGAAAAAGCTGAAATATGAAGGTAAGCTAGCCAACAGTATCAAAGAGAATGCCAGAAGTTTTTTCAGATATATAAAGAGTAAAAGAAGGGCGAGAGTAGATATTGGACTGCTGGAAAGGCAGTAATGGGAAACGGGGAAATAGTAGATAAACTGACTATGTATTTCACATTATTCTTCACTGTGGAAGGCATTGGCAGTATTCCGGAAGTTCAAGAGTGTCAGGGGCAGAAGAGGTGCTTGCAGGTGCTTGAGAAATTGAAAAATCTGAAGTTAGATAATTCTCCTGGATCAGATGAACTACACCCCAGGTTTCTGAAAGAGGTATTTGAAGAGATTGTGAGGGCATTAGTAAAGGTCTTTCAAGAATCACTACATTCTGGCATGGTTCAGGACTGGAAAATTGCAAATATCACCCCACTCTTCAAGAAGGAAGGGTAGCTTCCCAGTGGTTGGGAAGATGGTGGACTTGGTTGTTAAGGATGTGATTTTGGGGTACTTGGAGGCACATGATAAAATAAGCCAAAATCAACCTGATTTCCTCGTGGGAAAATCTTGAGAGGCAAATCTGTTGGAATTCATGGAGGAAATAACAGGCAAAATGGACACAGGAAGATCAGTGCATGTTGTGAACTTGGATATTCAGAAGACCTTTGACTAGATTTAGGATGGTACTACTGAAGTTCAGCGACAATTTGCTGGTGGCCAATGAAACAAAGACAGCAACTAAAAACTTTGCTATTCACACTTTTTCTGGTAAACAATCGCTGCCAACAGCTTTCCTATCAGAGTTGAGCTGAATCACATGTACGACCTAGCATTTTTGTGGTGTGCGATGAGGTCTCAGAAAGGCAAGATGTTTGCAGCATGTCCAGGTCGTAGATGCTGAAGTGGACTTGGATGCAGTTTGATGTGGTACAGGCAAGGCAGAGGCAAGGTAAGATCGAGGTTTGGTCAATTTAAGAACCGAGCCGAATTGGAAAGGTTGGGTACTGGCCAAGATGAAGTGGCGGAGCCCGTGCCCAAGGGTGTATCGAAGTAGCAGAGAGTAAAGAACAATCTGAGGTTTGAATGACTTAAACGTTGAGCAAGTTTAAATTGGTCAAGGTGTCGGGGTCGGAGATGAGGGACGGTCCAGTTTGGCTGGCTGTTCTGCGGGTTTGCTCATCTGTGTGCTGGGCTGAGGCTGTGGTCTGCGACTAGTGGACTTCTAGATCAGCGGCAGTGAGCTGGCTTCCTGAACTTCAGTTCTTAATGCTGTTTGCTTGCTTTTATTGTTTGCATGGTTCTTTTTCTCTTTGGGTGTTTGATGGTCTTCTTTTGATTATGGCTGCCTGTAAGGAGACGAATCTCAATGTTGTGTAAACTATATGTACTTTGATAATAAATGTACTTTGAACTTTGACAAGGTGCTGATCATGAGGCTGTTTAACAAGATAAGAGCCCATGGTCTTTCAGGAAAGTTACTAGCATGGGTAGAGCATTGGCTGATTGACAGGAGGCAAATAAAGGGGGCCTTTTCTGATTCGACGCCAGTGACAAGTGGTGCTCTGCAGGGCTGAGTATTGTGACCACATCTTTTCCCCAATATATCAACAGTTTGGATGACGATATTAATAGCTTTGCGGCCAAGCTTGCAGATGATACAAGGATAGCTGGAGGGGCAGGTAGTGTTAAGGAAGCAGGGATGTGGCTGAAGGACTTAGATTAGGAGAACAAGCAAAGAAATGTCAAATGGAATACAGTGTCAGGAAATGTATGGTCATGCACTTTGGTAGAAGGAATAAAAGCATAGACTATTTTCTAAGATGGGAGAAGTTGAGAAATCCGATGTGCAAAAGGACTTGGGAGACCTTGTGCAGGATTCCCTAAAGGTTAATTTTCAGGTTGAGTCGTTGTTGAGGAAGTCAAATGCAATATTAGTATTATGTCAAGAGGACTAGAATGCATTATAAAAGCAAGGATGTAATGCTGAGGCTCTGGTGAGCCTTCACTTGCAGGATTGTGAACAGTTTTGGGCCCCTTATTTAAGAAACGATGTGCTGACATCGGAGAAAGTTCAGAGGAGTTTCATGAGAATGATTCCGGGAATGAAAGGCTTATTGTCTGAGGAGTGATTGACGGATCTGGGCCTTTATTTGCCGGAATTTAGAAGAATTGGGGGGGAGGATCCAATCGAATGTTGAAAGAACTAGATAGAGTGGATGTGGAGAGAGTGTTTCCTGTGGTGGGGGAGTCTAGGACCAGAGGGCACAGCCTCAGAATAGAGGGACGTCCAGTAAGAATGGAGATGAGGAGGAATTTCTTTAGGCAGAGGGTTGAGAATGTGGAGGCCAGATGACTGGGTCTTTTTAAGGTATAGGTTGAGAGGTTCTTGATTAGTCAGGGCATGAAAGCAGGAGAATGGGAAATCAGCCATAATGAAATGGTGGAGCAGGCTTGATGGGCCAACTGACCTAATTCTGCTCCTATGTCTTATGGAATATATTCAAGACTGAGACAGATAGATTTTTGGACTAGTTCCATGGGGAATAGGAGGGAAAGTAAATATGAGGCCAAAATTAAATCGGTCATGATTTTATTGATTGTCAGAACAAGCTTACTAGGCCTTCTAGCCTGCTCCTGTTCCTTACTTCCTTATGCCACAAATCACCCAGAAACTTGTGCTGATTTATACTTCCTGGGCAATTCCTCCTTCACTGCAAATTGACTATTGATTTATAGAATTGTGATGATGAATGTTGTTAATTTTGGTATAAACTTGGTAATAAAATCTAGCTGAGTAGTTGCATCTTATTTGCATCTTAATCAGGATTAATTGATGGCAAGGATAATCCCAGTGTTATATGGAGATTGAGTAAGGGAAAAGAAGAAATAAAATCGGAAGGACCTGGGAAATAGAAACAGGAATGGTCCGTTTGGTTATGTACCCTGCTCTGAAGTTCAAGAAGTTTACTGCTGATTGTTTACCTCAGTGCCACTTTCTTATAGTAACCCCATATCTCTTCATTCCTAATCGTCCAAACATCTATCAATCTCTGTCTTGCACATATCTCAGTCCTCTAGGATATACAATTTCAAACTGTTACCAATCTTGGGCAATTAACATTTTTCTCCTGAGTGGCTGACAAGTTATTTTGAACAGTGACTTCTGGTTTGAGAAACATTCTCATGGAAACATTATCCCTGCATATGCCTTATAAAGGTTCAATAATACACCTTCTAATCCCTGCAGAGTACAGACTCAATCTGCATAACACCATTTCATGGGACAATCCTCTCATCCCAGGAACCTTCACTACACTTCCTCTTTCAAGTATGTCCTTTTCTTGACAGTGAGATTGGACCTGTTATTATATTCCAGCTGTGGTCTTGCCATATACAATTTCAGTAAGATCTTGTTACCTTTGTACTTGAATCTTCTTGCAATGAAGGCTAACATATTGTTGGTGTTCCTAATGGTTTTTGAACACTAACACCTTCAGTCTCTCATTATTTTTTTACAAAAATAAATGATTTCACATTTCAAAACAGGATATGCCTTTGCCATGTTCCTGCTCATTCACTTAGCCTGCCTACATCCATCTGAAGTCCCTCTGCATCCTTGCTTTGTATAATCAGCTAACTTGGACATGTTCCACTTAAATCCATCAATCAAATCAGTGATATATGTAGATTTTGGGTCCCCACCACAGAAAACTGCAGCATTCCATTAGCTACAGCCATTCAGCCCAAAAATTATCACCCTATTACTACTCGGTCCTCTTGCCTTGCAGTGTCTAACCTCAATACTTGTAGTTTCCAACATCCTCCCAGTATCTTATCCTCAATTCTTGTGCTCTAATTTTGTGTAGTAATTTCTTACGTCTCTTCTGTTATGTCTTTCTGAAAAGCATCCTAATATATCTCATCCATTGGTTCCTCTAAATCTATTCTGTTAGTTACAACCTTAAGGAAACTTTTAACTGATTTGTCAAATATGACTTCACTTTTGTAAACCCATGTTGATGCTGCCCAAACTTGTTATTATTTTCTAAGTGTCCTGTTACCAGTTTCTGGATAATAGACTGATACATTTTTCTGTGACTAATACCAGGCTAATTGGTCTGCAGGTCCATGTTTCTTCTCTCCTTTTGTGGGGTTATATTTCCTACCTTCCATTCTGTAAAAGGTTGGGCACATCTGTGGAGATAAAGAATGTTGAGAAGAGGACCATCAAATTATTCTTTTTAAGCCCATAAAATAGCGGAACAAAATCAGGCCCATTAAGTCTGCTCCTCCATTTGATCATGGCACCTCTATTTTCTCTCTTAAACCCATTCTCCTGCTTTCTCCCCAAAACCTTTGATGCCTTTACTAATGAAAAACCTATCAACCTCCGCTTGAGATAAACCCAATGACTTGGCTTCCACAGCCATCTGTGGCAATGAATTCCACAGATTCACCACCCTCTGGATAGAGAAATTCCTCTTCATCTCTGTTCTAAAGGGGCGTACTTGTATTATGAGCTGTGCCCTCTGGTCCTAGACTCTCCCAGTAACTGAAACATCCTCTGTATGTCCACTCTATCTAGACCTTTCGATAATCAGTTGGTTTCAGTGAGGTTCCTCATCATTCTTCTAAACTTCATCACATGCATCCATCAAACACTTTTCATACGTTAACCCTTTATTTCTGAGATCATTCTCGTAAACCTCCCTAGACCCTCATCAATACCAGTGCATCTTAGATATGTGGCCCAAAACTACTCTGAAAACTCCACATGTGGTTTGACTAATACTTGATAGAGCCTCGGCCTTACATCTTTGCTTTTACATTCTCATCCCCTCGAAATGAGTGCTTAGATTGTATTTGCCTTCCTTTTTTCTGACACAATCTATAAGTTAACCTTTAAGGAATCCTGCTCTATTTTCCCAAGTCCCTTTGCACCTCTATTTCTGAATTTGCTCCCCATTTAGAAAATGCACCTTTATTTCTTCAACTAAAGTGCATGACCATATGCTTCCCTACATTGTATTCCATTTGCCACTTCCTTGCCCATTCTTATAATCTATCCAAATCCTTCTGCAGATTCCCTGCTTCCTTAACACTACATACCCTTCCACTTACCTTTGCAAACTTATCTGCAAACCCGGCCACAAGGGTATCAATCCCGTCATCCAGATCATTAGTACACAAGGTGAAAAGCAGTGGACTCAACACCAACACCTGCAGAACACCACTAGTCACAGGCAGCCAACCAGAAAAGGCCCACTTTATTCCCACTCTTTGCCTCCCACCAGCCAGCCAAATTTCTGTCCATGCTAGTACCATTCCTGTAGTACCATGGTTTCATATCAGCATCATGTGTGGCATCTTGTCAAAGGTCTTCTGAAAGTAAACGAGATCCATTGACTCTCCTTTGTCAATCCTGCTTGTTATTTCCTCAAAGAATTCTAACTGATTTGTCAGGTAAAAATTCCTTCTCAGAAAACCATACTGACTTTGGCCTATTTTTACCCCAAAACTTCATCTTTAATAAAGCACTCTAACATCTTGACAAACCATTAAAGTTAGGCTAACTAGTTAAATTTCCTGTCCTTTGTTTTCCACCTTTCTTTAAGAACGGAGTGATGTTTGCAATTCTCCAGTCCTCCGGAACCATTCCAGTATCTGGTGATTCTTGAAATATCATTACTAGCACCTCCACAATCTCTTCAGCCACCTCTTTCAGATTCCTGGGATGTAACCGATCTGGTCCAGGTGATCTATCTACCTTCAGACCTTTCATCTTTTCAAGCACCTTCTCCTTAACAATAGAAACTACACTCACTTCTGTCCCCTGGAGCTCTTGAATTTCTGGCATGCTGTTGGTGTCTTCCACACAGGAGACCAATGCAAAACATTTATTCAGTTCTTCCACCATTTTATTGTTCCCCATTACTAAACTCCCCAGCATTATTTTCCAGCAGTCAAATGTCCACTCTTACCTCTTTTTATTTTTTATATATCTGAAAAACCTTTTGGTATCCTCCTTTATATTATTGGCTTGCTTACCTTTATATTTCATCTTTTCCCTCCTTATTGCCTTTTTAGTTGTCTTCTGTTGGTTTTTAAAAGCTTCCCAATCCTCTAACTTCCCATTAATTCTTGCTATATTGTATGCTCTCTCTTTCGCTTTTCCGCTGTCCTTGATTTCCCTTGTCAACCACGGTGGCCGCATCCTGCCGAAAGAATGCTGTTTCTTCTTTGGGATGAACCAACCCTGCATTTTCTGAACTTTTCCCAGAAGCTCCAGTTGCTGGTCTACCGCCATCCATGCCCTTCAAATCAACTTTGGCCAGCTCCTCAACTGTAATACTGATACATCCCGTTTCAGCTTCTGTCTTTCAAACTTCAGGGTGAATTCTATCATATCATGATCACTGCCTCCTCATGACTCCTTTGCCTTAAATTCCTTAATCAAATCTGCTTCATTAAACAGCATGCAGTCCAGGTTTGCTTTCCTATAGTGGGCTCAACCACAAGCTGCTCTAACAAGGCATCTCTTAGGCATTCTGCAAATTATCTCTCTTGGGATCCAGTACCAGCTGATTTTCCCAATCTACCTGCATATTGAAATCCCCCGTGATCATTTTAAATTGTCTTTTTCACAGATCTTTGCTATCTCCTATTATAATTTGTACCCCACATCATGGCTACTGTTCAAAAGCCTGCATATATTTCCCATAAGGGTTTTTATCCTTACAGTTTCTTAACTCTACCCACAAGGATTATTTATCTCTTGATCCTATGTCACTTCTTCTTAAGGATTTGATTTCATTTTTACCAACAGAGCCAACCCTCTGCCCACCTGCCTGTCCTTTTGATACAGTATATATCCTTGGATGTTTAGCTTCCGTTTGTGTGATGACCACAACATCATATCTGCCAATTTCTAACTGTGCTACAACATCAAATACAGTACCTTATTTCATACACTGTGTGCTTTCAAATATAACACCTTCAGTCCTGTATTCACTACCCTTCTTTTCAATTTTGTCTCCATGTTGCCTGAAGTTGAATTCTTATTCCTTTCTAAACTTTTTGTCTTACCCCTAATACTGATAGTTTCAGTAATCTCTGCTACACTCTCCTTCCTTTTCAATTTTTCCATATTTTTCCAAGCTGTTGAACCCACCCCCACCCTCACCCCCATTATTTAATTTAAAGCCCTAACCACTGCCATAATTAATCACTTCACCAGAACTCTAGTTCCAGCATGGTTCAGGTGGAAGCAATCCCATTGGAACAGCTCCCTCCTTCCCCAATACCGGTGTCAATGTCCCACAAATTCAAACCCACTCCTTCTGCACCAAACATTGAGCCACGCATTTAACTCTCTGATTTGTTTACCCGATACCAAGTTGTACGTGACCCGGGTTACAGTCCAGACATTACATTACCTTCCTGGTTCTGCATTTTAATTTATTTCCTAGCTGCTCAAATTCCCGCAGCAGAAGGTCTTTCCTAGTTCTTTCTGTGCAGTGGTATCCATGTGGATCATGACAGCTGGATCGTTCCCCACCCACTCCAATGTCTTTTGCAAGTCAGATAAGATATCCCAATCCTAGGCACCAGACAAAAAATCACAGCCTTTGGGACTTTTGGTCCTTCCAACAGAGAATTGTATCTATTCCCGTAACTATATTATCTACAATTTCAACTACATTTCTCTTCGCTCCCCCCTCTTGAATGACTCTCTGAACCAAGGTGTCACAGTCTAGTTGCTAATCCTTCCTATAGCCCCCACTCGTATTCTCACAGGGAGCAACAATATCAGACCTGTTGGGCAACCTCAAGGGCTGAGGCTCCTCCAGTGCTACCTCTTGGATCACCCTACCTGGCTTACTCACAGTTACACCCTCTTGTCCCTGGCCACAGCCAGAACTTGTAGTAGTTAATCCAATGGGTGTGACTTCCTCCTGAAGCCTAGTGTCCATTTAACTCTCTCCCGCCCCCGATGCGTCACAGTGTTTGAGGCTCAGATCAACCACTTTGAGCCTGAGTTCATGGAGCAGCCAACACTTGCTGCAGATGTGGTCATCAAGAAACTCAACTTGGGCTATCACCTCCCACATCATACAGCTACAACACTTCACCTGATCCTGCATTCTTACATCAAATTGTAAATACGTATCCTTTTAGCTAACTAATATAAATATAACCTAAACACAAAATACTCTACAGATGCTGGGGTCAAAGCAACACTCACAACACGCTGGAGGAACTCAGCAGGTCGGGCAGCATATGTGGAAATGATCAGTCAACGTTTCCACGGATGCCGCCCAACCTGCTGAGTTCCTCCAGCATGTTATAAAGATAACCTTACCCCTTCTTCACCTGTGCCTCCTTCCTGAAACCTTTCAAGCCAAAGTGTCAGACCTACACTGGCCCATTCATGCAATGACCTATTGAAAAGGTCCTCCAGGACCTGGACCCCTGCCTTTTATTGCCAAAGCCTCTTGAGCTTAACTCTGTCCAATCACACAATGGCCACTTCCACAATGGCCGTTCCACTTGAAACCTCACTTTCTTTTATTGGCTCAAGTGAAAGTCATTCAACAAAACTTTCTTTTTTCAATTGTTCTTGTTGTCGCACAGATCTCCTTTTTCTGAGGAAGGATCTCAGGTAATTTGATTGCCAAGCAAATGGGCTATTTTGCTTGGATGGGATTAAGCTTGTTAGAGTAGCACTCATCAGGCAAGTGTAAAATATTTCATCAGGCTGCTATCTTGAGCCTTGTAGAATGTGGAAAGACCATGTTGAAAGGTGAGTCACTCGCTGCAGGTTAACACATCTCCTGCATAGTCTTGTTGCCTTGGTATCTATGTGCTAGTGAATTGCAGGTTACAGTAAATTTCACCATCACCTGTAGTGGTTGAGTGAAAGAGAATTTGAAGATCAAGTCTTGAGATCTTCCAGAAAACTCTGTGATCCCACCCTCCCTATATGCTTCTGAGACCCACAGCAGGCACCTCAGGACGCTGGAAAAGTACCACCAATTCTCCAGGAGCACCGAATTCAGTGTCTTCTCCAAAGCACCTCCAGTATGGAGGCTGAAGTTGCTCAGTCTATTCTTGCCAGGGACAGAGACAGAGTGTCAAGGTTGTGCACAAAACCTCCTTGAAAAATGCAACATCCCCACTGAGTACTGGGAACCTTTTTCATGATCGTTATGATCTCATTAGCGATGGCGCTAAATGGCGACTCCTCTGCTTGCATCTTCGGAGACAGCTTTATTTCAATCTTTAATATCTTTACTTTTCCCTTTCAGTGTTCTTTTGAAGATCCTGACCTGGAGTTACATGCTGACTTTGGTTCTTTGCAGGAGATGGGACCGAGCCAGACTTAGGGTCTGGTTGTCCATCAGGACTGGTCATTTTTACGGCACGCCAAGGGTTCGGCCTGAGAGTCCGACTCGGATGTGGAAGCCTAAGATCTCAGGGCTGTGGAGATGGGTGGATTGAGGGTCAATTGCATGGCAGGAGACCCATATGTCATTGGGGGAGTCGGAAAATCCACTGCTATGTGCCCAAACACCCGGGATCTTTGTGATCTTTGGGAACAGAGCTCAGAAAAAGCGACTTAACGGACTTTTAACATAATAAACCAGCGAGTTGTTTGTTATTTCTCCTTGCTCACTGGGAAAACGGAGACACCTCCCTCTCCCTTATTAGGGAGAGAGAGAGAGAACCTGCTGTATGTTGAATACCGGGTGAAATGTGAAGTCTTTTGGGTAACTGTAAGTCTGTGTCTTTGCTGTTGCTTTTTTCACGCTTGAGTGCTCGGTGACGATGCTGATGCTTGTTTTTTTTGCCGGTGGGGGGAGGGGGTATTGTTGCTCGCTGCCGCAGGGAGGGGAGCTGGGGGGGGGACTTTGGGGTTCTTAGGTTTAACTGTCATTCATTCTTTGGGGCACTTCCCTGTTTTTGTGGATGTCTGTGAAGAAAAAGCATTCCAGGATGTATATTGGTATACATTTCTCTGATATTAAATTGAACCTTTGAACCTCAGAGAGGAGAAGCTGCATTCAGGGTGGCCTTGAAAGCTTTGAGTCCATGCATTGAGACCACAGAAAAGCTGTGCAAAGGCAGCGAAAGGAGTTCACCACCTCATATGTTGCAAGGCACCTTCTCTCCCACCTGAGGGATAGTCTGCTGTTTCCATGATCTATCACCCCTAAGAACTGACGAAACTGGAGTGGAAGCCAATTACCCTCTATGCAATGGGATTCCCTCAGAAGAGAAATGCATTTATTCCGGTGACCCAGGGTGCTTCTGGTCAATGGTGATCCTCCAGGATGCTTATGCCACTGCATGTCAAAGGAGGTGATGAGACCCTTTTGTTAGAGATAGTGTGTCACAGATATTATTTGTTACTTATTAACAATAGCTGAATGTTGTTCTTGCTGTATGCTGAGGAGCTGTGAATATGGTTGTTGCAATCATTAGAAAGCACTCCCACTTCTGACCATTTGCTATGGCATCTTTTGTGTTCCCATGAAGTGACAGACATAGAGTCATAGAGGTATACAACATGGAAGTAGGTCCTTCAGCACATCTATTTATACTAATCCTAGCTGAGGTCAGGATTGAAATCAAGCTTCTGGCACTGTGAGGCAGGAGCTCTTCCCACAGTGGCACTGTGCCTCCCTGTATGCATCCATCTGGAAGGGAGAGTGCAATGACCCCATCCTGTCAGAATGAAATTGAACTGCTGAATATTTCTTTTTAAGCTCCAGTGTTTTTTTATATTCCAAAGTGTTCATAAACATTTTTGTTTATTGTACTTAGTGCAGGACCGGCCCACCCAATCCACTAAGCCACATCGCCCAGCAATCCACCGATTTAACACCAGCCCAATCCCACCATAATTTACAATGACCAATTAACCCACCAACCGGAACATCTTTGGCCTGTGGGAGGAACCTGGAGCACCCGAAGGAGAACCACTCAGCTCACGGAAAGAATGTACAAACTCCTTACAGATGATAGTGGAATTGAACTCCAAACTCCAGAATGCCCCAAGCTGTAATAGTGTTGTGCTAACTGCTACACTACTGTGGCATCCTAATATATAGAACATTTCCAGAAAAGTCTTAGAAAATGTTTTCTTAAGTATATATATATCAGTTATTTTGGTATATGAGAAAAATAGTTGCATGAAGAGTTGATACACTGTATTTATTGTTTGTCTGCTTTATGTTTATTGGATTCAATAATCTTAATAAAGTCCATCAAGAGGCCCTGGACTGTTACTGGGTAAAAAGTTATGTTGGTTGGGTTAGTAAATTTAGATTCTGTATGAATAAGAATTCATACGTGCTGTACATGGACTAAAGAACTGGTTGTTCTTCTTGCTGCTTCAATATCAACCAAAGGGGTGGATGAATGCAAGAACACTTGGGGAAGCTGCCAACGTAATAAAGGACCTCTCCTACCCCAGTCATTCTCTTTTTTCCCCTCTCCCGTCAAGCAGAAGATTCAAAAACTTGAAAGCACATACCACCAAGCTCATGGACTGCTTCCTATCCCACTGTTCTATTTATTTAAAGATATACCGTTATGAGACTCTTGAACAGAACTTCAAATTTAAAGATTTCACCTCCCAAACTGCCTTGTCATGGTCCTTGCATCCTGCACTGCACTTTCCCTGGAAATGCAGCACCATATTCCGAATTCTGCTTTCAGTTTAATACCTCTGTGTACTAATGTATGGCATGACCTGCCTGCATGGCATGCAAACAAGAATTCTCACTGTGTCTTGGTACACATGACAAGTGTAAACCAATGCACCAAATATGATGTAAGTATCAGCAGGAATGGGCCATTTGGCCTTTCATTTCTATTCTGTCATTAAGTAAGATTGTAGGTGATCTTTTGTCTCCTTCCTGCCCGAACCTTGTTTCCCTGAGCTCTTTAATATCTAAAGACTTATCAAACCATCAATAGGCAACATCTGTGACTGAAAAGCCCTCCAAATATTCATGGCTCTTTGACATAGCATCTCTTCTGAAGAAGGAGTAGAGAATCTTCCTGTGGGATTTTGCCACCACAATAGTGGGTTGAAAGACTTAGGGTCTGGTTGTCCATCAGGGGCAGTGTAGGAGAGTGGTAGAGTGGTTGGGATGATGGGAGTAAAAATCCAAAGGAATATTTGTAGAATCTTTCAGCTTGTACAATGTAATGAAATGCGTTTGAAAAGCTTTGTGATTTGACTAATTACCACCCACCTCTCCACACTATCATTACCACCAAGAACAAATCTTCAATCCTTTTAATTACCCAACAAAGCTTGCCTTCATTGTTGCAAGGGATGTAAATAATAGATTTTGCTGCTAAAATAAGAATAAGGCTTTGCCACAGGAAACCTGGGTACATTTCCTCCAAATACTCCAACTATAAATAACGAGCCTCCACCACCTTCTCTGAGCCAGCACCACTTTAATTTCCATTATTCAGTTTCGAGAGGTCTCTCACTTCATCACAGACATCCATCCTTCTACCCCCGCTGTTCTCTGCAATGTAAAATATGTCTGATTTCTAACCTCTTACTGCTGACAAAAGTTTGTCAGTCATTTGCACTGCTTCTCTGCAAAGATGTTACCTGACCTGCTGAATATTTCAACATTTTCTGTTTATAATGTAGGGTAATGTAATTGGTGGAAATGACATAATTCACAACCACCATCTTGGAGTTAGGGTTCACTTTAAGAGACTGGACCAACGTGATAACATAATTAAGTAAAGTACTGTTACTCAACTTTATGTTCAGTGTTTGGAGTACAATGAATGAGTTATTACAGTTTTTCTTAAATATAAAACTGCTCACCCTGTTTTATTTGCGAAAACCTACATTGGTGACCCTGATGCACTGGGACGATTCCAGAGTTATTGACGTGTCAGCCAATGGGGTCGCTTTGAAACTGCCAGAGTTTTGGGAGGAGAATGTCATTGCTTGCTTTGTACAAGCCAAGTCCCAATTCGCACCGCAAGAAATCGCTGCCGATGACACCAAGTTCTACCACGTGGTGGTATCACTCAGCAACTCCATGGCTGCGATGGTAGTGAGTCTACTGGAACACCTGCCTAAACATGATAAATAGCGATCGTTGAACTCAGCTTTTGTAGACTTTTGGACTATTGGAGTCTGAGTGTGTCATACATTTGCTCTCCTTACCCAGCCTTGGTGATGCTATGCCGTTGGGGCTTGTGGACTACGTGCTGTCTCTCCTGGGAAATCACCGTCCTTGTTTTATTTTTAGCAAACTCTTCATGCAGCAAGTGCCTGATCAAGTTCACATAGTCCTCACTAATACACCAGTGATGGACTATAGGTAGCTTGCTAAAGTGGCTGATCGTCTACTTCTTTATCTACCTCAGTAAGCCTGGTCAGCAGGACCCCCATCATAAGATGCCAGCGGTAGCAAAGCAAATGACATAGGGTCTGTGCTTTTACCATGCTCGGTCTGATAGGGGTACTAGGAAGTGCCAACCGCCTTGCAGCTTCTACAGTGCCAGCACATCGGGACACCAGAGGTCTGTGAACACCGTGGGTTCCAGCTGCCAGTGTCGTCTACTGTTCATCAGAGACACCCTTTCAGAGAGACACTTCCTGTGTGACATGGGTGCTTAAGTGAGTGTGCTGCCACCATCGCCTATAGATGGGAAGGCAAAGAGCGACAAAACCTCGCCGGAGGCTGCCAACGGTAACAGGATCCAGACTTGTGGGACACAATGGGTAACATTCTGCTTCAGGGGGTGACGCTACACATGGGACTTTGACCTGGCTAAAGTGGCTAGACCTCTGCTCGGTGCGGATTTCCTGTGTGCCCAAGGACTATTAGTTGAACTTAACAACTGCCAACTTGTGGATGTCAAGGACTTTGGGTCATTACCCTGCTTCCCCAGTGAGTTCCCCACTACAGCTCTGTAAGTGAATGCATCACTGCATGTGACTTTACCTGATTGCTGGGCAAATTTCCAAACCTCATCAAGCCCACATTCTCTACTACAGTCAGAAGACATGCAGGCTGAGTACCACATTTCTACAACTGGCTCACCAGTCAATGCCCACACATATGGACTGGACCCAGAAAAGCTGGCAACTGTGAAGGCTGAGTTTGCTAGCGTGGAAAGACTTGGCACTGTATGCCAGTTGAATAGCTCCTGGGCTGCGCCCCTCCATATGGTCCCTAAGTCCTATGGTGGTTGCTGCGCATGTGACAATTACCAATGCCTTAACAAAGCCACCACCCCCCAATCGTTACCCAAGACTTTTCCACACGTTTAGCTGGAAAGTTAATTTTTTCAAAGTTGATCCAGTTAGGGGATACCATCAGCCTCTGTGCTTGGAGGACAACCCCAAAATGGCTATGATAACCCTGCGTGGCCTCTTTGAGTTTCTGCACGTCGCTTGGGCTGAAAAATGCAGCACAGACTTTCTAACGGCTGATGGACTCTGTATTAGGAGTCTTAGATTTTTTTTGTTTACCTGGATGACATACTTGTTGCCAGTGCATCCAAATATGAACATGTATCTCATCTCTGCTCACTTTTTTGAGCGCTTAAGGGTTGATTATTAACCCTGCTAAATGCCAGTTTTGGTTGTCAACCATTGGCTTTCTTGGCCATCACATCTCCTCAGAAAGTGCAAAAACCTTCCCATCAAAAGTAGCCCCTATTATGCATATCTGACTGCTCCACACTATTAAAAAACTACAGGAGTTTTTAGGTATGGTGAATTTCTATTACCGCTTCTTTCCATGAGCTGCTGAACTTATGCTCCCCATGCATAGTGCACTTAAAGGCAATAACCCTAATCATGTGTTTGACTGGTCAGCGGACATGACCAGGGCATTTTATGATATCAAACAAGTTCGTTGCAATGCAACCCCACTGGAGCATCTGCTCCCTAAAGCACCCATAGCCATTACTATTGACACCTCAGACTATGCTGTGGGTGCTATGCATAGTCTGAAGTGTCAGTAATAATGACTATATTATTAATGAGGCGTGTGGCAGCCGCTTGTCTTCTTCAGCTGGCAGTTCTGTCCCCATGAAACGAAGTACAGCACGTTTGACCGCGAGCTTCTTGATCACTATCTTGCTATCCGCCATTTTCATTTTCTTCGAGAGGTCGCCATTTCACAGCATCCGTTGACCCCAACACCTCGTGCACGTGATGGCCAAAATATCAGATCCTTGGTCTACAACACCAACTGGATTACATATCAAAATTCACAATTAATATACAACATATCAAGGGGAAAAATAATGCCGTGGCTGATTGCCTCTCATGGCCAGCCTTTGGGGTTGACCATGCCAGCATGACAGCCAACTAAGCTACTGACCTAGAAGTCCAGACTTCCCAAACAGCAGTCATGGGCCTGCGGTTAGCTGATATTAAGTTCAGGGAAGTGGGGAAGCTGGGAAGCCTGTGTAGGGCAATGTAATTGGTGGAAACATATACATAATTCACAATCACTGACATGAAGTTGGAGGTTCACTTTAAGAGGCTGGTTTGACGTGATGACATAATTATATTAAGTACTGTTACTTCAACTACTGCACAGAGTCTTATCACCTTCAAAAGTTTTCAGCTGACTCTGCCATAGTTGGATGCATCAGCAAGGGAGATGAGGCTGAGTACAGGGCTACAGTAGGAAACTTTGTCACATGGTGTGAGCAGAATTATCTGCAGCTTAATGTGAAAAAGACTAAGGAGCTGATGGTAGACCTGAGGAGAGCTAAGGTACCAGTGACCCCTGTTTCCATCCAAGGGGTCAGTGTGGACATGGTGGAGGATTACAAATACCAGGGGATACATATTGACAATAAACTGGACTGGTCAAAGAACACTGAGGCTGTCTACAAGATGGGTCAGAGCCGTTTCTATTTCCTGAGGAGACCGAGGTCCTTTAACATCTACCGGATGATGCTGAGGATGTTCTACGAGTTTGTGGTGGCCAGTGCTATCATGTTTGCTTTTGTGTGCTGGGGCAGCAGGCTGAGGGTAACAGACACCAACAGAATCAACAAACTCATCCGTAAGGCCAGTGATGTTGTGGGGATGGAACTGGACTCTGTCACGGTGGTGTCTGAAAAGAGGATGCTGTCCAAGTTGCATGCCATCTTGGTCAATGTCTCCCATCCACTACATAATGTACTGGGTGGGCACAGGGGTACATTCAGCCAGAGACTCATTCCACCGAGATGCAACACAGAGCGTCATAGGAAGTCATTCCTGCCTGTGGCCATCAAACTTTACAACTCCTCCCTTGGAGGGTCAGACACTCTGAGCCAATAGGCTGGTCCTGGACTTATTTCCTGGCATAATTTACATATTACTATTTAACTATTATGGCTCTATTACTATTTATTATTTCTGGTGCAACTGTAACGAAAACCAGTTTCCCCCGGGATCAATAAAGTATGACTATGACTATGTGCTTTGTGTTCAGTGATTGGAGTATAATAAATGAGTTGTTACTGTTTTTCGTAAACATAAAGTGCCTCATGTCATTTTATTTGCGAAAACCTACAATAATTCACACGGGAGCTTCGGTGATGACCTGCATCCTGTTGTCGAACCTTTGGAATTGAAGCAAAAAGATGGGACTATTTACTTATTTGAGTACCTTGAGCACATAATTCAGATTGTATATTTAATGTTATGGTTTTATAACTATTCCGTAAATTAAGTAAATGTCCTGCTTACTTGTTTGGACTCCATTATAGTTACATTGTTTTTACAGTTGTGGCAAATTTCAGGACAGGTCAGAATTTATATCAGGAGGACTATATTGCTGTAAAGCTTTGTTGAAGCAGAATGGATTTCTGCATTACCATCTGGAGCAGTAGTTAGAAGGAGGGATGGGTGAACTTGTGCCACTGCAGTCAATGAGCTATTAAATATTTCCTGCAGAATCTGCCCTTCTTGGAACAAGAATTGATGGCACAGCTTGGTTTGCATTACATGAAGGCCGAAAGCCTCGCCAGGGGGCTGTTCTTTTGGTTGTGCCATTGCATCAGTGCAATGCAAATATCACACATGGTGAATTTAGCTGATATCTGTGGCTTTGCCATGTGTAGCCACATAGAGGAACTGCCTGCTGAATAAAAGAAGGTCTTGGTAATTGCAGGATGTAAACCTTAACAGCTGGCTGGTTAGTGTCAGTAATTAGCCTGTGGCAACCAACAAGGGGCCATTGTCATAAAAGTTGAAGGCTGGTACAGCTGCTTTAATTACCATGATGGAACAGTTGTCATAGCAACATGAACTTGCGATGAATGAGCAGAGATGTCCAAAGTTACCTTGCGTAGTTGCAGTTGTGGGACTCACAGTTTCTTGGAGAGTTTGGTGTAGAACAGTGCAAATTTCACACACCTCAAGGAGGGCTGTGTCTGTCCCTTTGCCCTGGACATTAAACCCCCTGATGTAGAGATGCCATTACTGCTGTTTAAGGTTGGTGGGGAAGAGACAGAGGTTGCTGACAACAGGGGATGTTGGGAGACCCAGGAGAGGGAGTGACTGGGAGGATTGGGCCCATTGAAAAAGAAACCTTAAATTAATTGTGGAATTTGCAGTGACAGACTTCAGGAAATAAAGTTTAGTAATTCGAAATAAATTAAGGAAAGGTATACTCTGGTTTATCTTCAAATCATGAAGCTGATGGGAAAGATTCTTTCAAAGCCTGTGATCAGTAAATGAGGTCGATGATTTCTTCTGTAAGAGCTGCAGCATCACATTTTTTTTTGGGAGAGGGAAGGCGGTATGATGGTGGCATAAAATTGCACAAATTCTAAGTGTAGACATTAATCACTTGTGCATACTTGAGTAATGCAGCTAAGGAAATGAGAAGGGATCGGAGAAAATTTACGACACAGGAGATCATTTGATCCATCATATCTGTGCCAGTTGAAAAAAAACACTCAACCAAATCCCACTTTCCAGCTCCAGGTCCATGATCCTGCAGGTCACAGCACTTTCAGCACTCCTCCAAATATTATTTAAGTGTTCAGGGTTTCAGTCTCTGTCACCCCTTCAGTCAGCAGCTTTAAATCCACGTCCTCTTGATTTTGTCTGTTTACAAAGAGAAGTAGGTCCTTCCTATTTATTCTGTTTGAGTCTCCCATAAATTGATACATCTTAATTAAAGCTCCAAGGAAAACTCCTCTATGCCACCGCTTCTCGTCGCCCCAATTTTCCAGTGCATTAGCATAGTATTAAGCAGAGACAATAGAGGACAGGCTAATTTTTCTGAGATACAATATTCAGTGCCATGAGGGATCCATTAGTAAATCGACAAACTCACACAGAATTCATGGCAACCTTACCGCATTAGTAACCAGTCACATTGGTTATTCACTCAAGGTTCTCCTACAGGCAAGCATATTCATGAACCCAATAAATTGTACTTTGTATTCAACACTCAACAGCCACAGTAGGGTAATCAGGAGAGGAACCCTGAAATGTTAATAGCCATTCCTTCCATCATAATAGAAATGTGTCATAGTCACACGATGTCCAAAAATTTTATTCATCAATGCAATTAGTGTGTGTTTTTAAAAGTCATATTAATAAAGTTCATAGACACTTGGATTTCCATTTTAATTGATTTTTAGTAAATAAAATTGCCTTCCAGTTAGAAAAATGTTTAAATTATTCAGTTAGGTCATCTGAACATGATAATAAACGTGTAGACAAATTGAACATCTTTAGCGATTCCAATGTGCATAAAAATATACATTCTTTTCGATGTAGAGCTGTATTTTTAAAATATTAAGACAGAACTTACTTGTGGATCTCAGCAGACTAAGCATTAGCAGATATAATTTCCAACAGAATGTTTCTTCAATTTTTACTAAAGCTAGAATCAACAAAGTAGGATAGTGGGATTTAGCAGCTTAAGTGTTCTAATTACAATTACGAACAGAGAAGCCTATCTTAATATTGAGGTTGCATTTACAAAGATTGTATGTAATGGTATGTTTTTGGTAAACTTGTAGCCTATTTGGAGTGTGGCTAATGAGACTTCCCAGAATAACATCAAATTAGTGTCAATCATTGAATAAGGTGTGCAGAGGGTCCATTCAATACTTCTTCAGGTAAATGTTTAGAGAGTGGGGATTTTGCCCATTCACAATTTATATGAGTTATAAACTCAGAAGCCCACTCAGTTGGGGAGAACTGTTGTAATGCTGTCCAGGATTTGAGATGCAATTCTCCTAGGAAGCTTGCCAAACCAGCTACCGGTAGGCAGAGTCTGCAGAATTAGCCATGTAACTTCAATGAATCAATCCCTCACATAAACTTAATGCTGGTAACTGCACAATGATCAACAAGTAGTCTTAAAATACGTATGTTACATTGTAATTCAGGCGAGTACTGAGTACACAGTTGTCTATATTTATCTTACAGTGTTTGGTATGATGGTTTAAATTGAGATTGGTAAGTGTCATTGGTGTAGTTTACTGGTTACATGTTTCAATTATACATTCCTGCAGGTTGGTGTTCCTCTTTATCATTTTTAATGTGTGGCGATTCAATACCGAAAATTTAAATCATCTTTACAATTAGGACTATGGCAATCCTGTGGTTCGCCAGACTTCCGTAGAAACAATAGGTCCATATTTTCACTCCAGGATGTCCAATAGATTGAGCTCATCTTTTCCTAAGGAAAAATGCCAGAATAATCAGATACATTTGGTAGACTAAGAAAATAATTATAAAGCCTCCAGATTTATGGAGGCTCTCCGCCACTTAAGCAGAAATATGCAGAAAACCCGGTGGATACAATGATGGCTTTAATGCAGATTAGTAAACTGTAAAACTAGATCCCATGGCAATTGAAACTGGCACAGCGTTGCTAAATGCTGACTTGCGAATTGATATGTCGATTATATGTCTGCAGAAATACAGACATAAAAGCAAGGAGTGAAATGATTTGTTGGGCAGTAAGTCCGTGTAAGCAATGTATCGGAAACCTGAAAGTGCAAACGCGGACACTCTTGTTTTCCCCGATTTACTGATATGCTGACAAAGGCAACGTGGAAAAATCTATTAAAAGATAAATATTTCCAAAGTGAGATCTGTAAAAACTACAGCATATATTTCCAATACGTGCTACCCTCGACTTCTCTATACTACAATTCAATCAGCAGAACCAGCCCAAGGAAGAAACAATAAAAAGACGTTTCATTTGATTTGCTTTACTGTTATTTAAGGTTTTCATGAAAACGAAAAACCAACTGAAATCTAATTTGGTACTAAAACTCCATACCATTTTACAGCCTGAACTGTAAAATGCAGGGGGGATCCAAAAGACGGTTAACTGAAAATTCATTCAGAATTTTGAGTAGCGTTGCACAGCACGGATTTTCATTGAAATTAGAAATCTTGTGATCACACGCACATTATACTGATCAGTCTGGTCCTGTACATATCTGTCAAAGCGCAGTTAAAAGTTGACTCGCGTAGTTATCGGAAACACTTTGCGCGTTTTATTTCCAAGAAACAGCTAACATTTAATCAGAGTCAGTATTACATCAAGAAACGTGGCAGAAGAAATGCTATGTTGTGACAGAGCATATGGGACACAAGAGGTTTTCAATAAGTATTTTCAAACTCCGGAAGCATCCCATCCCGACTTCACGATAGAAGATTTTGGCAAAAATAGCTGTACTGTAAAAAGATATATTTTTAGGACTACAAATGCGTATGAACTCAAATTACAGCTAATTCTGTTGTCCTTATCCGACAGAAAATCTGGTAAGGTAGAAAACCAAAAAATATAACAGGTAATATGCGCCAGTAAATTTGATCTGCTGTGTATACACAAACACTTATTTGCGGTACGTGGGTATTTTATTTCTGATTGCCGGTGGAATCAAAGCACTATTTTTCTCCTTCAAGCGCTAAATAGATAACATTCCATCGCTCGACGCCGAAACAAATATGCCCCCTTCTTTCCTCTCAGCACGGTGTCAACTCATCAACCAAACGAATTCTCTACAAAAGAACTTCAAGACACTTGTGTCTATGTCAGTGTCACAAAGATAGTGTTGGAATTGCAATGATGCTGGCAAAAATGCTGCACGAGCACTTTACAAATATTTGATCAAAACTGGGGAAATAACTGACTGCAGGTTGAAAGCGCATTATTAATTACGTTCCCTTTGATTATGAATTTTGACGAGCGTTATCCGTTAAAAAACAGCTAAATCTGGAATAAATTAAAATCACCCGTTTATAAAAATAAATTGTGCGATTGGAAGCTTTCTTGTCAAGCAACACTATTAGCAGAAGGTTAGACGAACTTTATTTGGCATTTTTACGCTACCAAATAGAAAATTCAATTGGAATTTAATTCCATTAACAGTAAATGGAATTAACTGTAAGTAACAGTAACTATGCGTGTACAACCTGCACATATAACTACATAAATTTGAAAATGATCATTTGAATTAAGTATTTACCGTAGGGACAGAAGGTATGATCGGATTTATAATAATATTAATCGTAATTATATGAATAAAGTTGATCTCATTCTATTTGAGGTGAGAACATGTTGCATCTTTTACCAATGAAGCCTGCAATCAGTTTTATCGCCTGGCAATACTGTGTTGCTTTCCATGGGAACAGTTGATTGAGTGCAGATTTTAAACAAACAAAGCTTAGGAGTTCTTTCTTTACCCGGTTTCTGTTTCCGCGTGTGCAGGCATGCATTCATTAACGCAAACCCCCCCACATTTCAACATCAACTCAGTAAAGAACAAACCCAGTGGCTGCTGAAGGAGAAAGAGGGACTCATGAATATTTAGACTCCTTCGTTACCTTCCACCCAAAGAAACAGGTATTTAGCAACAACACAGTTCAGTTTATATGCATATGAATAAACTGATTGTGCTGGACACAAAGGCGTATAATAGCAAGTCGAAAGTGAATACAAACCCACATCTCTCGGGGGTAATTCATCTCGCGCTTGTCAAATATTTCAGCACCGCGCTGCTCCGCACCTCAAATCCCCGGTCATTCACTAGGGCGCAAGCGCGCAATCGCTCATCCCGAACCAATCAGAAGCTCGCGTCCAAGCACGCAAGCATTTTTTTCCGCGTCGGTTTAGCCCGCAACGCGAGCCGCGACGCGCGTGCGCAGAATCACGCCTGTCCCTGGCGCCGCACGCGCCCCCCACGGAGCGAGTGCGCGTTCGCGAAGGAAAGAGAAGTGTGATGCGGCGCGCACACGCGCTGAAAGACCGTGAGGAACGTTCGCGTGACACACACAAACCACACACCCCCACCCTGACCCAGGCAGGGAGCGCGCTCGCGCTAGACACGTGATCAGTTAACTCCTCCCTCTCCACTCTCCTATTCCCCTCCCACCTCCCCCCCCCCCGCATTCTGTTCCTCCTTTCCCACCCCCACCCCCTCCCCCTCCCGGAGGCTGTGACGGCGATCGAGGGCTGAGCAGCGAGAGCGCGAGCGATTGGAGAGGAGCCGTTAGTGCGCGAGCGGCTGTGTCAGTGTGGAGCCGCCGCGCACAGCGGAGCCCAACTCTCAGCACTCGCACGGGACTTACGAATAAACCCCCGTCAACAAGGAGAGGCAAATCCCACCAGCACCGGGAGCGGGGGCAAAATCCAACCGAGAGAGAGAGACTCTTCTACGCCAGAACTTTCTGAGCTTCTGTGTGTGTGTGTGTGCGCGCGTGTTTGTGTGTGTGCGCGTGTGTGTGTGTGTGTTTTGGGGAGGGGGGGAAGTTCGTTGGAATATGGTTGGGGAAATGGAAAATAAGGAACGACCAAAACCGACCCCAGACTATCTCATGCAACTGATGAACGACAAGAAGCTGATGAGTAGCCTGCCCAACTTCTGCGGCATTTTCAACCATTTGGAGAGGTTGCTGGACGAAGGTACGTTCGTTGGCTGTGCGAGCGGGAGGGGTGGGGGGAACATTCCTTCACACATATGTAAACATATTAAAAGAGTGAGTAGAGATGGCAGTGGCATCTTCGGTGCATCTGTGCACACACTTGCAGGATATATTGGGGGTTAGTTTGCATTCGGCCATGAAGAGAAGGATAAGAGGAAAGGTTTGCAGATTCTTCCCGTCTCCTTTTCCTCTCAACCTCCCATACAGACCGTAGAAACGGGAAATGTGTTTGCAGAGCTGTGCGATTTTTTTAAAAAAGTATATTTGTTTCAAAGAGTGCTCTGCTGGAATATGGTGATTATTGAGAATTGCAGAGGAGCGAGTAGGGCTTGACGGGTATGGGCATGTAGTTGATGTCTTGCCGTGGCTTATTTTCGTGGTGAATGCAATGGATATAAAAGAGGGCTGTGCAAAATCGCCGAGATGAATGTCTGAAGGGTTCCTGCATTACAGACTCCAGCTGACGGTGCGAATCGTGGTCACCGTAGGATGCGCTGGTGACTTGCTGCTTTGCCCCTTCGCGGTTTGAGCGGAGAGGAGCTGGTGGATATTTCGGCTGCCGGCAGACCAGTTTCAGAGAGAGTGCACTCGTCATTGTTTTTTTTATTATTGTTCTAAGGGGCTGTGATTTCCATCGTGTCGTCCTGCTGTCCCAGCTTGAGATTGACACGGGTGCCGAGTCTCGGAGACGGTCAGTTAGGCAGGGACGAGAACTGCATTGGTGAAAATGAAATTCTATCAATCCGAGGGAGACGAGGGCTTGCAGTGAACGCATTGGAGGGAGCATGAGCTTTTCAGAGGGAAGACATCCCTGGGGATTGATTTAAAAAGTGATCGAAGAAACGGGGCAAGTCATACTGGGTTGTCTGTCCTGGTAGAGGAAGACTGGTTTTAGTATTCTGGAACTTCGAGTACTGCTCCAGTGAATCGTGCAGCTTTAATTCGAGTTTCATGGTGTGCGTTGGTCAAGAGTTTTAATATTTGTCTTATAGTTGTGTGCAGAACTCATGCCGGTGCTATGCTGATATTTAGATGGAGGTTGTCTGTGTTTTGATCCCATTTTTGCCTCGGGGTCGGATTTTGCGACGAAGTGTGGAATGGTTGCAGTATCACGAAAAGGGCATCGAAGTGAAAGAAGATGAATTCTGCCTTAGCTTCGATCCAAGAATTGTATCGCTGTCGTGCTGGGTACATGATGGCTTTATTGCAGGCGACTGCTTCGGGTTTTCATCAGAAAGTGGTTTGTGTAATTTGAAGAGGAAGTCGTAGCCGAGGGAGTTACGTTTAACTTTGGAGGTTCAGTGGAACAGTTCAGATTTAGTCTTGCGAAAAGAGAAGCGGGCGGAATTAGAATAGGGACAGCGCGGGGGGGGGGGGGGGTTAAACCAAAATGTAAACGGGACGCGTAAAGGTGTGAAATTGACCGGTCTGATATTGGATAAGCATGGAACGGGCAACGATGCAGTAATATTTGTTTTAAACCACTCGGGCGGATTTAAATCCAAAAGAATAATTGTGTGGGAGGAAATACATACTAGGAGGAAATAGTCTTGGTCAATTTGTTTGGTTTTGTATGGTATCTATACATTTGATACAAATTTAAACGTGAGGCAAAGTCTGAAAATTCGCCAACTGTTTTGATGAAAAACAGTTTTGTTCTGAGTCCACACGACCCCATTATAAATGTTATTATGCGGCATGTATCAATAATCACGTAAAATAATGAGCTTTTACACTGTCAACTCTGCTCAAAGCCGGGCGTCGGAAGAAGACGCCCATATCCCTTTCACGTGAGTTCAGTGTCCTTTAGAACATGTTAGTAAATTCTTTGATTCACTCATTTGTTGATTTCTTATTCAGTATGTGTTCATAGTAGCAGTTAGCAGCGAGGCAGAGGTTGGAGAGCATTTCCCCTTTTCAGAAAGGAACATATGACCTAAGGAAATGCCAGTAGAGTTAATCGTTCTTCTGCTTTAGCTTTCTCGGGTAAAAGCCAGGTCACATTCCGAATTTAACGCTGATGTTGCTTGCATAAATCTGACAAACTTTGTAAAAGTTCCATATTCGAACGCTAGGGTGTGCCAGATCGTGCACTGATAAATCAGTGAAGCTTTTTCTGTGTCGAAGTTTGTTGCTTGAGAATGCTTGTCAGAGTTAGGGTGACTGACTTACCGATCGGAACTTAACCATATGCTTCCAGCTCTTTGAGCCATTCGTTTTTCGTCCCCATTTGTTCCACAAGCTTGCCTTTATTTCACATACTAAAATATAAATATTTCTGTAAATAATAAATTAAAAGTTGGTTAATTTGGAACCAAAATATTGCAAGAATCGTTAGTTATTGTTTTATTATAGAAATTAATCTGGTATTGTCAAGATTCCAAAATGAGGTTTAAAACTGACAAGCACACCTAAACATAAAAAGTAACAATTTGATTTTGAACTTTTTACATAAAAAAAGATCAAATTCATTTTCTTGGTGTACAAATGAATCTCAGCGCTCTATCAAATACCTGAGAAAATTTAATCTGAGAAACAATTGTGGATTAAATTCTTAGCTATTGTAGAGTTAACAACATAAGGCTCTATATACTATGGTACCTTCTGTTTACTCTACATTGACCATAAGAATTTAATTCACTGTAGTACAAGTGAATGTACTGGTGAGTTGCTATTCCAATAGTTAGAACATGAAACTTGTAAATAGTCAGAGCTGAACTATTTAAAGTTTTATTATGCCTGACTCATTGAAGGAATTTCTATGAAATTTGTTTTGGATTTTTCTTTTGGATAAATATTTTTATATGTTAATATGTGCAGATTGTGTAGAGATACAACCATTTTGCTTGGAGGCATGGGAAAGGGAATAGTCCTCAAGTAGAAAATATTTTGTTAAATAACTTTATAAACCTTGTATCACTGAAGATTTTTCTTTATTTGCAACAATTGATTTATAAAGTGCCAAATATATGAAACGGGATAATCAGAAGAAAATCCACTGTTATAACATATGGATAATATTAGGCTGAAAAATTTTATGGAATCAGCAAGTTTGCACGTTTTCTAGTAGTTGTAAGATCTCATTCATATCTGATAAAGGCAATGGAGTGTGATAGCAAATTAGTGACACCATGCATTGTGGATATAACTACTTTTAGTATTACTATATTTAGCAAGAGGGTAGAGTTGGTTGAATTTTTAATGGCAGACTACCTTTAAATAGATGCTGGTCCAATTTGTTTTAATACTGCTGGTATAACAGCTTGGTACATCTTTGGAGTAAAAATAAGTTGTCAGTAGCTATTTGAAGTAATCATTTTAAGATTGGCTTGTGTTTGATTTTTTTAAAAACTATCTGAGATTGGTTCTGAATCCCCAGTTTTAAAAACTTCATTCTTGATTTCAGATTATCTTTTTGTTCTCTCTGTTTATAAAATATTTTTGCTGTCTCTTGAGAGCTCTGCCCCTTCACAGTTAAGGGTTCGAGAGCCAGTGTTCCCAACCTTTTTATGCCATAGACCCTTACCATTAACCGAGGTGTCCGTAGACCCCAGGTTGGGAAACCCCTGACCTGGAGTTTTCCATCAGATATTTCTTCTTTGTTACTTAGAAATACTTTTTGACCAATATATTGACTTTTTAATAATAGTTTTGTCCAATTTATGCATCTGTGAAGCCCCTTGCAGAGGCTTATAGCATCATTCAGCGCAGAAATAGGCCCTTCAACCCTCCATGTCTATGTTGATCAAGAATTATTTAGATGGGATGAGGCAGAACACCAGGCCAAAGGGCCCATTTCTGTGCTGTAGTGCTATGTCTTTATGGGTGAAAGAAAAATGGAAGGTTATGGGGCTCGTTAGGAGTGATGGATTGTATTGATCATAGAGTACTGGGGTGACATGGTAGTGTAGTGATTACATCGCCAGGACCCAGGTTCAATTCTACTGCTGTCCGTAAAGAGTTTGTACATTTCCCCCAGGTGGGTTTCCTTTGGGTCTTCTGGTTTTTTCTACATTCCAAGGGCATGCAGGTTAGTAAGTTAATTGGTCTTATGGATGAAATTGTGCGCTGCGGACTCTTTGGGCTGGAAAGGTCTGTTATTGTACTGTGTCTCTAAATTTAAAAAAAGATTGGCACAACATCATGAGCCTAAAGATTGATTTATACTTCTGCGTAGTAGCCTACGCAAGTGGTCTATGCCGTTGTGAGCATTTATACTTGTGTGTTGGTGTGTCTGTGTCGCTCTGCAATTCACTGCCAAAATGCTAGTTGGTGGCTGGGTTTCTATGCCACTGAGTTGAGTTTCTTTGTGTTGAGTTTCAACACGAAGAAACTCAAACTTCAAACAATTGTGACTGAAACTGAAGGAGGGTGAATTTTCTGTGCTTGTCTGGCCACTGAGAGACATGGACAAGGAAATGCATTTCAAATATTTTCGGATGTCGGCAGGTAGATTTGACGATTTGGTTCATCGTCTCCAACCATTTATTTCTCATCAGTGTACGCACAGTATACTCAGAGACTGGCAATCACTATTAAGAGTTTTAGCTTTAGCTGGAAGTCAAAAGGCTGTAGCAGCTAGCTACAAATTGGCGTCAAGCACAGGATCCTCCATAATTTCAGAGGTCTGTAAAGCTTTATGGAAAGCATTGCAGCCAGAGTTCCTTCCCTGCCCTTCAGTTGCCCAATGGGAAGCTGTTGCAGCGTAGGAGGAAATGCGATGCTACCAAGCGGACCAATCACAGTTGTTACGGTCTGTCGCCGCAACGTGTAGTTACATTTTTTGGGGAGGTACGCGTCAGATTACGGCATAGGGTACGTGGCTACGCCATACCTACGGTGTCGATTTGACACAGAAGTATAAATTGGCCTTAAGAGCCCATTCTGTGCTGTACTGCTCTATGTTCTATACTAATTGTTTGCTAGCATTTGGGATGTTTTTTGCTATTGCAAAGATTATAGATAAATATGAAGTTCTTGTAACCCATTTACTGATTTCTTCCAATTTGCTATGTTTTAGTATTAACACAAAAGGGGAAATGATAAAAAGACTTTCATGGCTATCTTGTATGACAATGCAGAGATCAATTGGTAGCTAAAGTTAACTTGCAGCTGACAGTGCATTGTTTATAGTGAAATATTGCAGTTTAAAGTTCCTAGGGTGAGACGGTGTAAATTCATTTTATCTGCTTCTTATGTAGTCAAAGGTAAAGAAGGATGAAGGCTGTGCAGTATTAATGCCTACTCTAGTACATCTTTTTTTATATATAGAATGCAAGTGAGTCAGAACTAAACAATAAAAGCTGATAGATTTAAGAAGAATGTACAGTGTTGCCGAGTGTTTAACAGCAAATCGAATCACTTGGAAATCAATCTGTCCACAAGTCCAGCAAACACCAATGTAATAATGACCTGTTTCAATTTTACTGGGGATAAATATTGCTGGGGACACTAGGGAGAACTCCTTCATTCTTACTAACAAATATTTTATTCATATATATTGATATTGATACCGCAAACCTAATAGCCTGGCGCAGATCCACAACATCATTCTTTCATTGTGGCATCAGAGGAGGTAGATTATTTTGACGAAAGTTAGTCTAAATTCACTTAGATTTTTGTGAACTTGCTGGCATCAAATTAATTTTGTTTAAAAGAATGTTTACACTGATGCTTAATGTATCAATTATGCTGAATGGTATAGAATTGCAGATATGATATCAAAGAATCTTAGATTTTGAAGTTTAATAATTAAAATAAATATGGAGAAATAGAAACCATTTATTTCCCTAATTTATTAAACAAGTGTTAAATCATGATGTTAAATAGTAAGTAATAGTTCAAGAATATTCGATGCTCAAAGATGTGGAGTTGAATTGTTAGAGCTACTCTCTAATAAATGCATAGTTGTCATCAGTAATACTATATCTGAACTTACTATTGTAATTCAGGTGCTTTTAATGGAGATTTTAATAATGCTTATTGATAAGAATGGTAACACAAGGAATTCTGCAGATGCTGGAAATTCAAGCAACACACATCAAAGTTGCTGGTGAACGCAGCAGGCCAGGCAGCATCTCTAGGAAGAGGTACAGTTGACGTTTCGGGCCGAGACCCTTCATCAGGACTAACTGAAGGAAGAGCTAGTAAGAGATTTCTCTTACTAATCTTACAAATCTCTTACTAGCTCTTCCTTCAGTTAGTGCTGACAAAGGGTCTCGGCCCGAAACGTCGACTGTACCTCTTCCTAGAGATACTACCTGGCCTGCTGCGTTCACCAGCAACTTTGATGTGTGTTCTCTACATTAAAATATTGTATTTAGCATTACTGCCTGCTTGAAAATTTTCGTTACATTGGCAATAATCAGGAGTGCAACAGAATTGGGGTTGATTACACACAGAAATAAGCCAAAATGGAATCTCTTTCAGTTTGGTCCAGCTTCTGACCCTTTGTTTTGCAGCAGTCAGAATGGCATAAAACGTCAAAGAACACTTCCCATGGCAACCACACAGGAACAAGACACATTATGTTTGCCTTTGTGGAGATCTTCCACATGTGCTAGAAGGGATATACATATGCTAGTCAACAAAATGCATGCCCAGAGGAAAGTTCTTTTGTATTTGAGATTTGGGTTGAAAGGAAGGGGAAGGAGAACTGGTGAAGCCCTTCATGGTAACGATTTGGAAGGAAGTCGCTACTGTGCTGTTTTTTCAGGATCGTGAATCTCCACATAATGGAGCAATGTGAAAAGAAGTTTCATGTCTCCACAAGATGTCGAGACCTCTGTTTACACGTGTTGAGTAGCCATCCTCCGCAGTAAAGTGCATTTTGTATAAATCTTCAAGTTCTTTAAGCAATGTGCTGTTCAGCAGGAATTAGATTTTATAGCAAGCCTTTAAACTAATTGAATTTATTAATTCAACCATACTTTGTAATTAATGCTACCAGACATGCAAAGCAGGACATTAAGGATTTTCATGCATCATCTTTGTATTATTTTCTCTCATTCTCCTCCCTCCCGTCAAATCTAATTGTTTTGTCATAGTGGTAGTGTTTGGAGAAAGGAGAGGGGCATGTGGCTTTCAGAGGTGACAACAGATTTGAAGATTCCTTCTGATAGGGAGAAGTACTTTCTATCTGGGACTCACTTTTATCCAGCAATATCAATGTTTCCTTCATTTGTTTAGGCAAGATATGAGGCTGTAAATATTGTGGGGGACATCCTCTGTGGCCTTCTGTTTCCTCTTAATCTTTTCAGGCTCTATATTGTTGAATTTAGGCTCCAGGCTTCCTTGCTGCTTTTTTTTCTTTGACATTAGCTGCTGCCTCTGGCTTGAAAGACTATGCTGCCCAGTAATCTATGCTTAAATGGCTGACACGGCAGTGTTACCTCAGACTGACGCACCTTGAGGAAGCCTTGACCTTTCTCACTGCAATCCTTTATGACTTCCTTTGTGGTTAGAGAGTGTATAGTTGTCACCAACCACGGGTGGATCTTGTTTCTCAGGAACCATCCCCCTGCACTGTGCTTGCCACTGCAAATGTACAATAGTATGGTCTTCATCAGGATGTGTTTCCTAGAAATGTTGCATCCATTGTATAGGAACTCCTGAGATCCATAATGAGCTGGAGGCTAGATAAGCATTCAGAAAGAATTGAATGGTGAGCTTCACTGATGAATTTGGATGAAAGTCAAGAAACTGCTCAGATGGGACAGCCTGAGTGTACGTGACCTTGGCCTCCAGGGAGAGATTAGGCCAAAGCCAAAGGGCTCATGAAGTGTGGTTTTCTGAGGCTTCTGGAGAACGTTTAAAGTAGTGTGCAGAATCTGATTGGAGGTTTGGGAGTGAGAGAAGACACTCCAAAGATGTAGATTAGAAATGTAGTAATCAAAATGAAATTTTCAATGGAAACAAAGGCAAGTGGCAAATAGGGTCAGAGTGTGTATTTAAAGAAAGTTCAAATGCCAAATATAAAGCCATTATATCTAAATACACACTGTCTTTCTAACAAGAAACATGAAAGAACTATACACGAGGTCATCAATGGTTATACTGTAAATCTTATCCACTATAGAAATGTGACTGCTGGGTGATGAAAGCTGGAATTGGATATTTCCGGGTGTTCAACATTTATAAAGGTCAACAAAAAGAGAAAATGTGTTGGGATAGTGTTGTTAATAAGAGATAACATGTAGAGTTAGAATGGATCTTGGCTTAGTAGATCATAGTATAGAATTCAGATTAGTTTATGTGAAGACAAGACACAGGGAGCAGCAAACATCAGTGGGAGTTTATTTATGGATCTCTGAATAGTAGTTATGATACAGAGCATGGTATAAGTAGGGAAAATGGGTGCATGCCATTGTGACAGTGATTATGGGGAATTTTAATCTATATATAGACAGGGCATATTCAAATTAATACCAATAATCTAGATGATAATTTCTTGGTGTATAACTAACTGGATACAGCTAAGATCATGCCGTTCATAACTATGTTGATTTAGTTGAGGAAACCAAATAAGTAAGTGGGAATGTGAGTGCTGATGTGAATACAAGGGGATATAGATAAGCTAAATGAGTGCTTGTCTCAACAGCATGACAGGTGGAACAAAATGTGAAAAATTGTGAGATCATCCATTTTTGCAGTAAAAAGCAGACAAGTTGAATAAGTTTTTAATAGCAACATACTAGGTAACATTGAAGTTCGAAGAGACCTGTTCGAATCATGCGCAAATCAGCAGGCAGTTACAAAGGTAAATAGTATTTTGACCTGTATTGTAAGAGGAGTTGAGCACAAGTGTAAAGATGTCTTACTGCATGAGCTGCTGGCATATTTGTGAATGCTGTTTGCTTACTGTTGAGGGATTGCAGTGAAAATTAACCAGGTTGGCTCTGGAGAGTGGCAGATCTGTCAAATTGGGAAGAAATTGAGAAAACTAATCCTTCATTCCTTAGAATTTAGAAGAACGAGAGCTGACTTCATTGAAACATGCAAAACCTTAGTTGACCTGGTGAGGTAAATCTGGCGAGAATGTTTCTCCTGGCTGAAGAACAAAATAAAGGAGTGCCCATTTAGAACTGAAATGAACACTGTGGTAAGGCTTTGTAATGATTCCCTTGTAGATCTGTGGAGGTTCTTGCATTGATTGCATTAAAAACAGACCAGTAGATTACTGGTTATTTTTTTAAAAAAATTAACAAATATGGCATAAGGTGGGATATATATATATATATATATATAACTTTTTGCTTATTCCTCAGATAAGACCTGTCAAGTTTCATTTGAACCATTGTATAAATGCACTGTTTTTAACAATAGTGGGAATAAAGTCTAGTGAAACATTTTATTTTTTTTAATTTTTACTGAAAATCTCAGGTATACTCTATTTTTCCTGTAATGGCACCTCTATCAGGAGTAATAGCTGTTATCCCTTCACCCTGCATAATTTGGAAATGTTACTTGGTCTTGTATGTCATGCAATATGAAAGAACGATCTTTCAAAATTTCCCAGGAAAACACTGATTTGGTATCCAAACATTTCCTTTCAAAGGAAATTATTAATTTGTGATTATTACCAGGTTGCGAGAGTGCATCTTTAAATGGCAGGTTATGACACTGATAGAAGTACCAAAACAGAGTTCACAGCACGGGACAAAGAATAGGAGCTATAAAAATTGCACACTGTTTTAATGAAGCATTATTCTGTATTCAGCAATGGCTATGAATGTGTTTTCATGTACAAGGTGTGAATTACCAACATGTTGTTTATAAATCTAGCTTTGATGTAACTTGGTATAACCATAGTTCTCATCTCATTTAACACATTTACAATTGCCTCAGGTTGAAGCAGTGTCTCAACTACTGCTTTCAATCAATAAATCATTGATTTCATTTGCAACTTTTTCATCACATTCTGTTGCATGGTTTATAATCAGAGCGGCATTCAAGCACAGTGGATAGAAGTAAAACTAATTCAGCAATATCTTTTGGGCAAGAAAGTGATCAGTTTCTTTAGAGCTCAGGAGGAAAATAATGTGAGTTCTTATACCTTTTAGAAATATTTTTAAAATGTTTTAATAGTATCATGCTTTTGCTGCTAATTTACATAAGCTCATGTTTCTCTGCTGCTATTGATCTGTCCTGTTGGGCAGCAAGAACGTTCAAATTCCCTCACCAAGTTAATAAGTATGAAGTACAGCAGAGTTAGTGTTTTGAGTTTTCAGCATCTTGCAGTCTTTAGCTTTAAAAGTTCAAATTAAATTTGTTATCAAAGTACATATATGTCACTGTCTACAGCTCTGAGATTCGTTTTCTTGCAGGCATACTCTATAAATCCACAATAGGATAATAACCATAATAGAATCAATGAAAGACCACACCAACTTAGGCTTTCAACTGGTGTGCAGAAGACAACAAACTGCGCAAATACGAAAAGAAAGAAGTATGGAGAACATGAGATAAAGAGTCCTTGAAATTGAGTCCACAAGTTGTGGGAACATTTCAATGATGGGTCCAGTGAGGTGAATGAAGATGTCACCCTTGGTTCCAGAGCCTGATGGTTGAGGGGTAATAACTGTTCCTAAACCTGGCTGTGTGAGTTCTAAGGCTTCTGTACCACCTTCCAGATGGCAGCAGCGAGAAGAGAGCTTGACCTAGGTGGTGGGGGTCCCTGAAGATGCATGCTGTTTCCTGCGACAATGTTTCATGTAGATGTGCTCAATGGTGGGGAGGCCTTTACCTGTAATGGACTGGGCTGCATCCACTACTTTTTGTGGGATTTTCCAGTCAAGGGCATTGGTATTTCATACCTGGCTGTGACACAGCCAGTCATTATACTCTCCACTACACATCTGTAGAAGTTGGTCGAAGTTTTAGATGTCATTCCAAATCTTCGCAAACCTCTAGGGAAGTAGAGACACTGCTGTGCTTCCTTCATATTTGTACTTGTGTGCTGGGCCCAGGACAGGTGCTCTGAAATGATAACACCAAAGTTGCTGATGCTCTCCACCTCTGATGAAAACTAGCTCTTGGACCTTTAGTTTCCTCCTCCTAAAGTCAATAATCAGCTCTTTTGTCTTGCTGACATTGAGTAAGAGGTTGTTGTTGTGGCATCACTCAGCCAGATTTTCAATCTCTCCTATATGCTGATTTATCACCACCTTTGCTTTGGCCCATGACAGTGGTGTCATCAGCAAACTTGAATATGGCATTGGAGCTGTGCTTAGCCACACAGTAATAAGTGTAAAGCAAGTAGAGCAGGGGCTAATCACATGGCCTTGTAGTACATCTGTGCTGAAGATCGTGGAGGAGATATTATTACCGATCCAAACTGACATGGCGGGGGGTGGGGGTAAGGAATCTGCAATTGAGGATCCTATTGCACGAGTAGGTACTGAGGCCAAGGTCTTGAAGCCTATTGAAAGCCAAGCTGTAGTAAATGTAAAACATCCTGATGTATTCATCTTTGCTGTCCAGATGTTCCGGGGTTGAGTGAAGAGCCTAAGAGATGGCATCTGCTGTGGAGCCAGAAGGGAAATTGGAGCAGATCCAAGTTGCCTCTCAGGCAGGAATTGAAATGTTTTATCACCAACCTCTCAAAGCACTTCATTACTGTGGATGAAAGTGTTACTGGACGATAGTCATTGAGGCCCGTTAATGCATTCTTCTTGGGCACCGCTATAAGTGAAATCTGCTTGAAGCAGTAGGTGCTTCAGACTGCTGAAGCAAGAGTTTTGAGATCTCAGTGAACGCTCCAGCCAGTTGATCAGCACAGGCCTTTAGTACTTGGCCAGGTACTCTGTCTGGGCTGGACACTTTTTGTGGGTTCATCCTGGTGAAGACTATTGTGGGAGTTTGTGATGGGTCCTCCATGTTTTGACAGTCAAAGCGAGCATAGAAGGCATTGAGTTCATCTGAAAGTGAACTTGGTAGGAATTGTGTGTGGTGCCTTAATGGTTAAATTTGGATCACTTGAACTTGGTTTTAGAAATAGGTGTGGAGTCATACACAGGTCAGAAATGAGGTTAATAGATTTCTTTTACTGGATATTAATCTTTTAAGTGACATTTGATAGAATCACCGAAATGTACAGTACAGAAACTGGCCCTTATGGCCTGACATTCTGGCCCAATATTTTCTAATTCAATTCTCCCAAAGCAGATGAATATTTCTCCATGTGCCAGAGGGACTAATCTCAATTTTAAGGTTCTGAATATGTTACTCTGCAATACTTAAGTGAATATTCTACTTTCCCTCGGTTATAAATTGTGTCATTTAATATTAAAATAAAAACAATTTGGTGCTTTGTGCCATTACTCATTAAGGATTAGATTGAAATGGCAGTGTTACAAAATCAGCAAGTAGGAAAATATTAAAGCTTATTTCAGCTGGTGGGAATTTACTGATGTATTTGAGTGCATTTGTTGTTCTGACAAAAGGATTCCTGCACAATAGGTAACAGAATTCATCATATCTAAACTAGTCAATAAAATAAGTTGAGTCAATAATCACACACAATCAATCTTCTGGAGATTTATAACTTTGAGGTTAAAGAGGAATTCAGGAATTGGTGCAGCTTAATCTCTTCCACTCAAACCTACATGTCCGCATTCTATTTATTTTAATAAACTTTTTAACTTACATTTTCAACTCTTAATTTTGCGAAATTCTTGAGGCTTGATGTTCAGAAAGCATTGGTTTGCAGCAGGTAGTTTGCATGGTAAAACATGAGTGGTTTGTGTTAGAGAGGAGATGAAAATAAAGGCAGGAAGACAACTAGACAAATCATCTTGGGTTAGCTAAGGCACCACATTCACCAGTAGGACAGTTATTCTCAGCCCAGTTGATCTTTCAGTGTTGCCTTTCAGAATCGGGGGCTCAGGCCTAAATTGGGAGAATTGCCTCTTTGACTGGTTAAGCAATAGCTGATACAGTGGAGATGCAAATGACAGCAGAGACTGTAATCTGAAACAAAAAATAAACTTCTGGAGGAACTCAATGTGTCAGACTGCATCTGTGGAGGCAAAGGGACGGTTGGGAGTTTTGGGTTGAGACCCTGCGTGGGACTAAGGGTGTAATGGGATGGTCAACGTTTGGCTATCTCTTTTATATTCTCAGTGAAAGTAAATTTATTGAAGTACATATTGTGCAAAACTCATGGGTGTATGTATATATGTGTGTACAGTATACTGTATATATGGTGCTTAAGACTTTGTATAGTACTGCAGTAATTTTATGTATTACACTGTACTGCTGCCACAAAAAAAATCATGACATATGTGAGTGATGATAAACCTGATTCTAATATGGGTCTCTTATATGAACTGAGAGTGGGAAGGGGGCAAAGAGGGGAGAATCATGGCTGAGAAAAGGTGAAGGGAAAGGAGAGGGAGCAAGAAGCACCAGAAAAACATTCTGTAATGATCAGTAAACCAATTGTTTGGAATCAAATGACCTTGCCTGGTATCTCAGGTGAGTTGGGTGTGTCTGTACCTGCATCATCCCCCTCCCTGGCACACCTCTGCCACACATCTCTTGCAGCGCTCCACCCTTGCCATTCCCAATATCCTTTGCTCCTGCCAGATTAACAAATTCCACATCTGTACAAAATTCTTAGTCACCTGAGAGGTAGGTGTGTGTGTGTGTGTGTGTATATATAAATTAAGACAAATTATCTAAATAAAAGAACACTGCGAACATAAATTGTAGAGTCCTTGAAGGTGAATCTGTGGGTTGCGGAATCAGTTCAGAGTTCACTTGAGTAAAGCTATCAGGCTTCTGAACTTGTGTGGATGATTATTGAGTAATAACTGTTCCTAAACATGGTGGCGTGGGACCTAAGGCTTCTATGCCTCCTGCTCAGTAGTAATATTGAGAAGAGAGCATGGTCCGGATGGTGGGGGCCCATGATGATGAATGCTCTGTTCTTGTGGCAGCACTCCTTGTAAATGTGCTCAGTGGTGGGAAGGGCTTTGCCTTTGATGGACAAGGCTGTATGTATTACTTTCCATTGACTTCTCTGTTCCTGGTCATTGGTGTTTCTATGCCAGGATATGGCATAACCAGTGCATTTGTTGTAGTTTGTCAAAGTTCTATGATTGTTATTACTGATAGCAAATTAACACATTAATTTTCTAAATTTATTAATTATGCCACCAGAAAATGAAATATAAATCCTATTGACTTTTGTCTAGAATGGATCTAAGTGCTCTGACCTTATCAGGCCTCAAGACTTCTCATGCCTCATAGTAGGAACAATCTTCACTTGCTTTCCCTATTAATGTCCAAAATTGTATAATGAACTCTTAACTTCTATTCTCTTGATTATAGAAACATCAGAACATTTGTGGGAAGGCAGGATGGGAGAAATAAGATGCACCAATGAAGGGGGAGGGCATCCCCTTGCCTTCCCTTTCCCACAAGCCCACCCATTCCTTTTTCCCCACTTGTTCCTCTCCTGGAATGGTTACAGGTGGCAAGCGATCAGTACATTGTGCAGACCAGAACTATCTTAGATTTAATTATTGGTTTATGTTTGCTGAACCCATTGTTGGGATGGGGGTGGTGGCGAAACATGGTAGTATTGGGAATATTGTCTGGAATTCCGGCTTATGACTGCAAGATGGTGATTTCTGCTGGCTCTGCATGCATTGCAGCTTATTTGAGGAACTTGTGATCCGAGCTAAGTACAAAATGCCTTTATATAAATATAGAATACAAGGATCTTGACATTGACTGAAAGGATGACCGAACAAATTACACACGACTGGAACTAATTAACAATGTTTAAAACTACAACCTCTGCCATGAAAATCTTGGATCAAAAGAGAAAGCAAAGGTGGTTATTTTATATTGTATCAAAAGATAGGAAGAAGTCAGAGGCCTGATGCTGCCACAGAGAATGCAAAAATGATTAATTGGAAGAATTTATAATATTTGTGAAAGCAATTGCAGGAAACTAAGATGAATAGTAGAGGCTCTCAGATTGGAGCAGCTGGTAAAATTGCTACCATGCAGTGCTGGTGATCTTGAGTTCTGAACTTCAGTTCTGCCTCTGTACACCATGTGCATTCTCACGGTGATCGTGTGTTTTCTTTGATGTGTTGATAGGTAGGTTCATTGCCCATTCTAGATATTGCCATATAGATTACAAAGAAAAAGTTAATAAGATGCAGGATTTTTCTGGGAGCTCAATGGTATGAGTGGTCTTCTGTATCATGAGGAAATATAGAATTATACAAATTTAGGATTGTGCCAAAGAAATACCATATGGCAGAAATACAATAGTGAGAAGAAATGTCTTAACATCCAAGGCTTGACCAAGACCTTTATGGGAGAAGATATCTGTCCTGTACATTAATCAATGTCAATTTTATTTTACACCATCTGATTGAACAAAACTGAAATGTAGGTCAGTTAGTAAATCCAGCTTATTTCTGTGCTTTAAATGCATTTTACATGGATTTGTTAAAAGATCTTTCAGCAAATTACTTGTTATTTTACTAATTAATATTGTTATCTCAATGCTGTGTAGTTGATGAATTGGTCTTTATGCTAAATATCTGACCAGGCTGACAACTGAAACTGATTGAAGTCTGGCACATAACCAATGGATTTAACTACTACTTTGACAGAAGGGAGATGTTTTGCTATGAGGAATGTGGAATAATGAATTGACCTCACTCAATGACCTGTTATTATTGAAATATAATTCTGATTCTCATTTACAGATGAGTATTTTGAAATATTCATTCTTTTATTATAATCCCTTCAAAGATGTGACAAATCGGGGCTTGTTATAGATTTTAGTGGGTGCCGTTTTCTAAAATCGAAAGACTTTTGGCATTTCTGAAAGAGGGACAGAAAATCAACTGCAAAATTTTAGTTCCAGATCTTGCTCCCAAATAGTTTTCCTCAATTTCATTTCCCAGAAGCAGTTAGGCATTTAAATATATTTCATTGTTTCACCAGACACCCAGGGATTGCATGGAGTTGATTGCCAAAGCAGATCTTGTTTGTACCATCTTACTTCAATTGGTGCTTTATATGTGCAATCTGTCGGTATCTGTGGAAATTCTAAGGATCCATATTGAATGTCGGGTAAAAGATAGAAAGTTTGCCACTACAGTACATTAGGATAGATATAATTTATAGTCAACTTTTGAGGTAAGAAAAGTTGATAGGATTCAGTTGGTTTGAAGTATAGTATTTAAAATGCTAAGAAAACAAAAGTATGTACTTAATGAAGTGGCCACTGAATGCATATCTTGTCTTTTGAGGAAGTTGAAGGCTCAAATGTCTGCGAATCCATGAGTTTATTGGAGGCCAAAGGCAGCCTGTTGCTTTGTTTATGTTTTGTTTCCTTGTGTTCTGCCTAGCATGGTGGGCATCCTATGTTGGCACCAGAAATTGTGGTAACACTAGCAGGCTGCCCCATCGCATCCTTGGTTGTATTTGTTAATGCAAATGCTGCATTTCACTGTGTTTTGATGTACACAGAGCTCCTTCTGCACATTCTGTGTATTGCAACAAATTTTTTTGAAAGTGTTGTTTCCTCAGGAATCTTTCTTGTTTATGATAGACCACTTGAAGCTGAACACAAATATAATTTCAGACATCTTGTATCTTATGTAGGAATTTGCAGAAGCAAGGAATTAACTTTTATTGAATATAATGCATTTAATTGCAAATGGTGCTGATGCTTTGCAATAGTTCAATTGCTGAAAAGGTTTTTTTGATGATTTTCATTTGTGCTTAGTATTGAGGCTTCTCACTTAAGTGTCCAACAATAATCAGCCAGCATTGATGGATTCCAGTTTCCGTGATACTGTTTCTCCATGATGGCAATATCCTGGTGAAACCTTTCACCATGCTCGTAACTGACAGCGCCAAGATTTGCAGGGAAGAAGTCTAAGTTGGAATGTAGAAAATGAATCTTTAGTGACATATTGTACTTCATGGTTTTGTATAGTTGTAGCATGTTGTCAACCAGCTGCACCTGCTCTTTAGTTGCCAAGAATATTTTCAACACCATCCTTGTATGCCTTCTATGTGATTTTCTCTGGTCCCACTGGAAGTTCTTCGAATTGATGACGTGTTTGACTTGTGGACCAACAAAAATGCTTCCTTAATCTTGGCATCAGTTATTCTGACTTGAATTATGAATTGAAAGAACAAACATAGGTGATTAAAAATTGGGAGTGCATGATAGGGAAATTTTATGGTGTTTTTCATAATCAGCAGCCTAAAATCCATGAGATACAACCAGAAGTATTCAGGAAGCAAAATCTTTGATGTCCAGTGCTATCAGAGTATCCAGCCGCTGATGTTAATGGTAACATTGAAAACATCGTGGATTTATGTTGAGAAGTCTGTTTAGTTTTCTTTCATATTAATTGCCCACAAAACTGGGGTAATTAAGGTCTATTTTGAAAAGATTTCTTCCATGTATTTTGAACACATAGCTAATCAAGTGCATTGGAAATTTCGTTGTGCTACTCTCATAGAAGATGATAGAAATACTGTATCATAACTGTTGCTGAAAGAAAATTGGGAGGCTGGCAGATAATTGATCTTAATTGCAGACATGTACATATATAGTCCACAAGTAATTTGAAGAATGTAAACATTTATAATCTTACAAGATTTTTTAAAATACAATTTGGATTCTATCCTTTTATTGGGATATCTATGCAGATGAGTGAAATAATAATGAGCAGTATTCATAAATGCTTCCGTCTGAAAAACATTCCAGAAAATATTTCTCTCTGCAATTATTTTCAGGATATTTCTTTGATTTAGCATGAAGCAAGATATCAGAAAATATCTGAGCAATAAAATGGCTGTTAGGGAAGTTGCTGTATTTCAATAACTGCTTTCTGATTTTTTGTAAGGAGAGAAAAAATATTGCGAACAGCTTGTGTTAGAGCGGGACACTGATCACTTGTGAAGTATAAATGGTATTTCAAATTTACATCTGCTATAGCTCAAAAATGCAATTCATTTTGACATACATGATAAGGCAAATAAAGCATCATTGCTGTCAAGATGATTGTTGCTTCAGGGAAAGCAGCTCGGGCATATTTCCACACAGCTAGCTGAAAGGCTCAGAAATGGCAGAATGAAAGTTAGACTGAGTTTTTAGGTACTGAACGGAATACCCTGAAAAGTTTTGAAAAGGTGAGAAGTAGGTGCACATTTTTCATTGTGTATTATTTTTCCTTTGTGATGGTCTGTGAAAATGTCAGAATAGAAAAGAATTTTGGAAAAAAGAATTGCATACCCTGTCTCTTTCTGATGTTGGTTTGGAGAATAAATGTTGTTGTCATTCCTTTTGTACTTTTCTCCACTGCAATTTTGTCTATTTAACTAAAATAAAACTCCAAAATGAAATCTGTTGATTATGGAATAAAGGATGGCAGAAATCAATCAGTGTCATCCTGGGATTTTTTAAATTATGCTTTCTTTTTCCCAAAAGTGTAGAAATATGATATGGTTTACATACTACTGAAATGACAACGTGTTGAATGAAATGGAGACCTTAAACTAAAATGGCTGTAGAATGATTGTTTATTTAAAAAATGCAAGATTTTATGATGCACTGAATTTTGAGTTCATTTTAATGCTTTGTTGAAATAAGGCTAAGGTTTTTGAGCTAGGTTTGAAAAGATAATGTCTGAATTTATTCGATTACTTGGCTCAAGGATGTTAGAAATGAAAAATGCTTTTGTCTTTCATTTTCAAATGAATAGAATACAAGGTACTATTAAAAAATAAGGATCAATTTAATGAAAAGATTGAAAGTAGTATTATGCTATTGAGAACTGGCTCAGACAATTTCATTCTTGCTTTAAACTTGTTCTAGTATCAAGGGAATAATAGAAATTGCTGGACATTCGGGTTTGGTTTGGATTTATTAGTTTTCACTGTTGCTCATGTATTCAGTTCCAAGGACAGGGGCCACAGTTGATAATTTGTATAATCTTGCATTCTGATTTATAAAATTAATAACATAATTAATGCTACTTGTGAAAGGACAAAGATTAAAGTGACAAAATATGAAGCTGCATATTGCTAATTTGATCGATGGTGGGGTTTGCAACAAATTAACATGAGTTTTATGCATCATATCTGTGTAAATGAGACACTGCTAAGAAAATGTTGAAAGCTAGACTCCCACCATGCTAAATACAGCAAAGCTATCACTTAACTCTTATCTACTGAGCTTTGTTTGTGGAACCATACTATCTGTTTAGATTGTTTTTTAAGATTAGATAGTGATTATTGAACACTAGATGGATAGATGAAGCACTGATATTCTTTAGCTTTACTTTCTGACATACAAACAAATACCACAGGATTTTGTTTCAAGAATTTAAAAATTCAAATTGAATCACCTTTCAAAAAAAATCTAAAGTTCTCAGTGGACACAGATACATTCTTATTAAAATATCTTTTGAGTTATTAAACTTGAATGAGGTTTCAGCTGGCTGGTGGCAAGATAAGTTTCTGTAGGGTCTGCTTTGTATTGTACTTTGACAGTGCTTAGAAACGCAGAAGAAAATGCTGTAACTTTGTAAATTCATGTAGGGTTTCATAAACTAGCTAAATGTGCTTGTGATTTTACAATTGGAAACATAAAGTCCAGTTTGTTTATTAAATCCTGTATTAGCTTTCATTTGTAGAAAGTGGGAATAACGTTCATTGGATGTTATTTTACGAGTTTTTTAAAACTATATTGAGACAGTGGGATAGCTGGCGTAGCTGCTATCTCACAGCTCCAGCAACTAAGATTTAATTTTGATATCAGCTTTTGTCTATGTGCAATTAGTAAGTTCTCTATGTAACTGTGTTGGCTTACCCTGGCTCTTGCAGTTTGCTCCCACATTCCAAAGACATGCGGGTTGATAAGTTCATTGGTCACTATACATTGACCTTGCTGTGTAGGTGAGTGATAGAATTTGGAGGATGGAGAATGGGTTACAGGGAAAAATAGTTGAGTAGCAAAATTGTTCTGTGAGCTGGCATAGAGTTGATGGGCTGAAGTGGCTGCCTGCATGGTGGAGAAATAGCAATTCATATTGAGAAAAAAGACAACTAAATACTGTTATGTAAATCACTAGCCATGGAGGAAAAACATGTTAACTAGTAATTGCATCATCGGACACAGCAGTGTAATTAGCAGCGTAGTTTCCATGGTGAAAAAAAAATCCGACCCTTCAGTTTTACCTCACATTAAATCATCTGCCACATAACAAAATACATAGTTTCTGTTCTCTTAAGCATGGTCAGAAAAATGAGACAGTACTGGCTGGGATAGCATGAAAGTGATGCTTCGTACTTGGTTTTTACGCTTCAGCCCCACATCATCCATCTTCACAGAACTCCTGTAATCCCTTTTCTATGTCTCCCTATCCCCCCCCCACCCCCTTGGGGTCTGTCTCAAGCAGTTTTCAAAAAATATCAATAAATGGCTATGCTTTAGTAATGGGCCAACATATTGATATGTTGCTGTTTCACTGCCATAGTGTGCACAAATAAATAGAGACATGTACTGCACACTGGAATTTCTAGGTAGTTTTTCTTCTTAACCTTTGAAGTGAAATACAGTATGCAGAACAATTTGTTGCAACATTATCTTAAAACACTTGACATTTTTCTAATGCAATGCTGCTGAACAACAAGCCCCTATATATTATTCTGCTCCTTAAACTCTTAACTTCGGATACATGGTGCTTGTAATTTGAACTTTATAAGTTGACAAATGAAGTAGTTATTGCCTTGGAATTACAAGATGCAGAATGTGAATTTTGTCTTTTAAGCCCCACTTATGTGCACAATAAATACCAATCTTAAATGCTTTGGGGAAAATGATGTTTCTAAATAAAATAGACTTTCTAAAACTAGCTTTATTTCTGAACACTTATTTGCAAATTTATCTGGTACCTGAAACTAGTTATCATTGGTAGATGGTAGCCAAATAAAGACACATTACTTATCAAACAGTACTTGCTATTTATTTTTTACTCCAAGTAAACAAGCAATTAAATTTACTCGTGGGAATTATTAAGGAATTGCTTTGTGGAAACTCACAATTCAATAATTTACACTTAATTGAGGCAAAAAAGTGGTATATATCTAGATTCCTGAATATAGTTCAGAAAGAATATAAAACAAAGAATATGAAAGTACTTCAGAGAGAAGCATCAACTCCTCCCACACAAAACTTCCCTCTCCCACACAAAAAGAAACTGAACATTGAACCCTAAAAACAACCCCACCTGCACAAAATACTAACAAAACACAATAGAACATCACCCCCCAAGCACCTTCCCCTTACACAACAAAACAGAAAAGGAATGGATGATTTCTTTAAAAAAAAACTCAATATAAAAACCATATGTCTGAAAAACACCACATTCCAGGCCCAGTTTAGGCTGGTTAGCTACATATTCCTACTTGTTCATCATATTTCTCTATCATTTTGGTTAACAAAACACTATTAATCTCAAGTTTAAAATGAAGAATTATCCTATCATTAAATACAGATTGAAGATTACTTCTAATTCATCCACCCTTGGATGGATGTCTGGCTTTTTTTTAAAGTTATGATTTCTCAATTTATAGTCGGCAATCCATGGAATTAGTTTCTTTACGTTCCCCTCCACTTCCTGAAAACTCTGATCAAGTTGCACCTTGAACCTTATCAATCCCTGGAACCACAATCTTAATTTGTGAAAATTAACTACTGGTATTCAGGAATTTTATGGTAGGAATTATTTGCGCTCCCTCTATGCCCGTTTCACCTGCAAGGTGCGATCTGCACAAGTGTTCAGACTTCCAGAAGTGCTTTAACTAGTATTACTGGAACTTGCCTGCACTTTGTGCATCTTGGGCCTCTAGGAAGAAAAGCCAATATTCCATTGGCTGATTGAGGATCTGGTGCTTTCTCAGCTTATATGATGTATAAACTCTTCTTGGGCTTCCAGCTGGATACAGATATCGATTTTAAGTTTCGATGACAAACTCTGTCATCTTCATCAGGGGTGATGCCTGGTAGTATTTACACCCCCGTCGTCTGTCCCTTATGATTGGCGTAATAAGACAATTATGCACAACGTTCCTACAGGATGGTTACAAGGTGAAGGAAATCGTTAGAGCCTTTAAAAGGGTCAACAGAAAAACCAGGAAACTTAACAATGAGGAGGAACCCGTCACTGCTGACTGTCTTCCCTATATTTACACGGTTTTTGGAAGGATTGCCAGGATCCTGAAGAAATACTCAATTAATATCATCCACAAACCCTTGAGGAAGCTCAAATTACAGCTTACGTGGGTCAAAGATGACCTGGGATTCAGGATAGCTGGCGTTTAAAGGATTCTCTGTGAATGCGGAGCAGTGTATGTCGGCCAGACGGGATGCACGGTGGAAGCCTGCATCAAGGAACAAAGGAGGTGTATCCATTTGGATTACACGGAGAAATTGGTGGTAGCAGAACATTGCATTCGCAATGGCCATAGGATTGAATTTGACAGCATGGAACAGTTGTGCTGCACCTGTGGTTTTTGGGACTGCCTGGTGAAGGAAACGGTTGAAATAAAACCAGAGGAAAATAATTTTTAACAAAGATGAAGGTCTTGTTCTAAGTAAGAATTGGAATTTGATTGTAAACAAGGTGGGACAGTGGAAACCTGATTGAATGAGGACTAATGATTCAGGGAGGGGCGGACGACAGAGGTATAAATGCCACCGGAATAGACGATTACGCATCAGCGGCAATAGATATGAAATTGTGTCGGGTTTTTATAAACAACAAAATTTATTAACCTCTACTCAAAAACATAGAAAAGTAAACAGACGACTAACTTAAATGGAAGTTAACAGTGTTATGTGTCTTTAGTTATCAAACAGTCGAACTTAAAGACAATTCTTAATAGATCTTACTCAAACACATTCTTAAGGCGGTAGTTCAAAGAGTCCAAGTGATTTATGAAATATGTGAGAGGAGAGACTTCCCAAACCAGCGATGAAGAAAAGACGAAACTGCTGACGCAGATCCCAGCTGAGAAATGCCTTGTTGGAAGAGATCACGAAGAATAAGATTTCTCACAGTAACTGACCTTTCGCTGGAGGTGGTCACCACACAACACCCGAGACCATGCAGGGGTTACCCAAAAGTATGTGCCACAATACCCGTATGGACCATACCAAATGTCAGTCACATTCAAGGCACACAGAAGGCCGTTGATTTCTTGGGTTCGTACGAAGCTGGCAAATTCTTCACTCTTGCTCTCTTTCCTCAATTACAAAACCACCGACTGTGACTCCCCAACAAAACAACTATGCAACAAACTGCGGTCTCCCCTTTTATACCGATTGGAACATGCCATCACATGACATCACATCACCCCACTATCATGACCATTGCATCATACTAATATCATGAGACAATTACATCATGCTTAAGAGATAATCACGGGACAGGTAACAAGACATGCCCAAGTATCATTCCCGATGAAGATGGCAGAGTTTGTTATCAAAACATTGGTTAAAATTGATACCTGTACCCACTAGAAGCCAGAGAAGAGTTTATTCCACTGGCTGTTTTGATTACTCCCTGTACTTGCCAAACCTACATGGACCCTGGATATTCTTTGAAATTAATTGTCTTGAGCTTTTTAGTATACAGAATGTATCATTTCATCCTTTTTATGCTCAAAGTGGATATCATCTTTACCATGAGTTTCCTTTTTTCAACTTCCATTCACACAGTTTACAATGCTGCTCACTTTGGGTGTATATTCTCATACCTCCTCAGCTGAACAGAAATCCTTGAGGCATTACTTGGTGCATTTTTGCCAATTTCAGAACTTGCCTATTATTGCTTTCATTATCATGATGTACCTGATCAATTTCTTAACAATTCAATAATTTGCTTTTAATTCTAGATGTTTCAAACTTTTACTGATTATCTCTTGTAGGAAAGATTATTCGTTGCTTTCTGAAGACTTTTGCAAGGCATACATTTTCCTGTTTCTAACTTCAGTCAATTTGAGAAGTTCATTATCGTTTGAAGGTGCTCAGTCACTTTATCTCTCATAGATGCTATTCATTTTGCATTATTGTACTATAAGGTCTGAAATTCCCTGATTTATAAAAAAAGTTTCTCATTTTTCTTAAAATAACAGCATATTATACCAAGGGCAACAAAAGAGAGTAAATGTATCATATGTGATACTCCCTTATTTTTCTTGAACCAGCAAAAGAGAAAAGACGCCAGAATTCTGCTTTTGTTTTTGAACATTTAAAATTCATTAAATATTCCCATGCCTTGTGTGTTCTTTATAATGCTTTTACTTGATATTTGTCAGGATTCAATTCTATTTGATATTGTATATGCTGACCTGATTAGTCAACACATTGATCATCTTAAAGTTTATAGCTTTCTTCTTGAGAATCAGGTTTATTATCACTGACATATGTTGTGAAATTTGTACACTTGATTTTTTTGTATTACATACCAAAGCATTAATAATAATTCCCTTCTGTGAAATTGAACTGTTTGGAAAAAATACCACAGATAGAAATGGGATCTTGTATTTAGCCATGTAGAACCTCACTGCATATGGTCTTCCTGTCAGCAAAACCCTTTCCACCATGATTAACCCAATTTGGGATCAGCCATTCCTTGCACCATTTACAATTACTTTTCTGCCAGTCAGCCATGTGGCAATTTGCCAAAAAGCTTGCTAAAATCTGAGTAGACAACGTCAAATGCACAGCCTTCAATGACGCATCTTAATCCTTTCTCATTCAAGGTAGTTTGGACACAACCTTTCATTAAGCCAGTGCTCACTGCCTTAAGTTTTACCGAATGACGATTTATTTGTACTTGACAAATTTTTCAGATTTTTCCCACAGCTGTTTGGGCTCACTGGCCTGTATACTTAATAATTATTTTCCTGTCTGTTTTTATTAGTTTACTGCATCACCTTAATGTAAGATATGAAATCTTGTAGGCCATCACATGACAGTGTTACAGCTCAGGGAGTTCGTGAGTTTAGGGGTTCAATTCTGGCACATTTCTGTAAGGAATCTGTATGTCCTCTGCATGGAAGGCATCGGTTTTCCCCAGGTGCTCTATTTCCTTCCACAGTCCCAAAGATATACGGGATAGATTGTTCATTGTAAATTGTCTCGTGATTGCGTCAGGGTTAATTGGGTTTGTTGGCGGTTGCTGGAACAGTGTGGCTGAGAGGGCAGGGAGGGACTATTCTGAGTTGTATCGCTACATTAAATAAATAATTTCTTTATTGTAAATACTGAAGTGATGCAATGATTCAGAATGTCTTCTGTTTCATTATTTCCATTTACAATATTTGGCAATTTTTATCACTTAATTTTTGACAGCGGTCTCAATCCTAATACTGTAAATATTGTAATTCATTTTAATGTGTTGTGCCTTACTTTTGCTCTTCATTCCAGTAACCCTGCTATCTATTTTCTGTTTTTATTATTTGAATTTCTGCTTGTCACTTTGGTATCTGTGCAACATTTTGCATTTTATAATTTTATATTACTCCTTATCTCTTTACTCATTAGTAGCTGATATTTTGGTAGTCATAGCTTCTATAATATCTCAATGTTATAATCAGTTATGAAACACCCCTCTACTTTTTCCAGACATTAATGGATTTGCTGTTTAAACCCAGTTTGCTGTGGATATCTTTTTCACTCATCTTGTTGAATTGCCTGGAGAATCTGCAGTACTTTGTGTTTTTCCTTCACAATTGCATCATTAAACACATATTATAAAATTGTTCATGTACTGTTAGGCAGCTGATTAACTCTGGCAATATTTATTACTAAATTTAGATATACTTTTTGTTTTTTGGACAGTGGAAAATTGGATCCTGGAGAAATAAACTATGTGGAATTGACTCAGTGGCAGGAAGCAAAGGGTGATGGCTGACAGGTTTCCTCGTGATTGAAAGCCTGCTACTAATAGGATTTCTTGTAATGTGTCTATATTCATGATTGAGACTTAAATGTAGTGCTCATGATATGATGAACAGTCTTTATGAGATAGACACAGGCCCTGTGATAGAAAAAAGCAAACTTTTAATCTACAAACGTAAATAATTTAAAAAATTGCCAGTGGAGCCGGTCAGCACGTTTGGTGGCGCTTGCAATTGTCCAGCTGTTGCTTGTGGTGAGCAAGTGAACAGGGCTTGGCAGAAGTTTCGGCGGAGCTTAAAAACATTTGGGTTATTAAGTGCTTGGGAAGGGCTAATAAAAAGTTAGGTTTAAGCAGAGTGGCCAGTGTTAGAGGTTTAGAGCAGAGGTTTTGGCTCAAGAAGCTTCAGCAAGAAGAGGCGGCAACTACGGTAAACTATTAGTAGGTTTCTTTCTCTCTTATTTCACAGTTAGAGCAGTGGGAGTGATAATCAGGAAAGTGGAGTGCTCCTGTTGTGGGATATGAGAAGACAGGAATACTTCCATAATCCCTGCAAGAGCTGCATCCAACTTCAGATTCCTACAGACCACATTACAGAAAGGGAGCTGGGTCAACTTTGGATCATTCAGGAATTTGAGGTGCTGATTGACAGAGATACAGGGAGTTAGTGACTGGAGAGCGAAAGGGGATAGGCACCCAGTGCAGGATACTCCACTAGCTGTTCCCCTCAATGTTTTGGATACAATACAATTTGGTGGGGGTCGGGGGGGGCGTGGTTTGTGGCATGACCTAGCAGAGGAAAGCAACATCAGTCATGTCTCTGGCACTGAGACTGGAAGGGGGCAGCAGAGCCAAGTAGACGTGATAAGGATCATACATAATGCTGGATGAACTCAGTGGGTCGGGCAGCGTCTATGGACAGGAATAAGCAGTTGAAGTATCAGGCCAGGATCCTTCATCAGGATTGCAAAGGAAGGGGAAAAATTCCATAATAAACTGGGGGGGTGGGGGAGGGAAAGAAGTACAAGCTGGTAGGTGAAACCAAGTGAGAGGGGAGGGGGGATGATAAGGCTAGGAGGTGTTAGCTGCAAGAGGTAAATTCAAAGTAAATTTATTATCAAAGTGCATGTATGTCACTATCTACTACTCTAAGATTCTTCTTGCGGGCATTTACAGTAAATACAAAGAAACCCAATGGAATCAATGAAAAACTACACTCAAGATGGACAACAACCAATGTGCAAACGATGACAAACTGTGCAAATACAAAAAAAACATAATAAATAAATAAATAAATGAGCAATAAATATCGAGAACATGAGATGGAGTCTCTGAAAGTGAGTCCATAGGCTGTGGGAACGGTTCATTGATGGGGTGTGTGCAGTTATCCCTTCTGGTTCAAGAAGCTGATGGTTGAGGGGTAATAACTGTTCCTGAACGTGGTGTGTGGGTCCTGAGATTCCTGTTCCTCCTTCCTGATGGCAGCAGAGAAGAGAGTACGGCTTGGATGGTGGAGGTCCTTGATGGATGTTACTTGCATGCGACAACACTACTGAACAAGAAACCTGATAAGAGAGACAGTGGACCTTGGGAGAAAGAGTACGAGGAGAGTCACCAGAGGGGGGGTGATGGAATAGTGAACAGAAGGGGTAGAGGGGAGCCAGAGTGGGAAATGGAAAAAGAGAGGTGGGGGGGACAATTTAGCAAAATCGATATTCATGCCATTTGGTTGGAGACCACTCAAATGGGATGTGAGGTATTGCTTCTCCAACCTGACTATGGCCCTATCATGTCCGAGGAGCACTAATCAATAAGCTTCAAGACCTTGGCCTCAATACCTCCTTGTGCATTTGGGTTCTCGATTTCCACACTTGCACACCCCAATCAGTTCAGGTTGGAAATGACATCTCCACAATCTCCATCAGTGTTTATTGACCACAAGGCTGTGTGCTTAGCCCCGCTCTGTGCGCTTTATACTTGCATTGTAGCCATTGGTGAGACTTGGTTGCAGGAGGGGCAGGACTGACAGCTCATTGTTCCAGGGTTCTGTTGTTTTAGACATAATAGAAGAGGAAGCATTAAAGAGGAAGTGAGGCATTACTAGTCAGGGAAAATGCCATGACAACGCTCAAACAGGACAGGCTTGAAGGCTCATCTACTTAGGCTATGTGGGTGGAACTGAAGAAATAAAAAAAGAATGGCCACATTTTTGGTATTATAAATCACCTAGATGTCAGTGGGTGTTGGAGGAACGCATTTGTAGAGAGATAGCAGACGGTTGCAAGAAAAGTGAGCTTCTGATAGTAGATGATTTTAATTTTCCACATATTCACTTGGACTCCCATACTATTTAAGGACTCAATGGGATAGAACTTGTTAAATGTGTTCAGGGAAGTTTCCTTGGTGAATATATAGAGAGAGTGTAATACTTGATTCCCGATTAGGGAACAAGACAAGGCAGGTGGCAGTAGTGTGTAGGGAACACTTTCAGGTTCGGGTTCAAGTTTATTGTTATTCAACCGTATATATGTATATCACTAAACAAAACAGACATAGTACATATAGCTCATACACAACACGAAGTAATATTATCAGAAACAAATTAAAATGTAATAAAATATATTCTGGAAGATTGACATTTAGTATGGGATGCATTTATGACATAAGTTTAAAAAAACTAAACAGTGTAATGCTATTGGTGGTTCATACATGAGACCTGGATGGTGTCAGGGAGTTCAGTAGTCTTGTGGCCTTGGGGAAGAAGCTGTTTCCCATTTTAGCAGTCCTTATCCAAGTGCTGGAGTACTTCCTTCCTCATAGGAGGGGTTCAAATAGATTGTTGGAACGAGCTCTTTGAATCCAGTGATTGTTATTCCATTAGTTTCAAGATAATTATGGAGAAGAATAGGACTGGTCCTTGGATTGAGATTCTAAATCGGAAAAACGCTAATTTTGATGGCATCAGAAAGGATCCAGCAGGTGTGGATTGGGATAAATTGCTTTGTTGCCAAGTACTTTGTTTCTGTTAGAATAAAAGGCAAGGTTAACTGGTTTAGGGAAGCTTGTTTTTTGAGGGGTATTGAGGCCCTAATTAAAAGGAGGTGTGTAGCAAGTATATGCAGCAATAAATAAGGTACTTGAGGAGCATGGAACACAGATGAGTACAGCTCAGGAATGGGCCATTCAGCCCACAATGTTATGCCAAACCAGCTTAAAAGCGATCAAAAACACCCAAACACTAATCCCTCCTATCTACATCATTACCATATCCCTCAATCTTCCTTACATCCACATGGCCATCCAAATGTCCCTTAAAAGCCTCTCATGTATTTGCCTCTACCACCATACCAGGCAGAGCATTCCAGGCATCCACAACTTTCAAGGAGTAAAAACCTTACCCCTCACATCCCCCTTGAACCTACCCCCTCTCACCTTGAATGCATGCCCTCTGATATTGGATATTTCAACCCTGGGAAACAGATCTACTCAATCTATGTATTTCATAATCTTGTAAATCTCTATCAGATCTCCTCTCGGCCACTGATGCTCCAGAGAAAACAATCTAAATTTATCCAGTCTCTCGTGATAGCACGTGCCCTCTAAACCAGGCAGCATCCTGGTGAACCTCTTTGGCACCATCTCCAAAGCCTCAACATTCTTCTTAGTGGGATGACCAGAACTGTTTGCAATACTCCAAATGTGGCCTGACCAGAGTTTTATAAAGTTGGAATATGTCCTCCTGGACTTTTGAACTCAATGCCTTGACTAGTAAAAGCAATCATTCCATAACCACCTTGTTGGCCTGGGTAGTCATGGAGCCATGAACTTGGATCCCAAGATCTCTCTGTTCAGCAACATTGTTAAGGACTTTGCCCTTAACAGTGTACTGTCTCTGTGCATTTACCCTACTGAGGTGCAACACCTCACATTTATCTGGGTTAAACTCCATCTTCCATTTCTCAGCCCATATCTGTAGCTGGTGTATATTGTGCTGTATTCTTTGCCAGTCTTCTACACTATCCACAACTCTACTTGTCTTGTTATCATCTGCAAAGTTACTAACCCTCCCATTTACATTTTCATCCAGGTATTTTATATACATTACAAACAGCAGAGGTTTCAGCACAGATCCCTGTGGAACTCCACTGAATGTGGACCTCCAGCTCAAATAAGTCCCTTCTACCACTACCCTCATCTTCTATGCGCAAGCTAGTTCTGAATCCAAACAGCCAATTTGCCGTGGATCCCATGCATCTTAATCTTCTGGATTAGCCTCCCATGAGGGACTTTGTCAGACACCTTACTAAAATCCATATAGACAGCATCCACTGCCCTACCCACATCAATCTCACTCATCACCTTGTCAAAAAACTTAATCAAATTGGTAAGGCACGACCTGCCATGCACAAAGCAATGCTGGCTCTCCCTAATTAAGCCATGGGTTTCCAAATGCTCATATATCCTATCCCTAAGAAGTTTTACCAACAATTTCCCTACAACTGACGTGAGATTCACTGGTCTATAGTTCCCAGGATTTTCTCTTGTTCCTCTCTGAAATAGAGGTACAACTTTAGCTACTTGCCAGTCCTCTAGGACATCACTAGAGAGGACACGAAGCTACTGGCCAAAGGCTCAGCAATCTCACCTTTTGCCTCCTTCAATAACTTGGTGTAAATCCCATTAGGCCCTGGAGATTTATCCACTTTAATGCTCATTAGGAGGCCCAACACTTCCTCCTCCTTGACCTCTTAAATATTCTATTTGTACACTCAGGATTGATCTCCTGGTCCTTCATATGCTTTTCCTTGAAAAATACTGAAGCAAAGTACTCATTAAGTACCTCCCTCAGATTCTCTGCATCCAAGCAAATGTCCTAAGCCCCCCTCCCCTTTATCCTTGAGTGGTCCCACCCCTTGTTATCTTTTTATTCTTGAGGTATGTATAGAATGCCTTGGGAATTCACTGTAATTCTACTTGCCAAGGACTTTTCATGGCCCCTCTGGCTGTCCTAATTCCTTTCTTTAGTTCTTTTCTGGCTTCTTTATACTCATGTGTTTCATTTGATCCTGACTTCTGAAGTTTTACATACTTCTCCTTTTTCTTCTTGACTAAATTCATCACCTCCCCAGATATCCAAGGTTCTCTTATCTTTCCATCCCCATCCTTTCTTCTAACACGGACATACATACCTTTCCTGTTAAAGAAGTATGAGTATAAGAAATATAAGAAAACACTTAAGAGAAATCAAGTGGGATAAAAGAAGACACTAGGTTCCTCTGGCAGACAAAGTGAAGGATAATTGCAGGACTTCGACAGATATATTAAGAGCACAAGGTTAGCAAGGGACAAAAAGAGGTCCATTTGAAATAGCACACAAAATGCTGGAGGAACGTAGATGCTCAGGTTAGACGGCATCTATGGATAAGAGTAAACATTTGATGCTTTAGTCCAAAGTACTTCAGAACTGGAAAGAGAGAAGTCTGATTAAGAAGGTGGGGAAGGGAAGCGGGAAGTACAAAAGAATTAGGTGATGGGTGAAAGAGGTGTGGAAGACGTCCTGCCTCGTCCCTGTGCCGAAGACGCCGCGCCCCAGCAGCCTCAATGATTACAGACCGGTGGCATTGACCTCCTGCATCATGAAGACCCTGGAGAGACTTGTTCTGGAGCTGCTCCGGCCTATGGTCAGGTCACACTTAGATCCCCTCCAGTTCACCTGCCAGCCCCGACTAGGAGTTGAGGATGCCATCGTCTACCTGCTGAACCGTGTCTACGCCCACCTGGACAAGCCAGCGAGCACTGTGAGGGTCATGTTTTTTGACTTCTCCAGTGCGTTCAACACCATCTGCCCTGCTCTGCTGGGGGAGAAGCTGACAGCGATGCAGGTGGATGCTTTCCTGGTGTCATGGATTCTTGATTACCTGACTGGCAGACCATAGTACGTGTGCTTGCAACACTGTGTGTCTGACAGAGTGATCAGCAGCACTGGGGCTCCACAGGGGACTGTCTTGTCTCTCTTTTTCTTCACCATTTACACCTCGGACTTCAACATCTGCACAGAGTCTTGTCATCTTCAGAAGTTTTCTGATGATTCTGCCATAGTTGGATGCATCAGCGGGGGAGATGAGGCTGAGTACAGGGCTACGGTAGGAAACATTGTCACATGGTGTGAGCAGAATTATCTCCAGCTTAATGTGAAAAAGACTAAAGAGCCGGTGGTAGACCTGAGGAGAGCTAAGGTACTGGTGACCCCTGTTTCCATCCAGGGGGTCAGTGTGGACATGGTGGAGGATTGCAAATACCTGGGGATACGAATTGACAATAAACTGGACTGGTCAAAGAACACTGAGGCTGTCTACAAGAAGGGTCAGAGCAGTCTCTATTTCCTGAGGAGACTGAGGTCCTTTAACATCTGCCGGACGATGCTCAGGATATTCTACGAGTCTCTGGTGGCCAGTACTATCATGTTTGCTGTTGTGTGCTAGGGCAGCAGGCTGAGGGTAGCAGACACCAACAGAATCAACAAACTTATTCGTAAGGCCAGTGATGTTGTGGGGATGGAACTGGACTCTCTGATGGTGGTGTCTGAAAAGAGGATGCTGTCCAAGTTGCATGCCATCTTGGACAATGTCTCTCATCTACTACATAATGTACTGGTTGGGCACAGGAGTACATTCAACCAGAGACTCATTCCACCGAGATGCAACACACAAGCGTCATAGGAAGTCATTCCTGCCTGTGGCCATCAAACTTTACAACTCCTCCCTTGGAGGGTCAGACACCCTGAGCCAATAGGCTGGTCCTGGACTTATTTCATAATTTACTGGCATAATTTACATATTACTATTTAATTACCATGGTTTTATTACTATTTATTTATGGTGCGAACTGTAACAAAAAACAATTTCCCCTGGGATCAATAAAGTATGACTATGACTAAACAGGAAGAGGGGGAGGGGAATTGATTGGTGAAAGAGATAAAGGGCTGGAAAAGTAGAAATCTGATGGGAGAAGATAGAAGACATGGAAGTAAGGGAAGGAGGAGGGGCACCAGAGGGAGGTGATGGTTCGATAAGGAGGTAAGATGAGAGGGGGAAATGGGAATGGGGAATCGTGGAGGAGGGGCAAATACCAAAAGTTTGAGAAATTGATATTCATGCCATCAGGTTGGAGGCTAGTGAGACAGAATATAAGGTGTTACTCCTCCAACCTGAGTGTGGCCTCATCTGGTAATTGCCTCCTCCCCCTCACCATTCCCTATTTGTGTTTCCCTCTCATACCTTATCTCCTTATCTCGTACCTGTCATCTCATTCTGGTGCTCCTCTTCCTTCCCGTACTTCCATGGTACCTAGCATCTTGTACTTCTTCCTCCCCTACCTCCACCTTTTTACTCTAACTACTTCTCTTTCTTTCCAGTCCCAATGAAGTCCCTCTGCCCAAAATATTGACTGTTTATTCTTTTCAATAGATGTTGCCTGACTTGCTGAGTTCCTCCAGCATTTTGTGTGTGTTGCTTTGGATTTCCAGCATTTGCAGGTTTTCTCGTGTTTGGTCCATTTGAAGATGAATGTGGTCATCTACACGTGGAGTTGAAAGATCTTAATTGGAATTTTGCATCTGTATTTAGTCAGATGGATGAAGAGTCAATAAAATGGAGTCAAAACAGTCCTTTGAACAATTAATTGATAAATATTCTCTTTCATATTCACACTTTCTGCAATACCTACAAGTTAGACATTTTTTACAAAAATATTTAATTAATTTCCCTTACATATTGGCGGCTGACCGGTTAGATACTATTATGAGTATGAATCCTTTGATTAAGGGTTCTATTGGAAGAATTTATAATTTACTATTACAATGGGATAAGCGTCCTTTGTCTAAGATTAAACAGGATTGGGAAAAGGAACTTAATTTGACTTCTATGATGGAGGATTGGATGCGGATATTGAAGTTGGTTAACTCTTCTTCAATTTGCGCTAGCCATTCATTGATTCAATTTAAAATTGTACATCGTTATCATTTGACAAAGGAGAGACTTTCTAAAATCTTTCCTAATGTTGATAGTCATTGTGATAGATGTAAAACTGAGATAGCTACACTGACACTTATGTTTTGGTCTTGTTCTATATTGGAACAGTTCTGGAAGTCTGTTTTCTCAACAATTTCTAAAGCACTTAAAATTAATTTACTACCTAATAAATTAACTGTGCTTTTTGGAATAGTTCCTCAAAATATTCATGGTATTTCTGTGTCTGGCCAACATGTTATTGCATTTGTTACATTGATAGCTAGGAGGGCCATTTTGTTGAAGTGGAAGGATACATCAGCTCCCACTTTGTCACAATGGTTCTGTCAAGTGATGCTATGTCGTAGTTTGGAGAAAATTAGAAGACAAACCTTTGAACCTTTATTTGATTTTGAGAAAAGATGGGGTTCACTTGCTCGTTATTATCATTTGAGTTAATTGATATAATTTTTCCACGATCTAATTGTAAATTTTTTTTAGTATATTCTCTTTTCTTGCTGGTGGTTTGATGTTTATTTTTAGAAGCTTTTTGTATGACACATGGCTCCGGGGTTGTACACCTAATGGGTTCTCTTTTTTTTTTCCCTCACTTTTCTGCTCAGTAGGTTTTTTTTTTGTTATCACAAAATTTTGTTTTCAATCTTTAAGGTGATGGGTTTTTTTTTGAGGCATTGTCAGTGTTGTTACTTCGATGTACTCATGTTATTTTTCCTATATATTCAATAAAAAGATTTGAAAAGAAGGAAAACAGTCATGAATTCATGAGACAGTATCTGGATTACAGAAGAGGAGGTGCTTGCTGTTTTGTGGTAAATTAGGGTGGCTAAGTTCCCAGGGTTTGACAAGGTGTCCTCTTGTACCTTGTGGGAAGCTCTTGCAAAAGTTGCAGGGGCCCTAGCAGAGGAATTTAAGCATCCTTAACTATGGGTCACCTCCAAGAGGACCAGTACTTTGTTGTGGTTTGGAGGCTTGCATGCCTCAATGACCCTGAGAGCTATGCTGGCTGGAGTCAATCTTGTGCTTTGGATCTTGGTAGGGTCACCCATGCAAACAAGTCAAAAAGTAGAGACCAAACCTATCCTCCAGGTTAGGGGTTTTAGCTGAGAGCTAATGACCCTAAATGGTCAAACAAAACTTGGAAATAGTGATGAAGAATACCTTCATTGCTGCCTTAAAAGATGGCAACAGGCAGTAGCTAACTATCCATGGGTGAGGTACTAGAGGACTGTAAAATAGCTAATGTTCTTGTGTTGTTCAAGAAAGGCTCTGAGAATACACTAGGAAATTATAGGCTGCTGAGCCTGACATCATTAGTTGATAAATTGTCGCTAAGTATTCTAAGGGACAAGGATATACAGTATATGTAGAGTGGATTCAATTTAATTGGGCCATTGGTTAATGGGAGCAACTCTTAAAGAACAAAAGCTAAATCTTGTGTGGCCATTAGTGCACTATGCTTAGTGACTGGTTTTTAAATAGTGTCAGTTGCATGTGTTTGTGTTCAAAAACAGTGAGTTTTTTTTTATTACTGATCATTGGTGAGAAAAGAGGAGAAAGACAATTCAGAGCTGTTTTGCTCACTGCCAGAAATGGACAGGAGTGAAAATGAAACTCTTCCACTACTTCAAGTTAGGAACTACGAGTAATTTGAAGTTATTAACAGTCATCTCGAATGTTACAATAAAAATGTAGATTTGGAGGATGTGATCATCTAAAGCATTGTATGAAAGTGGTCCATTATCTACTATAGGTGTCTGCACTGATTTTGTTTATTTACAGACAATCAAAATAATATGGCAGTTGAATTCCTCCATGGATTATTATTAGGGGCTAATACAGCTTTATAGTTATGTAGAATTTGTATTTCATTTAAATACATAATTTGTTACTCAATTAGAGTAGATTGTCTTTTTTATATGTTTCTAACTATTTCCATGAAACTTTGGCTAATTGGTGCAGTTGCTTAATTGGGCCAAAACATACTTGTCCTGTTAACTGGAATCAATGTACTTGGATAGACAGGGACTGATTAGCATAGTCAACATGGTTTTGTGCATGGTAGGTCATGTATAATGAACCTTGCAGCTTCTTGAGGAGGTTACCAATAATGTTGATGAAGTAAAGGTCGTAGATGTTGTCTGCATGGACTTTAGCAAGACCTTTGACAAAGACCCTCGTGGGAGGCTGGTGGGATGCTAGTGTAGAAATTTCAGTTACTTGACAATCAGGATAAGGTAGCTAAATGGATTCAACATTGGTTGTGGGAGAAGCTGAAGAGTAATAGATGGTTGCATCTCTAACTGGAGGCCTGTGGTTAGTGGTGTGCTGCAGGGATCAGTGCTGGGTCCATTGTTATTTATCATCTATATCAACAATCCAGATGTTAATATAGTAAACTGATCAGCAGATTTGTGAATGATACCAAGATTGGGGTGTAGTGGACAGCAAGGAAGGCTATCAAAGCTTGCAAAGGGATCTGGACCAACTGAAACATGGCACATGGAACTTAATGCAGACAATTGTGAGGTGTTGCACTTTAGGAGAACGAACCAGGGTAAGACTTACATGGTGAGTAGTGGGGTGCTGAGGAGTGTGGTAGAACAGGAAGTTTGGGAATACAGATCCATAATTCCTTGAAAGTGGCGTCACAGGTAGGTAAAGTTGAAAAAAGAGCTTTTGACACGTGTGGTTCTAGACACCTGTCTACAGGGAAGATATCAGTAAGGTTGAAAGAGTAAAGAGAAAATTTGCAGGGATATTGCTGGGACTTAAACAACCTGAATTATGGAAGAAGTGGACTAGGTTACGACTTTAATTCTCAGGTATGTAGAAGAATGAGGGGAGACTTTATTGATAGAGGGACAGTGTACAAATTGAGTAGTATATGTAGGGTAAATGCAAGCAGGCCTTTTCCACTGAGGTTGGGTGATTCTAAAGCTGGAGGTCATAGGTTAAGGTTGAAAGGTGAACTGTTTAAGGGGAACTTCAGTAAGAGGGTGTGCATGTGTGGAACAAGCTGCCAGTGGAAGTGGTGGATATGCATTTGATTGCAACATTTAAGAAGTTGGTGGATAAATACATGTATGGATGGCTATAGTCCAGGTGAGGGTCAAAGAGATTTGGCAGACTGGACATGGACTGGATGGGCCAAAGGGCTTGTAATGCTCCATGATTCTGTGAATTGGTCAGTTGGGTAGAAAAATGGCAAATCGAGGCAAAGTCAAAATAGAAAAAAAAAATTTCCCTTTTGAGGGTTCCAAAAGCAAAGACCAAGGAAACATAGATCTAATTGATTGAAGGATCACCCACTTAATCCTAATTTTGTGCACCTTGGATTGAACAATTACTTTTCTTTCAGAATCCTGAACATCATAAGGTGCTAAGACCAAGTAATGGAACAGCTCCTTTTACTCTCATCTAACAGTCCAGCTTATTCCAGTCTTTGAAGAGTATCTTTTTCCTAAATCTATATTTTCTTTTATCCCAGCTATCTTTGTGATTGGCCTGATTATAGCTTTGTGTCAAGTTGCAGATTATTTTGGTTGAGAAGCTAATGTTACCAACCAACCTGGTTGGTACAATCAAAATTAATTTCTCTTCTTTCCAGAGGTATCAATGTCATTGCCTAATGGTAAAGTGTGATCTAAGTGATTAAGTAGACTGAGATTTAACTTGTGTGCAAAGACTGTAGTTAACCTCATAATGCTTAATTAATGCTACAAAAAATGTCAGGTCCACACTTTTTTTAAAGCCTTGGTATAACTGTCAAAAGTTCTTGTTGAGATGATTTCAAATTTCTCATTTATATTTGTAAGAAGTCCAGTTATTGACTCTCTACAATCATCAGGCTCCTAAACTGGCATGGATAACTTCATTCACAACTACTCAACTGATTCTATGATACTCACAAGGACTCTTTACAAGTCATATTCTCAGTATTATTTTTTATTTGTACAATTTGACTTTTTCAGATTGGTTGTTTATCAGTCTTTATTTATGTTTAGATTTTCAAAAAATTCTATTGTATTTCTTTTTTCCATAAATATGTGAAAGAAAATGAGTCTCAAGGTAGTAACATTTATGTATTTTAATAATACATTGACTTTGAATTTTAAGAGGTTGGATGTTTTGGGCTTGGGATCATTGTAGTCCATTTTAATACATATCACTGGGAAAATCCTAGTATAGTGCTGACCTGGTTATGAATTACCTGACTGATGAAAATCCAACTCTATACTAATTCTCCCATGGATTTTTTGAAGCATTTTTCAGGTTAGTAATAAAACATGTTTCTTGGTAGTCATTAATGATAAAATGCATTAGTTTAATGAAAGGTGGCGTTATTGAAATAAATGGAAGCTTGCAGCAAATCTATATAGAAATGGCACATTTTGACATATGGAAAAATTGGTTTAAGGACTGTTCTCAGGAACAGAATCATTGCTTTATCCAGGGACCCTTGTACAAGTCTGAAAGAGAACTATAGTCTATATACTACTAAAACTCTCATGCTCTGTCTGTCTGTTTGTGACCTCCAATTAGCACAAATGGTGCATTACAGTGGCACTTTTTTTGGCTAAATCGAATTAAAATGCGCTAACTTACAGAATGCAGGCAAAGTTCAGGGTTATATATTTGTAAAAAATTGCTCATTCACAAAAATCAACAGTCTCCCTTTCACCCGAGAGCCGATCCGGCATCATGGAAACAGGACGCGACAGCCCGACGCATGCGCACGGCCAGCCTCAGCAGCGACACCTACCAGAGCAGAAGGGCAGGGCAGCTCTATTTCGAGGGGTTACATTCTGCTAATCACCATCAGCATGTGCAGGATAGGGATAGATCTAACTGCCACCCATCAATAAGAGATAATTAAATCTCATTGTAATGACGTACTTTGAGACAACCATAAAACCCTTTGCTGCAGTCAAAGGACAGTGGTGACTATATCACGTCCATTTAGGAGAGCGCGAATCACATCATCAAGAATAATCAGCATCCTTTGGTGTTACTGCTTCGTATCTTCTATCCAGCATTAGGGTAAAAAAAAATGGTCAGTCTAATTATGCTGCGTGGAAAGGGAAGGAGGACATTATGGTCAAGAGATGACGCCAAACATCGTTGGGAAGCAGCAAGGAGACGGAGAGAACAAGAATCAGATGAGGCCAGGGCCGCATGACTCCAGGATCAAAGAGTCAGGACAAAAAAAGATGAGAGAAGAAGGGACAGAGGAGGAGAGACATGCACGTCTCCAGGAGCAGAGATAAACAACAAACAGCAGAAGAAATGAAGAGACGGGGGATGAAAGGGCTGCACATCTTCAGAATGACAACGAGAGGCACAAGGGTGGCAGATAAACCAGAAATGATGCCATCAAAAGTGTCCTTCGTTAAATGAAGAGCAGCTATATTTGCTTTGCTACGCATCATTCTTCTTTAATAAACTGAGGTTTTCAACTTCAGTTTCCAAAGCAAAGTGATACCAGTAGCATTCAGGAAAATTTAATGTTCATTCTGGTCACATCAGATTGCACTACCCTTCTCTCAAAGGGTGCCCTAGCGGGTCACCCCGTTGTCTAGTACATTCTGCTTCTGTGACCTGTTCCCCATTGAACTTGATATATCATCAACTGAAGGAAAACATACTAGCTACCAAAACTACCTCTGTAATTCTCAAGGTCATAATTGTCTCATGGCAATTTAAGGATTTGGGGAATCTGTTATTCTCTTACTTTTGAAAGAATGCACAGTACTTGGAAACTTTCAGTCAGGCTTTTTGAAGGACTTATGCTAAGACAATTTTCATTATATTTTGTATTATTCAAGTTCTAATTAGCAGTTCGATTATGTACTTCTCCAGTGAGTTTTAATTTCTGGCTGTATTGAACCATCACCGACTAGTTGGAATTTATTGTACAGTGTGTTTAAGTGCTGCACAATTGAAAATTGATGACTTTGTAAGAAAATTACGCAAACGCAGTTTATCTCTCAGCATTACTTAGTTCAGGAAATATGATCAGGTACTTATTAAGGCATTCTGGCACATATCATATGGTAGGTGTGTAAGACACATAGAATGATGTCACTCACCATGCATTGCTCATTGTGAGCGGTTGAGTATTGTCAGGTTAAAATGGATAATGTTTTTTTCTGTTTTGGGAAAGTGGTTGGCCACACACGGAGACCCATGCTTTTATATTTGCTGTTCCCTGCAGCTGTATATTTTGGTGTCCCTCAACATAATTGATAAATTCTAGAGTAGAGTGCAGAATTTATTATTTGCCACCTGATTCATGTTAGGTGTGCTGCCATTATTGTACTCCTACTTCCTTTTCCCATGCGTGCATCTGTAGTGGCCCAGTATGATATGTTGCGTGAGCTGGAGATGAAAGGCAGGTGTCATAAAGTTAATGGTTGGAAATCCCAAAAGAGTAAAGGTGAAGAAGGGCTGTCATCAGAAGACCTTATACACAACTATCCGTTCAGTCGTTCTCCGTCAGAGTGCTCTGAGCATCATTAACTGAGATTGAGGTGTCCTGAAGCAGCAGTGAAAATGATGTATAACCTTCTTCAGGCAGACCTTGCGGTGCTATTCTTGAGGTGTTCAAGGTCATGTTCACCCTGAAATTTCTTGCATCCATATTATACTAGGGAGTGGAGGCTGATCTGTGTCACATAAATGGGCTATTGTGCAGCAACAAAGTTGTCATTTATTCAAAATAAAGGAACTTCATGTCTATTTGGGAAAGAGGCTTATGCTGAGCTGGGCAGTGGAATTGTGAACATTATAGCTTTCTTAAAGTTTCTGAGAGTACTGGATTTCACTTGTGTTCCAGTTTAAGATGGTGCTACTGAAGACTTACACAGCTCAATGGTGATTCAAAAGCAAAGGAATTCGATTTAAAAACATTATCAATAACACTTTTTTAAAGTAAATTGTGGTAAACTATCACCGCAAACAGTGAAGAAGTGAGTGAGGGCAGAGGGAGCTCGAGAGATGTGCCCTGCTGGTGCGCTACAAAATCGGCACACTTGGAGTTAGAGCTGTGCTGGTTGGAGTGGATGATTCGAGGGGAGAAGATGGGACAGAGGAGTTCCAATGTCCATCCTGCTGGCCTGGGTGCGAGAGTGGATTGCTCTAAGCACTGAGTCATTTGGGAGAGATTGAGGATGCTTTCTTGGGCAGCAAAATCCAGGTCTGATGCAAATCACCGGACAGTGTGTTCTAGGCCCAGAGCAATTTGCTGCGGCGGGGCCTGGGTCCTAGTGCTAGGTTCGGACAATTTAAACACTAGTCCAGATACTCCAGGGGGTTCTTCTCTCTGCAGCAGTGAGACTATGAGTCTGCCCCCAGCTGCTGTGCTTCATGTCTGCAAACTTTATGGTGATTTGCCCCATCAATCTGTTGAATTGATTTTTAAATATTGTGTTCTTTCGGGTTTCTTGCTTTGCGACTGCCTGCAAGCAAACAGATCTCAAGGTTGTATAATTTATATGTCCTTTGATAATAAATGCTCTTTGAATCTTTGTGTTCAGAGTGTCAAATCACAGGGTTATTACTGATTATGGATAGAAACATAGAAAATAGGTGCAGGAGTAGGCCATTCAGCACTTTGAGCCTGCACCACCATTCAGTATGATCATGGCTGATCATCCAACTCAGAACCCTGTACCTGCCTTCTCTCCATACCCCCGGATCCCTTTAGCCACAAGGGCCATATCTAACTCCCTCTTAAATATAGCCAATGAACTGGCCTCAACTGTTTCCTGTGGCAGAAAATTGCACAGATTAACCACTCTCTGAAGAAATTTTTCCTCATCTCAGTCCAAAAAGGCTTCCCCTTTATCCTTAAACTGTGACCCCACGTTCCGGACTTCCCCAACATCAGGAACAATCTTCCTGCATCTAGCTTGTCCAATCCCTTTAGAATTTTATATGTTTCAATAAGATCCCCCCTCAATCTTCTAAATTCCAGCGAATATAAGCCTAGTTGATCCAGTCTGTCTTCATATGAAAGTCCTGCCATCCCAGGAATCAATCTGGTGAACCTTCTTTGTACTCCCTCTATGGCAAGAATGTCTTTCCTCAGATTAGGGGACCAAAACTGCACACAATACTCCAGGTGTGGTCTCACCAAGGCCTTGTACAACTGCAGTAGTACCTCCCTGCTCCTGTACTCGAATCCTCTTGCTATGAATGCCAGCAAACCATTCGCCTTTTTCACTGCCTGCTGTACCTGCATGCCCACTTTCAATGACTGGTGTACAATGACACCCAGGTCTCGTTGCACCTCCCCTTTTCCTAATTGGCCACCATTCAGATAATAATCTGTTTTCCTGTTCTTGCCACCAAAGTGGATAACCTCACATTTATCCACATTAAATTGCATCTGCCATGAATTTGCCCACTCACCTAACCTATCCAAGTCACCCTGCATCCTCCTAGCATCCTCCTCGCATCCTCCTCACAGCTAACACTGCCGCCCAGCTTCGTGTCATCCGCAAACTTGGAGTTGCTGCATTTAATTCCCTCGTCTAAGTCATTAATATGTATTGTAAACAACTGGCATCCCGGCACTGAGCCTTGAGGTACCCCACTAGTCACTGCCTGCCATTCTGAAAAAGGTCCCGTTTATTCCCACTCCTTGCTTCCTGTCTGCCAACCAATTCTCTATCCACATCAATACCGTGTGCTTTAAGTTTACATACTAATCTCCTGTGTGAGACCTTGTCAAAAGCATTTTGAAAATCCAAATATACCACATCCACTGGCTCTCCCCTATCCACTCTACTAGTTACATCCTCAAAAAATTCTGTGAGAGTCGTCAGACATGATTTTCCTTTCACAAATCCATGCTGACTTTGTCCGATGATTTCACCACTTTCCAAATGTGCTGTTGTCACATCTTTGATAACTGACTCTAGCATTTTCCCCACCACCGACGTCAGGCTAACCGGTCTATAATTCCCTGGTTTCTCTCTCCCTCCTTTTTTAAAAAGTGGGGTTGCATCGGCCACCGTCCAATCCTCAGGAACTAGTCCAGAATCTAAAGAGTTTTGAAAAATTATCAGTAATGCATCCACTATTTCTTGGGCTACTTCCTTAAGCACTCTGGCCCTAGGGATTTATCTGCCTTTAATCCCTTCAATTTACCTAACACCACTTCCCTACTAACATGTATTTCCCTCAGTTCCTCCATCTCACTAGACCCTCGGTCCCCTACTATTTCTGGAAGATTATTTATGTCCTCCTTAGTGAAGACAGAACCAAAGTAGTTATTCAATTGGTCTGCCATGTCCTTGTTCCCCATGATCAATTCACCTGTTTCTAACTGTAAGGGACCTACATTTGTCTTAACCAATCTTTTTCTATTCACATATCTATAAAAGCTTTTACAGTCAGTTTTTATGTTCCCTGCTAGCTTTCTCTCATAATCTTTTTTTCCCTTTCCTAATTAAGCCCTTTGTCCTCCTCTGCTGGGCTCTGAATTTCTCCCAGTCCTCAGGTGTGCCACTTTTTCTGGCTAATTTATATGTTTCTTCTTTGGAATTGATACTATCCCTAATTTCCCTTGTCAGCCACGGGTGCACTACCTTCCCAGGTTTATTCTTTTGCCAAACTGGGATAAACAATTGTTGTAGTTCATCCATGTGATCTTTAAATGCTTGCCATTGCATATCCACCATCAACCCTTTAAGTATCATTTGCCAGTCTATCTTAGCTAGTTCACGTCTCATACCTTCAAAGTTACCCTTCTTTAAGTTCAGAACCTTTGTTTCTGAATTAACTATGTCACTTTCCATCTTAATGAAGAATTCCAGCATATTATGGTCACTCTTACCCAAGGGGCCTCTCACGACAAGATTGCTAACTAACCCTTCATCATTGCTCAATACCCAGTCTAGAATGGCCTGCTTTCTAGTTGGTTCCTTGACATGTTGGTTCAGAAAACCATCCCGCATACATTCCAAGAAATCTTCTTCCTCAGCACCCTTACCAATTTGGTTCACCCAGTCTATATGTAGATTGAAGTCACCCATTATAACTGCTGTTCCTTTATTGCACGCATTTCTAATTTCCTGTTTAATACCATCCCCAACCTCACTACTACTGTTAGGTGGCCTAACTGTTACTGTCAATGGATGATATACAAGTCAAACTTATTAGTGTCCTGTTTTGAGCAATACGTCTTGCCAAGTCACAACTCCAGTGGAGGGACCTTGATCTTAAATTGGGAGGGGAAGCAAGGGATATCTCCCTTTTTCTTGGCTTCTGACTCCTGTCTGTATTTAAATGAGTATGGGAGGAAGCTGCTGCAACAGTTGTCATTGGACCACCAAGAGTGTGGTAGAGAATATCATTAGGATACTCTTCAGAAGTGTAGTAACAGCACCATGTCTTGTATACATGGACCACTCATTATTTGTGATCCTTTGTACAACTTCATCAGGAGGGCTCGGCCCTTGCTTGAGGCTGTTCAGGATGCGTAAGAATGTGCATTGCATGTAATTGAGTTGGTAGATATTTGATAATGACAAATGGAGGCCAGGTAGAGGTTAACTGATTCTTTCACAAGATCGAATATGCGGCAATAAGAGAGTGCATGTAGACTATCCATCTAATTTCTAGTGTGTGACTAAAAAATCTAGTGCTTAAAAATCATGATTATTGTAGTTTTGTTTGTGGGATGTTGTTAATTTGTGTTGGGGTCTGAGACTCAAGATTTTGGGTGTTATTGAATGGGTTTGGATGTTCCCTTTTTGAAAATGTGGAGTAGATATGTGTAATTGATTGGCCCTTTAAACAATAGTCCATTTGTGTGCTGTACATTTTGGGGAAAAATCTGGTGAACAAGAGGAACTTGCCTCAAAATGAGCTTGTGTGGTTGAATTTCTGGGAGATTTTCAAAATAAGTACTGTATGTTTGCATTTCAGACTGCTACCAAAAAATAATGATAGGAAATGCATGGGACTGCTATTTTTCCTTTGTCCAGTCAGTTGCCTGACCACAAGAGAACTAACAATCTTAAAGTTATTATCATGAGAAAAACATATTTATCCAATGAATAGTTAGGGTCAGGAATGCGCCATCAAGTTTATTAGTGAGGATGGGGAATTGGGATAGGTATCTAAAAAGAGTATTCTACAGGGATATGGGAGAGGGAGAATGTGTAGAAATTGTTAGACTATTTTTATGCAGAGCCCATTTAGACTTTGTAAGAGTGACTGATAAAGGCAAGGCAGTGTTGCTGTCTGAACAATACACAGCAGGGGAACTGACAAAACTGAGCTGCATGAACACTCTTTTGGGGCAGTCTTGTACAACTCTCTGCATACATGATTTCACAGGAAAAATTAATTGACTAAGTTTTAATTGTTATATTTCTCCAATTATGTCATTTATGTAGACTTAATTACGTAAAACTAGGGTTTCATTACAGAATAAAAAATATTTATCTGTAAGTCTAATTTAACAGTAAACCTAATTTTCAGCCACAACAATAATGTGTTATGACATAATCAGACTCCTACCTTAGTGCAATTACAGCTGCATCCCATCTCTTGTCTAACCTTGTCAGTAGTTTGCTGTTACCACATCAGCGCAAGCTACATTCTATTTTACCAGTTATTTGTCCTCTATTCCTACTTGAACAACTGACTTAATTGGCCAACTGAGCTTCAAATTGAGCTGTAACCATTTTGTGAAGTTTTGGAACTTGTAGAATAAATTGTTGCGTTGATAAATTTTGTGCACGATATCCCAACCTGCTTTGGTCTCATTAACTTGGAGGGGAATCTACAGAAGCAAAATGCCATGAATATGAAATATCTGAAACGAAAAGACTCTGTATACTCTGCAAGTAAAGTATCATCTGTGGTGAAAGAATTGGTGTTCAGTGTTGATAAACTCTGAAGGAAGATGATTGACCTGAAATGCTAATTCTATTTTTCTCCACCAATGCTGACTGATTTGTTAAATGTTTACAGTACATACTGCTTTTGTTATAATAGCTTTTCTCTATGTAATTCAGAATGCACTAAGTTTATGTAGGGCTACTACTAAAGTTCAACTGGAACCAAGTGGCTTATCCAGTGCGAATAAACTTCCGACTAGCAGACCATTCGAACTATTTAATTACCTTGCTCATGGCCATGTCAGAGGCTTTTTGAGTGGGTCAGCAAGAAAGATCTAGAGAACAAGATGTGTTCTGGACGTTACATTGTGTATCCCTGCTCTAGGAATAGCACTAAATCTTTAAGAGGTAAACTTAAATTTTTTTTAAGGTCAGCCATGAGTTCTTAGTCAAGAGAAGCTACATATTTATCCATTCAAAATACACATTTGTATGACCTCACGGTGGAGGACACATCTAACGTACCAAAGAGAGATGTTATGGATGTGATGGGACCTCGATACATTAGCTATCTCTGAAGAGGTAGTGCTGAGCAAATTGTGGGCCTGAAGATGGGTAAGCCCCTGGTCCAGATGGAATGCAGCCCAGGGTACTGAAAGAAATGGCAGAAGTTACAGTAGAGGCTTTGGTTATAATTTACCAAAATTTTCTGGACTCTGGGCAGATCCCGGCAGATTGGAAGACGACGAATGTCATACCACTGTTCAAAAAAGGATGTAGACAAAAGGCAGGTAACTATAGGCTGGTTGGTTTAACATTAGTAGTTGGGAAAATGCTTGAAGCTATAATTAAAGAAGAAATAGCAAGGCATCTGGAAAGAAATGGATCCATTAGGCAGATGCAGCATGGATGCTGCAAAGGCAGGTCCTGTTTGACAAACTTACTGGAGTTCTTTGAGGGTATAACTAGCAGATAGAGGGGAACAGATGGACATTATTTGTTTGGATTTCCAGAAGGCGTTCGATAAGGTGCCACGTAAAAAAAAATTATCCATAAGATAAGGGTGCATAGAGTCAGGGGTGATGTATTATTGAATTGTATTGACTTTATTACTTACATCCTTCATATACATGAGTAAAAATCTTTACGTTACGTCTCCATCTAAATGTGCAATTTATAGTAATTTATAATAAATATTATGGACAACAGGATAGTCAATATAACATAGAAGTACCATTGCGTCAGCATGGATTAACTAGTCTGATGGAAGAAGCTGTCCTGGAGCCTGTTGGTACTGGCTTTTATGTTCCTGTATAGTTTCCCAGATGGTAGCAGCTGGAAAAGCTCGTGATTGGAGTGACTTGGGGTTTCTAATGATCCTTCGTGCCCTTTTTACATACCTGTCTTTGGAAATGTCCTGAATAGTGGGAGGTTCACACCTACAGATGCGCTGGGCTGTCCGCACCATTCTCTGCAGAGCCCTGCAATTGAGGGAAATACAGTTCCCATACCAGGCAATGATGCAGCCAGTCGGGATGCTCTCAATCGTGCCCCTATAGAAAGTTTCATAGAATTTGGGGAGCCATACCAAACTAGTTCAACCGTCTGAGATGAAGCAGGCATTGTTGTGCCTTTTTCTCCACACTGCCGGTATGTACGGACCACGTGAAATCCTTGGTGATGTTTATGCCAAGGAACTTAAAGCTGTTCACCTTCTCAACCCCAGATCCATTGACGTCTGTAGGGGTTAGCCTGTCTCCATTCCTTCTGCAGACCACAACCAGCTCCTTTGTTTTTGTGATGTTGAGAGAGAGGTTGTTTTCTTGACACCACTGTATCAGGGTGATGAGTTCCTCTCTGTAGGCCACCTCATTATTATTTGAGATTAAACCAATCAGTGTAGTGTTGTCAGCAAATTTAATTCGCAGATTGGGGCTGTGGGTGGTGATACAGTCATGGGTATACAGAGAGTAAAGGAGGGGGCTTAGTACATAGTCCTGAGGGACACCTGTGTTGAGGGGCGGAGGTGAGGGAGTCCACTCTTACCACCTGCCGGCAATCTGACAGGAAGTCCGAGATCCATCTACACAAGGCAGGGTGAAGGTCGAGGTCTCTGAACTTCTTGTTGAACCTGGAGGGAATCATGGTGTTGAATGCTGAACTGTAGTCCAAGAACAGCATTCTCACATAAGCATCCCTCTTCTCTAGATGTGTAAGGGTGGTGTGTAGAGCTGTGGCTGTTGAATCATCTGTCAATTGGTTGTGTCGGTAGGCGAATTGTAGGGAGTCCAATGTGGGTGGAAGCATGCTGCAGATGTTGTTAGCATGGACAGAGGATTGGTTAATTCATGGAAAGCAGAGAGTTGAGATACATGGGTGTTACTCCAATTGGTGAGCGGTGTGCCACAGGGGTCGCTGCTGGGCCCACAACTGTTCACAATATACATTAACAATCTGGAAGAGGACTGAGTGTAGTGTATCTAGGATGATACTAAATTGAGTGGAAAAGCAAATTGTGCAGAAGGTATGGTGAGTCTGCGGAGAGATGTAGATAGTTTAAGTGAGTGGGCAAGGGTCTGGCAGATGGAGTATAATGTTAGTAAATACGAGGTCATCCACTTTGGAAGGAAAAAAATGAAAGATCAGATTATTATTTAAATGGTAAAAAATTGCAGCATGCTGCTGTGCAGAGGAACTTAGGAGTGTTTGTGCATGAATCACAAAAGGTTGGTTTTCAGGTACAGCAGGCTATCAAGAAGATAAATAGAATGTTGGCCTTCATTGTTAAAGGGATTGGATTTAAGAGCAGGGAGGTTATGCTGCAACTGTGCAGGGTACTGGTGAGGCCACACCTGGAGTACTGTGTGCAGCTCTGGTTTCCTTAGTTGATTGAAGGATATCTTGGCTTTGGAGGTGGTGCAGAGGAGGTTCACCAGGTTGTTTCCAGAGATGAGGGGGTTAGACAATGAGGAGAGATTAGTTGCCTGGGACTGTACTCGCTGGAATTCAGAAGAATGAGAGGAGACTTTATAGATTAGATTAGATTATGAGGACACTCTGTCTTCATTTATTGTCATTTAAAAATGCATGCATTAAAAAATGATACAATGTTCCTCCAAAAATATATCACAGAAACACAGGACAAGCCAAGACTAAAACTGACAAAACCATGTAATTATAACATATAGTTGCAACAGTGCAAAGCAATACTGTAATTTGATAAAGAGCAGACCATGGGCACGGTAAAAAAAAGTCTGAAAGTCCCCATCATCTCACGCAGACGGTGTAAGGGAGAAACTCTCCCTACCATAAACCCCCAAGCACCGCAAACTTGCCGATGCATTGGAAGCACCTGACCACAGCCGACTCTGAGTCCATCCGAAAACTTAGAGCCTCCGACCAGCCCTCCAACACCAAGCACCGAGCACCATCCTCTGCCGAGCGCTTCGACCCCACCCTGGCCGCTGAGCAACAAGTAAAGCCGAGGACTTGGGGCCTTCCCCTCTGGAGATTCTGGATCACACAGTAGCAGCGGCAGCGAAGCAGGCATTTCTGAAGTTTCACCAGATGTTCCTCAGTGCTCTCATGTCTGCCTCCATCAAATCAGGATTGTGTACTGCACCCTACTTGACAAATAACAGATATCATTCACTGGAGTGGCCGTTGCAAGCTGCGACGCACCGCCATCTTCTCCCGTCACCTTCATGAGAGATATAAAATTATGAAAGGGATATATAAGATAGAGGCAGGAAATTTGTTTCCACTGGTAGGTGAGACTAGAACTAGGGGACATAACCTCAAGATTCTGGGAAGTAGATTTAGGATGGAAATGAGGAACTGCTTTTCCCAGAGAGTGGTGAATCTGTGGAATTTTCTGCCCAATGAAACAGTGGAGGCTACCTCAGTAAATATATTTAAGACAAGGTTGGATAGATTTTTGCATAGTAGGGGAATTGAGGGTTTCGTGGAAAAAGCAGGTAGGTGGAGATGAGTCCATGTCCATAACAGCCATGATCTGATGATTGAATGGTGGAGCAGGCTCGACAGGCCAGATGGCCTACTTCTGCTCCTCTTTCTTATGTTCTTGTGTTCTTATGACTTAAGCTGTTCCATTTGAAATAGTTTCCGGAAATATTTTGATAACCTGAAGAAGTCAAATGTACTTTGCGGTTTTCTTAGCTGGCTCTTCATCTTTAATATGCCTCTCCTGGAACAGCATCATGATACATAAGACATAACAAATTTATGGAGTAATTTGGATGCATAATTTAATATCCTATCTAATATGTTTTAAGTTCTTTATAACTATAAAGGTTGTGGATTGTTTGTTCTATTTACATGATTAAAGTAATTTTAATATTCTATTATTAAATGTCTGGCTCAATATTTCAAATTTCAGGGCCACCTTTTAGAATACAAGGAAAATTTTAATGCCAAGGTAAATAGATTAAGCATTTGTATTTCTTCACTGAAATAAACAAAATAATCGCATCGAAAAACATTGCTAGAGAAAGACGAAATAGTTGAAATTTGATATTTTTTCTTTTAAAAAACCAAAATAAAGGTTCAAATTGTAGTTTAGTGTTTTGTATCTAAAGCATGTTTTGCTATAGTGAAGTTTATCAAATAATCTTCAATTTTATTTTTTCAATACTTGTGGACCAAAAGTCCTCTCACCCAAAAAATAATTTGAAGATCTCCTGCTGCCTTAACAAATGGCACATTATAAATTAACTGACACACTCTTAATCCATTTACTGAAATTGTAGTATCTACTTTGTATTTGTTCAAAGCCCAAATTTTCAAATTCCATTTTCCATTTTGGATGAGATAAGAAGATGAGGGTAATAACTCCCATAAAACAGAAAGAAATTCTACATAAATTTAAGCATCAAATATTGTCTTAATTTAATAAACTTATTTCAGATAAAGTTCAGGAAAACACATAATGTGTAACACAGTTATTTAGCTAAAGTACACTAAAATGTGTTAATGAAATTACTTTTGGAATTCCATTAAAACTATTACCTTAGTGGCATTCCAGAAGTTATTTTACTGCCACTTCTTTAAAGATAAACAATCAGCAATTTTTCTTTCTGAACTCGCATAAGTATAGCAACACACACAAATTGCTAGAAGAACTCCGCAAGTCTGGCATCATCAGGACTGGAAAGGAAGGGGAAGAAGCCAGATTAAGAAGGTAGGAGGGGGGAGGGGGAGGTGTACAAGTTGGCAAGTGATTGGTGACTGGATGAGCACATGGTTGAAGAATCAGAAAGCAGCAGAAATCACGGGGAGCAATTGGAAAGGGTCTCACTGAACTCCCGTTGAAGGGAAAATTTAAACTTTGAGGTAAGCATACATCCAGGAGACTTTGCAGTAGAACAGCAAATCATAATCAAGAAATTTGGAGATGCTGAAAATTCATGACATTTTGTGCTGAGTGTAGTTCCTATTATCGATTGTGCATATTCGCTACAGGAAATCTACACTCAGTAGCCGCTTTGTTAGGTACACCTGCTTGTTAATGCAAATATCTAATCAGCAATTCATGTAGCAGCAACTCAATGCATAAAAGCATGCTGACATGGTCAAGAGATTCAATTGTTGTTCAGACCAAATATCAGAATGTGGAAGAAATGTGATCTAAGTGACTTTGACCATGGAATGATTGTTGGTGCCTGGTGGGGTAGTTTGAGCATCTCGGAAATTTAATTTCCTGGGATTTTCATATATAGCAGTCTCCAGAATTTATAGAGAATGGTGTGAAAAACAAAATATCCAGTGAGTGGTAGTTCTGTGGGCGAAGATGCCTTGTTAATGAGAGAGGTCAGAGGTGAATGGCCAAATTGGCTCACGTCGACTGGAAGGTGACAATAACTCAATTAACGGCACATTACAACAGTGGTGTGCAAAAGAGCACCTCTCAGTGCACAACACGTCAAACTTTGAAGTGGATGCGCTAGAGCAACAGAAGTCCACAAACATACACTCAGTGACCATTTTATTAGGTCCAGGAGGTACATATTTAATAAAGTGGCCATTGAGTGTATATTATCTCTGGGAAAACGTGAGATTGCAGATAGTTGTGCACTGAAGTGCTGAAATATCAGGATGTTGTGGCTGTATATTGAATAGCATATAAAATAAAAGAATTCTTATGACTGAGATCTGAGTTTCAAAAATAGTTACTTCCTCAACCTGACCAGATGTTCACTTTTTTTCTTTTTGATGGGTTTACTTCTGAATAATTTTGCTTGATTTTTCTCTTTAAAAATGAAACAGTTTCTATAAATGTGTAATAACTTTCTGTAGTTTAATTTGTCATTTTGATTTCAGATTATCTAAAACCTAAAAGTGAAATAAAACAGGTTTAGATTTTATCATTATTTTTCTCTACAGTCTGCTTAGAAATCATATTTAATTGGGAGGCCAGCAGGGAGTTTCAATAGGTAACTGTGGATATAATAAGGGCATGTATTAATTAAGTGCAAGAGTTATGATGAGTTATTTTAATAATGTAGTGCCTAGGTAAGACCAGACCTGGAGCTTGTGTACAATGTTGTTCTCCTGATCTGTGAAAATGAAATAGTTGCAATACAAGCAGTGCAACAGAGATTCACTAGTTCTAGGGATGGCTACTTGAAGGTGTAGTGAAGGTAACGGAGGTTGAACGATTTCCTCTTTGAATTCTATAGAGTTTAGTTAAGCTGAAGAAAGTCTTACTGGATTCAACAGTCTAGGTGCAGGACAGGTGTTTTGGCTGAGGAGAATAATGTACTCATGCAGCTTTTCAGTACCGAGCATGAATTCTTTCACGTCAAAGGGTGGTAAATCTTTGGGGATTTATGAAAACAGAGTTATTAATTTAAAACCAAAGTTTTTTTAAAATTTCTTGAAATTAAGAGTATTTGGAGTTGTTGCAAGAGCTCAGGAAACTAACATTGATGTCGAGGATCCTACATGATAAATGGCAGAAAAGGGTCAAAGAGCCAATGGTTTACTTATCTTATTTCTAATGTTTTTAGGTTCTTGGGCATTTTGTCAAGGTCAGGGATTGACTTCCACTCCCTTTGAATTCCAAGGTAGTTGACTTTATCAATTTGATAGCTGTAGATTCTGTTATTCATGAGACAGATGGATGGCTAGTTGAGACTCTGGTGCTCCATTATTTACATTGGATCTCTTTGTGCTCCAGTAGATGGACTTGACGTTCTTACTGCTATTCAGAATGCTCCTGCACAATTTGAGCTGCCTTGGGCCATGAATTCTCATAAATTTTTGGGGGTATGATGTATTTTCAATGAGATTTTGAAAATGTGCTTGAATTGTTTCTTCTGGCCATCTGGTAATCTGCTGTGACAATGCTTTGAATGGAACCTATTTTGGAGGTCTGATATCAGATGGGAAAGATGTGACCTGCCCAGTGTAATTAGAACCCCAGTGCTGGTGCTGTTGGCCTGGGATTGAACTCTGATATTTTGCTTATTCTGTCATGGATTGGTAAGATTCTGAAGAATCAGCATCAGTGCTAGTGCTTTGAGGGTAGTCCCTAAAGTGCATGGATTGCTGTTGTCTCGTAGACTCATGAGCTTTGAGCTTTAGCTGGGTCTGGATCTTAAAGGATCCATGTTCCTTGCTGATGCACTAAAGGTGATGTGAATTTAATAATTATTATTAGCCTTTTATTAAAAGGTGTCTCCTAATGTATGAGAAGTGGTCCACATTTTCTAAACTCTTGTCCTGGAAATTCATTGTTGGGGAGTAATGTACAGCAGAGGCAGCTGGTAGAGGACTTATTGTTCTGTGGATATTAACTGCAAGGTCTGGGCTTCAGCAGATTGCAGAACTCCATGGCTTCTGGTTGGGAAGGACTGAATGATTTTGTAGGGACACAGTCATCTACTTTTGTGTTTATGAAGTCTGTGATAACCATGGCATATTTGTTCAGATCTTTTAAAATACTTGAACGTCGCCCAGTTCATTGACTTGAAGCAATCCCATAGCTGCTCCTCTGTCTTCCACGACCATATTTTTGTTGTCCTTGTCTCTGGAGTCTTACGTTTCACCCTCTGCCTGTATGCAGGTAGGAGGAGGACAGAATGGTCAGATTTTCCGAAATGCAGTCTAGGGATGGAATGGTCGGTATTCCTAATCGTAGTATAACAGTGGTCGAGTGTGTTGGGACCACTTGTGCTGCAGGTGATATGTTGATGATAATTGGGCAGGAATTTCTTCAAGCACTCCTGATTGAAGTCTCCAGCAATGAGTTGCAAGGCGTCAGGGTAGGCTTTTTCTTGTTTGCTGATCACAGCACTCAATACCTATAGTGCTTGCTTAACATTGGCTTTGGTGGTATGTAAACTGCGGTCAGGATCACTCTCTTCGTAAGTATAACGGTTGGCACTCAAATCATTAGAAGTTCCATGTTGGGGGTACAAGAGTGCGACAAGACTGGTATGTTTAAGCACTGTGAAGTGTTTATCATGAAACATAGACCCCTACCTTTTACCTGCTTCAAGTCAATAGTCCAGTTCACCTGATGAATCGAGAAGCCCTCTTGTCTTACCGATGTGTGCATCTTGTCCGGAATGAGGTGTGTCTCCGTGAAGCAGAGAATGCAGCAATCCCTCATTTCCTCTGCAGCAATCTTGCCCTTGGGTCCTCCCAAGTGGAGTGTAGTTCTCCACTGACTGTGTATTTGCTAACAAGGTGCTGGGAGGAGAAGATTTTATACCCTGACGTTTTAGTCTGGCTTTGGGTCCTCCCACCCCCCCCAAACTTCCGTTTATGGCAATGTACCTTTAAAGGTGCCGTTCCGCCGCGTCCTTCATAAGTTTGTGAAATCACTAATTCATTATGATGGTTCAAAAGTACATTACTTAACAGGAAATTCAGGCTGCAGATTGCAATGAAAGTAGTTCAGAAGAAGTATATTTAGAAGTTTTGTTAACTGCCTGCAAAGTGTCACCACATTATTCTAGCACTATCTTGACTTGACAGTGTTTGGAAGCAGCCAGACTGAGCTCCAACTTATTTTGGTGAGACGTCATTTGGTGTTTAAAGTCTTATTTATTTGGGGTTGCAAAAGGATTCTGGCAAAAATTAAAATTGCTTCAAAAGGTGTAATGAAGGTGTATAAAGTTAACACTGCAGCCACAATGTGACAGAAAAACACTGCTTTAAAGATTAGATACATGTACAGTTTAAAGGATGATGGGATTTGATAAAATGTAATTTTGAGAAATGAGTGAAAGACTAGGATTCTTTTAGATAAGTTTATGGAACAGACTGCCAAAGGTCAATAGGGAGAAATTTCTTTACATCTGCCTTAATGGGAAAACAAATGCATAAGGGAACTGTAGGAACTTGTACACAAGGTTTCTTGCACAAAAGAGTTAGATATACCTGCAACACATGCTTTTTTGCTGGAGACTGTGGCACAGGAAAGGTCAAAGATTTTCTTTATTCCAAGTGAGCAGTACATAGAGTGCAAAAGCAGCTTCGGGACAGCAAGATGGCATCACTTTGAACTACAATAGTTGAGGACTGCATTTCCTTAATATTGAACTGGAATATGAAATACAACTATAATCACGTACTGGCCATAGTTTTCACTCAGACAGAAATTATGATAACATATTTTGGCATTAATCTTTAAAGCTCCAGAGCAAATGAAAGGGTAGCTTCTGGATGGCAAGGATATTTCATTGATTGCATAACCTTTGAACAGTTTGTAAGCACAAGAGCAACAAACTTGTAATAAAAAATGTACAGGCACACAGTTTGATTTTATCATTGTCCAACAAGAATTTTACTGCCTAGACCATTCTGGAAAATGCTGCAGTATCTGTCAGAAAGACCTTGACTCTTTTGTGTCACAACTGCCTGTCAATCCAGCATATGTTAGAGGTATATCTGGCTCTGAACAAACTAGTTCTTGGAAGAGTTCAAGTCTTTATAATCAGCAGAAAATGTGTTGTTGTAGAGGGAGGACTGGAGGAAATGGTGTCCATTTAACATGGTTTCTGCCTTGGTGGTATAAAAAGAAAAAAAAAATCTGGGAATATGCAGAGCTAGGCAGCACCTGTGGATGGTATTCATGAATAACTCAATCAACAGTAGTATCAATAAACTCAATTCCAGTTTCTCATTCTGCAGAAAGCCTGGGTTACCTTCCTTCTAATGTTGATCATCCCAGTACCTACAAAAGCCAATGTAAAGCTAGCATAAGCTGACTTTGTACATCAAATCATGTCAGTGTAGTATAGGTTCCCCGCCCCCCCCCCATCCGAAGGTAGAGCGTTCCTATGAAACGGTTCGTAAGCTGAAATGTTGTAAAGCGAAGAAGCAATTACCTTTTATTCATATGGGAAAATTTTGTGAGCATTCGCAGACCCAAAAATAACCTACCAAATCATGCCAAATAACACATAAAACCTAAAACAGCAGTAACATATAGTAAAAGCAGGAATGATATGGTAAATACACAGCCTCTATGAAGTAGAAATACTTTTCCACAATCATTAAAGCACTGTTCTCCGTAGCGAAACTCTCACGTAAGCGCCGTCGGCAGAAAATCTCACACAAACGCTGTTGGCAAAAACACGGCGTAAGCGCTGTCCAGTAACGTTTAAGCTATGAAGCTGCTGAATCATACCAAATAACACGTAAAAATACACAGCTGATATAAAGTAGAAATAATGTATGTACAGTGTAGTATCACTTACCGGAATTGGGACAGCGCCGAGCACACTGATGATGGTGTGTTAGGCTGAGTTGTCGCAGGTTGGGGTGGTGCAGTGGCCCCCACCCTCCAGGCCACCAACTGATACTGATCCGCGAAGCATGCAGAGGTGCAGCGGTAGCCAGGAGGCACACAGCACATCTTTAAGAAAAAAGCGGAAACAAACATGCTAATTAATTAGGTGCCGCCCGGCACGTAATTGTCGGCCCAGATCAGTGCCGATTTCCGATTGCGTCGTCTCTGATCTGGGCCAACAATTACGTGTCGAGCGGAACCTAATTAATTAGCATGTTTATTTCGGCTTTTTTCTTAAAGATGTGCTGTGTGCCTCCTGGCTGCTGCTGCATTCTCCGCAAATCGGTATCTGTCTGTGGCCCGGGGGTTGGGGTAGTGGGACACTGGGGTGTCATCTTGTCATTGTCTGTTTCCATTAGGGCAGACAGGTCATCTTCTATCTCTGCCTGCCTCGATGTCGAAGGTCGAGGTTCGCTGTCTGCTGTAGCTGATGTGGAAGGCTTGCTTGACTGCTGAGCCTCGCGCATTTTTCTGTCATACAGTTCTTTGTAGGGACTCAAACCATCTTGCAAATATCCCCTAAACCAACGTACCCTTTCAAAATTAAAGTTGTACTTTATCATTGCAGCGAAAATCTCACGCAGTTGCTTCATGTTCAGTTCGCTACTGCAGGGGTCCCCAACCGTTTTCGCACTGCAGACCGGTTTCATATTAACAATATTCTTGCGGACCGGCCGGTTGGGGGGGGGTGTGGTGGTGGCGGGGGGAGGGGGATAGGGTTTCCGTCAAATACGTTGGGTTTACCCCGAGAAAGACTACAATGACCATGAAGCCTTGTGTGGGCACCAGTGCGCATGCGTAATTTGCACATGCGTGTACGTGCCGATTTTTTTCCTACAAATCGGTTTTGTCGATTCTGTCGCAGGGGGTGTAAATCACGAACGCAATATAGGTGATAAGTGGCTAATACACTCAATTTCGTTTCTAAAAGGGTTTATCTAACGAATTTAATATTAAACACACAGCGCATATTTTTCTTGCATGAATATAGCGATAAGTCAATTATCAGGGGAGCTAGAAGTAAGTGTTGAACGAACTTCCAGTAGAAGTGGTAGAGGCAGGTTCAGTATTATCATTTAAAGAAAAATTGGATAGGTATATAGACAGGAAAGGAATGGAGGGTTATGGGCTGAGTGCAGGTCGGTGGGACTAGGTGAGAGTAGCGTTCGGCAGGGACTAGAAGGGCAGAGATCACCTATTTCCCTGCTGTAATTGTTATATGGTTATATAAGTCAATAGCATCATAACATTTTAAGTAACATTTAGATATTAAACACACAGCACATATTTTCCCCGTATGAACATATAAAATCATTGTAACACACCAATATCGCTGAATCAGTGGGAGCCCTGGGTTTGTTTCCCTGCAACAAGACGGTCCTATCGAGGGGTGATGGGAGACAGCGATACTCGAAGGAGGTTCCTTATGTCCAGTCTATTCCGCAATTTAGTTTTCGTTGCATTCATTGCAGAGATATGTTGGAAATGGAAGCAACGTTTTCAGTGCTTTCGTGGCTATCTCAGGATATTTAGCCATGACTTTGATCCAGAATGCCGGCAGAGATGTTATGTCAAACATGCTTTTCAGCCCGCCGTCATTTGCAAGCTCGAGGAGTTGATCTCCTTCCCGCGCTGACATGGATGACGTGCGGGTCATGACTTTGTGTGCATTCAAGCTCAACAGTGGGCGTGACAGGGAATGAGGAAAGGTGCAGCTGACTCCTATCACCAAATCATGTCGTTTCCTCGTGGCCCGGTAGCGCATGCTTTGCGGCCCGATACCAGTCTGCGGCCCGGTGGTTGGGGACCGCTGCGCTACTGCATTCGGTTTCGATTGTTATCCTTTTTTCTTCCAATTGCATCAGCTCTCCATCTATCATGGGATGCCAAAACCTCTTCAACATCATCTTCGTCAGCTTCCACAAGCCAAACTCACTTTGTCCTTACTTCGTTCACCACGATCGAAATGCTTAATTATGTCTAGTTTTACACTAAGTGCAACACCCTTACAAGCTCTTCTAGGCTTTTCCGATACCATAGAACTCATCTTGCAAATGGCTGCTCACAGGCACGTGTTTAAGCAACGCCGGCGAGAATGCAGTTCCGAATCCAGGGAGAGCGGCTGCTCGGGGCTTGCGCTGCCTTTTATCGCGCGCTGCTTTTTTTCGTAACAGTAAAAACACCTTCTGAAAGTGAAAACAGGGTACTAATATAGGTCTTTCGTAACAGTGAGGTTTCGTAAAGCGAACATTCGAAAAGTGGGGGACATCTGTATTCAAATAGCAATTAATTGCTGTTTTTCATTTCTTAGTGCATGTCTGTACTTGGCTTATTGTTTGCTGCTACCCCAATGGCTGTAGCATGGATGGAAAGCTGTTAATTTAAGATTGAGGAGCCTGAAGATTCCTCTGTAATATGACTTTAGAGTACTAGGTCAAGGTACAATTTTGAACTTCTATATCTTGGCATGAGCAGTAACCACATGAACTGGTTGACTGATATGCAGTTATATGGATAAGAGTGGATTTAGTGTTAAGAAAAATACAGATTTGTGCTCTGTAGAATCACTGCCATTCCTTTGGCACAATGCTAAGCATTATTTTAATCTTGTGAAGAATGGATTGCTAAATGACTATAATTTCCTGTAAAGCTTTAAGTGGCATTCAGAGCCAAGGTTTCATCACGTGTGGTACATTGCATCTGATGCTGAATCATAGCTTGCTCCACCAGTGTGCTTGTGTGTTACAAAGGGTAGTTTCCAGACTCTCTGCAAGAGACCACATGTAAACGGTAATAGTTTTTAATTGTGAATGTAAGTTTTCTGACAGGTCTACCAATGCTCCAAGGGTCTAGTGTTTAATGTGGAAATGTCTCAAACAAATTCAGTATCAGTGGAATTTATTTTTAACACACTTGAGGTTGGAATATGATTGTTAAACTGCCTAGTGCAGAAGGTACTTGATAAGTGGCTTGAATTATCTGCAACATTTAATGAGCATCTCTCACCATCTTGCATGGACTACAAGTAAAGTGTTAATTGTCATTCCTTAGTATATTATTTGCTATACAGTATGTCATTGTTTTGGAATGACAACAATAATGGTAGGAGTATTTTTGTGGTTTATGGTATCCAAAGCACTTTATCAGCAATAGACCTTGCATATAGTCTGACATGTCACTTGCAGGGAAAATTCTGCATGTTACCTTGTAATTCCCGCATGTATGAAAATAAACTGTATCTAGTAAACTTCTCTTTATTTGAGCAGTCAAATTATTCTTTTATCTTTTTGGGACATTCAAAATGCTGTAATCATTTCTGTTCCTGATTCCTTTGGAGTCTCCATTATCTTGTTTTTATTCCAGTTGAGGTGACTGAAGAATCTGATGTGCAATTTTTTAGACAGTGCCACTGGTGGGGTGAGTTTGTTGATAGTTTTGGATGTACTTTTGGTTAGTTGTGAATGGGCTGTACCTTCTCCCTTCAAAGAAACTCGGTGTCTTCCTGGAAGCTTCTTCAGTTTGAAAGAGTTCCCATATATGTGGTAGAAACAGTAATGCAACTGGTATAGCAGCTGTATCACAGAGCACCTGACTGTTGTTTCCTTTATGGAGCTTACATATTTTCCTTTCTACCACCAGGGTTTTCTTCCATATCCCAACAATATATTAGTTAATAGCGCAAACACGAGGAAATCTGCAGATGCTGGAATTTCAAGCAACACACATAAAAGTTGCTAGTGAACACAGCAGGCCAGGCAGCATCTCTAGGAAGAGGTACAGTTGACGTTTCGGAAGGGTCTCGGCCCGAAACGTCAACTGTACCTCTTCCTAGAGATGCTGCCTGGCCTGCTGCGTTCACCAGCAACTTTTATGTGTGTTACTAGTTAATAGATTAATTAGCCACTGAAGATTGCTCCTCATATGTAGGAAAGTAATAGAATTGGGGCAATGTTGATGGAAATGTGAGAAGAATAGATTACAGAAAAAAAGTGAGAAATGGAATTGCTCCGAGTTAATACAGAACATTGTGGGCTGAAATGGCCTCTTTCTATGTTGTATGGAAATGCAAGTCAATTACATTATTACTTTTGGAGAGCCAGAGCGAAATTTAAAGAGAGTCTGGCCTTTCAGGACTTTTCAATGGACTTCAGTTATTGTGATTTATTAGGCACTTGGCAAAGGCCAAGGAAAAGAAGTTAGGAGTAAGTGGAGCAGCCATTGTGGGAGCTGCTGTTGTTGGAGTGGACCGGTGTTAGTGGTTAGTTTAAGGCTTTGGCTGAAGAGGCTTGGACAAGAAGGGTCGAAGACTCTTAAAGTTTCTTTCTTCCTTTGTCCATTAGTACATAGCTAGTACAGTGAGAATAGATCCAGCGTCAGTGGTGTGAAATGTGCGAGTTCTGGGAGACCCCCAGTCTCCCTGATAACTACATCTGTATGGTACATTAACTGCAGCTCCTTAGAAACCATGCTAGGGAACTATAGCTGGATGACCTTCAGCTCATACAGGGGAATGAGAAGTTAATAAACAGGGAGACAGTCACACCTAAATTCCAGGAGACAGGTAGCTGGGAGACTTGGAGGGAAGGAATAAATGGACAGTGCAGGATGTCCATGTGATTGTGGCAGCAGCCAGGTCTCTGGGGCTGAGTTTGATTCTGGGGTTTAGAAGGAAAGGCAAGTGAAGAGCAGTGCAGTGGTGATAGGGGATTCGGTAGTTGGAGGAACAGTCAGGAGATGCTGTGGGTGTGAAAGAGGCAACAGATGTTATGTTGCTTCCCAGGTACCCAGGGATGTCATACTGGGTCCACAGCATTCTAAAGGGGTGGGTGAGCAGCCAGAAGTTGTACATACTGGTAGCAACGGCATGGATAGGAAAAGGGATGAGGTCCTGAAGAACGAATGTTGGGAGCTGGTAGAAAGCTGAAAAGCGGGACCTCAAATGTAGCTAACTCTGGATTGCTGCCTGTGCCATGTACCAGTGAGGGTAAGAATAGGATGATTTGGAAGATGAATGCGTGGTTGAAGAATTGCTGCAGGGGGCGGGTGAGTCATTGGGATCTCTTCTGGGGAAGATGTAATCTGTACAGAAAGGACAGGTTACACCAAACCCAAGGGGGAATAATATTCTTGCACGCAAGTTTGCTAGTGCTGTTGGGGAGGATTTAAACTAACTTGGCGGAGGGTGGGAACTGGAGTGGTAGAGCAGAGGATGGGGCAGTTGGAATACAAGTAGATGCAGCATGTAGTAAGATTGTGAGGAAGGATATGCAGTTGATGGGGCAAAATTGTAGTCAGTGGAATGGGTTGAAGAGTGTCTTTAAACTAAATGGTAGTGGGGCGGGGCTAAGTTCAACAGTTTGGAAAAGTGAGGGTAAAGTAAAAGGGAAAAAGACTGCAGGAGGGGTTACAAAAAGTTTCCAGAATAAATATAAAGTCAAAATGTTTAAAAAGGAATTAGAATTTTCCTTCTAGTAACACAGAGACAAAATTGAAAAGGATGATGAATACAGGACTGAAAGAGTCACATTTAAATGTATGCAGTTTATGGAATAAGGTAGGTGATCTTGTAGTGCGGTTAGAAATTGGCAGGTATGATGTTGTGGGCATCCCTGAGTCGTGGCTAAAAGATCATGGTTGGGAGCTTAACATCCAAGGATACACATTGTGTCGAAAGGATAGGCAAATAGGTAGAGGAAGTGGAGTGACTCTGTTGGTAAAGAAATGAAATAAAATCCTTAGAGGTGAGATCGGATCAGAAGATGTAGAATCCTTTTGGATTGGGAAATGAACGAATCATGCTTCTCCTCAAGTTTATTTCATTGATATGAGTTATGTCAAATAATATTGTCTGTCTAGTGATACATTTTCTTATGTTCCTCTTGTATATTGGAAAATAGGATGGCTGAACAGGAAACAAGAATTGTTTTTAATCACTTTTCAAGAATTCAGTTGAGTTGGTATATCCTGTTCAGGTGGTTTTATCTCCTCATTGAAATGGTGAGCTACTAGTTCAGCCTTCTGGAAAATTTACTTCTGTTTGAATAGCATCATCATTATTTATTAAGAAATATTGAATTAACTCAATTACATCACTACTCTGACAGATTAATTTAACTGAAGATATACCCAATATAAGATTGAATCACCAGCTCTCAGAGTTTTGCAGTTAATGAACGACATTGTGGTGTTATCTTTTGTGTTGAGCATTCTATGTTGTTGTAATGGTGTTAATTATTTTTTGTGACTGATTTTGGCTGTGGGTATAGATGAGTAGTGATGCACAGAGAGAACAGATGGGATTCTGAAATTTTGCTTAGTACATTTTGATTGTGCAGCAGAGCAGTTTCTGAGCATAATGATGCTACTAGTTATTTTTTAAACAGTACAGTGGCTGTCAGTGTAAGGTTGGCTGAACTGAATGCCTTGTGGAAGTTGGAATATCCTTGCTTCCAGTATATAATTTTTTTAATGGGAACATAATTAGATTCTGAACAACAATTAAACTTTGCAGCAAGTCCATATATACCTCTGACCTTTTTGAATTCCATTAGACCCTTTTGACTCATAGAATCAGAAGAATATTTTCCAGCAAACTTTCAAATGGAATGTGCCTAAATGCTCCACTGAGTTTAAATTGAATAGTGTTAATCTCCAATAAGAAAGAGTAGCCATTTGTCACTTTTCTTGATTTTATTTATAGCTTACTAAATGCTTTGGTTAGGACGTCCAGGATTCTTGAAATTGTATTTGATGATTGCAGTCATAATTTAATGTGAACCATCTATTAGTACGCTAGGTGAAGATCCCTGGCAATTTGGATAATTAGTAATGACATTCTGCCTTCCAAGTACATATCATGATATTCCTTCAGGGAATACGGTTGTAAGCTTAATCTTTTCCATCCAGATCTCAAAGGGGTTAAGTAACTTAGTTCTCAGGAAATCTGCAGCAATTGAGTTGAATGTTAAAGTACAGAATATGATTATTTTGGCAAGCAGTCCATTCAAGGCTTCTAAGGATGAAACATTAGTTAGTTTGATAGTAACAAGTAAAAAAAAAAATAAATTTTGGTTGCCAAGTTGTGTTTTTCACATGAAGACTCGTAAATGTTTGGCTGATTTTTGTAAGTAGACAGGGGTTGTGGTGGGGTGGAAGAGAAAAACTTTCCTAAGCTCTATCACAGCCAGAGGTTATCGCTTTGACTCCTCACTGACTCGTGTTCAAGGTCTATCAAAATAAAGTAGTTGAACTGAAAATCTCAAGTTTTTTTTCCCATTAGTTCAGCATGAGGAGCCAAAGGTGTGCACTTTATCTCCCATACTGCCCAACACCTGTCCTTCCTGTTGTAGAATCTGTGGATCTCACAGACATTTCAGCCACCGTAAACTTGGAGAGCAAGCAAGTCAGGGGATGCCCAAACCTAGTCCATTTTAATGAGCTCTATTGTATATGATGATTTGGATGCTACGATAGGTTTTCTGTAGGGTTCTCTAACTGGTGTGACATTTTACGCAGTCAAAACCTCTGAGTTGGGATGGCAAGTATTCATATTCATACCCAGGCTTTCTATTTATGATTTTTTTATAGGCATCCATTAGTCTCGTGAGACCATGGATTTGCACCTTGGAAGGTTTCCAGGGTGCAGGCCTGAGCAAGGTTGTATGGAAGACCAGCAGTTGCCCATGCTGCAAGTCTCCCCTCTCCACGCCACTGATGTTATCCAAGGGAAGGGCACTAGGGCCGATACAGCTTGGCACCGGTGTCATCGCAGAGCAATGTGTGGTTAAGTGCCTTGCTCAAGGACACAACACGCTGCCTCAGCCAAGGCTCGAATTAGTGACCTTCTTAAAACTGGTGATTTATGATTTGTGTATTCGATTATTAATATAACTAGCAGTCAAGAACAATTATTTCATCATGAAACTTTTCAGAATCAACGTGCATACTGACAGGTGGAATTTGATTTCAACAGAAGTGTTCACTTTCCAAGTAATAAGATATCAGAGAATTACAGTAGTTGAAGCAGCACGATGTATATTTACAGTTCTTCATGCTAACATAGTGTCTTTGTTTCTAGAATGTTGGAATCCCATGATGAGGTGTCAGTCAATGAGAATGCACTGAAATTTGTTGCCAAATCAGTTGCAATGGATTTCATCTTATAACTTGTTATGACAGACAGAATTACATCTCACATTGCCATACAATAAAACCACATTAATGACTGACCTTGAACAGATGAGTAGCCTAGACTAGGATGAAAAATTGAATTAGGCTTTACTTTTGCTTTTGTGAGCCAATTTCTGCTGTTTCTGCCTTGCTTCTTTCTGTTGCCCACAGTCTGGAAAAGGTAGAGATTCTCTGTACAGATTGGCACTCATATTAGACAGAAGGTCTGACCTCTCTAAATTCATCAACCTGGCTTGATGAGTTCCAAGCATGAATTGTATCAAGAGAGGATAAACAAATTAGGACTACATTTGTAGGACTTCAGAAGAATGAGATGCTAAAATCAACAAGATCACTTTCCATTCTTCTAAGCACCAGTCTGGGAAAGGTAAAGATAAACTCTGCAGATATATCGATTGTAGTTCAATAAACATAAATATTGGATGTAAAATTTGTGATAACCTTCGTTGTTTAATGTTTAAAGTTGACTGATCAAAGCTGCGCTGGTGGATTTTATTCAGGATATCTGGTGATTGTATAAAACATGGATTTAATACAGGAATCCTTAATGCTAGCCCTTCAATTTAGTTTATGGTGTAAAGTATAATGTAAATGCAGTGTCATCAATAGGATGAGTTTTGTCAGTTACAATGCTAGAATAGCTGTGCATTCAAATGCTGTATGGATAGATAAAGGCACTATTATCACTATTATAAGCCTGGAAAAGTCATGACTGGCAGTTGAAAAAAATAAGCTATGATAAATTTAACTGCATCAGATTATGGTTTGGGTTGTGAAAACGTGCTCTCAGGAACTGGCTGTGGATGGGTTCAGAACAGTTGGAAATCCTGAGCAGGCACTAGTTAACTTGAGCTGAAAAGTTTCTGCAGAGGATTTAATTCCAATTGGACAACGTGCTGGAGGGTTTGTTAGCTCTGCTTAGCTTCTGTTGCATTCACAGGAATTTTTCTGATCATCAGTGAAGAGTTGATTTGCCATTCTTTTTCCATTGTGATTTCTGTTGAATGGTTATATTGGGTGATGGAATATTCCTCTATTTTGTGCAAACATATTTGCCTTGAGCAAAGTTAAGTATGGCAGATGACCAGAACTGTTGCATTCTGCATTGAATACTACAGATTGCCATGAAGGGTAATGTGCCAAATGATTCGTCAACGATCTTTAATGTGACTTTGCCATAGACATATACCTAACATCTCATCTCAAATTCCTAAGTACTTAAATGGCTATGGTGTCCAGCTTGTTCTCATGTTCTATAGCTTTAAAGATTGCATTTTAACACAATTTGGAGAGATTTGTGTGAGTTGATTGAAAGTTCAAAGTAGATTTATTATCAAAGTACATATGCAGCACATCACAATATACAACCCTGAGATTCATTTTCTTGCAGGAAGTTATAATAAATACAAGAAATACAATAGAATCAATGAAAGACTGGACCCAACAGAACAGACAACAACCGCTGTGCAAAAGACAACAAACTGTGCAAATACAAAAAGAAAAAAAAATAAATTTTGAGAACATGAGATGAAGAATCCTTGAAAGTGAGTCCATAGGTTGTGGGAACAGTTCAGTGCTGGGGCAAGTGAAGTTATCCCCTCTGGTTCAAACATCTGACGGTTGAGTGTTAATAACTATTCTTAAACCTGGTGGTGTGGGTCCCAAGGCTCCTGTGCAACTTTCCTGATACCAGCAGTGAGAAGAGAGCATGGCCTGGATGGTGAGAGTCTTTGATGCTTATTTCACTGTGACAGGGCTCAGTTAGATGTGCTCAGTGGTGTGGAGGGCTTTACCTGTGATGGACTGGACTGTATTCACTACCTGTAGGCTTTTCCGTTCAAGGGCATTGGCGCCTCCATACTGGGCCATGACGCAACCAGTCAATTTATTCTGCACCACACTATAGAGTGCCTTGAAAATAATATTCAGCCCCAACTATTTTCACATTTTACTGTTTCATTTTCAAAATTTAAAATGTATTGAAGTAATCCACAAGGTAATCCGCAAAACATTGTCAACAATTTACTAAAAATTAAAAACCAAAATTGAGGCTGAGAAAGTATTCATCCCCTTTGTGACTACTACGCTAAATTTCCTCTGGTGCAATACTGTATATTACCTTACCCACTCATCCAATTTGTTGATGTAGAAAATTGAGGATAAATTGTTTTCAGTGAATTCATAAGAATATATACCTCCTCTCTCTGTAAGGTCCAACAGTATGGTAGATTTTCAGCAGACCAAATCAAAATGAAAACAGAAGAGTATTCAAGACAAGTCAGGAAATGACAATAGAGAAGCACAATTCTGGTGAAGGGTACAATACTATCTCAAAGGCGTTGAACATACTTCAGAGCTCAGTGCAGTCCATCGTGAATAAGTGGAGAAAAATAAGAAAACCACAGCCTCACTGTCTAAGTTAGGCTGCCCCTCTGAACTTAGTTGCCAGAGAAGAATTCGACAAGTAAGAGGGGCTACTGTGATGCCAATAGTCACTGTGAGTGAGCTGTAGAAGTTAGTGGCTGCAACTGGAGGTGAACTTCATGGCTCCACAATCTCTAAGGCCTTGTATAGAAAAGGTATTTGTGGAAGAGTGACATGGAAGAAGCCCTGGCTGAAAAAAAGCATATCCTTGCCCCTAAAGGCTTTGCAAAAGTGTCACTGTGGAGATGCTGTAAAGATGTGGAAGAAAGTTTTGTGGATGGATGAGACTAAAATGGAATTTTCTGGTCTCAACACTAAGCGGTACGTGTGGCATAAATCTAATACTGTACATCAGCCAGGTAACACCATCCCTACTGTAAAGTATGGTGGAGGTAACATCATGCTATGGAGAAGTTTTTCAGCTGTAGGGTCTGGAAATCTGGGTCAGGATTGATGGAAAAATAAATGCTAAATACAGAGAGATCCTGGATAAAAATCTGCTAGACTCTGCTAGAAAACTTAAACTGGGGAGAAACTTTGTCTTTCAGTGGGGCAATGACCCAACACAGACTGCTAGAGCATTCATGAGCTTCAAGTGAAGAGAATTGACATCCTTGAGTGGCCCAGTCAGAGTCTTGACCATAACCTGATCGAACATTTCTGGCAAGACCTCAAGACTGTTATCCACCTTCGCTCCCCAACTTACCTGACACAGCTTGACCAATATAGCAAGGAGGAATGGGGAAATCTTGCTCCATCATATTGTGAAAAGCTAATAGAGACTTATCTAAAAAGACTACTGGCTGAAATAGATACGAGAGGTGGTTCAACTAATACTGAGCAAAGAAGCATAAATACTTTTAACTGCTGACATTTCAGTTATTAAAATTTTAGTTTTCATGCTTGACAATTTTCCCTGTTACTGTTTTTTTTTAAAAAGCATGTGATTCGTAAACAAAAATACTCAGTTGAACTGATCAAAATCCCTGGTTGTAATACTCATTTATGTGAACAAACGGTTGGGGGCTTAGTACTTTTACAAAGCACTGTCAAAGTTGTCAAAGTTTTAGATCCCCTGCTGAATCTTTGCAAATGTCTAAGAAAGTAGAGGCACTGTTGTGCTTTCTTTATGATGGCATTTACCTGTTGGACCCAGGACAGATCTTCTGAAGTTATGAGAGAGGTTCAGCTGATCAACATAAGTCTTTAATACTTGCCCAGGTACTCTGTCTGGGCCAGTTGCTTTCTGTGAATTCAGTCTCCTGAAGGATGCTGTCATATTGGCCTCAGAGATTGAAATCAAAGGGTGATTGGGGGCTTTGGGAGTTTGTGAAGTTTCGTCCATGTTTTAAGAGTCAAAGCAAACATTAAAAGCATTGAGCTTATCTGGGAGTGAAACCTTTTTGTCACCCATGTTGCTTGTTTTTGCTTTGTAGGAGATGATAGCATTAAAGCCTTGCTGAAGCTGGTGAGCATCCTTCAGTGATTACTTTGGTCCCAAATTGCCACTTCATACGTGAGAAGTACCTGGACCTCCAGTATTTTATTTGGTTGCCAGACCTGAATGCCATTGATCTGACTCTCAGTAGATTGCAGACCTCATGGTTCACTCAGGACTTTTTGGGGAAGACTGAAATAGTTTGTAGGGAGAAGCACTCAAAGATAACTTTTTTTTTAAAAATAGAAAGTCCTTGACAACTGTGGTGTATTTGTTCAGATCTCTGAGTCCTTGAGCTCAGCCCAGTCCACTGATTCAAAGCAACCCTATAGCCACTCCTTTGCCTCCTGTGACCATCTCTTGGTTGTCGTTGTCTCTGGACCCTTGCACTTTAGCCTCTGCTTGTATGCAGGTTGGGGGAGGACAGCCAAGTGATCAGATTTCCTGAAATGGCACACTGGAAAGGCATTATGCTAGGCTATTTCTTGTTTGCTAATGGCGACACTTAGTACCTTGAGTGCCTGTTTAATGTTGGCCCTTGGCGGAATGTAAACTGTGGTCAGGATCATAGAGGAGAACTCTTTTGGTAAGTTGAATGGTACACCACCTTGGAAATTCTTATGAACTTCCAAGTGCCCATCAAGGCAGTGCCTGCAGCAGGTAAGACCAATTGCAACTTCATGTGTAAAGACTAGTTAGGCATTAACCTTTTATTCTGCAAAAGCTTGGAACAGTAATACTTTCAGTCCAGTTTCTTTTTAATTCCGCATACATCAATTGTCAGTAAGAAACTGTCTAGCAAATCTAAACCAAATTCCTTTTCACAAATAGGATGCTTGCTGACTTGAAATCCTGTTTGTGAATATGTTCTGACTTGTCATCCATGTTCATTTCAATTTAAAGTGACACTCAAAAACAGATTGAAAGCATACAATATGGTACAAATGATGCTTGTCGTAACTTGTCTCATTTACGTCTGCTTATATACATTGTGCAAATTATTTTTTAAAATATATTTCCAATGTACATGAATGTCTCTTGGGAAATAATATTAGTGCAAGATTTTTATAATCGCATACAACTCTTGTTTAAGAGCAAGAAAAACTCTTTAATTTGAAAGCCTTTGTCTGGAATTTCAAGACAGTCCAGTTTTTTCATCGATGTTAGCTTGACCTCTGCCCTTCTATTATTGAAACTGTGCAGCATCCAGCCTATTATCATACTACCAACTTGACGATTCAAGTATGCTTCTTATACTTCACCTCTGCTGTCTAAAATGTCTGAAGAAATCTGTAGGCCACATCATATCCAACAGTAAATTCTAATGACTTATCTATGGTCCTGCGTTAACTTGCAGTCACCAACCATATGAAATTTAAAATTCTTTCCTTGCGTTTAAACCCCTTGTGGTCTTATTCCTTCCTATCCTTTTCTGCCTTGCAACTCCTGAACTTTGAGTGTTTTCAGATCTAGCTTTGCAGTTATCATTTTTTTTGCCCAATTATCAATGGCCATGGATTTATAATTTAGTTTTAAATCTTCCCCCCAGACCTCGGCCACTCCATTTGATACCTTCCCTTCAGGCCCCAGTTTTAACTTTGGGCAGCCATTTTGGAAGCTCCTTCTTGGGTTATTACGCAAACAACAGGAATTCTGCAGATGCTGGAAATTCAAGCAACACACATCAAAGTTGCTCGTAAACGCAGAAGGCCAGGCAGCATCTCTAGGAAGAGGTACAGTCGACGTTTCAGGCCGAGACCCTTTGTTAGGACTAACTGAAGGAAGAGTTAATAAGAGATTTGAAAGGGGGAGGGGGAGATCCAAAATGATAGGAGAAGACAGGAGGGGGTGGGATGGAGCCACAGGTGATTGGCAAAGGAGATATGAGAGGATCATGGGACAGGAGGTCCGGGGAGAAAGACAAGGTGGGGGGGGGAACCCAGAGGATGAGCAAGGGGAAAAGTCAGAGGGACAGAGGGAGAAAAAGGAGAGTGAGAGAAAGAATGTGTGTATAATACTTCCATCTGTATACTTCCCTATATACTTCCATCCCCCATCAGGAAGGTCTCAAAGCTCTCCGCTTCTTTTTGGATTCCAGACCTAATCAGTTCCCCTCTACCGCCACTCTGCTCCGTCTAGCGGAATTAGTCCTTACTCTTAATAATTTCTCCTTTGGCTCCTCTCACTTCCTCCAAACTAAAGGTGTAGCTATGGGCACCCGTATGGGTCCTAGCTATGCCTGCCTTTTTGTTGGCTTTGTGGAACAATCTATGTTCCGTGCCTATTCTGGTATCTGTCCCCCACTTTTCCTTCGCTACATTGACGACTGCATTGGCGCTGCTTCCTGCACGCATGCTGAGCTCGTTGACTTTATTAACTTTGCCTCCAACTTTCACCCTGCTCTCAAGTTTCCCTGGTCCATTTCCGACACCTCCCTCCCCTTCCTAGATCTTTCTGTGTCTATCTCTGGAGACAGCCTATCCACTGATGTCTACTATAAGCCTCACAACTCAAAGTTGCTGGTGAATGCAGCAGGCCAGGCAGCATCTCTGGGAAGAGGTACAGTCGACGTTTCAGGCCGAGACCCTTCGTCAGGACTAATGGGTCCCGGCCTGAAACGTTGACTGTACCTCTTCCTAGAGATGCTGCCTGGCCTGCTGCGTTCACCAGCAACTTTGAGTTGTGTTGCTTGAATTTCCAGCATCTGCAGAATTCCTGTTGTTTGCGTTCTACTATAAGCCTACTGACTCTCACAGCTAGCTGGACTATTCCTCTTCTCACCCTGTCTCTTGCAAAAACGCCATCCCCTTCCCGCAATTCCTCCGTCTCCACCGCATCTGCTCTCAGGATGAGGCTTTTCATTCTAGGACGAGGGAGATGTCTTCCTTTTTTAAAGAAAGGGGCTTCCCTTCCTCCACTATCAACTCTGCTCTTAAACGCATCTCCCCCATTTCACATACATCTGCTCTCACTCCATCCTCCCACCACCCCACTAGGGATAGGGTTCCCCTGGTCCTCACCTACCACCCCACCAGCCTCCGGGTCCAACATATTATTTTCCGTAACTTCTGCCACCTCCAACGGGATCCCACCACTAAGCACATCTTTCCCTCCCCCCCCCCTCTGCTTTTCGCAGGGATCGCTCCCTACGCAACTCCCTTGTCCATTCGTCCCCCCCCATCCCTCCCCACTGATCTCCCTCCTGGCACATATCCGTGTAAGCGGAACAAGTGCTACACATGCCCTTACACTTCCTCCCTTACCACCATTCAGGTCCCCAGACAGTCCTTCCAGGTGAGGCGACACTTCACCTGTGAGTCGGCTGGGGTGATATACTGCGTCCGGTGCTCCCGATGTGGCCTTCTATATATTGGCGAGATCTGACGCAGACTGGGAGACCGCTTTGCTGAACACCTATGCTCTGTCCGCCAGAGAAAGCAGGATCTCCCAGTGGCCATACATTTTAATTCCACATCCCATTCCCATTCTGACATGTCTAACCACGGCCTCCTCTACTGTAAAGATGAAGCCACACTCAGGTTGGAGGAATAACACCTTATATTCCGACTGGGTAGCCTCCAACCTGATGGCATGAACATCGACTTTCTAACTTCTGCTAATGCCCCACCTCCCCCTTGTACCCCATCCATTATTTATTTTTATACACATATTCTTTCTTTCACTCTCCTTTTTCTCCCTCTGTCCCTCTGACTATACCCCTTGCCCATCCTCTGGGTCCCCCCCCCCCGTCTTTCTCCCTGGGCCTCCTATCCCATGATCCTCTCATATCCCCTTTGCCATTCACCTGTCCAGCTCTTGGCTCCATCCCTCCCCCTCCTGTCTTCTCCTATCATTTTGGATCTCCCCCTCCCCCTCCCACTTTCAAATCTCTTGCCTTCAGTTAGTCCTGACGAAGGGTCTCGGCCTGAAATGTCGACTGCACCTCTTCCTAGAGATGCTGCCTGGCCTGCTGCGTTCACCAGCAACTTTAATGTGTGTTTCTTGGGTTATTGTTGTTTTTCACTAAGTGTACGTTTGTGAACAAATTCAAAGTAAAATTTATTATCAAAGCCAATACATGTTACTGAATTTAAACGCAAACAACAGGAATTCTGCAGATGCTGGAAATTCAAGCAACACACATCAAAGTTCCTGGTGAACGCAGCAGGCCAGGCAGCATCTGCAGGAAGAGGTGCCGTTGACGTTTCAGGCCGAGACCCTTCGCCTGGCCTGCTGCGTTCACCAGCAACTTTGATGTGTGTTACATGTTACTGAATACTACCTTTAGATTCATTTTCTATAGGCATTCACTGGAAAATAATACAATAGAATTTATGAAAAACTATAAACAAAGATCACACTTACCACCCATGCCCCCACATCTAATTTTAGAGGTTAAGACAACAGGTTTGAACTTACTTTAACTGTAGTCTGGCAGCATCTCCCAAACCTCTGTCATCAAGGACAACGGCTGTAGCACCTGGGAACACTGGCAGACTTGGAAATGTATTGCTGTTTTTCGTTGCTGTTTAAGTTCTAGATTTCCCGACTTAACAAAATAGCGGAAAGATTACCCTGGTCCATGAAGGCAGCACCCCATAATTTTATTTTTTTTAATTTAAACATACAGCTTGGAGTAAGCCCTTCTGGCCTTTTGAGCCATGCCGTCCATAACCACAGGGAAATTTACAATGACCAGTTAATTTACCCATTAGGTCTTTGGACTGTGGGAGGAAATCAGAGCACCCGGGGAAAACGCACATATTCCATGGGGATGACGTACAGAGACTCTTTAGATGGCACCAAACTCCAATGCCCCGAGCTATAATAGTGTTGTGCCAACCATTATGCTACAGTGATGCCCATCTCAATGCATATTGTAAAAGTGCAAAATGTGTGAGCCCTGCCAGTGATGCACAGATCCAATCAAAAAAATCAAACTAAGTTTAAATTTAAGGGCGCCGAGAGGCAATATCGAGCCAAGTTGGAAGCCCAAGCTAACTGAAGGGATGCCAGTAGACTATGGCAGGGTCTAAATAAGATCACTGGGCGCAAAGAAAAGGCTGAGAATATCAATAACTGTGACGCTTCTCTTCCTGACGAACTTAACGTATTCTACGCAAGATTCGAACAGAAAAGAGCATCCTGCTCCCTCTGAATGAACCGGACCTGGTGGCATCGAGATTCATCATCACCGAGGAGGATGTTAGAAGGGCCTTCCTGAAGATAAATCCAGGTGGCGTCCCAGGACGGGTTCTCCAGGCCTGTGCAAGCGAGCTAGCTGGTGTGTTTGCTGACATCTTTAACTGCTCCTTGCTTTAGTCTAAGATCCCCTCGTGCTTTAAGAAGGAATGATAATCCCAGTGCCGAAGAAGAGCAAGGTGGCATGCCTGAATGACTATCGGCCTGTGGCTCTGACATCAATTGCTATGAAGTGCTTCGAGAGATTGGTTATGGCACACATCAACCACAGCCTACCGGTCAAACTCGTCGCTTTGCAATTCGCCTACTGGAGCAACAGGTCAACGGCAGACGCCACCTCTCTGGCCCTACATTCCTCTTTAGAACACCTGGAGAATAAAGACTCATACGTAAGGCTCCTTTTCATTGACTACAGCTCTGCCTTTAATACCATCATTCCAAATAAACTGATTCCTAAGCTCTGGAACCTGGGCCTTAGCACTCAGATCTGCAGCTGGATCTTCAACTTCCTCACAGACAGAACCCAGGCTGTAAAAATAGGGGACAAGCTCTCCTCTACAATCACTCTGAGCACCGGTGCCCCACAAGGCTGTGTACTCAGCCCCCTGCTGTACTCACTGAACACCCATGATTGTGTAGCAAAGTTTCCATCAAACTCAATATATAAGTTTGCTGATGACAGAACAATTGTAGGCTCTATCTCGGGTAATGATGAGTTTGAGTACAGAGAGGAAATTAAGAACCTGGTGGCATGGTGCGAAGACAGTAACCTATCCCTCAATGTCAGCAAGACAAAGGAATTGGTTGTTGACTTCAGAAGGAGTAGCGGACCGCACGATCCAATTTACATTGGTGGTGCGCAAGTGGAACAGGTCAAAAGCTTTAAGTTCCTCGGGGTCAATATCACAAATGACCTGACTTGGTCCAATCAAGCAGAGTTCACTGCCAAGAAGGCCCACCAGCGCCTTTACTTCCTGAGAAAACTAAAGAAATTTGGCCTGTCCCCTAAAACCCTCACTAATTTTTATAGATGCACCGTAGAAAGCATTCTTCTAGGGTGCATCACAACCTGGTATGGAAGTTTTCCTGTCCAAGACCGAAAGAAGCTGCAGAAGATTATGAACACGGCGCAGCACATCACACATCTGACTCGTACGGCCAGATTTGGGAACAGCTTCTTTCCAACTGTGATAAGACTGCTGAACGGATCCTGACCCAGATCTGGGCCGTACCCTCCAAATATCCGGACCTGCCCCTCGGTTTTTTTTGCACTACCTTACTTTCCATTTTTCTATTTTGTATTTATGATTTATAATTTAAATTTTTAATATTTACTAATTTTTACTATTTTTAATACAAGTATTTTTAATATTTAATATTTGTAATCCAGGGAGTGGGAAGCGCAGAATCAAATATGGCTGTGATGTTTGTACGTTCTAGTACCAATTGTTTGGCGACAATAAAGTATAAAGTATTAAAAAAAGTATATAAATTTTACAGCAGCTGTGGAATTTAGAACTGAATATACAAAAATATCTGGTGATGAAACCAAAACCAAAAGTTATCTTCATTTATATTCTTGCATGGATGTAGTCTACTATCATTATCTGATCTTGTCCTTTTTGCTTTAGACATGAAGCAATGCAGAGTTGACTTTTAAATATCTTCTGAAGTTGTTTAAAATATAGGATATAAAACCAGATCAACCATCCTGTCTGATGAACAGGTCGAATGCTATGGTCTTAATAGTGCTTCCATATTGCATAGGATCCTGGGGTCAATTCTGACTTCTGTGCTGAGTTTATATTTTCATGATGGCTGCGTTGGTTTTTCTCAGATGCTGATAAGTATTTGGCTATTGTAAGTTTGGCTCTGTTGTAGCTAGGTGATAAAAGAATCAAAGTGTAGATTGATGGATATGTGAATGAAAATAAGTTGCATGGATACAGGGAATTAAGGAAAGGAGAAATGGAACATATGGTATTGCTCTACAATAAGTAAGCAACTAAATTCTCCTCACAACCTTGTAGGTTCTGGTGTCGAAATTGGGGAGTTTTCCAATAAACCACATGAGCAATGGTCTAACATGGTCATACTCTAAAAAATCATAACTTACAGACAATGTGTCAGACTCCTCCCCAGGTACATCTTGCCCACCATCAGTACCTTTGAAGTCACCCAGGTGGAAGGGATTATCCATGCTTGGGAGACGTCAACTGACTCAGGTTTTGAAGTTTCATCAGCAACCTGACCACCATCTTCTATGTTTCCTCAGCTGATGCATCGTTTTTAACTATATAGAATAATACTTGGTAGTAGTGCAAAATAGCAAAGGCAAAGTATATGTTATGGATGGGAGAATTGTGTATTTAATATTTTAGTAATATTTGAGTAATATAATATATTGTTTGAATAGACATTCCTTGTTTAATTAATTCATTATGGGTTTTATATAAAAGTACAAGTATGGCATATGCCATCATGCCACTACTTCAGAAGGATGTGCCTTGCTAAAGTAAAATGAAACTAAGACGTACATCTCCTGGCTCTGTTTTCTTTCAATTCGTTTTTTGTTTTGGAGTTACAAACCGCAACACTGGCGACAAGGAAGTTTTAAACGAACTCAAGATGGCAACCTGCCTGTTGAAGCACAGCGAGACATTTATGTTATGGAATTTCAAAACGTAACAGACTTCCATTGCACTCTTGTTAATGGACAGCAGCATCACTATTCAACTTTTTAAGTCAGAAAGGACATAACTGGCTACTGGCCAGCCTGGCAGTTGTTAATGAATAAATCTACATGATTTTTCCCTTGCCAATCTAATTGGTAGATCCCCCTGGCTTCCTAAATTACAGTACAATACTTACGGAGGAAAAAGTCCTGCCTTCACACTGAGGAAATTCCTCTTCACAACTGTGGTTGTGCTAAATGGAGTCAACTTGGAGCACATCTGCAAGCTCACTGAGCTACTATGGACCATCAGCAGCAATAGAAAGGTAACTACCTCATTATTGTTCTATTACAAATAAACCAGAGGATGATGCTAGGTTTGACATAGTGCACGAAGATATGAGCAGCACCATGTGTAGCTAAAAAGATGCCAACTCGGGCGGTAGCACTGGGTGACATGAATGATTAATATCTAAAATAATCTGCTGTAGATAGAGCTATGCAGTTTCACAAACAGCAGAGCAGATTAAGCAATGAAATTCTGTCAAATCTTAATGTGAATAATGGTGGAAAGTTAAACAGCTAATGGATGGAAACAACGTCATCTACAAAAATTATGAATGCTTCATTCAGCCTGAGGATGAAAAACAAGTGTAAAACATCCACAATCTGTAAATTTGGTGACAACACAACTATTATTGGCAGAATTTCAGATGGTGATGAGAGGGCATACAGGAGAGCTGAGTGGTATTGCAGCAACACCCTTGCACTCAATATCAGTAAGACCAAAAAACTGATTGTGGACTTCAGAAAGGGTAAGAGGAGGGAACACACACCAGTCCTCTTAGAGGGATCACAAGTGGAATGAATAAACAATTTTAAGTTCCGGGGGGTGTCAATATCTGAGGACCTAACCTGGGCTCAGTGTATTGGTGCAGCTACAAAGAAGACACGATGGCAGCTAAATTTCATTCGGAGTGTGAGGAGATTTGGTATGTCACCAAAGACGCTCACAAACTTCTATAGATGTACCATGGAAGGCATTTTAACTAGCTGCATCACCGTCTTGTATTGGGGGGGGGAGGGGAGATGGTGTGCTACTGCACAGGATTGAAATAAGTTTCAGAGAGTTGTAAACTCAGTCAGTTCCATCATGGGTACTAACCTCTAGTATTCAGGACGTCTTCAAGGAGTAATGCCTCAAAAAGGCAGCATCCATCATTAAGGATCCCCATGCCCATTCAGGGCAAACACTGTTCTCATTGCTGCCATCAGGAAGGAGATACAAGAGCCTGAAGACACACACTCAATGATTCAGAACCAACTTCTTTCCCTCTGCCATCAGATTTCTGAATGGTCATTGAACCCCTGAACACTACCTCATAACTTTTTTATTGTTATTTTTGAATAACAAATTTATTTAACTGTGTTATACGTATATTTACTCTAAATTGTTTTTTCTTATTATGTATTGCACTGCACTGCTGCCACAAAGATGACAAATTTCACAAGATATGCTGATGATATTATACCTGATTCTGATCATGTCAGAGCTGCAAATGATGAGTATCTTGGATTTCTTACACTAAGATTTCCACCATTGTTTGAGCTGAACTTAAGTTTTAAGTTCTACAGCCAAGGTGAGTGTATCAAATAAACTGGAGTTTTAGGACAAGTTTTCTGGAACTACTTTGCTAGAGATAGTTACCACAATGCCCTTTACTTGACAATGTGGAATTTTCACAAAAAGCAGGACAAATCCTGTGTGCCTAACAACTATCTACTCAATCTATTTTCTTTCAGCAGAATGAAGGGAGAGGTCGTTGATGGTGCTATCAGGCGGTGCATACAGAAAACCTACTTACTGATTCCTTGATTTTGGTTTTGCCAGGGCCGCTGCTGACTGTATTGGTTGGTGCACCAAGGAGCTGAAATTCGCTCCGTCAAGCTTTAAAGGAGTTTGTATGTTTCAGTGAGACCTTTCATTTTTTCTAAACTTGAGTAGAATGAGCCAAAATACGAAAACTCACCTTGTATGAAAATCATGCCATTTGACAAATCAATTTGATGAATCTTCATTGCACTTTTATTGCAATTTTATCTTTACTTGGGTGGGGTGTATCTTCCTGCTTTAGCATGTTAACTGATTTCATGTACAAGTGGACCTCCAGGTTCTGCTGAAGATCAACACCTTGCAAATTTTCACCATTTCAAAAAAAAAATCTTTTTTTCCTGTCAAAGATTATGCTTTCACTTTTACACATTGTATTCCATCAGCTAAGTTCTTACCTGTTTGTTTAGCCAGAGTTATCCTCCTGAAGCTTCTCTGCATTTTTCTCACAGACCACAATGCCATCTAACTTTGTACCAACAAAATTGGTCCTCTCACACAAAACATTGATGTCAATTATGAACAGTTGAGACTCCAGCACTAATCTCTGGCACACCACAAAATCGGAGGATCCCAATTTGAAAATGACTCTAATTTCCATTCCATTTTTAAAGTCATTAACCAGTCCTCAATCCCTGCCAGTATACAGTATGTTGTATGCTCTAATTTTGCGTAATAACTTCTTGTGGAGCATTCATCAAATGTCTTCTGAAAATCCAAAAAAGCCTTTTGAACTGGTTGCTTTGTCAGTTCTGCTAGTTACAACCTCAAAGTATTTTATCAAATGATTTTTCATTGAAAAAATTCATGTTGACCTTGCACAGAATTATTAATTTTTGAATGCTCTTTGCCATCTACATAAAGTATTCTAGTGTTTTTCTGCTATTTATCAGGCTAATTGGACTGAAGTTACTGTATTCCGTTTATTAGAGTTATAGAGAAATACAGCACAGAAACAGGCTCTTCTGCTCATCTCGTCTGTGCTGAAATGATTTAAACTGTCTACTTCCACCGACCTGCACTGGGACCATAGCCCTCCATACCCCTGCTATCCATGTACTGATCCAAACTTCTCATAAATGATCAAATCAAGCTTGCATGCACCACTCCACACATTCATGACCCTCTCAGTGAAGAAGTTTCTCCTCGTGTTGCCCTAAAACTTTTCACCTTTCACCCTTAACCCATCTGGTTGTAGTCCCACCCAACCTCAGTGGAAAACGGGTAAATGCAAGCAGGCTATCAATACCATAGAAACCATAGCACAGAAACAGGCCTTTTGGCCCTTCTTGGCTGTGCCGAACCATTTTCTGCCTAGTCCCACTGACCTGCACACGGACCATATCCCTCCATACTCCTCCCATCCATGTATCTGTCCAATTTATTCTTAAATGTTAAAAAAGAACCACACTTACCACCTTGTCTGGCAGCTCATTCCATACTCCCACCACTCTCTGTGTGAAGAAGCCCCCCCCCCATGTTCCCTTTAAACTTTTCCCCCTTCACCCTTAACCCATGTCCTCTGGTTTTTTTCTCCCCTTTCCTCAGTGGAAAAAGCCTGCTTGCATTCACTCTATCTATACCCATCATAATTTTATATACCTCTATCAAATCTCCCCTCATTCTTCTACGCTCCAGGGAATAAAGTCCTAACCTATTCAACCTTTCTCTGTAACTGAGTTTCTCAAGTCCCGGCAACATCCTTGTAAACCTTCTCTGCACTCTTTCAACCTTATTTATATCCTTCCTGTAACTTGGTGACCAAAACTGAACACAATACTCCAGATTCGGCCTCACCAATGCCTTATACAACCTCATCATAACATTCCAGCTCTTATACTCAATACTTTGATTAATAAAGGCCAATGTACCAAAAGCTCTCTTTACAACCCTATCTACCTGTGATGCTACTTTTAGGGAATTTTGTATCTGTATTCCCAGATCCCTCTGTTCCACTGCACTCCTCAGTGCCTTACCATTAACCCTGTATGTTCTACCTTGGTTTGTCCTTCCAACGTGCAATACCTCACACTTGTCTGTATTAAACTCCATCTGCCATTTTTCAGCCCATTTTTCCAGCTGGTCCAAGTCCCTCTGCAGGCTCTGAAAACCTTCCTCGTTGTCTACTACACCTCCAATCTTTGTATCATCAGCAAATTTGCTGATCCAATTTACCACATTATCATCCAGATCATTGATATAGATGACAAATAACAATGGACCCAGCACTGATCCCTGTGGCACACCACCAGTCACAGGCCTCCACTCGGAGAAACAATCCTGTACTACCACTCTTTGGCTTCTTCCATTGAACCAATGTCTAATCCAATTTACCACCTCTCCATGTATACCTAGCGACTGAATTTTCCTAACTAACCTCCCATGCGGGGCCTTGTCAAAGGCCGTACTGAAGTCCATGTAGACAATATCCACTGCCTTCCCTTCATCCACTTTCCTGGTAACCTCCTCGAAAAACTCCAATAGATTGGTCAAACATGACCTACCACGCAGAAAGCCATGTTGACTCTCCCTAATAAGTCCCTGTCTATCCAAATGCTTGTAGATTCTGTCTCTTAGTACTCCCTCCAATAACTTACCTACTACTGACGTTAAACTTACTGGCCTATAATTTCCCGGATTACTTTTCGATCCTTTTTTAAACAACGGAACGACATGAGCCACTCTCCAATCCTCCGGCACCTCACCTGTAGACAGCGACATTTTAAATATTTCTGCCAGGGCCCCCGCAATTTCATCACTAGTCTCCTTCAAGGTCCGAGGGAACACCCTGTCAGGTCTCGGGGATTTATCCACTTTAATTTTCCTCAAGACAGCAAGGACCTCCTCCTTTTCGATCTGTACAGTTTCTATGATCTCACTACTTGTTTCCCTTAATTCCATAGACTTCATGCCAGTTTCCTTAGTAAATACAGACACAAAAAAACCTATTTAAGATCTCCCCCATTTCCTTTGGTTCTGCACATAGCCGACCACTCTGATCTTCAAGAGGACCAATTTTATCCCTTACAATCCTTTTGCTCTTAATATACCTGTGAAAGCTGTTTGGATTATCCTTCACTTTGACTGCCAAGGCAACCTCATGTCTTCTTTTAGCCCTCCTGATTTCTTTCTTAAGTATTTTCTTGCACTTCTTATACTCCTCAAGCACCTTATTTACTCCCTGCTTCCTATACATGTCATACAACTCCCTCTTCTTCTTTATCAGAGTTGCAATATCCCTTGAGAACCAAGGTTCCTTATTCCTATTCACTTTGCCTTTAATCCTGACAGGAACATACAAATTCTGCACTCTCAAAATTTCTCCTTTGAAGACTTCCCACCTACCGTTCACATCCTTGCCAGAGAACAACCTGTCCCAATCCGCGCTTTTTAGATCCTTTCTCATTTCTTCAAATTTGGCCTTCTTGCAGTTAAGAACCTCAACCCTAGGACCAGATCTATCCTTGTCCATGATCAAGTTGGTACCCTTCATAATTTTGTATAGCTCTATCAAATCTCCTCTCAATCTTCTACATCCTAAGGAATAAAGTCCTAACCTATTCAATCTTTCCTTATAACTCAAGTCCTCCAGACCCAGAAACATCTTTGTAAATTTTCTCTGTAGTCTTTCAACCTTATTTACATCTTTTCTGTAGGTAAGTGACCAAATCTGCACACAATACTCCAAATAAGGCCCCACCAACATCTTATACAACTTCAACAGAACATCCCATCTCCTGTACTCAATAGATTGATTTGTGAAGGCCAATGTGTCAAAAACTTACTTTATGACCCTATTTACTTTTGACGCCACTTTCAATGAATTATGGACCTGTATTCCCAAATCCCTTTGCTCTGCCTTACTCCTTAGTGCCCTACCATTCACCGTGTAAGACCTACACCCTGATTTGTCCTGCTGATACCTCACATTTGTCTGCATTAAATTCCATCTGCCATCTTTCAGCTGATTTTGCCAGCTGATGCATATCTTTCTGCAAGCCCTTGATAGCCTTCTTCACTGTCCACTACACCTCTAATCTTGGTATCATCGCCAACTTGCTGATCCAGTTAACTACATCATCATCCAGGTCATTGATATAGATGACAAACAACAATGGACCCAGCACAGATTACTATGGCACACCACTGCTCACAGGCCTCCAGTCAGAGAGCAACCATCCACTCCCATAAAGCTAATGTGTAATTCAATTTACTATCTCATCTTGAATGCAGTGTGTCTGAACTTTGACCATCCTCCCATGCAGGACCTTATCAAATGTTTTGCTAAAGTCTGTAAAATAACATCCACTGTCTTGCTTTCACCCACTTTCCATGTAACTTCCTCAAAAAACTCTTTAAGATTGGTTAGACATGACCCACCATGCATGAAGCCATGCTGACTATCCTTGATCAGTCCATGTCTACACAAATGCTTGTATATCCAGTCCTTAGAATACCTTCCAATACCTTTCAAACAACTGATGACAGACTCACTGGCCTACAATCCTGTGGTTTTTGTTTTAGAACCTTTTTTAAACAGTGGAATGACTTTGGCTATCCTCTAGTCCTCTGGTACCTCTACTGTAGCTAAGAGTGATTTAAATATCTCTGCTAGGCCCCAGCAATTTCTGCACTTGCCTTCTTTAAATAGTAGGGTTAAACTTTGTGCTCTTTAATTTGTAATTCTGGAATCCATGGGATTGAGCAGTGCATCTAGCATTTCCAGAACTGCTACCTTCAAAACTAGGATACAGATATTCAAGTCATTTAAGATTTATTACCATTCATTCCCACTAATTTCTCCAATGCTACTTCTATTCTACCACTAATTTTCTTGAGGTTCTCATTCATTCAAGATTTGTACTTGTCTACTATTTTTCTTTTGTGCTGTCTATGAAGACAGACATAAGTTATTTTAATTTTTCCTCTGTCATTTCCTTATTCCCATCTCTTTTTGTGTGGGACCCATATTAACATTTCATATTTTCCTTCTCTCATACTTCTTGATTTGATGTCCTTTGTGTACTGTGATTTATTTTCAATAGTTTACCGATCTCCTTTAACCAACACAGGCTGCCATGATATTTGTGATACCAGTGAACCAGATGGGTTTTTTATAATTCATTTGGGATCGCTATTATTAATAACCAGTTTTTCAATTTAAGATTATTCGCTCAATTTTAATTCCATAGCTTTCATAGTGGGTTTTGAACTCAGGGCTACTAGTCCAGTAATATGACGGCTCTACCAGCATGATCCCATTGCCTCATTATACCTCTCTGGTTTCAATGTAGTTTGCCAATTTACCTTAGTCAACTCTTGTCTTATGTATTCATAGTTTGTTTTATTCAGAATTAAGAATCTGGCTTTAACTGCCTCAAGGGTTGAGAAGTAAAAACTGGTCCTACTGGAGGCATCCACATACTGAAAAAGCGATTTAATAAAAACTCAGAATAATACAGCACAGGAAACTTTTCAAGCCATTATGCCTTGTTCTTTGAAAGCTTTCTAATCAAGCCTTCTCAGCTGATTTTTCTTCTTTCAAAGGTCAACATTTACTTCCTTTTGAAGTATCTATAGGATCTGACGTTCATCGCAAAGTTGCTTATAAATTTGCTTTAGTACCCTTTTCAGGCAGTGCGTTTTAAAACTTGCCTTAAGAAAGATCTTGCCTTTGTTTATTTGTCATTTTAACCCTGTGCTCTCTGTGTGCACAGCAAAATTAAGTGCTCCTAATTTGGTGTATGAGAATATTTTGTTGATTATTTGTTCTAAGGAATGTTCTTTACTCAATGTGACTGAAGTACCTAATGTTGCAGTAAAGTCTGGTTCCTACTGTGGTAGCGTGGACGTTGTTGAATGGAAAGAATAACAAATCGATCCTTTCCGTAATGCCTTGACATTAATTTAGAATGGAATGCAAGTATCTTATTCCAGAGTCTATCTTCAGCATTTCTTTTTTTCTACCCAGATGTGTAAAATCCTCTAAAGTATACTTGTATAAATGCATTTTGCTGCCATAACGATTCCTCTTTTACTGTATTTCGGTTGCTGTAAGCTGGTGGTTTATGGACCTAATCCATGGTGCAGTGCTATATTCCTTAATACAAGGGATATGATGTGAAAGTGGAAACAGGCAACTGAAGAGATCCTCTCTGTTCCTATTTTCTATATTTCCGTAATAATGTTTTTCCACAAGTCACTTTTGACACTGCTCAGAGTCACTTTTCATTCTGTGTCTCCTAATACTTGATCTTTCTGCAAGCTGGAACACTTTCTCTTTATTTTTCTGTACCCTTCCTAATTTTAAGTACCTCCAGTGGATCCCCTCACAAGTGTACCCCATATATTTACAAAGCTAAAGTGCCTCACTATTGTAATAAATTTGATAGCTATCTTCTGTACCCCCCCCCCCACCCAAATCCAAAGCTTTCACTTTCAGAATTGGACAAATACTTCAGTTGGGTGCAAAACTCAGTGGGTGAGCATCTGGGGGACAGTGACCACCACTCCCTGGCCTTTAGCATTATCATGGAAAAAGATAGAATCAGAGAGGACAGGAAAATTTTTAATTGGGGAAAGGCAAATTATGAGGCTATAAGGCTAGAACTTGCGGGTGTGAATTGGGATGATGTTTTTGCAGGGAAATGTACTATGGACATGTGGTCGATGTTTAGAGATCTCTTGCGGGATGTAAGGGATAAATTTGTCCCGGTGAGGAAGATAAAGAATGGTAGGGTGAAGGAACCATGGGTGACAAGTGAGGTGGAAAATCTAGTCAGGTGGAAGAAGGCAGCATACATGAGGTTTAGGAAGCAAGGATCAGATGGGTCTATTGAGGAATATAGGGAAGCAAGAAAGGAGCTTAAGAAGGGGCTGAGAAGAGCAAGAAGGGGGCATGAGAAGGCCTTGGCGAGTAGGGTAAAGGAAAACCCCAAGGCATTCTTCAATTATGTGAAGAAAAAAAAGGATGACAGGAGTGAAGGTAGGACCGATTAGAGATAAAGGTGGGAAGATGTGCCTGGAGGCTATGGAAGTGAGCGAGGTCCTCAATGAATACTTCTCTTTGGTATTCACTAATGAGAGGGAATGTGATGATGGTGAGGACAATATGAGTGAGGTTGATGTTTTGGAGCATGTTGATATTAAGGGAGAGGAGGTGTTGGAGTTGTTAAAATACATTAAGACAGATAAGTCCCCGGGACAGAGTACAAAGTAAATAGCAGGATACCTGGTACTGTGGAGGAGCAGAGGGATCTCGGGGTACATGTCCACAAATCCCTGAAAGTTGCTTCACAGGTGGATAGGGTAGTTAAGAAAGCTTATGGAGTGTTAGCTTTCATAAGTCGAGGGATAGAGTTTAAGAGTCGCGATGTAATGATGCAGCTGTATAAAACGCTGGTTAGGCCACACTTGGAGTACTGTGTCCAGTTCTGGTCACCTCACTATAGGAAGGATGTGGAAGCATTGGAAAGGGTACAGAGGAGATTTACCAGGATGCTGCCTGGTTTAGAAAGTATGCAGAGATTAAGGGAGCTAGGGCTTTACTCTTTGGAGAGAAGGAGGATGAGAGGAGACATGATAGAGGTGTACAAAATAATAAGAGGAATAGATAGAGTGGATAGCCAGTGCCTCTTCCCCAGGGCACCACTGCTCAGTACAAGAGGACATGGCTTTAAGGTAAGGGGTGGGAAGTTCAAGGGGGATATTAGAGGAAAGTTTTTTACTCAGAGAGTGGTTGGTGCATGGAATGCACTGCCTGAGTCAGTGGTGGAGGCAGATACACTAGTGAAGTTTAAGAGACTACTAGACAGGTATATGGAGGAATTTAAGATGAGGGCTTATATGGGAGGCAGGGTTTGAGGGTCGGCACAACATTGTGGGCCGAAGGGCCTGTACTGTGCTGTACTATTCTATGATCTATGATCTAAAACCTCAACAGCACAAATGTTGGTGTTTCAACTCACTGGGTCAATGCTGCCTCTCAGGCAAGCATTCCCATTTTGTTCCAAACTCCCTAATTATTTTCCTTGTATTTTCAAGGTAGTCAGATAGGCAGATGGAGTTGAACTTAGCCAAATGTAAAGTGTTGCACTTTAGGAGATCAAATATCAAGAGACAGTACACTGTTAATGGCAAAACTTTTGGTAGTATTTATGTGCAGAGGGATCTAGAAGGCTCAATCCATAGCTCCTTGAAGATGGCTGTACAGGGTGCTAAAGAGGGCATACGGTCACACCTTCGTCTCAGATATGCCAGTCAATTTCCTTTTGATTCATTTTTTGCCATTGCAACTGCAGTTGTCTGGCACGCAATATATCTTTGGGATATAGGAGAAAATGGAACATCTAGAGGAAACCCATGTAATCACAGAGAGAATACAAATTCTACACGGACAGCAACAGAGCACAGGATTGAACCTGGAGCATACAGTGCCTCTGTATGACATAAAAATGCTTATTTCTTCTGGCCCTCTTTTCCTCCTTTATGAAGGCCAGCATTCTATGTACTTTTTAAGTATTTTCTCCATCTGCCCTACTACGTTTAAGGAACTACAAATAATCATAAATTTTACAGGTGCTCCTTTTGGAAATGTACCATTTAATTTATAATTTGGGAGGAGAAGATGGCGGTGCGACGCAGCTCACAGCGGCCACTCCGGTGGTGATGTCTGTTACCTGTCAAGTAGGGTGCCGTGCACAATCCTGATTTGAAGGAGACAGATGTGAGAGCACGGAGGAACATCTGGTGAAACTTCTGAAATGCTGCTACTGTGTGATCCAGAATCTCCGGAGGGGAAGGCCCCGAGTCTTCGGCTTTGCTTGTTGCTCAGCGGCTGGGGCGGGGTCGAAGCGCTCGACAGAGGATGGTGCTCGGTGTCGGAGGCCTGGTCAGAGCCTCGACGTTTTTGGACGGACTCAGAGTCCGCTGCGGTCGGGTGCTTCCAATAGTGCTGCATCGGCAAGTTTGCGGTGCTTGGAGGTTCATGGCTGGGAGAGTTTCTCCTTTCTACCGTCTGCTTGAGATGATGGGGCTATCGTGACTTTGAGATGTTTTTTTTACCGTGCCCATGGTCTGCTCTTTATCAAATTACGGTATTGCTTTGCACTGTTGTAACTATATGTTATAATTATGTGGTTTTGTCAGTTTTAGTCTTGGTTTGTCCTGTGTTTCTTGTGATATCATTCTGGAGGAACATTGTATCATTTTTTAATGCATGCATTTCTAAATGACAATAAACGAGGAATGAGTGTCCTCATAATCTAAATCTAATACTCCCTCTTCACAGTGAAATGGAACTATAAATTTTCATTTCTCCTGGTATTAGAACCTATTGCTATCCTGTCTGTAGTTCATTATGCCTGCAAATTTTCTTACCTGGCAATATGGAAATAGTGTCTGAAGTCTATATCAAAAACAAAAAATTACCAATGTAATATAGATTTGCTAAGACACTAGATTAATTTTCTATTTTGTACCTTGTTGAAATATTCCACCTTTTAAGTATAGTGCAGTTGTAAGCATCATGTTCAATTAAACTTTTCTGTTCAAAACTGAAATAGTTTCATTCCTCACCCACACACATTTTCCACATTGTATTATTTGAAGAACTTGAAGTGAACAGTGCAATATATATTGATAAATTGTAGTATAGAAATGCTGAGGTTTTGACAAATGTGAGGGTAACATAATTATTTTTAATTCTATATTGTTCAGATGTTTTCAATTACTCAGCATAATTTTCTAAGTGTGCAACATGCCAAAAGATCTTAAAAAAGTGAAAATCATTAGTGACATTTACGTATCCTAGACTGAATGTTACATTTGGGTGGTACTTATAATGATAAAATGGTAGCATCGTCGTCATAGCTGTCTCTCGAGGTTGAAGATGATGGTCTTCGTTCTGTTGATCTATCTATGGGCTCTCAAGTGGCTAGCAGTGGCCCACAGAGCAAAGAGGCCTGTACGTAGATTTGTTTAACGTGTACTTGATGTTGCACTCCAAGAAGCGCAGAACACTTCACAAATCAACCAACTGATTCCAGTGGCATGGAAACCACAACGATTGGAGCTGATGAATTTGTTACAGCCTTCATCCACCTTCACAGCCGTTGAGTTCAAAGTAACTTCGTCCACCTGTTCCACCATTGAGGTCTTGGTTGGATTGTTCTTTGTCAGGGACCTCACCCTCGACCTTACCGCCATGGGTGACCCTACCAGGAGCATAATTCCAGGTGGCATCGCTCTTGGGATCTCAGGACCACACAAGCTTCTCCACCATGACAAGGTGACAATCCACGGAGAAGAAATGGTAGCAATTCATGTTTAAAAGAAACTTTGAATGATCAGAATTTTAAGGAGGGGTAGCAGTTGCAAGCTGCTACCTGTGTAGGAATTTTATGGCATAGGAACACTTGGTAATGTGCAGGGCTTCTGTAGGTCTTAAGTTTTGGTTCCAGGAGCTATTCATTTATTTCAGCAGATTGATTTTTTCACCCTCAACTGTTATTGTTGTTTACAACTATAACATTAAAGCAGGTGCACTTTGAATGGTCAGGGTGTGTCAGTCTTGTTGCTTCCTTTTAATGTGATGAATACAATGTAGTGAGATGGGTTCCATGACTTGTCTGATATTTGGCTCTGTTCCGGCTATGCTGCAGTCATAATGGCCAGCATACATTAGCAAAATTTCAAAAATACTGCTTGTGGTTGCTGACATTTCGCTTGTGTAACTAACTTGAGCAAATAACTTAAGAGTATTTTTATGTTTGTGTATGGAAATGCAGAATTCCCAAAGGTTTGGTTGGCTGTGGTCTTCTGATGGCTTCAGGGTTGGAAAATGAGGTTGAAGTAATTTTTGCATTTTAGGGTGGGGAATAAGTGATAATATGTTGTGGTACCCTGGGGTGACACTGGGACAGCTTTGCAGTTAACTTCAATGGAGAAAAATGTCAAGCAGCTGTAGATTTCTGTAAAATTTAAGGCCAGAAATGGCAGATGCTGGAAATCTGAAATAATAGCAGAATAACCTGGAGTTACTCAACACGTCAGGCAGCATCTATAAAGGGAGGAACAGGGAGTTGATCTTTCATCATTCACCTGAAATATTAATGGGCTTCTCCCTCTACAGATGCTGCCTGGGTATCTATACTAATTCTGCTTTAATTTCTTTAAAATTGTTTAAATGTATTTACAGTTGAAGGGTTTAATGTTTTATTTAAATAATCATATTTAAATTATTTTACAAGTTTTAATTGTTTTGAAATGTCATAAATATTAAAATAATGGCTTGAAAGGGTGCATAACTTTGCTGATTATACTACTCACATTTTATCCTTACAGGTGATGAGTTGACATATTTGTATGAAACATACTTCTAAGTCAGGTGACAGCTTGCTGTTGACTGTTAACTCTTGAGTTAAGAGTTAAACCTTTAAACCCAGACCAGATCAGGATCTTCAGAATTTGTATGTTTCAGCAAAATAGGGATATGGTTGCAGTGGAGGGTGGTCATCATATTGTACCGTGCCATTTGTCTCATTATTTCTCCTCGTAAATTGCATGTAAACTAATGAAAGCTGTTATCAGTGAAAATGTAAATTCTACTCAGCATATTGATTTAACAAACAAGTGTTGAATTCAGGTCATGGCATTGGATTAATGATTTAATGAACTGAATTGATTCAACTAATGGATATGCTGTTAATGGGGAGTCCAATTAAGGAGCATAGCAGTTCTGTATTTATTGGAACAAATTATTGGGAAGTGTTTGTGATATTTTAATGTAGTATGACAGTGAAAATTAAAGGGGATATTTTAATACTCGTTTAGAAAATAATTTAGATTTCAGAGCAGCTTTGCTTAATTTTCTACTTAAATCACTGCATAAAGGCAGGTTATTTAAGTGTAGCAAAATAACCTAAGGTACTTCCGAAAATAGACATTGCTTCATTGGAATAGTGATTTAGAAGGTTAGCAGATTGATTTTTAGATGGTTCTTAAGGAGTTGGAGAGGTGAAGGTGTTCAGAGTGAGTTATAACAGGTTGTTATGAGCAGCACATACAATGAAAGGACACAATACTAATAGTGCCATTTCTTCAACTGCAGTTTTAGTAAGTTGAAGTGGAGCAGTATGGACCATAGAATGACTTGGAGACCACCGATTAAAAAGTGAATTTAATGGGAGTTACTTTAGGTTTTGTGAGGATGGCAGAATTCTGCTTAGTTGGCAATCGTGGAGAATTGGAGGCTGATCATTAGAATTTTGGATTATTTGAGTTTAATATATGTAAATCTCCTAATTCTTTCAAATTATTACTATTTTTTTGAGGCCTGCACAGGTTTCTGCTGTAAATCATATTGGACGCAGTGAAGTGCTGTAAGTGCTTTAAAAGTAAAGAAACGTGCATCTAAATGCACATGCAAGTAATTCTTAGTCCCCTGGAAGTGAAGTTAAATCAGCAGTTTTGAATTTTGTTGACTGTTCATCAGCAGTTCTCCTTGGAGCTGCCAGCTATCAGATGTGGTTGGTTGGACTTTCTCTTTTGATGGCAATACATTTGACTCACTGGACTCAGTGCTAGGGCAGCAGTTCACTGTGACTAAGTGGCTGTTATACAGACAGCAATCCCATCTATGTGAATGAGATGGCCACTCTAATGGATGAAAGTTTGTGTGTGGATATCCTTTTTGAAATTAATTGCTATTGTGTGAATGCAATTTTGATCAATTATTGTTCTTGATCATGCAAATTTATTTTAACTATTTGTAAATGCCTGATGGGAGATCATATGGCAGTTTTTATTGCTGGGTCACGAGGATTAGATTAGATTATGAGGACACTCAGTCCTCGTTTATTGTCATTTAGAAATGTATGCATGCATTAAGAAATGATACCATGTTCCTCCAGAGTGATATCACAAAAAATCACAACAAACCAAAGACTAACACTGACAAGACCACATAATTATAACATATAGTTACAGCAGTGCAAAGCAATACCATAATTTGATAAAAACAGACCATGGGAACAGTAAAAAAAAAGTCTCAGAGTTCCGATGGACGCCTGATAGTGCCGATAGCAGGCGGCAGAAGGGAGAAAGCTCTCTCTGCCATAAACCTCCAGGCACCGACAACTGTCAATGCATTAGAAGCACCCGACCCCAGCCGACTCTGAGTCCGTCCGAAAACTTTGAGCCTCTGACCAGCTCTTCGACACCGAGCACTATCTCTGCCGAGTGCTTTGACCCCGTCCCGGCCGTTGAGCAACAAGCAAAGCCAAGGATTCGGGGCCTTCCCCTCTGGAGATTCTGGATCACACAGTAAAAGCGGCAGCAAGAAAGGCATTTCAGAAGTTTCTCCAGATGTTCCTTTGTTCTCTCACGTCTATCTCCATCAAATCAGAATTGTGCACAGCACCCTACTTGACAGATTACAGATATCATTTACCGAAGTGGCCGCGCAAGCTGCGTCGCACCGCCATCTTCTCCTCCTCCTCCTCAGCAAGTTCAAATTCTTGGGTGTTAACATCTCATGTCCTGAGCCTAGCAAAGAGATGCAATCGTGGAGAAGATACACCTGCACCTCTTCTTTCCTAGAAGCTTAAAGGTATTTGGTATTTTACTAAATACGCTCACAAATTTCTGTAGATGCACTATTGGAAGTTCCTGACTGATTGAAATATGGCCTGGTACAGCAATTCCAGTGCACAAGATCACAAGAGGCTCCATAGAATAGTGGGCAGCTTGGTCCATCATAGGCAGAGCTTTCCCCACCATTGAAGGCATCGGCATGAGGTGCTGCTCCCCTTCGCCAAAGAAGATTTGAAAATATGAATTGGCCTCAGTGGTCCTCTCCTTTGTTTTCCTTAGCATCCTGGGATAGATCCTGTTAAGCTCTAGGGATTTATTCATTGTTAATGTACTACAATATTTCTACCACTTCTTCCTTCCTAATACAGATATGCTCCAGAATATCAGCACAACCCTCCCTTAACTCTGCAGTCTCCTTATCCTTTCTCCTGGTGTATACTGATAAGAAGTTCCTTAGATCCACATGTAAGTTAGCACTTTGGTCCCTCAGGATCCTATTCTTAGTAATCCTCCTGCTGCTTACATATTTGTAAAAGGTTTTAGGATTCTCTTTAATCCTACTTGCCACGATCATTTCATGATTCCCATTTACCATCCTAAATTTCTTCTTCAACTTCTCTTCCCATATTCCATATAAACCTCAAAAGACTTGATTTCAATTTCCTGCATTTTGCATATACTTCCTTATTTTCCCTGACAGTACCATAAATACCCTTTGTTAACCAAGTTTCCCTCATCTTACCACCTTTGCTTCTTGTGCTACAGGGACATGCTGATTCTGAACTCTTGTTATCTTGTTTTTAAATAACTTGAACTTATTGCAAGTTGGTTTCCTTTCTAGCATCTGCTCCCAATCTATTTCCTCCAGGTCCTGTCTTAAAACTACTGAGATCTGCCTTCCTCGGCTTAGCGCCCTGTCTCAAGGCTCCTATGATGGGTCTAGTACAACTCGCTCCCTAGCAAGATCATCTACCTACTGCTTCAAAAAGCTTTTGGATGCAGTTTATGAACTTCACCTCATCTAAACCCCTTGCTAAGGCAATCCTAGTCAATATCAAGAAAGTTAAAGTCCACATATTGTCATTTTTACATGTGCAAGTAATGGCAGTGTATTTTGTAGGTAGTGCCATAATCCACAGATGGTGGATGGAATATATTTGGGATGGCGGATGTGATATTAATCAAGCAGCAGTTTTGTCCTGGATGGTTTTGAGCCAACCAGGAAAATGTGCCTCTATTTGGAATTATTGATATTGATTTGCTAGATTTATTCTCATTGGGAAGTAGGAAGTTGGGCTGTAACCTTTGAAGTTCATAAAATTTTGAAGGGCACAGCACTCGGTCTTCTTCCCAGTGCAGGGGTGCCTAGAACTAGAGAACACAGGTTTAAAGTGAGGGGAGAAAGATGTAAAGGAAATCTGAGGGGTTAAGGTCTGTATTGGCTGCCAAGCCCTTAAATTCTGGAATTCTCTCCTAAAACTCCTCTTTCTTTTTTTAATATGTTCCTTAAAACATATCCCATTAACAAAGTTTTAAAAATTATTTTCTTATGTCTCCTTAATCTGATGACAGAAAACTAAATTTATTTCTAATTTGTATTCCTTATCCCAGGACCAATGCCCAAAGCTTGGTATACACAAATCGAGGGAGAGATGGGAGTCGGATTTGGGCATTGTAATTGATCATCGATGTTGGTCACATCTATGTTTGGATAGTGTTTACCACTCTTATCAAGTCTAGATACAGAATAATACTTTTTAATTTTTTACATCAGTTGTACCTCACACCTGAAAAAATACATAAAAATAAACCAGAAATTTCTGACAAGTGTTTCAGGTGGGCATAGATGTTGGTACCTTTTTGCATTCCACCTGGCTATGCACGAAACTGAGATCTTTTTGGATAGATCTGGAGGAGGTACTGGGGAAGATTCTGGGGATGGATTTCCCTCTAGACCCAGAATTGTTTCTTCTGGGGAACTTAGCAGTTTTGAAAGTTAACCTCCCCAGGAATAAATCCAAATTTATTAAAAATGCGTTGTCAGTGGCCAGGAAATGCCCAGTGGTAACACGGAAATCCGATTTCCTTGTACATATTAATCGTTGGAATAAAGAAATGCAAAGTTGTATACCCCTTGAGAAGATTACTTCTACTCTTAGGAATGGATACACTATGTTCATTGAGATTTGGCAACCATATTTGGATTACTTAAATGCCCAGATTGGTTAATATGTTTATTTTAATTTTTTTATTATTAATATATCCCTTATTATAAGCTAGTTTCTTTAATTTGTATTTTAAACTGACTCTGAGAGCTGGATGCCTACTCTTCTTTTTCTTTTATTCTCTTTTCTTTTTTCTTCTCTCCTTTCTTTCCTCTGTCTTTTATGTTTTTTTTCTCCCTCCTTTTTTCTAATGAGGGGAGATGGTGTTGGGATAGGTTTTTTTTCTCTCGGACTTATTAATGTATTTGAATTATTTTTTTTCAATATGTATTAATTGTATTAATTGAGTCCTTATATTTCTTCTTTAAAAATTAAATAAAATATATATTAAAAAATCTGATGACAGAAAAATAATTCCTCTGATCAGTATTAGCCAAAGTGAAGCAATCTTGCTTTTTTTTACAGGAAGCCTGAATTTTAATAGGAATAAATGCATACACTTTGTGAATAAATGTAGCCTTTTCCAAGGACTTCTATGTAAAATCAATGATTAGAGTACAAGAAAGACTGACAGCACATCTGTAAATGCTGAATGTCAGGAATATTTCAAAATGATTAGCAAGCATTTTGCTGTAATCATGCAGGAAATATGTTGGTAACCCACTTGTTGATGTGGAGCTAAGAGGGACTTGTAAATGAAAGGGTTAAAAAAAACCTGTAGTACTAAAATTCACAATATATATATTTTGTGGGAGTTCCAAAGCTCCTGCTTGAATAATATCAATCTGTGAGGAAGAAAACCTCTTACGTGAGCATCTTAAGTTTTCCCATTTAGTGTCTCCATCATCTATGTCTGTGCATTGGCTATCATCTGCCAAGCTCCTGAACTCTGGAACTCCACCTTGAAACCTCCCTCTCTCCTTTTTACAATGTTCCATAAAACATATCCGACAAAATATTCTGTTATTTTCTTGATGTTTGTGAATTTTTTCAAATTTTGTTTGAGAATTGTGAACTGACTTCATTAATGTTATTATCGCAAGGCAAGTTGCGTGCAGGTGTAATTTACGGTCATTGAAATAGCTTGTTCTTTCATAGCTCAACGTGTTGAGTGGTTAAGAAGTGTCATTTAGTAAAATGTTTGTTTCTATCAAGGTACAATGCAATATGCCTTTTAAATGCAAAAATGTCTTTTGTCATAAAGTCACTGTGCAATATGCTAATTCATTGATAGAGCATGGAGGAATCCATTTTTTTTTGCATCATGCTTGTACTACTCTCAAGAGCCATCCATTTGGCCCAATTTCTTTTATCCATTTCACTTTTTGCAGGCTATTATCATTGAATCAGCTTACAGCTTCTCATTGAAATGGTGCTTTCTAGATCAGAAGAGACTGCTGTATTTTTTAAATAAAAATATAATTCTCTTTGCCTTTAGTTTCACTTGAAATCTGTGTCATCTGATTACTTGGGCTGCCATTAGTCCTGATAAAGGGTCTCAGCCTGAAATTCTTCTCCATAGATGCTGCCTGAGTCCAGCATTTTATATGTATTGCCTTGCCATTGGGATTTTTTTTTTGCTTTAACTACTTTAAACTTTCCATGACATTTCACAGCTACAATGTTGCTAGAAAGTTTGTGAATCCTTCAGAATTTTCTCTTTTTCTGCATAAATGTGACCTAAAATGTGATCAGATTGTCACGCAAGTCCTAAAACTAGATAAAAGGAATCCGATTAAATAAATAACACAGAAAACATCATACTTGTTCATTTATTTATTGAGAAAAATGATCCAATATTACATGTATTTGTTGGAAAAAGTATGTGAATCTTTGCTTTCAGTAACTGGTGCGAACCCCCCCCGTACAGTAATAACTTCAACCAAATGTTTCCAGTAACGTATTTCAAAATGTTTCAATGAGACCCCCCACCCAATTCTTCTAAATTTCAGTGAGTACAGACCCAGAGCCATCAAACACTTCTCAAAATTAACCCTTTCATTCCAGGATCATTCTTGTGAATCAGCTCTGGACCCTTTCCAATGCCAGGAGATCCCTTCTTGGATAAGGGGCTCAAAACTGCTCACAATACTCCAAGTACAGTCTGACCAATGCCCTAAAAAGCCTCAGCTCTTCATCCTTGCATGCTTATATTCAAGTACTCTCGAGATGCATGCTAACATTGCATTAACCTTCCTTACCACCAACTCAACCTGCAAGTTAAACTTCAGGGAATTCTGCATAAGATCACCTAAGATCATTTGCACCTCTGATTTCTGAATTTGCTTCCTATTTAGAAATAGTCTACACCCTTATTCCTTCTTCCAAAATGCATGACCATACACTTCGCTACACTATTCTATCTGCCACTTCTCTGCCCATTGTCTTAATCTGTCCAGGTGAAAAGTTCAAAGGTACATTTAATATCAGAGAAATGTACACAGTATACATCCTGAAATGCTTTTTCTTCGCAAACATCCACGAAAACAGAGAAGTGCCCCAAAGAATGAACGACAATTAAATGTGAGAGCTCCAAAGTCCCTCCCCAGAGTCCTTCTGCAGATTCCCTGCATCCTCAACACTAACTGCTCCTCCATCTGTCTTTGTACCATCTGCAAACTTGGCCAGAAAGCCATCAATTTTCATCCAAGTAATTGAAATATAACATGAAAAGAAGCGGTCTCAACATCGAGCCCTGTGAAGCATCACTAGTCATCAGCAGCCTACTAGAAATAGGCCCCTTTATTCCCACACTTTGACTCCTGCCAGTTAGCCCCAAGGAATAACACCAAGGAACACCAAGTTACGGACCTTCTTCACCTCTGATCCCCTGATGAGGACTGGCTTATTCTGCAGTTAATAATCAGCTCTTTGGTTTTGCTAATGTTGAGTGAGAGGTTGTTGTGGCACCATTTAACTAGATTTTCAATCTCCCCTGCTCCCATGTGCTGATTTGTCAGCACCTTTAATTTGGTCAGTATCAGCAAACTTAAATATAGGATTGGAGCTGTACTTAGCCACACAATTACAGGTATATAATGAGTAGTGTGTGGGGCTAAGCATACAGCCTTGTGGTGTATCTGTACTGATGATGATTGTGAAGGAGATGTTGCCAATCCATACTGACTGGGGTCTTACCCACTTACTCACGTGAAATATGCATCACAGCTGAAGAGTTTGTTTGCTTTGAATACTACTTTAATTTCAATGAAAAAATAAGTTCTGAAAAATGAAATTGGTCCATGATGCAAAGTTTTCTTTCATAAGACCACAATGTTACTAACCCACAGCATCTGTGCTTACTGACATTGTTCAGCTAGACCATTGTCTTATAAAATTAAGAAATGCTTTTTAAAGAGTATTTAGCAATCCTTCCATGGCATTATATCAGCTCTGGATACACCACCTCTGATGTCTATTTAGCAGTGATGTTGCATGTAATAACTGATAAAGTGACTCAGGAGATAGCTTCAAAGTAATTATTTGAATAAATGACAGTAATGACCAATCATTGATCCAGTGTAATGCCTGATATTGGCAAGAAAAGCATTTTTTAAATCAGTCTAATGGTACAGTTATGTTATCAAAATAACTTTGGAGAAGAGCTCTTCTCCATACTCTACCATTTTTATTGCTGGCTTTGCTTCTAAAAGGCATATAAAGCCATTGAGCTCCGGATCAGGAAGTCCAAGGACAAGGGACCCTTGTTCTCTTCAAGATTCTCTTGCAAGGTATGTCTGTGTATGACACAACTAATACATTGACATGGCAATGATCTGAGCATTATCACATGGACAAGCTTGACAGGTGAAATTCTAGTGGAATAAGCACTTTAATTGTGCATCATCTAAGATTGTACACTCACTGGCCATTTTATTAGGTACCTCCTATACCTAATAAAGTGGCTACTGAGTGTATACTCATGGTTTTCTGCTGTAGCTCATCCACTACGTATTGTGTGTTCAGGAATGCTCTTCTGTACACCACTGTTGTAATACGTGATTATTTGAGTTACTGCTGCCTTCCTGTCAGCTTGAATCAGCCAGGCCAGTCTCCTTTGACCTCTCTCGTTAACAAGAGCTGCTCATTGGATGGTTTGTTTTTGATTTATTTTGCACCATCATTCTCTGTAAACTCTGGATACTGTTGTGTGTGGGAAAAATCCCAGATCTCAGTTTCTGAGATACTCAAACCAGCCCATCTGGCACCAACAATCATTCCGCAGTCAAAGTCTCTCAGATGGATTTCTTCCACATTTCTTCCCCATTCTGATGATTACTCTGAATAACAACTGAATCTCTTGATCATGTCTGCATTGAGTTGCTGCCACATGATTGGCTGATTAGATATTTGTATTAACAAGCAGATGCACCTAGTAAAGTAGCTACAGAGTGTAGCTGAAGGATAATATACACAGCTGTTGTAGGAATGTGAACTGAATGGGCTTTTAGCTTGAAAACTGTTTTACAGTGCCCCACCCATAATACAAGTAACATTTTGGTGATCAAGCACACTGCAGGTTTCTTTGACTGCTGTAGCCATGAAAGTTAGTTTCTTCAGTTTCATCTATAAATAGCCATGAAATGAATGACTACATCTGACTAAACCACATTTCACCTCTAAGTGCATTTGTATTTCAGCACCAGCATAAGTTTGATTCATTTAATTGGTTCAGTGTTTCATGAGTTCATGACCAGCAATGGTATAAACTTGCTTCATGAGCACTCAAAATATTTATGACAGTATTCTCTTCATCACTTTAACAGAGGCCTATACTTTCTGATGAAGAAAGGTGTCCATTAATTTCAGTTACATATTTCAGAGGGTCATTAATGTTCCCTACCTTTCATTAATTTCTCATTAACTTAAACCAGAGATGGTATAGGTTACGGTGGCCCAAGTGTATCTCTTAGCAGTCCACATATTAAGTTCATAGTCTTGTCAAAATGGCTTCCTGACACAAATATGTAGGCACTGTTTTAATATTAAATAACTAACTTTAAAAATACATGCAATTTGCGTATATAACCATTATGTCTGCAGTTAAAATTAGGTTATAGCAGGAGAAATGTAAACTACATCAATGTTTTAACCCTGGAGCTCACCAGGAGATCTATTTTGGCTCAATGAGGTGGGCAGAATGGGAGCATCTTAGTTCCAGTGATCTGGTTCACTCCTAACCTCTTGTTGCATGTGTGAAGTTTTCTTGTTCTTCCTATGATTTGTATGGGCCTCCATGGGTACTTTAGTTTCCTTCTACAACTCCTGGATATGTGAGTTCATTGTTCAATCAACCTCTGTAAATTTCTCCTAGTGTAGGTTGTGTATTTAATATTTCAGTATTATTTCAGTAATATTGTAAATATATTGTTTGATTAAGCATTCTTTGTTTACGCAATACATTGCAGGCTATCTGTAAGAGTACATAAATGACATGCATCATCACGCCACCATGTGATATATGTGCACCTCACTAAAAATGAAGTTAGATTTGCATTCCCAACTCTTTTTTTCTTTCAATTAGCTTTTATGTTTTGGAGTTATAAATCATAATGGGTGGATAGTAAAATTGTAGGGAATGCAAGGAGAATAGGTTATAAGGAAAATTAGTGGAATAATGAGATTATCCTGAGACCTGACATTAACTCAATGGCCTGAATGACTACTTATATTGTAAGGAAATATAGAAAGGTGTTCAACAGATTGTATGTCAATGTATTGTGAAGGAAGAATATATTGTGAATAAAAGGGAAGTGGTGCTGCTTGATGTTTTTTTTAAACCCTTAATAAAAATAACAAATATTTAGTCAATTAAATAAGTAAAATAGACGACTTTTAAGCACATAATGCTCTGATACAGTCATTTGATCTAATTATTTTGATAAATGCAGGTGTTGCACAGCTTCTAAGATCCTGATGATGCCACATTCTGTGTATGTGACAGTTGCAGGACAACTACTTGTGAAATGGTGCCTGGTGTAAGTACGAAGCAGTTCAACATTGTATCATTAACAAAATTAGATATTCCTTCAAACCCATTATCCATGTTAATAAATATGGTCAATTGTTGCAGTTTCAACAGTATCTTGAAGAAGACCACGATCACTTTTTGCAGACTTAAGTAACTCCCCATTGCCATAACTCTCTCCTGCTGCTCAAATAATTTGTTAACCAGATCAATAAATTTCCTCTATTTCATGAGCTGCTTTGAACCAATTACATCTTTTAAGGCATTTTATCCAAAGCTTTCCGTAAGAACATAAACTAACATCTATAAATTTCTGTCATGTGTTTTAGTCACCCTTTTTTAAAAAAAAAATTAGTTTCATCAGGTGTAATCTACCATATACCAAGCTATGCACCACACACAAAATGCTGGAGGAACTCAGTAGGCCAGGCAGCATCTATGGAAAAGAGTACAATCAGTGTCTTGGGCGAGCGCTGTTCTATATCCTATGACGTCCTGATATGCAAATCATCAGTTTTTGGGGAATATGCATATGATTCAGTTGCATCTGACTTTTCCTTAAACAGCAGAGCTCTTGTAACTTAAAGGCACGAACTACTTCTGCATAGCCATATTTTTTTTTGCAGATTTAACTTTTTTAAATGAATCACTGTTTGGGGGGGTGGTGGGCAACTGCATGGGATTGAAGTAAGCTGCAGAGAGTTATAGATTTAGTTAGCTCTATCATGGGCGCTAGCCTTCATTGTATCCAGGATATTTTCATGGAGCGATGCCTCAAAAAGGTGGTATAAATCATTAAGGACCTCATCACCCAGATCATGGCTTTGTTTTCATTGCTACCATCAGGAGGAAGGAACAGAAACCCGAAGACGCACTCAGTGATTCAGGAACTGCTTCTTCTCCCCTGCCATACAATTTCTGAATGGACTTTGAATCCATGAACACCACCTCACTACTTCTTTATTTCAAGTTTTACTCAACTTATTTACTTAAACTATTATTTATTTTTTTAAAATTATATATATAGTGTGTATTATATTACACACACTTTAATTCTGTTTTTCTATTATTATGTATTGCATTGTACTGATTCTGCAGACAAATTTCACAACATGTCAGTAATATTAAACCTGATTCTGATTTGTTCAGTTTACTGTTGACAGTTTCTATTTCTTTGTGTTATTGTTAATAATAATAACTTCATATAACACCTTTCTTACATTAAGATGCAGGTTCAGTGCTTTACATAGATTGTAAAGATAAATCACTATGTTCATGAAAATGAGACAAAATTGAAAATCATAAGTAAAGACAAATCTTGTATAGAATAAAATGTAATTGGATATACCAAATTATATAAATGTAATCAGTATCAGGCATATGTAATCCTATAAGTAGGCCAAATTAAAAATGCAAGCTTTCAGAAGTGTTTTGAAATGTTCCACAATACTAGCATAGTGTATCTCAGTTGGTAGTGTTTGAGATTTTTGGTGCATAGGAGGAAAGGCTGTATCACCAGTCTCATATGCTTGTTTGTAGAAACACTAAGCAAACTAGTTCAAGTCAAAGTTGCCCAAGTGAAAAGTAAAGTAAATCTGATGCTGCTGGAAATATGAGCTAAAAACAGAAAATTCTGAAATTCAACAGGACAGGCAACAGTAGGTAAAAGAAAAACAGTTAATGTTTTAGTTAATGTACGTCTTTTCTAAGATGAGGGGCCCAAAACTGTTCGCAATATTCAAGCTGGAGCCTCACCAGTGCCTTATAAAGCCTCAGCATCACATCCTTGCTCTTGTATTCTAGACCTCTTGAAATGAATGCTAACATGGCATTTGCCTTCCTCACCACCGACTCAACCTGCAAGTTAACCTTTAGGGTGTTCTGCACAAGGCCTCCCAAATTTGAGATCCTTTGCCAGAATTAGGTAAGGGAGAAAGCAAGTGCTTTGTCCATATGATTGCCAATACTATTGATTAGAACAATTATAGCAAAGCAGATATATAAATAATATATTAATACTGGTTTATCAAATAGTTCTATAATATTGTTCACCACTTAGTCATTCCCAGCTGCCTAAGTGCCCTTATTCATGATAGAATTTTAAAACGTTAATGTAGGAAAAGGTCTGGAAGTCATTGTGAAGCAAAGAATTATTATATATTGTCATTAACATGAAATACACTTAAGAATATCCATTGAATGTTCTTGGAGAATAACTGCAAGTGTTTCTGTTCCATGTTGAGAGCGTGGCAGTGCAGACCACACAATGCACTGCAATGTGTTTAGTGAGCCTGTGGCCAGGATTTGAAGCAAGATGTTTGAATTATGATATTCTGCAAACTGACAGATCAGTAATAGTGCTGTCAATTAATCACTGGCCTGACAGTTTAATCTTAAGTACTGTTCTTGAATTGGGCTTATGGACACAATGTGGTAATATCATTTTGCAAAGTAAATGGTTAGCAAAGACAGCTTAATGAATTTGGAAAATAAGTATCAGTGAATTAGACAAATAATTGGATTTTTACATCATTAAATTGCCAGAGTTTATCTGTTTATTGGTGATTTCTGTAGGCAGGCTTGTTGAAAGGCTTAATAACCAACTGCTAGCATGGGATTGAAACTCCTTGGATATTAGATATTCATGTAGTTTTAACCATTCAGTTTTGCAACTAGTTCTACAATTCTGTGTATCTGTTTATTCTTTTCAAGAGTAATAAATTTTGACAGCTCTCTCATTTCTATAGGAACTCTTTAGTGGTCAAGTGCAAAAGTAATGTCAAAATCCTTTCAATAGTCTTTGTTCCAAGATGTTTTGGAACAGTAATTAAAGAAGATATTGGTATCCCTCCACCATGACATTATTTGGTTATGCTACCGGCCATAATGTTTAAAAACCATCAGTTAGGTGTTGCTGACAAAGTGAGGATTTAATGCCATAAAAAGCAATAAGTTAGGAAGCTTTCTGGGTTTGTGGTATTCACCTCAGTAAAATTACACACAAAATATTGTAAGTTGGTATTTCTAGAAATTTGACTTGGAAGTGACAAGATATTTCCAAATTGGAATGAGTTAGAGGTGATGATCCATGCATCATCCCCATACAGGTAGATACTGTCATCTCTTAATTTTACTAGGTTTGCTGATGTAGTATCTGGAATAGTATGTTATCTTGATAAGGAAAAATTGAACAGACTAGACTTGTAGCAACACATACAAAATACTAGAGGAACTCGGCAGGCCAGGCAACATCTATGGAAAAGAGTACAGTCAATATTTTGGGCTAAAACCTTTCAGCAGAACTGCCGAAGTGTATTGGCCCGAAATGTGGACTATACTCTTTTCCATAGATGCTGCCTGGCCTGCTGAGTTCCTCCAGCATTTTGTGTGTGTTGCTCAGATTTCCAGCATCTGCGGATTAGATTATTAGATTATGAGGACACGCAGTGCTCTTTTACTGTCATTTAGTAATGCATGCATTAAGAAATGATACAATATTCCTCCGGTGTGATATCACAGAAACACAGGACAGACCAAGACTGAAAAACTGACAAAAACCACATAATTATAACATATAGTTACAACAGTGCAAGCAATACCATAACTTGATGAAGAACAGGCCATGGGCACGGTGATAGAAGTTCAAAGTCTCTCGAAAGTCCCACATCTCATGCAGACGGGAGAAGGAAGAAAACGCTCCCTGCCATGCCCGACCACAGTCCAACTCTGAGTCGTCCGAAAACTTTGAGCCTCCGACCAGCCCTCCAACACCCAACACCGAGCACCGAGCACCATCTCTGCCGAGCGCTTCAACCCCAGCCCCGGCCGCCAGCAGCAGGCAAAGCCGAGGATTTTGGGGCCTTCCCTCTGGAGATTCTCGATCGCACAGTAGCAGCGGCAGCGAACCGGGCATTTCAGAAGTTTCTCCAGATGTTCCTCCGTGCTTCTCACAGCTGTCTCCATCAAATCAGAATTGTGCATGGTACCCCATTTAACAAATACAATATCATTTCACCGGACAGCTGCGTGCGCTGCGTCGCGCCGCCATCTTCTCCCGCCTATAAGATTTTCTCTTATTTGAGATGAGACTTGTATCTATTAGAATGAGAGTAGACTTGATCCAAAGTTCAGAAGTTTAAAGAATTTATTATCAAAGTACATATAAGTCACCATATACAACTCTGAGATTAATTTTCTTGTTGGTATACTCAATAAATCCAGAAGAGAATAATAATCATAATAGAATCAATGAAAGACCACATCAACTTGTGCTTTCAACCAATGTGCAAAAGACGACAAACTCTGGCTATACGGAGAAAAAAATAAATAAGCAATAAATATCAAGAACATGAGATGAAAAGTCCTTGGAAAGTAAGTCCATAGGTTGTAGATACAGTTCAATGATGGGTTGAGAGAGAAGTTCAGTGAAGTTACCCCCTTTGGTTCAAGAATCTGATGTTTGAGGGTAATAACTGTTTCTGAACTTGGTCGTGTGAGTCCTGAGGCTCCTGTACCACCACCTTGATGGAGCAGCGAGAAGAGAGCATGTCCTGGGTGATGGGGGTCCCTGATGATGGATGCTGCTTTCCTGCAACAATGTTTAGTGTAAGATGTGCTCAATGGTGGGGAGGGCTTTACCCACGATGGACTAGGCCATATCCACTACTTTTTGTTGGATTTTTTGTTCGAAGGCAGTGGTGTTTCCATTCCAAGTTGTAATGCAGCCAATCAATGTACTCTTCACTACAGATGTGTAGAAGTTGGTCAATGTTTCAGATGTCATGCTGAAACTTTGTGAACTACTTAGGAATAGGTGCACTGTTGTGCTTTCTTTGTAATTGCACTTATGTGCTGGGCCCAGGACAGGTGCCCTGAAATAATAACACCAAGTTTAAAGTTGCTAACCTTCTCTACCTCTGATCCTCATGAAATATACACTCAGCGGCCACTTCATTAGGTACACCTGTATGGCTACTTGTTAATGCAAATATCTGATCAGCAATTGTGACAGCAACTGAATGTATAAAACCATGCAAGTATGTCCAAGAAGTTCAGTTGTTTGTTCAATCAAGATGGGGAAGAAATGTGGTCTAAGTGACTTTGACTGTGGAATGCTTGTTGGTGCCAGATAGAATGGTTTGGGTACTTAAGAAATTGCTGATCTACTGGGATTTTCATGCACAACAGTCTCTAATGTTTACAAAGAATGGTGCAATAAACGAAGAAACATCCAGTGAGCAGCAATCCTGTAGTTGAAATGCTTAACAAGAGAGGTCAGAGGAGAATAGCTAGACTGGTTCAAGCTGACAGGAAGGTGACAGTAACTCAAATAACCACACATACAACAGTCATGTGCCGAAGAGCACCTTTGAATGCACAACACATGGAGCCATGAAGTGAATGAGCTGCAGCAGCAGAAGACCATTAACGTCCATTCAGTGGCCACTTTATTTGGTTACGGGTGGTACCTAATGAAGTGGCAACAGAGTGTTTGATTCTGAGAAGTTTTGATAGGTGGATGCAGGAAGGATGATACTTGAGAGAATCTAGAACTAAGGTAACCTTAAAAATGAAGGATTTGTCATTTTAGACAAAAATAAAGTGAAATGTTTGTTGTGGATCATGTCTTTGCAACTCACTTCCACAAAGTACAGTGTCTATAATTTTTTTAAAGCACATGTCAGCGGGGGCTTGGGCTTGAAAGGTTGCTGCAGGTAGATGGAAATATAAACACATTTCTTTGGGGACGTTTATGAGAAGTAGGGGAGAGTGACAGGTATTCTGTGGGGGTTATTTCCACAAAGAGGGTAGTTTGATTGTAGAATGCAGCAGTTGAAGTGGTGATGGAGGCAGATTCTCTCACAGCATCTAAGAGCCATTTAGGCAAGTATATGAAACACCAAGAAGCAAGGCTACAGACTTGTGGATAAATGGGATTAGTGTAGGTAGATATTGTGGTCTTGCTTTGGTCTGTTGTTGCTGTAGCTTGTGTTCTGCTGAACATTGTGGACATTTTATGTTGTCATTGGAATGTGTGGCGACACTTGCAGACTGTCCCCAGCACACCCTTGGGTGTGTTGGTTGTTGATGCAAATGCATTTTATTGTATGTTTTGATGTACATGTGATAGATAAATCTGAGCACAGTGGGTCGTCATGGATATGATGGGGCAAAGGGTTTATTTCTGTGCCGTATTCAAGGACTTTATGACAGTATGACTCAGCCATAATCCTGTTAAGTGGCAGAGCAAACTTGAGGAATCATATATTCTATGCTTGAAATTCACTTGTATATCATTTCTGATGCTTGATTTTTATTCTGTTACAATCAGATGTAAGACTTTCAAAGTGTTTGGTTGTAACCATAGTTCCCTCTAAGTTGTGCACGTGTGCGCGCGCACACGTTTTTCAACCAGTGCACAAAGAAAATTAATGTGTGTACAAAAGGTTAGTTACTTAAAATAATGCAGTAATTAATAATTATATACTTATTGAAAATAATCTTTTAGCTATCTGTTTCTGTTAACTAGTTAGTCGGTTTTTCAAATACCACAATGCACGTCACTAATTTATGTCACTTCGCCTTTCCTGTTCCGGTTTGTACAGCTGCGTCATGGCGGCAGCCTTGTTTGGCGGGCAGTGTTCATATCGTAAAGTTTACAAAGATCTGTTTTAAGTCCTGTAGATAGCTTACGAAGTTTTTGCGGAAAAAAATATTGATTCACTGTCGAATTCAAAAGAAGCGAAGGGCGTGAAGCGCAAAAGAACTGTAAATTTGTTTAAAGTTGAATGGCTTAACAAAACAGTAGAAACTGCTACACCAAAAGCTCATGAGGTCATGAACGATAAGCTAAGAGGAATATTTATGTATGATTTGGAAACTGGAGTTATCTGTTTGTATTGTCGTGATGCGAAAGTTGCTGGAGAATTTGCTAGTGGAAAGAAGTGGGATGATATTTGGAAACTTGACTTTTTGAAGCGTCATTTGGCAAGTAAATCGTATTTGGATGGTGTACAAAAGCTCAGGCAACAGAACCCGTCATTACCCATTACAGGAGTGCTACGCATGTTACGGTTAAGTGCAGATGAGCGAGAGCGAAAACGATCAAACCCAGAGGAAATCAAAGTTGAGATACAAGAATGGTCAGCTTTTGATTTCTCGACAATTGCAGATTGTGACTTCACATTTGGCGATGAACAAGTTAATGCCTTATGTCTAAAATATCATAATTTTCTAGCTGAAAATACTGTAATAGTTTGACAGTTTAATGATTTCAAATTTTCCGGGCAAGAAACAATTAAATCCAAACTGATTTCAAACTTTGCACAAATGGTGGCATTTGTACTTCAAAATGAACAGTTTTGCGACCTTGCACAGTTGATGGATATTGGGGGAACCTTTCTTGCGACTAGTGCGGACTGTGAGCGAGGTTGTAGCCTAATGAATCAATTCTGAAACAAGCTGAGAAACCATTTAGGTGAATGTCATTTGGATATGTTAATGAGAATCAAAAGCTATCAATTGGATGGAAGTTCTGTTGGTCTAGATCAGGGGTCCCCAACCTTTTCTACACCACGGACCGGTTTAATATTGACAATATTCTTGTGGACCGGCCAACCCGGGGGTGGGGGGGGTGGTTGGTGCTCAAGTAGGGTCAACATGTCTTTTTACAGTTAGGGTTGTTAACTTTCTCACTCCTAAATAGGGGACAAAAGTAGCAGTCAAATCCTGGGACACTTTACCCCAGGAAAGACTACCATGACCATGAAGCCTTGCATGGGCACCTGTGTGCGCATGCGTGACATGTGCATGCGCGTACGTGCTGATTTTTTCCCCCACAAATTGGTTTGACCTTCATCTTCCCGACTATACTGTACATACATTATTTCTACTTTATATAGGCTATGTGTTTATCATATCATTCCTGCTTTTACTATATGTTAGTGTTTTTTACTTTAGGTTTTATGTGTTATTTGGTATGATTTGGTAGGTTAGTTTTTGGGTCTAGGAATACTCAAAAAATTTTCCCATATAAATTAATGGTAATTGTTTCTTCGCTTCACACCATTTTGGCACGAACGGTTTCATAGGAATGCTCTACCTTAGCGGGGGAAATACAGGACAAGGGCGGTCCCGTATGGGACAAACCAATTTAGTCCAATATACGGGATGTCCTGGCAAATACGGGACAGTTAGAAACCCTATGTTCAAGTTCAACAGTGTGTGACAGGGAATGAGGAAAGGTGCAGCTGACTCATATTGTTTCCTCTCGGCCCCGTAGCACATGCTTTGCAGCCCGGTGGTTGGGGACCGCTGGTCTAGATAGATTTACAAAGAATGGGTAAATGCCAAAGACAGGAGAGAGAAAAAAAATAACTGAGTGACTTAAATATGTATGTTATTTTGTTGTTGTTCTGTGTAGTTTTATGTCAAATATTTTGTAAACCTACATAAAATGTGCCATGTGCGCATTCAGTGCGCACATACATTTGTCACAGGAAAAATATTTGCACAAAAGATTTTTGCGCACACTGACTACTAAAAATGAGAGGAAACATTGTTTGTAACCCACATACACATTATTGTATTGGAAAGAAATGGGGGTGCAACATTAGCTTAAATTTGTTTTTTGATGGACATACAAGTATGTCCTGATGTCCTGATATGTGCAAACCTTGTATGTACTTGTTCTTAACCTTATTCTGCTCAAGTTTGTTTTTTTAAAATTGAGGGTGCCTCTCCTTCTGCCTGTTACTTGTGCTGTTGCCAAGAAGGATATTAGACCTGAGAATTGGGAGAGCTGTCAAAGCCAGAAAGCGGACACTATTTAAAAAAAAAATTTAAGAAGAAAATAGAAGGAAAATTTCAGTATTAATTTTATTTTAAGTACCCAATCTTCTACAAGCATAATATCAGAATTGGGTTTATTATCACTGGCATGTGACGTGAAATTTGTAAACTTAGCAGCAGCAATTCAATGCAATACTTAATCTAGCAGAGAGAGAAAAAAATAAAATAAGACATAATAAATAAACAAGTAAATCAATTACGTATATAGAATAGATTATTTAAAAAGTGCCAAAACAGAAATACTGTATATTTTTTTAAAAAGTGAGGTAGTGTCCAAAGCTTCAAAGTTCATTCAGGAATTGGATGGCAGAGGGGAAGAAGCTGTTCCTGAATCTCTGAGTGTGTGCCTCCAGGCTTTTGTATCTCCTACCTGAAGGTAACAGTGAGAAAAGTGCATGCCCTGGGTGCTGGAGATCTTTAATAATGGACGCTGCCTTTCTGAGACACCGCTTCCTAAAGATTTCCTGGGTACTTTGTAGGCTCGTACCCAAGATGGAGCTGACTTTACAACCTTCTGCAGCTTCTTTCGGTACTGTGCAGTAGCCCCTCCATACCAGATAGTGATGCAGCCTGTCAGAATGCTCTCCACAGTGCAACTATAGAAGTTTTTGAGTGTATTTCTTGACATGCGAAATCGCTTCCAACTCCTAATAAAGTATAGCCGCTGTCTTGCCGCCTTTATGACTACATCGATATGTTGGGACCAGGTTAGATCCTCAGAGATCTTGACACCCAGGAACTTGAAGCTGCTCACTCTCTCTACTTCTGATCCCTCTATGAGGACTGGTATGTGTTCCTTCGTCTTATCCTTCCTGAAATCCACAATCAGCTCTTTCGTCTTACTGACGTTGAATGCCAATTTGTTGCTGCGGCACCATTCCACTAGTTGGCATATCTCACTCCTGTACGCCCTCTCGTCACCACCTGAGATTCTACCAACAATGGTTGTATTGTCAGCAAATTTGTAGATGGTATTTGAGCTGTGCCTAGCCACACAGTCATGTGTATACAGAGAGTAGAGCAGCGGGCTAAGCTCACACCCGAGATGCACCAGTGTTGATTGTCAGTGAAGAGAATATGTTATCACCAATCCGCACAAACTGTGGTCTTTGGTTAGGAAGTCGAGGATCCAATTACAGAGGGAGGTACTGAGGCCCAGGTTCTGCAACTTCTCAATTAGGATTGTGGGAAGATGGCATTGTATGCTGAGCTATAGTTGATGAACAGCATCCTGACATAGGTGCTTGTGTTGTCTAGGTGGTCTAAAGCCATGTGAAGAGCCATGGAGATTGCATCTGCCGTTGACCTATTGTGACGATAGACAAATTGCAATGGGTCCAGGTCCTTGTTGAGACAGGAGTTCAGTCTAGTCATAGCCAACCATATGAATCGTGTATTGATGTTTATAATGGATCCATTTGGACAGGAGGATTTATAATAAGAAACACAGTAGTGGCCAAGACTTATTAAATGTTTTGCCTGTATAGTAGATGCTGCAATAAAATCTCCACAAATAATGGGAAACTACAAATCTAAGTAGTGAAGGCAGTTAATATTAGTGAGATGTGCTAGAAAAAAATAATGGAGATGAAAGTAATCAAAAATCTCCTTAATCTAATGGTGTGATTTGAAAAGCTAAGACTAATTATGGAAATGGGGATATGGTTGTAGATCTTTTACCAGACTCTGGAATGGCCTTAAGGGGTTAACATTGTTTAAAACAACACACTGCTGCTCAAATACTGAAGCAGAGTGATACTGGCTTGTTTTCAGCTTTCTCCAAACTTCATTGAATTAGAAGCAGATTTATTATCACTGACATATGATGTGAAAGCTGTTGTTTTGCAGCAGTGCAAAGACATAAAATTACTACAAAAGAAATAGTCCAAACAAAAAACAATAATGAAGTAGTGTTCATGGACCATTCAGAAATCTGATGGCGGATGGGAAGGAGCTGCAACTTTCATTATTTTCTTAAAATTCCATTCCTGCCACTTCTGCTATCTGTGATGAAGGTAATGATAGAGATAGTTGCTTGTTGGTGCAACATCTAGTGGGAAGAGCTGGCATGGTTCTTGGTAAACAACTGGTCTTTTTAATAAGACCATTGCCAACTTCTGACCAACCAGCTGTGCAGAGATACTGCAGTCTGCTTTCTCTAATTTTGTATAGAGTAATTTTGTAAAGGTCACATAGAAAGTAAATATTATAACAGTTCAGATGAAACCATTTGCTTTCTTTAGCTCAGTTTTTGATGGAGCAGAGTATCTTTCTCTATTGGTCCATTCATTTGTGTGCTTCAGTTGTTATTAAAGCTTTTGCAGGTGAAGTTGGTGGCAGGCAGTATTGTGAGAACTAGTGAGCACCAGAGACTTTGAAGATCAAGGAAAAGTTGTACTTCCTTAACTAATGCATTTGAAGAATTGAGGATAAAGCAGGAAGAACAGAATGGTGGTGAATGACACTGGCTATTGAAAAAGCATGGTGAAGCTGGAATTAAGTGTGGAAACTAGGAGTCTGTGATTTGATTTGGACTTCTGCTTCAGAAGTCTTACTTAGAGGTCTAACATAGTAATGAATGGTGTAGGTGGATTTGTAGCATTTACACAATACCCACTGAACATGCCAGAATTTCTGTTCAAGTGTAGGTATATTTTGCTTGAGTTTGTATAACCTTAACAACCATTATGGATTGGAAAATGAATATCCCACTGTGTAGATTGTTATTCTTTTGCTAGGGCTTGAAGAAAATATTTTTGGTGGCTTTCATCAAGCTCTCCCAGTTCCATCTGTCTCTTGAGTATAAAAAAATTTTCCTTCAATTAAATATTACAGTTTTCACTTATTGTGTGACCTTTCTCTGTCTCAGTTAATATTCTTAAATATAGTTGTTGAAATGAATAGGTTTGCTTTCTCAGTTTCTGCAGGTTCTTGATACCCTGTAGAGGGTGCTGTGTTATAAGTTCCAGTCTGAAAACCTGTAGAATGCTGGGCAAGTGTAAGCACAATAACTACTGTTGATTGCAAGTTGTTCAGAAAAAGAAGGAACGTGAGTCAGAAATACATAAAGGAAAAGTACAGAAAAAGATTTTTTTAAATCCCCTACAGTTCATAAACTAAATTGTTAGTCATTGGTAATGATCATATTATTGCTGTGACAAATCTAAAGGACAACAAATGTGTAAAAGCAGAAATTTCCTAGAAACTATGTGCAAATGTGGAAGCATCCTAGAAATTCTGAGGTTAAGTGCAAGATGCTTTGTTACATTGTCCAACACGAAAACAAAATTTGGCCATCAGTATTGTGATCTGCAGTTCATAGAATACCACCTCCTTGCTACAGGTTGTTGTTATGATCCCCATGAATACTGTTGTGTGTTGTTCAGGGACCATTACTTTTTCAAAAAAAAGTTCTTGCTATGCATAAAACATACATGCAAGGATATATGGTCAAACTTAGGTGTATCTGGAGAATATCAAGCACCCTGTTACGGGAAGAGTGAAAAGGCAATAGAAAATATGCAGTTTGACAAAATGAGATTGATAAGGTTTTCTGTTTGAAACAAAAAAGGTTGGGAGTCCACGAAGATTCTGGAGGTTCACAGTGGGTGAAATCAAGGTGGATAGTTTCCCTTGAGCTGTAAGAACGCAACACTAAATTAAGATAATTGTAATGGGTGCAATGGAGATTATTAATACCTTTATGCAGAAGGTAGTAAGAACATAAAATTTTCTCACACAAGCCACTATTGAATTTGACTTTGCAGAATCAGCTAAAAAGAAATTGGGTAGTGACTAGTAAAAGAAATTAGGTTATTGACCATTATGGAGAATTACAGTTAACATTTGACTGGAGGAAGTGCTTTGTTGAGTGACATGTCATCCTAACTGTGATTTGGAAGTTGATATGTAGAATATTGCTTTGATGAAGGATAGACTCTCAAAATGTGCCATTAATTGGATTTCTTCCTGTGATCAATTTATTTTGAATGGTGCCATGCTGACAAGGAAAACTTAAGGAATTGTAAGTTGTCATTACCCATTTTATTTGGAGTTTGCTTGAAATAATGCAGTTCTATGCCATAAAGCCTAATATTTGGGATCCAAAACTGCAGTACATTTTTCTCCTTGCTTCAAGGACATTAGGAATTGATAATGGATTAGATCTTTGTTTTGTCAGGCAATACAGAAGTGACAGGTCTATTCTAAAAGTAATTGGTGAATATTTGGATTATTACTGCAGTGTGATAGCTTAATGAGTCATTTACAAGATTCATTGAATTTCCAGCACAGTTATACCTCAGCATCTCTGAGTTGGTGGTTGGTTCAGTGCTATAATTGAGAAATTGACACATTTGCCTCAGTATGTTCATGCTGCAGGGAAAAGGGGAGCATTTGGTGAAAGGTAGAGGGAATATAAAGATAATAATTAATGAGTGAGCTATTGTGGTTGAATTTTGTTATACTTAAAACATATTAATGTGATATTTTAAAATAATAACTGAAATTCTAATGAAGATCCTGTGAATGAAGTAACCAGCTGTTCTTAGTCTTAATAACTAGGTTTCATTCATTTTAAGAACAAATGTATTTTTCTAACTAGGCAACAACATGTCAGGGTTACATTTATGATTGTTATTTTTAATCTTGCTGGCATATCACCAATAACCTGTGTGGTAATTGGTCTCCTAAAATAACTGATGTTTACATTTGTTATTTTAAAAGGATATGATTGTATGGTGAATTCAGACATCATGGTAGTTATTTCTTGAATTGGACCCAAGGTATAAGTTGATTGTTATGTATTCATGTGTATTTTGACCTGACATGTTGCTGTCACACTTCCCTGTGTGTCAAGTACTGAACGTATTGCAAGAGGGCATTCTGGGTAGATTTACATGCAAAATAAACAGCTGCATGTTTGTTCCTCACCTCTCCATCTCTACTGTGTGTTATTCATGACCACCTTGGTTCCCAGTATGACAAATATAACAACTTGAGACAAGGTGACAATACCTCACACAATATTTATTGTTTTATTCACTTTGGCAAGAAAAGGCCATGTGCCGTACTGGTGATGTATTGCTGTGTAATGTGGGTGAGTGAAAAGAAAACACTGTGAGCAAATGGCCACAGGAAGCATGGTGAGTGAAGAATCCGTAGAGAGAGAATAGAATAGTTAAATGGGGGGAGACTGAAACTTCTCTGGAACCTGATTGTTTGAAAATGGTGGCAATGTTCGGAAGTTTGGGGCTGTATAACGAAACAATAGCAATTGAGTTCATATACTGAAAGGTTCGAATATTTTGCACTGACAAATCAAATTTTGGATTATATTTGTGTTCCAACTATTTTGACTGTGATGGGTGCAAAAATGTTTAACTTATTACGCAGCCTAGTACATCCTACTAAACCTGGTGATAAGCCTTCTGGAGACATAATTAAAGAATTAAAGGACCACTATTCACCTAAAATTTTGATTATCGCTGAGAGGTTTAGATTTCATAAAAGGAGTCAAGAGGAAGGAGAGTCCATTTCAGTTTGTGGCAGTGCTGAAGTAGTAGTCTGAACTCTGATTTTGGGCAGTCGCTAAATGACGTGTTACATGACACATCACGTATGTGGTCTGCGTAGTGAGGTAATTCAGAAACATTTGCTTACAGAAGACAGACTGACATTACAGAAAGCAATTGTGATTAGTATATCTATGGAAATGACAGCTAAAGAAGCACAGCTAATAAGTGTATCTGCTCAAATTCATAAAGTTTCTATTGACTTTAAGAATAACACACTTATTGGCAAACAGTGTTACCATTGTGGCAAAACTGGGCTCTTAGAAAAAGAACATTGGTGTAAGTATTTAGGTTAAAAAGGCTGTGGGGAGAAAGGGACATACTGAATGCACCTGTAACAGTAAAAATGTCTTGTTAACCAAAAACACTGTGATGAAAGAAAAATACCTTTTGTAAAAACAAAAAGAAACATGAACAAGCTGGAGCATACAGAGTGACTCTCACTCTGTGGCTGAAGAAGTTTTGCATGTTTTATCTGTTTCTGGACACAAAGACGGCTATTGAGTGACCTTGCGGTTAGATGGGGCCACAGTGAGGATGTAAGAGGAAATGGGATGTGCAGTATTTCTGGTGTCAGAGACAGTTTACAAGGAGAAATTGCAGCATCTCACCCTAGAAGGGGCAAAATTGACTTTAAGGACTTGCACTGGTGAGGTTGTTCCAGTGAGGGGAGTAGTACCCATTACGGTGGAGATTAATGAACAGGTATAGAAATTTACACTGTATATTGTTAAAGGTAGTTATTCAGTGTTTCTGGCTCACTCGTGGTTGGGGCAACTCAAACTCAACTGACACAAACTGAGCCATTTGTGATGACTATGGAGCAAGTCCGGAAGCACACACGTACTGACTCTGTTCTTTTTAAAGTGGCGGACATGATAACTCACGAATGGAAATGAGAGCCAACCATAGAACTGAAATCTTATGATGCTCAATGGAAGGAGCTCACAGTCCAAGCAGGTTGTTTATGAGGGGCTACCGTGTTGTCATTCCTCCACCATTAAGAAAGCAAGTGCTTAACGAGCTACATGCAGGACACCAGTGCTGAGGAAAGAAATCGCACACAGCTACTTCTGGTGGTCAGGACCGAAGTAATCATTGAAGAGAAGGCCAAAGCATACCCGCGTTGTCAGGGAGTAATAAATGTTCCTCAATTTGCTCCTTTGCATCCAAGGGAATGGCCTGAAAAACCAGGACAGAGGATTCAAATAGATTTTGCAGAACCTGTAGAAGGCCATATGTTCTTGGCCATAGTGAACACACACAGCAAATGGCCTGAGGTTGTTGTCGTGAAAAGCACTACATCTGAAAAATGCATTGAAGAGTTACATTCCATCTTTAGCTATTTGGACTTCCTCAACAGCTTGTAGGTAATGAAGGCCCACAACTCCTATCTGAAGAAATCAAAGATTCAAAGGTACAATTTAATGTCAGGGAGATGTATACAATAAACATCCTAAAATCCTTTTTCTTCGCAACTGTCCACGAAAGACAGAGTGCCCCAAGAATGAATGACAGTTAAATGTTAGAACCCCAAAGTACCCCCCCCAGCTCCCCTCCCCTCTCGCACGTAAGTAACAGCGAGCAACATACAGTCCCCCCACCACTGGCAAAAATAAAGCGCGCCCGCTACCAGCAGTCAAGCGTGAGCAAAGCAATAGCAAAGACACAGACCTGCAGTTACCCCAAAGACTACATTGTTCACCCGATAAATCAAGGCATTTACGGAAACAAATGGTTTTCAGCACATCAAGTCAGCACCATGTCATCTAGTCACTGATGGCCTTGCTGAACAATTCATACAGATTCATACGATTCATCATTTAGTGGGAAGTGGATACCTCAACCAGCATCTTAGCACTTTATTGCTGACTTATAGCAACGCACCTCAGGCCACCAGCAAAATGGCTGCAGGCACTGCACTGATGAAGAGGCAGCTTCGCACCTGGATTGACCTGCTTAGGCCCCCAAACACAAAACAGATTGTGCTAAATATACAGAAAACCCAAGCAGAGAGATGTGTCAAAGTGAAGTACAGAAGTTTCGCAGCAGGAAAGGGAGTACTTGCCTGAAACTACATATATCAACTTCCTCACAGACAGGACCCAGGCTGTAAAAATAGGGGACAAGCTCTCCTCTACAATCACTCTGAGCACCGGTGCCCCACAAAGCTGTGTACTCAGCCCCCTGCTGTACTCACTGTATACCCATGATTGTGTAGCCAACTTTCTATCAAACTCAATATGCAAGTTTGCTGATGACATCACAATTGTAGGCCGTATCTTGGGTAATGATGAGTTTGAGTACAGAGAGGAAATTAAGAACCTGGTGGCATGGTGCGAAGACAATAACCTATCCCTCAACGTCAGCAAGACGAAGGAATTGGTTGTTGACTTTAGAAGGAGTAGCGGACTGCACGACCCAATTTACATTGGTGGTGCACAAGTGGAACAGGTCAAAAGCTTTAAGTTCCTCGGGGTCAATATCACAAATGACCTGACTTGGTCCGACCAAGCAGAGTCCACTGCCAAGAAGGCCCACCAGCGCCTTTACTTCCTGAGAAAACTAAAGAAATTTGGCCTGTTCCCTAAAACCCTTGCTAATTTTTATAGAATCACTGTAGAAAGCATTCTTCTAGGGTGCATCGCAACCTGGTATGGAAGTTGTCCTGTCCAAGACCGGAAGAAGCTGCAGAAGATCGTGAACACGGTGCAGCACATCACCCAAACCAATCTTCCATCCTTGGACTCACTTTACACCGCACGCTGTCGGAGCAGTGCTGCCAGGATAATCAAGGACACGACCCACCCAGCCAACACACTTTTCGTCCCTCTTCCCTCCAGGAGAAGGCTCAGGAGCTTGAAGACTCGTACGGCCAGATTTGGGAACAGCTTCTTTCCAACTGTGATAAGACTGTTGAACGGATCCTGACCCGGATCTGGGCCGTACCCTCCAAATATCCGGACCTGCCTCTCGGTTTTTTTTGCACTACCTTACTTTCCATTTTTCTATTTTCTATTTATGATTTATAGTTTAAATTTTTAATATTTACAATTGATTTGTAATCCAGGCAGCGGGAAGCGCAGAATCAAATATCGCTGTGATGATTGTACATTCTAGTAACAGTTGTTTGACGACAATAAAGTATAAAATATATCTCTAGAACAAAGTGGATACCTGTGATGGTGTGGGCACAAACTGATCCTGTGTTATACATGGTGGAAACAAGTAACCACAACATCTAGAGAAGGTACGTTGATCAACTGTTGCCCATTTTTGAGGCAACTGAAAACTAACACAAACTGACCAATCCAGATCCAATTGTAGAAATAGGACAGGATCTTGAGACAACAACTGCAGAATCTCCATTAATGTCAAATGACATAGCCAGTGCTTTCCCCCATCACCTGTGCTTTCTGAGATAACCTCAACTGACAATGCAGTGCCCAAGCCAATATCTGTATCTACTGTACACAATCAAGAGATAAGATTGCTTTGGTGTCATCCCCAGGTCAACAGTACCCTCACAGAAACAGGCAGCCTCCAGATAGGTTGAATCTCCAGTGTAGTGACTAACCCTCACCACATGAATACTCTCCAGGGTTATGTCTGGGAATAGAGTCAGTCTACCCTTTTATACTAGTTTAGGAAAAAATGTATTTTGCTGGTTGAATGTAATGATTACTCTATTGAATGTTAGTAGTTCAGCAGCTGGTCTGTGCATGGGAAGGGGGAGAAACCTTTAAAATAAAGGGGGGAGAGAGATACGAATTCATGTATATTTTGACTCTTATGAGTTGCTGTTATGCTTCCCTGTGCGTAATGTACTGAACGTAATGTGAGAGGGCTTTCTGGGTAGATGACTTACAAGTAAAATACCAGCTTGTTTGTTCCTTGCCTCTCTCTGTCATGTGTGTTATTCATGGCCACCCTTGGTAAACCAAGGTTCCCAACAATGACAGTAATTAATTAATTGGTAAAACGTCATTGAGGTTCCATTCCAGAATTAGTAAAGCTACTATAATGTAGACCACAGATTTAGTTTGAGGTCTAGAATTGTTATTATATTTTGTTTATGGGAATGGATTTGTAATTGGATTGATTTATTTCACGTCAATTAAAACTCACTCATTCATGCTTTGCTAATCTTGTGGCAAGTTTTCCTTTGCCTCTGTACTCGTACCATAAATCACTAATAGACAGATGTGACAGGGTCTGAGTCCTACTGTGAGAAACAACCCGATGTTTGGATGATTTAAATGCTGGACCAGATGGATTGAAAAGGTAAGGTGTTTGGGATAAGAGATGAGGGTCGCACTGGTTCTGCTCACTGCTCCATGATAATTACTGGCTTCTGTGCTGAACTGAAGCTGAGGCTGTGGCTTGCTCCAGGCTCCATGTCTGAGAGCTCTGTGCTGAACTTGAGGCTGTTGGCTGCTCCGGACTTTGTGTATGGATCCACTTTTGCTCTGAATGCTATTTGCTTACTTTTATTGTTCACATGATTTTTCGCTCTCTGCACGTTGGGTGTTTGACAGTTTTTTTTCATGGGTTCTTTTGGGTTTCTTTGCGTGTTTTTGATTGTTTTTCTTTTTCGTGGGGGAAGGTTGGTGTCTTTTCTTTCAACGACTTCCATGGTTTTTCTGAATTTCATGGCCTATCTGGAGAAGACGAATCTGAGTTTGCATACATACCTTGATAATAAAATGTTCCTTTGTACCTTTTGAACGTTACATCTGATTGAGAGTTGATGGGTGGGCTTGGATAAGCAGACTTGATTTGCCCTACTTTTTTTTAATGAAATTTGGTTATATCAGGGTAGATTTCAATTTTGTTGATAGATATTTATGTTGTAATTGTTTGGGATCTCAGTAGATGCAGTAGCATTTTTTTCTGCAATATAATTGGGATACTGCCATAGTATACAGCCTCTACCAGTACTCAGCTGTTTCCTATTGATTTTGTATAGATTGGATTGGTCAAAAGATACCTTTTCAGATGAGAGAGTGAGTTGGTTCAACTTCTCAGAACATCTGGCTGAACCTTTGGATGCAGGCAATTAAGTTCTGGAGATTTATTGGTATCTAGTTTCATTAATTTCATCATTTTTTAAAACTAATTTCTTTGGCACTCTAATCTCAATGATTGTAAATCTACTCTTCACTATTTCCAAGAGTTTTCTGTGTTGTCTTACATGAACATGGCAGAGAAATTAAATATTTATTATCCAAATTCTTATTCCTTAAATTCTGTAATGGATCAACATTAAATGCTGTTAATATTTTCCTTTTTGCGTATCTTTAGAAAAAACCACTAGTTATATTTCTGTGTCTTACTAAATTAGTCCTGCATTTTGCTGTTCAAATCCTTGTTAAAGTCATGGTATTCGTGCTAAAATGCAAGTTTTCTCAATCATTGGGATCATTTGTTTTGTTCTAATACAGTGCTGCATTTAGCTACTTTTGATACCCTTAGTTAGTACACACGTCCCTCTGGGACTTTGAATATGCTGCTTTCTGGTTTTAGGTAAAGGCTAGAATTAAATTATTTGCTAAAAGCATATTAATCCAGATACAGAAACTCTGAAATAAAATGGAAGCTTTGTGGAATTTGCAGCAAGGCAGGCAGCATTTAAAGAAACAGAAGTATAGACTGCATTTAGGGTCAATTACCTTTCTTTAGATAAACTAGATGATCTGCTTTGGTAATTTTGGCCAATGAATACTTTTCTTAAAAATGCAATGTGATAGTTTAAATTTTGATGACAAGAAGAAAAAGGCTCAGTTTAAGGTCCATTAAAACAAATCTTCCAAATAACCTTTTCAGCAGTGGAGCATCCATTAGATATTGGCCTAAGCACTCAAACCTGTCGCCTAGGGCTTGAACACTATATGGTCATGGTGCAGTGGTTAAGTTACCAAATTTCCACACAGAGGCCTAGACTTATTTGGGTTCAAGTTCCTGCACAGTAGCTCCGGGATATTAATTCAGTTAAAAATCTGAAATTTGGAAGCAACAAATTTCAGAGCTTAAAATCACAACACTATGCCCAAAAACTCCAAGATTCTTGTAAAAACCCAACGGTTTACTGATATTCTTTGGTGCAATATGTCATCCTTACCTTGTCTGGCCTGTATAAGACTTCAGATTAACTCCTGAACAGTTTTTTTTGAATGGCCTTGTAAGCGACACTTGTGTCCTGACAAGTGAACTTAAAACTATTTTGCATCAATCTTATTCAGAGGTGCTCTTGATGCTGCTTAATTGTTGTTGGATAATTTAGGTTGTAATGCTACCACAGGTGTCAAACTCTGCAGACTGCTTGTTGTAGTAGTTTTCTTTGGTTAACAGTGCAGCAAAAGTAAATTGAGGAGTGAAACAGATGTGCAATCATTTGGCCATGACTGGGAAGAGTAGGGGAGAAGCAAAAAGGAATGAAGTGAGTCACCTGGATTTGATGGAGAAATTGGAAGGTTTGAGGAGAATCAATTATTTAGAGAAAATATGTTTAACTGATAAATTCAAGTGTGCTGATGCATTTTATTGTACCTGGAGCAATTTTCATATGATTAGTGACCTTGCCTAAAGTGAATTGAACTACAGTTTCAATTTTTAAGAATGTGTTGATTTTAGTTGCCACTTAGATTGAGAGACAAGTTGATTGAAGCATCTAAGTTTATGACTATCTTGATAAGACTACTTTGGTAGGAGAATCTAAAATAAGGGGTCGCTATTTTAAAAAAAAATGGGACCACCTACTTAAGACAGCAATCAAGCTTTTCTTTGGTTCTCTCTTAAAGCCCAGGAAGCCAAGTCTGAGTATTTTAGAGGCAAAGGTTGATAGCTCCTTGATAAGCAAGAAACATAGAAACATAGAAAACCTACAGCACAATACAGGCCCTTCAGCCCATGATGCTGCGCAGGACATGTACTTACTTTTAGAAATTACCTAGGGTTACCCATAGCTCTCTATTTTTCTAAGCTCCATCCAGGAGTCTCTTAAGAGACCCTATTGTATCCACCTCCACCATGGTCACTGGCAGCCCATTCCATGGACTCACCACCCTCTGCGTAAAACAACAACAACTTTGAGGGAGGAGAAGATGGCGACGCGACGCAGTGCACACGGCCGTTCTGAATGATATCGATATATGTAACTAGGGGTGCCGTGCACAATCTGGGTTTGATGGAGACAGCCGTGAGAAGCACGGAGGAACATCTGGAATAACTTCTGAAATGCCTGCTTCGCTGCCGTTGCTACTGTGCGATCGAGAATCTCCAGAGACGAAGGCCCCAAATCCTCAGCTTTGCGTATCGCCTGTTGCCGGGGCCGGGGTCGAAGCGCTCAGCAGAGATGGTGCTCAGTGCTTGGTGTTAGGAGGTGGTTGGAGGCTCGGAGTTTTTCGGATGGACTTGGAGTCGGACTGTGGTCGGATGTTTCCAGTATGCTGCACCGGCAAGTTGGCAGCGCTGGAAGTTTACTGTCTGCATGAGATGATGGGACTTTAGAGAGACTTTGAGACTTTTACTGTGCCATAGTCTGTTCTTATCAAATTACGGTATTGCTTTGCACTGTTGTTACTATATGTTTTAATTATGTGGTTTTTGTTAGTTTTTAAGTCGGTTTGTCATGTGTTTTCGTGATAAGATTCTGGATAAATATTTTATCACTTCTTAATGCATGCATTACTAAATGACAATAAAAAGGGACTGTGTGTCCTCATAATCATAACTTGCCCCTGACATCTCCTCTGTACCTTCTTCCAAGCACCTTAAAACTGTGCCCTCTCATGACTTCAGCCTTGGGAAAAAGCCTCTGACGATCAATGCCTCTCATCTTATACACCTCTATTAGGTCACCTCATCCTCTGTCGCTCCAAGAAGAAAAGGCCAAGTTCACTCAACCTATTCTCATAGGGCATGCTCTCCAATCCAGACAACCTCATTGTAAATCTCCTCTGCACCCTTTCCACATCCTTCCTTTCGTGAGGTGACTAGAACTGAGTACAGTACTCCCAAGTGGGGTCTGACCAGGGTCCTATAAAGCTGTAACATTATCTCTCAGCTCATAAACTCAATCCCACGGTTGATGAAGGCCAATGAACCGTATGCCTTCTTAACCACAGAGTCAACCTGCGCAGCAGCTTTGAGTGTGAGAAGATGAAAGGTGAATGAATGAACCATGGTTTTACTGAATGGTAGAGCAGGCCCTACACCCGCTGTAGATTCACATGTTTATTCCTATATGTGTATATTGAGACTAAAATCAAATAATTTGCTGGTAGATGTAGGTATTTTCCGCCATAAACCCCATGCATAAAACATTTTCTGAAAAATTGTTCTGTCAAAGTTTGAGGTTGCAAGTATTGCATGTTATTTTATGCATAGAAAATTACTTAGCTTTGTTTTTGCTAACTTGTTTTACCTGAAAATATATTTTACTGAACTGACATATTACTAAGCTGTAGGAAAATATATTTGAATGTGTTAGCGCAAGAAGATAATAAAAATGTTGGTCTTTCCCATTTGAAAGGCATATTTTTCAAATGTAGCTAGATCCTTAGATCAGTGATTGTAGCTGGCACACAGACTGCTGCTATCTGCAATTTTCGAGCGTAAGGTGAATAAGGTGGGTATGTGTACATCAGAATGTATTTGTTCCTCATAAATTAGACATAGTGAAAATTGTGATTGTTCATAGCAACATGTAATTGACTGCAGTGCTTTTCAAACAGTTCTTATGGAACACTTTGTGATGTTCTGAAGTTATGAAAATACTTTTATTTTTCCCTCTCTCTTTCTGTTACTCTTTGTCTCTTTTCAACACCGTTGCACACAATGAAAGTGAATTTCAGTGTTCTTTGTGTAATTGCACTGCAATTTCCCCAGCAGGGCAATTTAAAGGTGATGGGGACCCAAGCAGGACATCTCCTTGATAATGAGAATTTGATGTCTGATTCAGACGGGTCTGCTTTAAGTGCTTTCCTGCTCTCTTTCAGAAACTTGTCCATTCAGCTTATGATTTCTAGCCAGGGCACAAACCCCTCTTGCAACTAATCTCATAACTGCTTTTTTTTAACTTCTGTTTGGAGATAGAGCGGATCTGGCCGTTTCAGCCTAATAAGCCACACCACCCACCTATTTAACTCTAGCTTAATTACAGGACAATTTACAATGACCAATTAACCTACTAACCAGTATGTCTTTGGAATGTGGGAGGAAACTGGACCATCTGGAGGAAACCCATGTGCTCATGGAATGACTTACAAGCTTCTTATCGATGGCATCAGAATTGAACTCTGAACTCCGACACCCTGAGCTGTGATAGCATTGTGCTAACCATTACCATACCAATTTTCATAGCCAGAAAGTTATTTGTGATAGAATTATTTCAATGTCATCCTCTCGTATCAGTTATAGACTCCGTACTCTTCCCCCATTTTCCCCTCACCATTGATAAAAGCATTTAGTTGTTTATGTTTATGCAGAATCAGTGCACACATTGGGACACATTCGTCCCTCTGGCAGCTTGGCTACCGTGAGGGTCTCCTTTATTTTTCAAGCCGAATAAAATAGCTTTTCTTTTTCAGTGAAATGGTGATTATTCAGCACAAGCAGAGATGGACTGCTGGAATGGGCAAATTGAATGTCATGCTGACAGGTGTTTTCATTTTGGTAGGAAGAATTTGAAGAAATTATCAATTCGGGGACCAATTTCTATTAATTACAAGCATAGAAATCTGCTGCTATATGTGCATATCTGTTTAGTTTTAAGTCAGATTGAGTGATTTCATACTATATGGGATCCTGGGCTTTCTAAATAGAGGAACAGAATAAATAGAGGCAAGATGGATCTTTACAAAACCCTGCTTCAGCTGTAACTGAGGTTTGAGTCTAGTTTTGGTTGCCACATTCTGGAAAATGTCGAGGTTTTGAGGAGTGCAGAAGAGATTTGCCACAATCACCCTGGCTTAAAGGGCTTGTACGTCTATATTGGTGAATGTGGGGCAGTTCCCCTTGGAGCCCTTGTAAGGGGATCTAATGTTATTTAAAATCATTTAGGCTAAGGACAGAGTATGTAGAAGTTCTGCCCATTCACAGAGGTTCAAGAATCAGGGCAGATGGAATGTAGGTGTCTTGTAAAAGAAACAGAAGTCACATGAGGATAAACATCTTTGTTCAATGGTTCATGTCTGGAATGTGTTGCCAAGATAGTTGTGGAGGCAGGTTCAATCCTATGACTCACAATGGAATTATCTGAAAGGAAGATGATTGCAGTGTGTAGCTGTTCTACTAAGTCATGTCTTGTGTACTTTGCACCTTTGTGGATAAAGTGCATCAATCTGCTTATTGATTGACTTTTGATGATTGACATGAAGGTATATCAGAACATCTTACAGCAGAAATGTACTTTAATGATAAAGGGTACAGATCTATTTACACTTAGAATTTAAAAAAAAAGACCCAAACTCAGCATGACTGGACAATCTGGACCTGACCCTGAGCCTAGGCACTTAATCTTTTTGCTATACATCCTGAACCTAATACATACATCTGTGTATATAGACAAGAGAAAATCTGCAGATGCTGGAAATCAGAGCAATACACACAAAATGCTGGAGGAACTCAGCCCGAAATGTCAACTGTACTTTTTTTCCATAGATACTGCCTGGTTTGAGTTCCTCCAGAATTTTTAAACAAGAGAAAATCTGCAGATGTTGAAGTCCAAGCAACACACGCAAAATGCTGGAGGAGCTCAGCAGGACAGGCAGCATCTATGGAAAAGAGTATAGTCGACGTTTTGGGAAGGGTCTTAGGCCGAAACATCGACCTTCGCCCAAAATGTTGACTGTACTCTTTTCCATAGATGCTGCCTGGTCTGCTGAGATCCTTCAGCATTTTATGTGTATTGATCTATTTTCCTGGTCACTTTTCTTTTGACCATGTGTGAATTCCAATTGCTCAATACATTTTATCTTTTATGGAAAAGATTTAAGCACTTTCATTCTTTAGACACCCATTCTCTTCTACAAGCCAAGGATATTGTCAACACTTTGAGCCTCAGTGCATTGCCTGTGGGTTATTTGCAAGGCAGATGCTTCTTTCTCCTGGTTGACTGTTACGTAATACTAGTGATTGTGTTGGTCTTTCTAAAACTTAATACAAAGCATTGCATTTTTTCCCTTGTATCTGCATCTTTCATGGGGAACCTGCTTAGTGATTTAGGATTTAATGTCTGGGAAGATGGTACCAATAAGGGGCAACTCATGGCATGCAACTCTTAATGGGAATCTTGAAATATTCCTGTTCAGGGTTACTGCAGTTGAAATCCACAGTCACAGCCAAGGGTACTTCAGGAAGCAACATCATTTTAAGGTGTTTAAAAAACCTGTTGATGCTCAAAATTGGCAGGTCCCGGACTGCAGACTGGGGTCGTAAGTGCAGTTCCACTTTTTTAAAAAAAGGATACAAGGAAAGTGTGCTGGGCTGCAAGTAAGATCGAAATGCAGAAGCTTTAATCCCCACTTCAGACTATCCTTCTGGTGAATGTGGAATCTCTGGAATATGAAATTGAAGATCACAGATTAAGATTGCTGTACCAGAGGGACATCAGGGACTGCTGTGTATTTTGCTTCACAGAAACATGTCTATTCCCTGCCATTTTGGATGCTAAATGACTTCATTATTCACCATAAAGACAGGACAGTTCAATTATTTAAAGGCAGAGGACTTATATTATGCTTTGTAATTATCTCATGGTGCACAGACGTGGTGGTTCTGTTTCAGTTCTGCTCAGCCAACCTGGAATATCTTGTGTTCATATGTCACCCTTTTTATTTGTTGAGGGAGTTTTCTGCCACCATCCTGGTAGTGGTGTACATTCCACCTCAAACCAATATCAGTCAGGCACTGGAGGAGATGAGCTCCATAATCAACAGGCATGAAACAGCCCACCCTGATGCCTTTCCCTATTATTTTGAGGGTTTTCAACCAGGCCAGCTTGAAGTCTCTGATAACTATCACTAACATATCACCTGTGGAAGCCGAGGAGCCAACATGCTTGAGCACTGTTATACTACCATCAGGAATGTCTACTGTGTCATCGCACGCCCGCACTTTGGAAAGTCCGATCGCCTGGCTGTACTATTAACCTCAGTGTATAGACAAAGACTGGAGACCGCAGCACCAAATCTCTGAATGGACAATGAACCCATGAACTCTTCCTCGATATTGTTTTCCTTTTTTCTTTGCACTATTATTTAATTTATTTTTATATATGCTTATTGCAGTTCATAGTTTTTATTCATGTTTTGCAGTATGCTACTGCAAAACAACAAATTTCATGACATATGCTGGTGATATTAAACCTAATTCTGATTGTGGATCAAAACAGAAGATAATGCAATCACTCAGCAGGTCAGGCCAAATCTGCGGAAAAAGAAGCTGAGTTCATGTTTCAGGTTGAAGTCTCTCCATCACAGCCTTCATCTTCCCAGAAATATGGCTTGATCTGAGTATTTCCTGCAAGTTCTTTTGTTTTTGTTCAGGTTTTCAACATCTGCAATTTTTTATTTCAATTTCATTTGGAAATGTAGGATTCCTATCTCCTCAGTGATATGATTACTGCCCTGGAAATTGGGTTTTCTATTGATCTCCAACTTTGGGTATAGCACCCTTAACCATCAGTTTGTCTACTCCCAGCTTTTTCTGGGTGCTTTGTTTTGTGCTTTAAGACCTAGGTCATGTTGTTAGTGGAGCTGAAAGTCCACTGAGGAGCATTACTACATTTTCCACCATCTAATTTCTTTTGGGCTTTTGACATACCTTGGAAAAGTGTGCCTTTATTCCTCTGTTATGATGTTATATTTTAGCTCTCCCTGATGTTTTTAGTTGTGCCTGTACTGCCATTTTAGCATATGGTCCAGCCTCTTTTTTTTTTTGCCTTTCAGATACTTGAGTTCTTTACATACAGATGACTAGTTTATATTACCGACACTGCAGAGAATATGCTTCCATATCAGTCATGGTTCAGGGAACCAAATCATTTGTCCTTAGCTCCCAGGTGATACTAGGCAAATAGGGATACTAACCATAAAGTTAAATGCATCTCTTGTAACCTGTTTTTCACACCAGTCCTTCCTGAACCCTGTTGTTTATGGACCACCTCAAAGGTGATCTGTAAATACTTGTGGGTATTCTGAATTTTTAGTAAGTCTCATTCAGTTCTGCTAATGGATTGGCAGCATTCTGACATGACCTTCCTATAACCTGGTGTTTAAGAATCTGGGAAGTATTTCCTCCTCTTGTGAGTGCTGGCAAGCGCCAACATCTTGAGTGCTAAAACAAAAAAAAAAGTACTTGTTTATTCACCCTTCTTTCATCCATGGATGGAAACTGCCAATATTCTGCTACCAGATGGCAATTGCAAATGAATTGCTCAGGATCATTTTCTGCAAAATCTTATAGTTAACACACTGTAAATGACACCACAAACTGGCATTATAGTGATCCTTTTGACCCAGTTGGGTCCCTGGGTCAACTTCGGAAAAAGTTTAGTCATGGTGGGAAGATGCACCAATATTCATTTCTACCATGTGCTTGCAGTTCTATCATACCAAGAACGGAGTCTCCAGTCATCGTTCATGATCCCATCTCAGGGAGTTCCAATGGACATAATTAAATATAGCTTCCATTTATGATAGTGGACTTGCCATTTCACTTCTGCAGTTCACATATCTGTTTACATTAAACCAATTGTTTCTCCTGCCTACCTATCTACATGGGAAGCAATTTACAGTGGTCATTTAACCTACCAATCAGCATATCTTTGGCATATGGGAAGAAAACAGAGCAATAAGGCAAACATACGTAGTCATAAGAGAGATTGTGCAAACTTTCCACCAACACCCATGGCCATGGTCAAGTTGCTGGAGTAGTGAGACAGCAGCATTAACCACTAAGCCATTGATTGGGTAATGCATTGTGTAGCACCTGAAAATCCTTTGCAATATCTTCTCTCCTCCCCCTTTCTCCACACCCTATTTTCCCTTTCTTTATTGGCACCTTTGGTTAAATGCCTTTTTCTCATAGTATGAGAACTAAGCAATATTTTACCTCCTTGTTTTAGTTCTCAAGTTTTTTTTTACTTTTAATAACTGATTAATTAGTAATTGTCCTTTGCTCCAATCACTCCACTTTTTCCTGTTTCACTTGCCTCAGAATACTTTGACCATTCAAGATCCTTCTTAGACAGAACTCATCACAATGGGAATATCCACTACCCATCTCATCTCTTTGTGGTGTTACAAAAAATTCCCAAAATAACTTGCAAATTTTGTGTAAAGCCTCTAACAAATATTCTGTCCTAATCTTTCTGTAGAATCAGAACAAAATCAGTATTTCTTTTTGGCATATAATTTAGACTTGAATATATTTAGTTGTATTGTGTATTTTTTTTATCGTATCAGGTGTACTTTGAATACACTGAGAAATGCTTATCGCTGTTCTCAGTGCATGTGTCCATTGATTGGTGTAGTACATTAGTGCTGATGCGTGCAATTTTATGTTGGAACACAGTGAAATCAATTTATTAGTTGTTTCACCAGGCATGATAGATTGGAAATTGACATTAATGAATAGAAGATGGTAATTGCTGTACGAGGTTTCCTCCTTGTCTAATATTAAATGCAGGTTGAATTGTATTGCAAAATCAACTTTGAATAGTTGATTGTCAATGTAACATAGAATATATAGATTATTAAGAGAATATTACATTTAATATTCTGTTGGTAAGTTTATTATTTTGGCTGAGAGTGGATTAGTTTAGTTAGCCATTTGATTGTGTTACGTACCCCGTAACTGGGTTGCCAAACCAGCAGAAATGGATCACTCAGTTGGAGTCTGGAGTACTAGAACTAAGAAAGTTTTATTAAAGAAACAAGCAACACAGTAATCGAAAGGATAATAAATGCAACAATTCAACAATGATAACCACACATGTGCACAGAATTAAGATAACAGCATCAATCAAGCTCTATCGTTGTCTAGGGGTAAATGACCAATTTCAAAATGACTCAAAGTTCAGTCCAGTTTGTAGTTCAGTTCGCAGTAATCGTTGCCATGGCGATGGACAAGGTGGGGGAAGAGAGACAGAATAGGAACAACTGATCATTCAGAACACTGCTTCACTCACAGACCAGCGGGATGGCTCACAGACCAGCGGGATGGCTCACAAACAGCATTTGGGCAGGTCCTTGGTGATGTCACCTGAGGTCACCGACTGTGACCCCTCCTCCAGATGCAGTCGATCCTCTGCAGTGAACCCGGCACCCAGGCAAGGGCGGACACACACCGGGTTCCCGCTGATCGTACCTTTCCACCCTTGTCGTTGTCTGGGACTTCTCACCCACTCGTGAGAAGCGCACCGCTTCCAGGGTCTCGTTACCTCGGGTGGCGTGTGTGTCTGTCTTAGCGAACCTGTCCCTTTTTATCCCCCTGCTGGGGTATCGCCTGTCCATCACTTCAAACAGTTCAGGGTTCAAAGGGGGGAGCCGCTCCAGACAGCTCTTCCTCCCACATCCCTTCATTACACATCTCCAGACGCTGCTCCATTGTTCCTTATCTCTCCTTCCCCTGAGGGCAGGTGGCAGACCAACTGCTGATGCCACTGATGCTAGCCCAGGCCAGCAAACATCTTAATTTTATGTGTATTCTCGTAACACTTCCCCCCTTTAAGGATTTTTACCGGGAGGTAAAAATTACAAACATGACTACATTATCTGATACATACACAATATACATCTTTAACAGTTATTTAGCTAATACAGAGAATTTGAAGCTGTCAACACCTTGACAGACAGTCATCACATTTTCTGTTCCTTTTACACGTGTTATTAATAATCCCTTAGACCAGGCTCCAACTCAGCAAACTTCATAGTGGCCAAAAACACTGATGAATTGCGACCAATGTAACCTCTCATTTGGTTTTGTCCCGGACCACAACAACAAGGGTCGTCCCATTCCGACTCAATTTTCTCTCGCAAGGGCTTAGTAGGAGGGGGACGGGTATTGACCGCAGAGTTATTGCAAAACTTCCTGCAGTACCCCACCATCTCCAAAAGCCTTCTGAGGGCCCTCTTGTCTGTCGGGGTTGGGAGGTCAGCGATAGCCTGCACTGTAGCTTGCATCACTGCCAGCTGCCCCTGTGTCACCACAATTCCCAGGTAAGTGACTCTCGTGTGGCCGAATTCATTTTTTTCAAGGTTCACTATCAAGCTGGCTTCAGACAGCCGTATTAAATTGCCAATACACACCTCTGTGTTCATCAGCCCTTTAGTCACTGAATTACTCGAAAAATATGGGTGTTGTTTACTTGGCTGCCCTATTGTAACAGACATAACCCAACGTCCCAGTTCTTTGCATTTCCTCGGGACAATCAGACACATGGGTGCGAGTCGTTTAATTACTCCTTCGGGGATTAAGGGAGAGACCTTATCAGTAGACCTGGCCAAAACAATAGCCTTCTCCCATCTGACCGATCCCATCCTAATCTTTTCAAAATGGTTTTTTTCTCTTATCAAGGGGCCCCTAGCTTCATTGATTTCCACGCTAACACCGACTAGGTTTGTTAGCATATCAAAAGCCGGTGACCGTCTCAGTTCGCGTCGGTCATGATCAATAACATTCTTCCCCCTGGGCAGCCGGTAAATCTCTTTCATGATTCCACCAACTGTTTCCTCCAGCACCGCAAAATGTCCACCGGGGGGTACCTCGTGGGCCATGTTAAAAACCTCATCCCCATAACTCTTTTGCACCACCCCCCACTCCTCATCTGCGGATGCTGTACTTGATTTCCCTTTCTTCCTTAGCACCTCCTTATCCGCACAATAGCTTGTCAAGGCTGTGTCAGAGAGAGCGGTCTCGGCCAAAACCATCAACCCCTCGTCTCGCTCCTGCGTCTGCACAAATTCTTTCCTGGCTACTGCTACGTCCGTCCCAGCTCCCTCACTACCTCTTATCTCACTACACCCTGTCTCATACAAGGTTGGCAGAAATGTTTCAGCCAAATTCACCATCGCGGGCGGGGCCTCCATGCTGGCAGGCTGACCCGTCAATCTCACGACTGGGAACACGATTCCTCCGGCGATGTCATTACCGAGCAAGACTTCCACGTCTTTCATCGGTAATTCGGACCTCACCCCGATCGTGACTAGTCCAGAGACCAGGTTGCTCTGTAAATGTATCTGGTGCAAAGGGACTGACTCTGTCCCTTCCCCAACACCTTTGACCTCTACCTCCCCAGTCTGGGTCTCTGAGCTAAACTCTAATACACTCTTCAGTATTAGTGACTGACACGCTCCCGTGTCTCTCCAGATCCGCACTGGAACTGGTTTTAACCTCTTTTTCACTGACACCAGTCCGGCCGAGATAAACCTCTCGCGCCCTTCCTGGACTTTTTCAGACCTGTCCTTCCCTAGCGGTTCGCTTAACAGCTCAATACAGCCATTCAAAATTTCCGCTTTTCCTTTCCCCGTCTCCTTCCTTGGGGCAAAGCACCTGGACGCAAAGTGTCCGACTTTCCCACAATTATAACAGACGACCCCAGGAGACTTCCTACCAGACTGCTCCCGGTCTACCTTATCCTTTTCACTAGTCCCCGGCTTACTTTCTGACTTTTCCGGTGGACTCTCCCCGCCGTCCTGACTACCCTTCTGGTAGCCTTTACTCGGGGCAACCTTCATTTTATGCGTCAACGCATACTCATCCGCTAACTTAGCAGTTGCGGCTAACGTGGCTGCCTCTTTCTCATCGAGGTAGGGTCTCATACCCTCAGGGACACAACCTTTAAACTGCTCAATCAGGATCAGCTGTAGCAGTCTGTCATAATCCCCCTCTACCCCCTTCGAGGCGCACCAACGCTCACAATATGTTTGCATCTCACGAGCAAACTCCAAATACGTGCGGTCCCACCGCTTCCTCGCATTCCGGAACCTCTGCCGGTATGCCTCCGGGACCAACTCATAAATCCTGAGGATGGCCTCCTTCACCACCTCATACTTCTGGGCATCTTCCGCGGATAAAGCTGAGTAAGCTTGTTGGGCCTTCCCTTTCAGTACACTCTGAAGTAAGACAACCCACTTATCCCTCGGCCATTCCTGACTTATGGCCACTTTTTCGAAATGGAGAAAGTACCGATCCACATCGGTATCGTCAAATGGGGGAACCAGCCTAACCTCCTGGGTCGCCCGGAACCCTCCACCTTGGTTCGGCACGAGCCCCTGCTCGGCCCTTATCTTTAACTTCTCCAGCTCAAATTCCCTTTCCCTCTGTTTCTCCTCTCTCTCCAACTGTCTGTCCCTCTCTCTCTCTTCTCTCTCCAACTGTCTGTCCCTCTCTCTCTCTTCTCTCTCCAACTGTCTTTCTCTCTCTTGCCTTTCTACCTCTTTCTCTTTCTCCTGCCTTTCTAACTGCCGTACCCGGAACTCGTGCTCGAGTCTCAGTTTTTCCAGCTGTACCTGTACCGCGTCTCCAGCAGGTTTTTCAATAGACACCTCCCCCAGCTCACCTTGGGGAAACACACCTTTAGATACATAGTGCTCTACAATAGCTCTGTGTATCTCCTCTCTCCTCATTGTCGACTTCACCTTAGCAAGATTCACCCGTTTGGCCACAGCTATCAATTCCGATTTCCTGGCATCCTCTAATGCCTCCAAGGTCGGCGCCTTTATAAATTCCTCAACCTCCATTTCTGCTGTTTGTCTTTTCTTTCTTTCGGGAATTTTAACCCAATCAATTTACTCCGTCCCAAATTTAGCGTTCAAAATCGCGGACGAGAACCCCACTTATGTTACGTACCCCGTAACTGGGTTGCCAAACCAGCAGAAATGGATCACTCAGTTGGAGTCTGGAGTACTAGAACTAAGAAAGTTTTATTAAAGAAACAAGCAACACAGTAATCGAAAGGATAATAAATGCAACAATTCAACAATGATAACCACACATGTGCACAGAATTAAGATAACAGCATCAATCAAGCTCTATCGTTGTCTAGGGGTAAATGACCAATTTCAAAATGACTCAAAGTTCAGTCCAGTTTGTAGTTCAGTTCGCAGTAATCGTTGCCATGGCGATGGACAAGGTGGGGGAAGAGAGACAGAATAGGAACAACTGATCATTCAGAACACTGCTTCACTCACAGACCAGCGGGATGGCTCACAGACCAGCGGGATGGCTCACAAACAGCATTTGGGCAGGTCCTTGGTGATGTCACCTGAGGTCACCGACTGTGACCCCTCCTCCAGATGCGGTCGATCCTCTGCAGTGAACCCGGCACCCAGGCAAGGGCGGACACACACCGGGTTCCCGCTGATCGTACCTTTCCACCCTTGTCGTTGTCTGGGACTTCTCACCCACTCGTGAGAAGCGCACCGCTTCCAGGGTCTCGTTACCTCGGGTGGCGTGTGTGTCTGTCTTAGCGAACCTGTCCCTTTTTATCCCCCTGCTGGGGTATCGCCTGTCCATCACTTCAAACAGTTCAGGGTTCAAAGGGGGGAGCCGCTCCAGACAGCTCTTCCTCCCACATCCCTTCATTACACATCTCCAGACGCTGCTCCATTGTTCCTTATCTCTCCTTCCCCTGAGGGCAGGTGGCAGACCAACTGCTGATGCCACTGATGCTAGCCCAGGCCAGCAAACATCTTAATTTTATGTGTATTCTCGTAACAATTGCTAATTGGTTCAGTGCACACTGTGGGCCAAAGGGCCTGTTCCAGTACTGTGCTGTTTTATGTTTTATGTAAGTGGTCTGTTCGGTGTTAAGTTACTCTTGTTTCTCTCCACTTGCCAAGGAAGGACTTGATCTTTGAATTTTCTACTTTTGAGCGCACTGATGAAAACATTCTCTCATGACTGGAATCATTAATGAAGCTGATTACTTAAGAAATATCAGTAACTAATCTTAGACAAAATAATTAGTTTGAAAAGCAGATGTTTAACCAATTGAGAATGAATCTTTGAAAAAGTTTTTTGAGGAAAAAAATCAATGAAATTCATTGAAAGTGGTAATCAATAGAGTCCTGGAGAAATATTCTAATTAGAAAATTGAGAACAGACTAACCAGTAACAATGAATGATGAAACAATAGCAAGATTGAAGCAAAAATAAGGAGCTAGGAAATAAATGAGAGAATGTTAAAAGAGAATTACTGAAAAGTTAGAAAATAACCCAAAAAAAGCCAAGCGAAAATACAAAATTATTCGAAGAGAAAATTTTCTCAAAAATCTTGCTTCCTCAGAATTATTATTTTTTTGGTTATGATAGACCAAACACAAATATAATTTCACACTACTTGTGTCACGTAGGAATTTGGAGAAACAAGAAATTAACTGTTATTGAATATAATGTGTTTAATTGCATGATGGTGCTGATGCTTTGCAATAGTTTAGTGAAACTAAAAATGTTTTGTTGATGATTTTTGTTTGTAATCAGTGTCTGAGGCTTAAGTGTCCAGCAATAATCAGCCAACATTGATGGATCCAGTTGCCTTGATAGTGTTTCTCTATAACCGCAAAGTCCTGGTAAAACCTTTCAGCATGCTCATCACTGACAGCTTTGTAGGGAAGAAGTCTAAATGGGAATGCAGAAAATGAATCTTTAGTGACATGTTGTACTTCATGGTTTTGTATGTTTGAAGCGTGTTGTCAACCAGCTGCACCTGCTCTGTAGTTGCCAAGAAAATTTTCAGCTACATCCTTGAATGACTTCCATGTGATTATCTCTGGTCCCACTAGAAGTTCTTCAAATAGCCTATTATTGATGACCTGTTTGATATGTAGACCAACAAAAAAATGCCTTCCTTAATCTTGGCATCAGTTATTCTGGGAAACAACCTGTCTCAAATATCAAAATCCTTTGCATGATTCCATCCTTGCAATTTTAAACCCAGTAATTCTGCTTTTTTCCATTGACAAACCCAAGTTGCTGACCATGTCATTTAGCTTAGGTTATCACGTGAGGTTCACTCAACATAAAAGGGTTCAAAATCTGTATCAGTATCAGTGTCTTTTTCCATTTCTGGCTTGTGCATCGTGGCATCTTCATCTACCTCCTCTAGACTCCATTCTCTTGGTGGACTATCGCCATGTGGTACATGTGTTGTGGCTGAAGGGAAATTGGGGTGTTCAATGGATTTCTTGTTTTTAGCAGAAAAATCAGACTTGCTGGTCAGACAGAAGTAGCGGTCTGTCACATGATCCTTCTGCTCTCACCATAACATTGGGACAGCAAAAGACATTGACTTCCGAGTACCTCTGAACCAAGCTCTAAGATCAACAGGGCATGTTGCACAACGGATGTGAGGAGGCCAGCCTTTGAACTTGGTCACCGATTTCATACCCGAAGTAGAACTCATAGGCTTTCTTAATAAGAGGAGTCATGCTCCATCTTTGAGATTTAAGTGTGTACTCACCACAAACATAACAAGAAGTGTTGTGGCTGTTGCAACATTGGTGAGACATTTTGTTATCACAGATACTCTTGAAAGTACAATTACTTTATTATGACAAGTACACACAATATGCAATGTGCAAAGATCATCTGCATCAATGTGATCGCAAACTGATATGCATGTTATACATACGGCGGGAGGAGAGAGAGTAGCGCGCTGTGCATGCGCAACCCTCCGGTGAACAATGATATCGTATCTGTTAAAAATAGGGGCCGTGGACAATTCTGATTTGATGGAGATGGACGTGAAAGCACAGAGGAACATCTGGAGAAATTTCTGAAACGCTCGTTCGCTGCTGTCGTTACTGCGCGGTCGGGAATCTTCCAGAGGGAAGGCCTCAAAATCCCCGGCTTTGCCTGCTGTTGGCGACTGAGATTGAGGTCGAATCGTTCAGACAGAGATGGCGCTCAGTACTCAGTGTCGGAGAGCTGATTCAGAGGCTCGAAGTTTTCGGATGACTCAGAGATGGGTTGTGGTCGGGCATGGCAGGGAGAGTTTTTTCTTCTTTCTCCCGTCTGCGTGAGATGTGGGACATTTGAGAGACTTTGTACTTTTTACTGTGCTCATGGACTTCTTCAAGTTATGGCATTGTTGCACTGTTGTAACTATATGTTATAATTATGTGGTTTTGTCAGTTTTTTCAGTCTCGGTCTGTCCTTTGTTTTGTGATATCACACCGGAGGAAATATTGTATACTTAATGCATGCATTACTAAATGACAATAAACGAGGACTGTGTGTCTTCATAATTTTTGTATGTGATGTCATTTCTTGTGCAACACTTGTGGAATATTGCAGATGAACATTATCCTGGCAGTGCATGTTGTTGGGATACTTCTGGGATAATGTGGTCTCAGTTCTGTGGTTACAATAGAGTATCTTATCCATGTATTTGGCAAAGGCTCTATCATACAAGAGAAGTACCTCATCCCCTAATCTGTACCACAACTTGGCCACTATTCTCTGTCAGCCTGTCTCTCTGCCTCTGTGCAACAAGAAAGTCTACTACCCCTTATTGGCAGTCAGACCATTTTAAATACATATGTGTGACCAAAAACTCATTGGCCTACTCTAAGGCACTGTTTAAGGTAGGCTAGGAATTTCTAGCCAATATTAAGATATTTGAACAGCTGTTATGATACTTCTGATTAAAATCAGAATGTGTAGAGGCAGATAATAAACAACCATAAAACAAATCATGCAATGTTTTGAGTCAATATTTTTCTAAAGGAGCTGTGCCAGGACAGCTAATGTTCATAATTTACAATAAGTTTAATATTTGGGAATTCAGGTACAATATAAAAATGTGCAATATCACCAAACTGGATGGTGTGGCTTTTTCAGAGAGGGTCTCAGATAAAATATAGGACGCTGTAAATAAGCTTGCAGAATACATCTGCGATTACAAATAAACTATATGGATCACTGTGATGTATTTTGTTAGTGAAATTTAGGCCATGTACTCCTTGTTAAAGTAAATGCCTGAATTGGATAGAAACAGAGAAATCTGGGGTACATGCTGTACATAGATATCATTAAAAGTAATGTATATAATGCTGTGAAAAAATAAATAATGCACTTGGGTCATTTCTCAGGTGAAAAACAAAAATCTGGGAAGCCAACATATTATAAGTATATAGTAGCATAGAATCAGTTGAGATTTGCGAAGTTAATAATTACAGTATATTAAACATAATTATGGTATAATGCTGGATAGCACAAAGCTTGAAGACAGACTGTAACAGGAAAAGCTTGATTATGTTCAATTTGCCAAGTCACTGTCAAAATGATTACTTTAACTCTGGGCATTCATAATGGACTGAGTTTCAGTGATCCCAGACTCAGAATTCTTTGCCTCTGTGATACATAGTAAAATCTAATGTATTTCTATGCTGAAGCTCCAATTTTGTTTGTCTCTCAACTTCACGCTCATTTACAGGCTTTAATGTAACACTTTTTGTCCTAGTGTTTGCGGGTAATGATATACTTATAAATAAGTATAGGAACTTGGTGTGCCTTAATGCTGGTAGCTTTTTAGAGTGTGTTGTTTGGGATGATGCAAGTAAGGTTGAGATTAGGATTAGTATGAACAACAGGAGTTTGATTTTTGGAGCAGGCTTGGACATTAAGGGATAGAATATCTACTTCACATGTTGACCAGCAGCAAGTCATACACCGTGAATGCCACTCGAATGGTAAGCATGAGGAATCTGTGACTCAGATAATGTTTTCTGTGCTTTATGTACTTCCAAAGGTATAGTCTAATATTAACCACTTCCCTGTAACGAGAGATATCATAAGATATAAGATAAAGAAGCAGAATTAGGCCATTTGGCCCGTTGAGTCTGCTCCACCATTTCATCTTGGCTGATCCAATTTACAGTTGCCTCTCTGCCCCTATCTCATGCCTTCTCCTCATATCCCTTCATGCCCTGAACAATCAAGAATCTATCAACCTGTGTTGTAAATATACATACAGACTTGATCTCCACAGCTGCCTGTGGCAAAGAATTCCATAGATTCATCACTTTCTGGCTAAAAAAAAATTCCTCCTCATCTCGGCTATAAAACAGTGGTCCCCAACCTCCGGGCCTCAGACCAATACATAGCTGCGAAGAATGTAGTGGTGCAGCGGTAGTCGGAACGCACCCAGCACATCTTTAAGAAAAAAACAAAAATAAACAAGCTAATTAATTAGATGCTGCCTGGCACATAAGTGACGGCCCAGATCAAAGGTGACGCAATCAGCCAGGCGGCACCTAATTAATTAGCTTGTTTATTTCGGCTTTTTTCTTAAAGATGTGCTGGGTTCGTTCCGACTACCGCTGCACCACTGCATTCTTTGCAGCAGTGTATCGGTCCGCGGCCCGGAGGTTAGGGGCCACTGTTCTAAAAGAATGTCTCTCTATTCTGAGGCAGTATCCTCTGGTCTTAGTCTCTCCCACCATAGGAAACGTCTTCTCCACATCCACTCTATCAAGGCCTTTTATCATTCGACAGATTTCAATGAGGTCACCCCTCATTCTTCTGAATTCCAGTGAATACAGGCCCAGAGCCATTAACACTCTTCATATGACAAGCTGTTGAAACTGAGAATCATTTTCGTGAACTTTCTTTAAACCCTCTGCAGTCTGAGCACATCCTTTCGAAGATAAGGGGCTCAAAACTACTCACAGTACACCAAGTGAGGCCTCACCAGTGCTTTATAAAGTCTCAAGAGTACATTCTTGCTTTTACATTCTAGTCCTCTTGAAATTAATGCTAACATCACATTTGCCTTCTTCATCACAGACTTGACCTCCAAATTTACCCTGAAGGAATCCTGCACAAGCACTCCCAAGTCCACAATGTATGACTGTACACTTCCCAACACTATATTCCATCTGCCACTTCTTTGCCCATTTTCCTAATCTGGCGAAGACCTTCTGTAGCCTCTCTGCTTCCTCAAAGGTACCTGCCCTATGTTTTAATATACATCCATGTTGCTTCGTCACATCTTTTGACTCCACAATACTTTTTTTTGCTTGTTACATGGCACACAGATGGTTCTAGCAAACCAGTGTCTTGCTTCCTTTTGTCAATATCTTGCATTCAGCTACTTGGCCTTCTTTTAAATCACGATCTCATTCTGGTGGACTGTTGTCAAATTCCATCTGGGTTGGTAGCAGTGTAGCACCACCTCTACATTGTTCATTATACAGTATTAGGTTATGGATAGAATTATATATGTATTGCAGCACTTTCTCCCTAAGTTGTACCTGCTCTCACATATCACAAGAACTTGCATTGTGGTCATTAAACTACTGTTTTCTACAGCTAGCTCATTGAAGTTTTAATCTGTAACCCTTGTCTGCTAGTGCCAATGTGTCTAATGTCGTTTTGCCTTGCCGTAACAGAAACAGGAAAAAAAATTCAACCTCAAGTTTTGGCTTATGACAAAATAATGTTACAGTATTAATCTATTTATTGCTGATTTATCAATCAACTGGGAGGACTTAAGTGTACTGTCCATATCACTTTCCTCATGACTGCAATGTATGCCATTAAAAGTTTCTCTTCAATCATGTCAGTATCAGATTCTTTCTTGAGTACGTTCTAAAAATCTGAGCTTTATGAGAAAGCTATTTTTCCAAGTTGCTCTCTTCTACAGGGACATGTAGTCCCGTAAAATATGTTTGAAAACTCAGCAATCTATAATGACCTGGACATTGCACCCTTTTCCAGTGTTTTTTTTTGCTTGACCACATTTGTCAGCTATTTTCCCTTGTGCTTTGTCGTTCATGTATATACTTTGTTCATGTACTTTACTCCCAGATGTGCTGCTTTCAGATTAAAGTGGCCTTTTAAGATTTTCATTATGCCCCCAATCTGCCATTCGTCGTGTTGGTAGTCTCACTAATGTCCCCAATGCTACTGATTTTATCACTAACAATGATATCAGATTCCTTTTCTCGCTTCAGACTGCATTTCTTTATCTGCATTTATCCATGGTATCTCAATAACATAATTTCACTTCAGGTATATTTCCATAGGTTTCACATGCAGGACAAATGGCAGAGTCTCACTAGCCTTTTGAGTTATCAAACATGTCCTCTCCCTGCCAACATGACACTCTATCACTGTCCTGCCATATCAGAAACTGTGGGCATAATCAAATGTAAGTGGACCTTTAACTGGAACATCCTTTACTGAAAGCAGTAACATTCAGCTCAGCTTAATTACTAAGGTATAACTATGTATAAAGAATCAGACTTTGTGATTTATAAACCTAAAAAATATTTGTACAAATATATACACAATACCTTAATTAATAGCAATAAAGTGCTCGAGGAACTCAGCAGGTCAGGCAGCATCTACGGAAATGAATAACAATCAAAGTTATGGATTGACACCTTTCATCAGGACTGGAAAGGGAAGAAGTGCAAGTTAGGTGGTGATAGGTGAGCTATGTGGGTGGGGTAGATGAATGGAGGTGAGGGAGGAAGTGATTGAGTAGATGCAGCACTTCTTCCACTTGCTGGGATAAGTTCCTGTAGGGAGATTAGTGGGGAGGGATGAATGAACGAGGGAATGATGCCTGTGGAAAGCAGAGAGTGGGGGAAGATAAAGATGTATTTGGTGCTAGGGTCCCATTGAAGATGGCTGAAGTTGCAGAGAATGATGTGCTAGATGGAGAAGCTAATGGGGAGATAAGTGAGGACAAGAGGAACTCGATCCCTGTTAAGGTGGTGGAAAGCTTGGGAGAGCGAGGATGTTCAGGGAATAGAGGAGATGTGAGTGAGAGCAGTAACAATGGTGGAGGAAAGAAAACCCTGTTCTTTGAAGAAGGTGGATATCTCTGATTTCATGGAAAAGAAAGTCTTATCCTGGGAACAGATGTGGCAGAGACGAAGGAGCTGAGAAAAGGGAATGACGTTTGTACAGGAGACGGTTGGGAGAGGTATACCTGTGGGAATTGGCAGGTTTATAAAAGATGTTGGTAGACAGTTTGCCCCCAGAGATGGAGACAGAGAGGTCGAGAAAGGGGAGAGTGGTGTCGGAAATGGTTAATAGCACTTTTCCCTTGGGTTCTAGTATGACTTGGATCTATGTGTTACATTTGGGTTCATTCCCCAGTTCAGTGCGTACGAGGTGCTGCACTGTCGAAGCTAATGTATTTTGAGTGAGATTTCATTCCAAGGCCCTGTTCAGTTTCTCAGATGGGTATTAATGCAAACTATCTGATCATTAATTTGTTTCTGTTTGTGGGAGTTTACAGCATACTTATTGTTAGTCATTTTTCTATACAATAATGAACACCCTTCAAATGAGTTCATTTACTCTGAACAACACACACAAAATGCTGGAGGAACTTAGCAGGCCAGGCAGCATCTATGGGGGGGGAAAAAAAGTACAATCGATGTTTCAGGCCAAAATCCTTTGGCAGGACTGGAGGAAGAAAAACTGAGGCGTAGATTTGAAAGGTGGAGGAGAGGAGAGAGAAACACCAGGTGATATGTGAAACTTGAAGGGGGAGGAATGAAGCAAAGAGCTAGGAAGTTGATTGATGAATGAGACAGAAGGCCATGGAAGAAAGAAGAAAGGCAGTTGGGGGGTGGGTGGAGAAGAGGAGCACCAGAGGCAGGAGATGGACGGGCAAGAAAATAACATGAAAGAGGGACAAGGGAATGGGAAATAGTGAAGGGTGCTGGGGGGGGGGCGGGGTGGAGGCATTACTGGATGTTTGAGAAATCAATGTTTATGCCACCAGGTTGAAGGCTACCCAAACGGAATATAAGGTGGTGTTCCTCCAACCTAAGTGTGGCCTTATCCATGAGGTGGAGGAGACCATAGATGGACATATCGGAATGGGAAGTGGAATTAAAATGGGTGGCCGCTGGGAGATCCCACTTGTTCTGGCAGACAGAGCGTACATGCTCGGCGAAGCGGTCTCCCAATCTACATCTGGTCTCACCGATATACAAGAGGCCACACCGGGAGCACAGTATATGACACCAACAGATTCACAGGTGAAGCGTTGCCAGACCTCACAGTGAAGTGTCACCTCTCCTATATGATGATTGGGAGACTGCTTTGCCGAGCATCTATGCTCCGTCCACCAGAACAAGCAGGATCTCCCAGTGGTCACCCATTTTAACTCCACTTCCTATTGCCATACTGATATGTCCATCCATGGACTCTTCCACTGCTGGGATAAGGCCACACTTAGGTTGGAGGAACACCTTATGTTCTATTTGGGTAGCCTCCAACCTGATGGCATGAACAGTGGTCCCCAACCTCCAGTAATGTCACCATCTCCCCCCGCAACCCCCCCACCACCATTTCCCACCCCCTTATCTTTTTCTCAGGTTATCTTCTTGCCCGCCCGTCGCCTCTCTCTCTGGTGTTCCTCCCCCATTCTTCTTTCGTCCATGGCCTTCTGTCTCTTTCACCTATCAACTTCCTAGCTCTTTGCTTTATCCCTCCCCCCTCCAAGTTTCACCTATCACCTAGCATTTCTCTTTCTCCTCCCCCATCTTTCAGATCTATCCCTCAGCTTTTTTTCTCCAGTCCTGCCAAAGGGCTTCGACCTGAAACGTCAACTGTACTTTTTTCCGTAGATGCTGCCTGACCTGCTGAGTTCCTCCACCCTTGTGTGTGTTGCTTGGATTTCCAGCATCTGCAAACATTCTCTTGTTTGTCATTTACTCTGAAAGTGTTTGGCACATTCTTTAGTTGTCAGTGGTAATACAAGTAAAAAAAACATTTTTAATTTGGCCATTTCCTCAGTCTGCTTTATTAGTTTAAAATCAGGTTTCAGGTGATTAATGTTTAAAAGTTTACAAGACAGAATTCTACAGTTTGTAATTTAGGATAAATGGGGCAATCTTCTCCATCCTTTTGGGTTTACTGAATTGTTTTGGACATTGGAGTCTTGAGTGATTAATCCTTTGTAATTCATGTGATCTTCTATTGTGTAGTGTTTGAAGAACAATAAGGCACTCAATTGTCCAATTAGTTGGCTCATGGCTATTTAAATGTGAAATTTTGTATTCAGCTTTCAGTACTGGCTAATTTTTTTCTCTAACAATTGGAAATGATACCTCATTTTTATCTCAAATTTCTCCTAGTTCTAAGTTTGCTTATCAATTGACAGTTTCTTAATGCAAATTCATCAGTTTATTTACTGTTACCCAGTCAGTGAAACTTCCCACTCACCAGACAGAGCTGGGATATATGCCTGGTGTTGGCGAAATCAAGAAGCCATTCATAAAATATAGCTGTTATGGTTATTGCTTCAGTCTAAGATCCCCTTGTGTTTTAAGAAGGCAACGATAATCCCAGTGCCGAAGAAGAGCAAGGTGGCATGCCTGAATGACTACCGACGTGTGGTTTGACATCAATTGCTACGAAGTGCTTCGAGCGATTGGTTATGGCACACATCAACCACAGCCTACCGGTCAACCTGGATGCTTTGCAATTCGCCTACCGGAGCAACAGGTCAACGGCAGATGCCATCTCTCTGGCCCTACATTCCTCCTTAGAATACCTGGAGATAAAGACGCATACGTAAGGCTCCTTTTCATTGACTACAGCTCTGCCTTTAATACCATCATTCCAAATAAACTTATTCCTAAGCTCTGGAACCTGGGACTTAGCACTCAGATTTGCAGCTGGATCTTCAACTTCCTCATAGACAGGACCCAGGCTGTAAAAATAGGGGACAAGCTCTCCTCTACAATCACTCTGAGCACCGGTGCCCCACAAGGCTGTGTACTCAGCCTCCTGCTGTACTCACTGAACACCCATGATTGTGTCGCCAAGTTTCCATCGAACTCAATATATAAGTTTGCTGATGACAGAACAATTGTAGGCCGTATCTCGGGTAATGATGAGTTTGAGTACAGAGAGGAAATTAAGAACCTGGTGGCATGGTGCGAAGACAATAACCTATCCCTCAACGTCAGCAAGACAATAACCTATCCCTCAACGTCAGCAAGACGAAGGAATTGGTTGTTGACTTCAGAAGGAGTAGCGGACCGCATGACCCAATTTACATCGGTGGTGCGCAAGTGGAACAGGTCAAAAGCTTTAAGTTCCTCGGGGTCAATATCACAAATGACCTGACTTGGTCCAACCAAGCAGAGTTCACTGCCAAGAAGGCCCACCAGCGCCTTTACTTCCTGAGAAAGCTAAAGAAATTTGGCCTGTCCCCTAAAACACTCACTAATTTTTATAGATGCACCGTAGGGTGCATCACAACCTGGTATGGAAGTTGTCCTGTCCAAGACCGAAAGAAGCTGCAGAAGATCGTGAACACGGCGCAGCACATCACAGAAACCAATCTTCCGTCCTTGGACTCACTTTACACTGCACGCTGTCGGAGCAGTGCTGCCAGGATAATCAAGGACATGACCCACCCAGCTAACAGACTTTTTGTCCCTCTTCCCTCCAGGAGAAAGTTCAGGAGCTTGAAGACTCGTACGGCCAGATTTGGGAACAGCTTCTTTCCAACTGTGATAAGACTACTGAACGGATCCTAACCCGGATCTGGGCCGTACCCTCCAAATATCTGGACCTGCCTCTCGGTTTTTTTTTGCACTACCTTACTTTCCATTTTTCTATTTTCTATTTATGATTTAGAATTTAAATTTTTAATATTTACTATTTATTTGTAATCCAGGGAGTGGGAAGCGTGGAATCAAATATCACTGTGATGATTGTACGTTCTAGTATCAATTGTTTGGCGACAATAAAGTATAAGGAGAATCAAAGAATTAGAACACAGAAGAGTACAGCACAAGAACAGGCCATTTGACCCACAATGTTGTTTTGAACCAGCTAAAAAGCAAATCAAAAACACCCAAACACTAACCCCTCCTACCTACACCATGTCCATATCCCTCTGCACTCCATCCTCCTTGTATCCATGTGCCTATCCAAACATATGTTAAAAGCCTTTAATGCATTTGCCTCTAGCACTTACCAGGAAGCGCATTCTAGGCATCCACAACTCTGAATAAACAGCTTACCCTTCACATCCCCCTTGAACCTACCTGCTGTCACTTTCAATACATGTCCTCTGCTATTTGACATTACTTCAGTTCTTTTTACGTGTCATGGCTTCACTTGCAAGGATCTTAGTTAAAATTTACAGATACAATGGCAATCCAATTGGAATAGTTTTCAATGCCTTTTGATAGTTGAAATTATCTATAATATATGTACCTAAGGATTCATTTACATTTTTGCTTTTTTAACCTCTACGTTACTTTGAACTATTTAATTGTGAAAATTGAGATGCTGACCATTTTATTACATGCATGACTAATCAAGTCATTAAGAACTGTTAGTATTGATGAAATGGATATTTCTGTTTTGACTTATAATTTACTTTTGCTTTTTGTTTTCTTAATTTGTGTTTGTGAAAATTGCTCTATAGGGTTTTTGGTTTGTTGGCATTGATGGTTTGTACTTCCATAAGCATTATAAGAACTGTAAACAAAACCAAATAATTTTAATCATCATTCCCTGTTGTATCAAAATAGTCTACTGTGGGAAAAAGATCAGCACTAATTTTGGAAGTGAAAGTTGATGGTTTTTTTTGAAGAATTTCAACAAAAATTACAATAGTGTGTATTTCAGTATGTCAATTACAGTATTTTAACTCAGGCTGAAATGTAAAATGTTCTGTGTTGAGCTCATTGAATACAGTAATCACTGATGGTTCATAATGTTGATAATTGTGCTGGGGGCAAGTGAGATTAGTATAGGACATTGTGTTGCACATAAGTTTTGGTTGAGTGGTTGCATTAGATTAAAACTAGTAATGCCTATGAATGCACTTTATCTCATTGACTTAGGACAAAAGACTGGCAGAATAAGCATCATGACAAATTTTTTGTGAACCAAGCATTTCATGTATGTTATATAAAGTTGATTTATGTGATCTTCATATGCTTTACCATGTTACTGACTTTGTTTTAACGAAAGAAGTTGTCACTGCTTCATGTAAAATGAGTTGCAGCATTGTTCAGTTTTACAAGTTGATTTTACAGAAACTTCCTTCAAATTTGGTTAAGAAGCAGCATCATTCTTTGAAATAGAGTACTTTGCATCCTTTTCAAATTGATGTGAAAATGGCAAACTGCAGAACTCTACTGTTCATATTTCGAATTTAAGGATTACTGCTGAGGCCCAGCATTTATTACTTTTCCATATTTTCTCTTGATGCGTTGGTTTAAGCATTCTTTTGACCAGGACAGTACTTCTAATGAAGCTATTAGGTAGGGATTTTTGAAGGATTTTGACTTTATTTCAATTCAGTTTTCGTTTTATTGTCATTTAGAAATGCATGCATTAAAAAATGATACAACGTTCCTCCAGAATGTTATCACAAGAAAACACAGGACAAACCAAGACTAAAACTGACAAAACCACATAATTATAACATATAATTACAACAGTGCAAAGCAATACCATCATTTGATAAAGAGCCAGACCATGGGCACAGTAAAAAAAAGTGTCAAAGTCCCGATAGACTCATCATCCCACGCAGGCGGCAGAAGGGAGGAACTGTCTCCGCCCTGAACCTCCAAGTGCTGCCAACTCGCCGATGCAGCACCATTGGAAGCACCCGACTGCAGTGTACTCTTGAGTCCGTCCAAAAACTTCGAGCGTCCGACCAGCCCCTCTGACACAGCCTCTCTGAGCATCATCCTCTGTCGAGCGCTTCGACCCTGCCCCGGCCACTGAGCAACAAGCAAAGCCAAGGACTAGGGGCCTTCTCCGGAGATTCTGAACCACACAGTAGCAGCAGCAGCAAAGCAGGCATTTCAGAAGTTTCACCAGATGTTCCTCCATGCTCTCACATCTGTCTCCATCAAATCAGGATTGTGCATGGCACCCTACTTGACAAATAACAGACATCACCACCGGAGTGGCCGCTGTGAGCTGCCACTCCGGTGGTTTCAATGACAAGGTGGTGATATTTCTGATTTTCAGAGTATACGACTTAGAGTCAAGCTTGCAAGTGGTGATGTGTCCAAGCTTCCCTTATGCTTTTGGTGGAAGAAATTGAAAGTTTGTCAGAGTAGCCCCGAAGATGAATGGCAGTGCACTTTTTAGATGGTATATGTACCAGCTACCATGTATGCTGAATGGATAATTGAATAAGCAGCTTCAACCTCTGAATTGTTGAAGCTGCAGTCATCCAGACATATTGGGAGTACTTTAAGCTCTTATGCATGGTAGAGGTGGTCGCAGAAGGCAGAGGAGTGACTATGGATTTACTTCGAGTTAGTGGACTGGACCATGTCCAAACACTCATCAGTGGATTTGAATGAATATTCTATGGTTACCATGGACCTTATAAAGACACTCATGGATGAGGGTGTTCCCACAAAATCATTCAGATACTTCCTCAACCAGAAACTGTGGATGAACCAAGAGGGTTAGATTAGTGGTGTTCAGGTTTGGTGACCAAGGACAGTACAAGTATGACCTCTGGAAATCAACCTCATGGTAAATCCAGACCAAACTTGAATCACAAGAATTATACATGGGGAAAATGCAAGCAGGCTTTTTACAATGTGGTTGTGTGAGACTAGGACTAAAGGTCATGGGTTAAGGGTAAAAGGTGAAATACTTGAGGGGACATAAGAGGGAACTTCTTTACTCAGAGCGTGGTGAGTGTGGAACAAGTTGTCATCAAAAGTGGTGGATGTTTGATTTCAACATTTAAGAGAAATTTGGATAGTTACATGGATGGGAGAGCTATGATCCGGGTGTAGGTCCATGGGACTAGGCAGAATAATAGTTCGGCATGGACTAGATGGGTCACAGTCTTTGTTTCATATATGACAACAAAGTTTTGCTCCCAGATGAGCTCGATGCCTTTTATGCTCACTTTGACAGAACATGGAGGCACCTTCTCCCGATAACTTACCTTAACTCACCCTAACTCCCACAGCCCCCCAACAACCCTGTGAGTTCAGTTTCTGAGGTTGATGTAAGCATATTCTTCAGGAGGGTGAACTCAGAGCACATCTGGCTCAGTCTGTATGCCTGGCCAAGTACTGAAGACCTACGTTAATCAACTGGCTGGCGTGTTTATTGATACGTATCTTTAAGCTTTCGCTTTCGCAGTAAGAGATACCCAGCTGCTTCATACCAGTGCCCAGGAAGAATATAGTAACTTGCCTCAATGACCAAAATCCAGTAGTACATACACTGCATTGAAATGCTTTGACATGTTGGTCATGAAACTTACCAACTCCTGCCTGAGGAGCAACTTCGATCTGTTCCAATTTGCCTACCATCATAACAGGTCAATTGCAGATGCTGCTTCATTGGCTCGTCACTCAACCCTGGAGCATCTGGACAGTGAAAACGCATATATCAGATGCTCTTAATTGACTACAGCTCAACATTCGATACCACCTTAAAACCTTAAATACTAACCCTAATGCTAAAGTAGTGACAAATACTCAAATTTCAACACCATTCCAGTTAAAAAGGTCAACTCGACAAGGTTGTCCATTATCACCTGCTTTATTTGTACTGGCAATAGAGCCATTAGCAGAACTAATTGGAATTGATCCAGATATTATGGGTTTTAGAGTTAATCAGGAGGAATATAAAATTAATCTTTTTGCTGATGATGTTTTGATTTACTTAACAAACCCACAGCATTCGTTACATAAATTATCTTCTAGATTGGATGAATATGGGAAAGTATCAGGGTATGAAATAAATTGGGAGAAAAGTGAAATTTTACCTCTTACTAAAGGAGACTATAGCCAATGTCGATTAGCAACCCAATTTAGATGGCCGGTAAATGGTATAAAGTATTTAGGTATAAGACTTGATAATGATGTAAAGAATTTATATAAATTTAATTATTTACCACTATTGAAAAAAATTCAAGAAGATCTTGACAAATGGATGATACTACCAATAACATTAGTGGGTAGAGACAATGTTGTAAAAATGAATATATTTCCTAGATTACAGTATTTGTTTCAAACATTACCAATACAATTGCCACAGAAATTTTTTCAAGAGTTAAATAAATGTGTGAGAAAATTTCTTTGGAAAGGTAAGATGTCAAGAATATCATTGGAAAAATTGACATGTAAATTTGAGTTAGGAGGGTTACAACTTCCAAACTTTAAGAATTATTATAAAGCAAATCAACTTAGATTCATTGCATCTTTCTTTGATGATCGAAAACCGGCATGGATTAGAATAGAATTAGATAAAATAGGAGAAAATATACCTGAAGATTTTATATATAAATGGGAATCTAAATGGATACGGGAAAAGAAAGAATCTCCTATATTAAAACATTTGATTGATCTATGGAATAAGATAAATGTTGATAATGAAATAAAGAAATCTTTATTAGCAAGGAGACCTTTGTTCCAAAACAGACTTATTCCTTTTACAATGGATAATCAACTTTTTATATAATTGCTACCAAAAAGGGATTAGATCTATAGGAGACTGTTATGAACGAGGTATATTGATGTCATTTGAACAACTAAAGAATAAATGTAAAATATCAAATAACACTTTCTTTTGTTATCTTCAATTAAGGGCTTACTTAAAAGGCAAACTGGGTCAAACAATGTTTTTGCCAGAACCCAATGAAATTGAAATTTTAATTCAAAAAGGAAAAATTAAAAAAATTATTTCTTGTATGTATAATTTGATTCAAAAACAGTCAATTAGACAAGGAATCCACAAGTCAAAACAAAAATGGGAAACGGATCTGAATATTAATATTGATGAAACAAATTGGTCAAGACTGTGTCTTGACAGAATGACAAATACAATAAACGTTCGACTTAGATTAGTACAATATAATTTTTTACACCAATTATATATTACACCACAAAAAATAAATAGATTAAATTCAAATTTATCTGAGCAATGCTTTCGGTGTAATCAAGAAATTGGTACTTTCTTACATTCTACTTGGTCTTGTTCTAAAATTCAACCTTTTTGGATAAATTTAAGAGTCTTATTGGAACAAATTACTGGAACTCAACTTCCACATAACCCTGTATTATTTCTATTAGGTGATATTGAAGGGATAAAACCGAAATTTAAATTGAATAAATATCAGAAAGAATTCCTAAACATTGCGTTGGCAGTAGCTAAGAAGACTATAGCAGTTACTTGGAAATCCGATTTGTACTTAAGTATGAATCGTTAGAACAATGAAATGGCTAGTTCTATTCCACTTGAAAAAATTACTTATAACTTAAGAGATAAATATGAAATATTTTTGAATATTTGGCGCCCTTATTTACAAAAGATAGGATGGCATATTTAGTTGCTCCGATGATAAAGATCTTGGTCCCTTGGGGAAAGTAATAAATAAATATACTAAATTTATTTTGAAACCCATGGAGCATGTGGAAACCTTCCAATATCCAGGCAGTTCTTTTTTTTTCTTCTTTCTTTCTTTCTTTTTTTTCAGGTAGGAGTATATATCGGGGGGGAGAGGGGAGGGTAGACATTATCTTTTCATGTATTCACTTTGAAAACTCAATAAAAATTATATTTAAAAAAAACATTCGATACCACCATCCCCTCAAAGCTAATCGATAGATTGTAGGATCTTAGCTCCAATACCTCCTTGTGCAACTGGTTCCTCAACTTCCTTGCTTGCAGACCCTACCCAGTTCAGATTGGCGACAACATCTCCTCCACAATCTCCATCAGCAGAGGTGCACCACAATACTGTGTGCTTAGACCCTTGCTCTACTGTCTAAATACTTGAGACTTTGAGGCTAATTACAGCTCAATTGCCATATTCATTGCTGATGGTACCACTGTCATTGGCCAAGTCATAGGGTGGTGATGGATCAGCATATAGGAGGGAGGTTGACAATCTGTTTCTCACATAATTAATACTTGAATGAAATAAAATGGACTGACTATGTTCTTGACAAATTATGGCATACTTATGGCGTAGTTTGTGTCAAATTATTTTCAGAAGCTTTGTTCTGTGGGTCTCAATGCAGTGTAGGCTTGTGTTATGTGCATATAACCAACTTACTACTTATTTCTCCTGTTAGAATTTAGTAATAAAGCTAATTTTCAGATGGCTTTCAGTGCATTTTAATTTAACATTTGAAGGAAAATGTTTTTCCAAAAAGGATTAACGCTGCAGTTCAAAGGTCTGGTGATTATGATTTATCACCTGGCTTCTTTCCTTGACATGGTATCTCAGCCTGACATTGAAAAGTAACTACCTTGCAGTTATTGGCATCACCAATACTTTTATAGTCAGTACACACAGACTTTCAGTGTTTTGTCACTGGGAAACCCTGATTCTGCAAACCATACATAAAGCACAGTGCTGTGAAGATTTGTAATACTCTACAGTATAAGATTTTCTTAGCGAACGTTTATCTTGGTACTTTGAATGTGAACAAGTATTAACCTGTCCACTGTAAAAGCTTCATCTGTATTAAAAATTAGCTTTTTTTAAAGATCCCAACAGTGTTCATAACATTTCAGTAAATATATTTAGTTGAATTTATGAACTGTTGTTTGGGTTCAATAGGTTCAATTTAATGTCAGAGAAATTTATACAATATACATCTTGAAATTTTTTTCTTCGCAAACATCCACAAAAACAGAGGAGTGCCCCAAAGACAGTTAAACGTTAGAACCCCAAATCTCACTGCAGCTCCCCCCTCCCCTGCATAGGCAGTAGCAAAGCGACAAACAGCCCCACCCCAACCAGTAAAAAAGCATTTTCACCCTCCACCGAGCACTCAAGCGTGCAGCAAAGCATCAATAAAGACAGAGACTTGCAGTACCCCAAAGACTATTTGTTCACCTGGTAATTTGACATAACACAGGTTCTCTCTCTCCCTAATAAGGGAAAAAGATGTCCCCATTTTACAGCGAGTGGGGAGACATAAGAAAGCAACTTGCCGATTTATGGCGTTAAAAGTCTGTTACGTCGCCTTTTCTGAGCTCTTGTGTCAAAGATCTCAGGTCTCTGGGCACACAGCCAGCAGCCAGCTCGCTGTTTTCGATCTTCTGTGTACTCCTATGACACATAAGCTTTCTGTGGCGGCACTGACCTTGAATCCGCCCGCCTCAAGAGCCACGAAAATCTGGCACCTTGAAAACATGCTAGTCTTCCAGGCCGCGTCCTTGGCATATTGATAAACAGTCAGTCGTCAAGCTCTGAGAGCAGGTCCCATTCCCGCAAAGAACCAAAGTCAGCATGTAACTCCTGGTCAAAGTCTTCAAAAGAACCATGAAAAGCAAAAAAAGAGATATTAAAGATAGGAATAGAGCTGTTTCCAAGATGCAAGCAAAGCAGTTGCTTTTTGGCGCCATTATCCTAAGTGCTGCCCTCTGTGATTGTATTGTATTCTGTGAATTAAGTATTAGAACTTCACCATTGCATGCCTGGTATAGCTGGTCATGTGTAGATATTTAATTCAGAACTACAGGCATCTAGTTCCTTATACTGCAGTGAATTCTGGTTCCGTGCATGAACTACGAAAGGTCAATATCCAGAACTCACTGTAACCTCTGATAGCCTTCCACACTATCCACAGCACCCCCAACCTTTGTGTCATCAGCAGATTTACTAACCCATCCCTCCATTTTCTCATCCAGGTCATTTATAAAAATCACTAAGAGTAGGGGGTCTCAGAACAGATCCCTGACGCACACCACTGGTCACCGACCTCCATGCAGAAAATGACCCATCTACAACCACTCTTTGCCTTCTGTGGGTAAGCCAGTTCTGGATCCACAAAGCAATGTCCCTTTGGATCCCATGCCGCTTTACTTTCTCAATAAGCCTTGCATGGGGAACCTTATTAAATGTTTTGCTGAAATCCATGTACACTACATCTACTGCTCTACCTTCATCAATGTGTTTAGTCACATCCTCAAAAAATTCAATCAGGCTCATAAGGCACGACCTACCTTTGACAAAGCCATGCTGACTATTCCTAATCATATTATGCCTCTCCAAATGTTCATAAATCCTGCTTCTCAGGATCTTCTCCATCAACTTACCAACCAGTGATGTAAGACTCGCTGGTCTATAATTTCCTGGGCTATCTCTACTCCCTTTCTTGAATAAGGGAACAACATCCGCAACCCTCCAATCCTCCGGAACCTCTCCCGTCCTCATGGATGAAGCAAAGATCTTCACCAGAATCTCAGCAATCTCCTTCCTCGCATCCCACAGTAGCCTGGGGTGCATCCCGTCCGGTCCCAGAGACTTATCCAACTTGATGCTTTCCAAAAGCTCCAACACATCCTCTTCCTTTAATATTTATGTGCTCAAGCTTTTCAGTCCCCTACAATCGCCAAGATTCTTTTCCGTAGTGAATACTGAAGCAAAGTATTCATTAAGTACCTCTGCCATCTCCTCCAGTTCCGTACACACTTTTCCACTGTCACACTTGATTGGTCCTATTCTCTCATGTCTTATCCTCTTGTTCTTCACGTACTTGTAGAATACCTTGGGGTTTTCCTTAATCCCGTCTGCCAAGGCCTCCTCATGGCCTCTTCTGGCTCTCCTAATTTCATTCTTAAAACTCTTGGGATCTCCTGGCCCATGACTGTTCAAAGTGGAAAAGGAATGAATTTAGATCCATGCTTCAGCAGCACTTGGAAGCTGAAGATCACCTCACAAAACTGCCCACCTGTTTGTCTTGTCCTAACTGTGGTGTGATCAACATATCCCACATTGGCCTCATCAGTCATTCAGAATCCACAAAACTGGAGCTGGAGAATTCAAGAACCCATTCATTTCATTGGAGAAGGGTTAGGCGGCAAAACTACTTTGTTAGTATCTTTATTTGTGTGTTTTGAATATTTAATCAACTTTGTTTTGGTCTTTTAATATTTAAATTTAATTATTTACTTTGACTTGAATAATTTTTAAGTTTCTGAATGCCCCAGCCCAACCCTTGCCTATGTCTAATGCTCATGGAAGCTTGCTAGCTGTCAATTTCTCTTAAAGAAGAGAGGGCTTTGCCCCTGGAAGTTTTGATATGAAGTTAACAAAGTTTGGCCAATTATTGTTGCATTTCTCTCCATAATAATAGTTCTTTATAATAAACCAATCTTAAGTCTGTTGTTTGAGCCTAACTGGTGTTCAGGGATATGAACCTTGCATATTATTATCAGATTATACACACACATTTATTGTATTTTTTGAAGTATGCATTAATTAGGTAAATGGCTGCTTTGAAATCCGTGGCATAAATTGACACGTGATTGTGAATAATTAACAAATACATGAGAACATATTTTGACAAAGGAATTATCGGTTGGAATTGTAGAGTGGTGAAGGAAGCTTAGGATGTGGACATACTGTACTATAACAGCACAATGAGACAGTTTGAAGAAATCTGGTATTACTCTATTCATTGTAGTTCTCAGAATTATGCTACTAATTGTGTAAAGATAAGTATCTGAAATAATTTTGCAATGTACATTATGATGTAAATGTGGGTATTCTTTCTAGATTTTTTACCGCTGATACTCAGAATTTTGTTAAAACAACCTGCACTATAATAGAACAATAAACATGAATAAAGGTATTTGGCATAATAATTTGTTATTTAAATTAGTACATTGAAACATTTTGAATATTAAGCTATCTTTCTTACAGTGGCCATGCACTTATGAAAGGACTAACACTGTGTACTCAACATTAGAAAGGTTTTTCAAATGCACATTATTGCGTATACCTATTAACTATTGTCATTTTTTCCTTGTTCTCTGTTGTGGCCTAATTAATGAATTGAAAGGAATTTCAAGGCTAGGAAATTCATCTTTAGACAGTAGAAATTTTGGAGAGAATACAACATACTAGTGGGACCATTAACAGTACTGATTGGGCATAAAGTTCCGGGCACGATTATTTTCTATTTACCTCTGTGGTCCTGAAAGAAATGTTGAAAATTTTTGATAGCAGATATTGTTGCAAAACACAATGTGTTTTAAGATTTAAATAAACTTTAAAACTTTGATATATCACCTTCCTGCTTAACATTTTGTCAATTTACCAGTATTTGTTTCGGTCTAGGTAAAATATTTTAAAAGTTAGATGGAACTTCTTAACTACAAAAATACTATAGATGCTGGAAATCTTACTTTAAAACTAAGTGCTCAAAATATTCAACAGTTCAAGCAGCATCTGAGGGGAAGAATAGAAATGACATTTTTAGTTTGTTTTTTTAACTATAATGTCATCAATGCAACAGGGCAACAGAGATGCCTGCCCTGCACCACACTCCCCTCCACTCTCCCCATTTCCCCTGTCTAGTTGAGTTCCAGCTGCATCTGATGTTGCAGGACTAGAAAAGAGGAAATCTAAGTAATATTGCCTATCCCTCCCTACCCTATCTCTTATTATTTCTCCTGTACCATTAAAAGTATTGTAGAACATCCAATTTCAATTGAACCTTTGAAAATTTGTTCTGTTATAGCTATTGGGTTGTAGCAATTTATTTCTGTTTGTCCCATTTCTGTACTTGCAAATTTCTAGATATTTTAATATTCGGTTAATTTTTTTTCCAATCAACTTGGTATCTTTTGGGTTATAGGCAGCTTATTGTAATTGTTCCCTTTCCAGCATAAATGCATTGTTTTCTCAGAAATGACTGATCTGTTGAACTTGAAAATGATCCTATTGCATTTATCCCTGAAATGATTGCTGCTATACTGTTTTTGAAGGTGGGTTGGTTAAGGAAGGATATACTGTATGAATATAGAGCTCGAAATTTGGAGCTAGCCTAGGGGAAAATTATCTTTTAAACTATTTGGATCAATGACAGTGTTGTACATTATTGCAGTGATATTGTGTTGATTTTTTTTGTCATCAATCAAAAACTAAGACTATTTCTGACCTTTTTTATATATGCTACTACATCTTTGCTTATATTTTTCATATCAAAATATTGGCATAGTTTGGCTGTTTAGGAAATGTCAGATGGACATTGAGTATATTGGACTTTAAGTTATTTGCAAAGGTTTGCAGCATGGATTTCCTGTGGATAATAAAAAAGAAGCATGGATCTCACTGACACTGATAGCAGTGACACCAAGGTTGCAACCGTATACACTTGTCAATTCCTCCATGCTTATAACAATTTTAATACAGGTTTTAGCCTGAAAGTTTCAGCATAATAAGACAATTTGAGTTATGGACCTCTGCTCTCATGACAAACCTCCTATTATTCCAAACTGCTGGCTGCACGCATGACCCTTGCTTCGCTTCCAAACCACCCCAGTTCTCCCAACCCATACATTGTCTCTGAATGCACTCTCACCATCTCACTGGGTGTTATAGTGGAGGGATCCAGAGGAATATGTGATTTTTACTAACAGTTCAGAAATACATGGCCAACCTGGCGAGCATGTGTTTATGTGAATAGTAAGTCAGAAGGGTAACAAGGCCTTAGTGCATTGCACAAGGTGCAGTACCACCAATGTGTCTAAGAGTTAATTGAGAATTGAGATATTTCTGCTCCAAAGAAGCAAGATGCATGAAGTATAGAACTCTGATCTGCAAGTGAAATGAATCTTGTGCACCTTGTGAGAATACTTTGTGCAAAATTCTGTCTAAAGTTCTATAGTTTCTGCCCTTTCTTTTTTCTCAATTACTCACGAGATAGATTGTTCACTGATTCTAGCTCTGGAGCCCTGTAAATTGTTTAGAAAGTGCCCATTAAGTTTCCCTTCCTATGAGGAACCATCTGGTAGGCTGGTGCATCTTGCCACAATAGAAAGCTGTATTGTACGTATGTCATTGTCATCATCTTACCTTTCCAGAAAGATAACATAGTTTACTTTTTGTTGTCAGAACAGTTTTCAACTGTTTTTAAGATAAATACTTCATAGGGTTGGCTTAACATCTCTTTTATTCTGCAGAGATCAGCAGAGTGCGGAAAGATATGTACAACGACACGTTAAATGGCAGCACAGAGAAACGAAGTGCCGAACTACCAGATGGTGTGGGGCCTATTGTACAATTACAAGAGAAACTTTATGTGCCTGTTAAAGAATATCCGGATGTAAGTATAAAGTTCATATATGAACAATCATGTCATAATTCTAGATATTATTGAAGCTATTTATAATGGTTTGGAGGACCTGCATATTTATTGAACTTCAACATGGTCTTCTCAGGGCAGTGTTCAATTGTGATGCCCATTAAGAAATCCATACCATACTTAGCTACTTAACTTTATCCTTAGAATCAATCCCACCACTATCAACTTCTTTCCCCCCACCACCCTGCCTGCAACTGCAAGTTATTGCCTTGTCTCAATGTGAACCACTCTGGAAGACCAGAAGAAGCTGTCTTGGTGTCACATATCCCCATCTGCAATCACTTACTTTTTTTTTCTCCTTTTCACCCCTTCCTTCCATCCTCTCTCTAGCCTACATCTTTTTGTGTATCTTTTTTTTCCAGTTTTTCTCTCTCTATCTGCTGCTGTCTATCTAACTGTTGATTTAACTAGTGCTGTAGTGCTGTCTCCCATTCTGTACTTGACTGATATGACCTAGAGGAGTCTGTTGCAATAAGGCTCCAATACTCGTAGCAAATAAAGCAGGCAAATACTGAATTTGCAGCTGTTTCCTTGCTCATTTCACCCTCGTGTCTCATATGGGAAAAAGATAGCAGAGTTTCACTGCATCTTAATTATAGAGTAGAGCAGTGAAACCTGTCATCCTGGTAATCTAATGTTTCTGCATTTGGCTCTCCACGTGCTGATTTCTGCATTTCCTTTGTGCCACTGGGGCCATGGTTACCATATTCCCTTGCTGGAGTACCTTTTCCTGGACACCCTTCCCATGCTCAGAGACCGATTCCCATTCACCATTCCACCAGCTAGGGTCCTGGTTGTATTCACTGGGTCCTTGTTACCCCACCATCTTTGAAACTAACAGCATCTAGTCACTGCACTCTTGGAGGTCTTGTACTGGGGCTCTGTTGTTGTGCTCCTTTGAATTTCCAGCTGCATCTCCTTCCTGTGGTCCCTTAAAACTTGGGCTTCATTTCCTGTGCTTCTTTTAAGCTTGTTTCACGAGAAATTCATTACTGCATAATGCTTAAAATTGAAGTTAATAATATGTTGGAATATTATTGGAATAACATTGGATATTCTGAAATATCTGTGAGTTGGGTACTGCCAAAAGGCCAAGGGTTGCGGATTAACAGAATTTTAATGTAGTTCATAATGTGCTACATTGTTGGTAATGGTACAGCAAAGAAAATTGAAGTGAGCAAATGGCTGAAATTTAACTCAGTAGGCAGGGCTGGAGCAACAGGAAATTGCAAACGCAAAAGAGGTTAGTATCTCAGGAACTAAACCGGGGCGGGGTGGGAGGGGGAAGTGAGATTATAGGGTATATTAGCAGGAATATATATATGTGAAATGACTGTATGAGGCACCAAATATTATGTCAGCCATGGGAAGCATGGCTGAGTTTCTTTATGTACTATTAGTGATGACGTTATTTGTAACTGCTGTATCATTAATGCTAGAGTGAAATAATTATTTTTCTTTTTTAAATAATTGTCCAAAATTGTAATAGTCTTTGTGCTTTCAACTGTTATTATAGCTAATATGTTAATTAAGCAGCAGTATTATGTGATAGTGTACCTGTTGTTGAGTTGAGTTCCTCTCCTGCCTTGTAGTGCATCAGGTGGCAACCTTGCTGTTTCTTTAGCATTTGTCTTTTTTTAAATGTGGCCCAGTTGCTAGCTTGACACTCAAGCCAGCATGGATGAAAAGTATACAAGGAGTCAGCTGGATTTGCGCCTGGAACCACTCGCCTTGAAGTCCAGCTATAGTGTGCCTATAGTAATACTCTTAAAACTACATTGTAGATTGCCACAGTTTTAAATAGTACTGTATTTATATTTTGTATCCTTACTTTTGGAATACAACCTTGACCATTAAGTATAAATGTTTCATCTACTTTAGCAATTAAATCAAGCTAAACTTAATTAAATTTTCACACAATCAACAATTTTCTTCTTCCACAACCTTTCCCTGGCAACCTATTTTGTATACTGCTTTTTGAAGGCACCGTTTGTGTTGCTTTAACTTCCTGTTTTTCAGTTCACAATTAGATAAGTCCAAAATAAATCTTATAATAGATAAGTAAGCAACATTGTAATGTAGCTCCTTAATATTAATGATGCTGTCAGTATGCCACAGGTGCCCTTTGCTGCAAAACTTTGAAGGTTCCAGTAGCAATAGCTTCTTAAAGTTCAAAGTATATTTATTAATGAAGTAAATGTATATCACCATATGCAACCTTGAGATTCATTTTCTTGCAGGCATACACAGTAAATCCAAGAAATGCAATAGAATCAATGAAAGATCGCAACCAACAGTATGGGCAAACAGCCCAGGTGCAAAAGACAACAAATTGTGCAAGTACAAAAGTAAAAATGAAATAATAATGATAAATAAGCAATAAATATTGAGAACATGAGATGAAGATTCCTTGAAAGCGAGTTAGTAAGTTGTGGGTACAGTTCAGTGATGGGGTGAGTGAAGATATCCCCTCTGGTTCAAGAGCCTGATCATTGAGGGGTAATAACTGTTCGTGAAGCTGGTGGTATGGATCCTGAGGCTCTTGTACTTTCCCGGTGGTGGCAACGAAAAGAGAGCATGATCTGGGTGGTGGTGATCCTTGATGATGGATGCTGCTTTCCTGTGACAGTGCTCTGTGTCGATGTGCTCAGTGGTGGGGAGGGCTTTACCTGTGATAGACTGGGCCATATATACTACTTTTTGAGGTTTTTCTATTCAAGGGCATTGGTGTTTCTATACCTGGCTATATGATGAAATCAGTCAATATACTCTTCACCACACTTCTAAGGAAGTTTATCAAAGTTTTATATGTCATGCCAAATCTTTACAACTTTTTAAGGAATTAGAGGCCTTACTGTGCTTTTTTCATAATTGCACTTGCGTGCTGGGCCTAGGACAGTTCCCCTAATATTATAACATTGAGGAATTTAAAGTTGCTAACTCTGCATGTCTAATCCCCCAATTAGGATTGGCTCATGGACCTTCGGTTTCCTCTTCTTGAAGTCATTATTGAGCTGCTTGGTCTTGCTGATATTGATTGAGAGGTTGTTGTTGCAGCAGCACTGGGCCAGTTTGTCAATCTCCCTCCCATATACTGATTCGTCATCACCTTTGATTCGGCTGTGACAGTAGTGTTGTCAGCTAACTTGAATATAGCATTGGAGCTGTGCTTTGCCTCACAGTCATTAGTATAAAATGAGTAGAGCAGGAGGCTAAGCACGTAGCCTTGTGGTGCACCTGTGCTGATGGAGATTGAGGAGGAAATGTTACACAGAAACATAGAAAATCTACAGCACAATACAGGCCTTTCAGCCCACAATGCTGTGCTGAACATGTACTTACATGTTGCCTATCTGAACTGACTGTAGTCTGTAAGTGAGGAAATTGAGGATCCAATGCACAAGGAAATATTGAGGCCTAGGTCTTGAAGCTTATTGATTTGTTTTGAGTTTGATAGTATTGAATGCCAAGCTATAGCTGATAAAGAGCATCCTGACTTGTGCATCTTTGCTGTCCAGATGTTCCAAGGGGTTGAGTAAAGAGTCGATGAAATGGCATCTGCTGTGGACCTTTTGTGCCGGTAGGCAAATTGGAGTGTTTTCTAAGTCATGTCTCATGTAGGAGTTGTTGTGTTTCATTACCAGCCTCTCAAAGCACTTCATCACAGTGGATGTAAGTGCTACTGGGTGATAGTTTTTGAAGCAGGTTACCATATTCTTCTTAGACATTGGTATAATTGAAGCTTTAGTACGTCTCTAGATAGTGACCTAATAATCTGTTAAATAGATTACTTCATTTGGTCCTTTGATGCTGCTTTTTGACAGTTTAATGTAAATAAATCAGGTGTTCATAACAAAGGAATTATAGCATAAACTTGTTGCGTACTTGTGTTGCTATCTCTGGTCTGGAACTTTCTATATGTACATCTTAGTTTATCCACCTGACTGGACTGTGGTGAGCAAATTCCAGTAGTTGCACTCACCTTTGCAAATAAACACTTAAAATCTTGCACCCCTATTACAGTGTCAGCATCCTTGCAATTATCACATCTCTTCCTTCCCTTGTGTTCTCGGCAGCTCCTGTGCACTCAATACCTTTGCACTCAATACCTTTGCACCCCCCTCCCCCACTACCCCCCACATCTCGTGCTCTTGCGTAACTTTCCCCTTCCCCCTCCCCATGTTCTCAGCATTCCTGAGGTTTCCTTACATTCTTTGTCTCCATCGTGCTTTGCGAGCCACTTGTCTTTCCCACACTGTGAACTTCCCTTTGCCTCCCTTATCTTCATGGTCTCCATTTGTCCCTTTTGTGCTTTCACCCTTCATTACCTGTTTTCTCCCTGGATGTTTGCCTTTGCTCTTGCCTTAAACTCTTAGACTCTCATCCACTTTAATCACTTGACCTCCATTGACTCCATCTTGTTTTTGCCCCACCCTCCACTAAATCTTTGCTTTTACCTTCCAAGCTGTCCACTGGCCCTCCCTTGCATATCACCCTCTCCTTCTTAGTCCTACACTTCACTGCCTTCTGAACCCCCCCATCCTTCATTCTATTTCTTCACTTTCTTATTTACTGTCCCTTTTTTAATTAGCAAAAGTTACAGAGTTAGTTTTATATGGGTGAAGAATATATTTCACCCATTCAGATAATTAGCTTGTTGATAAAACATGTTTAGTTCTGTCTGTTACCTTTAATTGGTGATTTGATGGAAAATGCTGTTTAGTGATATTCAGAGAGCTGCTGCAGTTGGAGAAAATTTAAAAGATAAATCTAACGGAACCTAGCAGAAAAAACCCACGACTGGATATTCCAAGCATGAAATAAGTTCCTTTTTATGTGTTTTTACCCAACTGCAATGTAATGCTGCTGTGCTTTTACTTCAGGATTTCCTGAAGGCAACGTAAAATGAGATATATATCTGAGAGATGTGTCTATGCATGTATCTTAGGGCATTGTGTTTTTCTGTTTTTCCTTTGTTATGTTAAAAGTAGGACAGTAAAAATGCTTTCTCAATGCTACCTTTTTATGATGAAGTATTTTAAATACAGCTTGGGAGTTCCAACTAATACTAATCTTTTCTGAAAAGAGAATATTTTTAACATTTAAATCTTCATGTAGTGTGGAGCTGTGGAGCAGCACATGAGGTATGGAGTGTTTAGGTGATAGGAATGATGCTAAACTAGTAAGTGTTTATAGCATGATTCTGAAAGTCCTATCCCATATGAACTGAAGGCCATCTTATTATTATATTCTGATTCTACCTTTTTTCGTGTTACCTAGTTGAGACTCAACTGAAATACGGTGAAGCCTATTAAAAGTACCTAGGGGAGTGGTATGAGTTTTGTTTATTGAGATGCCTTTATCTTCAAAGTGGATAGATTCACATAACATTATTACTGGATAAAGTACAAACCTTTCTGCAAAAGCTGTTCATTTTGCAAAGCCTATTAATACCGGCCTAAACTGACCTCTAAGGAATTACGGGGTAGAAAGGAAGAGGAAACGCCATTGATCCTAACTTGTTGAATGTTTCAAGTAGAACAGACTTGCAAATGGCTTTAAACTATGTTTTAACTTGCAGGAAAGCTTTAAAGCATTGAAGTTTACATAGTATGCAAGTATCAGTCATTTTGAGCATTTGCTATTTATGTCTTTGGGAGATCTTCAAAAGGTTTTAGCATGCTTTAAGATTTTTAATTTTATTAGTAAAAATGTAAACAAGCAAAGTAAAAAAATGGAAAAATATTTGAACAATAAAGAAAATAGAGCAAATGAAGGTATAAGCTAGTTCTTTAAAGGGAGATGGAAATCTTTTAACAGTGTGAAGATAATCAGCCTTTTCCTATCTAACTCGCACCAAATTCTGAATTCCCCTGTGAAAAAGACTTGAAGTTACATCCCATTCTCCTGACTGACTTCATAGAAAACTTGGAGTTGAAGTCATGAAGACAGAAATTCAGTTTTTTCACCCTCGGGCGATAATTGTGAGAATCTGAACCTTAAGCAGCCCTGGAGAGCTGATTGGCAGAAGTAATCAGCTTACAAATGTGGACTGTCCTTCGAAGCTAAGATCACAACAGAAGATGTTGTGCAAGATACATAATTCAGCAATTCAAATAGTGCAAAATTGGATTAGGAACCACTTGCAGGATTAAGCCCAGGATGATGCTGGTGATTTTGTAATTAATTTACTTGCTTTGCTACTTACACTTCACCATCGCTTTTATCATTTTCCATCCTCTTGCTTGTACTGCACTGATCAAGTGAGGAGTAAGTTGATTTAGCTGATGTTTATCCTGCTACAAGCTTTTGTATGTAGTTCAGGTTACAATATATGTTCTAGGAGGAGGAAACACCTAGGGGAGGGATGATGGAGTCTGTGTGCTTCTCTAAATTAACATTTGTGGCAAATTTATGTAAATTGTTACTTGTAATAGTAGCTCTTGACAGCATGTGTTTTTATGAATTTTAAATTCCTACGGGAAGTTAATTACCTTGCAATTAAATTAATGACACAGAAAATGCCTTCTGAAGGTGAAATGTAAAATTCTCTAAACACAGATGTTTTTATGGAAAATTGAAGATTTTTTGAAAAGTGCCCTGGGAAGGGGAATGTTGGTGAAATGAGTGAACCTGAGATTTGTGGAAGGTGCATTTACATTGGATTGCTGAAAGGGATGGGGTAGCTGATGGAATACATTGAAGGTGGCCAAAATTAGTTTATTCTTTTCTTTTGACCAATCATTCTCCTCACAGTGATATGAGCATGCAGCTGATGTGATCTAGAGCAAGAACAAACTACTGGAGGAACTCAGCGGGTCAGGCAGCATCTCTAGAGGAAATGAATGACAGGTCTTGACCTGAAGTGTTGATAATCCCTTTGCCTTCAAAGATGCTGCCCAACCCACCAAGTTTCTCCAGCAGTTTGTTTTTAACTCCCCTCATGACATTTTCCTTTCAAGAGACGGAACATGTGCCCTCATCTCTCTGCTTCTTATCAGAGACCTAAATATTTCTTCCAGCTGATACCAATTATTTTCATTTCAAATCTAATATACTACATTTTGTATGAGGTAACCTGTTTATTTCATCAGCTGACTGTAGATTGGGTGACTGGCTCAAAGTGTGATCTTGAGCTTTCAGATGTCTTTCATTTTAATTCGCCTTCTCATTCTCACTCTGACCTCACTTTCAGAACCTAACACTAAATTTACAGACCCAAACAAGATGACTGGCTATCATTAACCAAATTTCATCTCACCACAGATGCTACCCAATAATCATGTTGTTTTATTTACGATTTCCAGCAACTTCAGTTTTTACATTGCAGTTCCAGCATTTTTCTCTTTCTGCTGCTCTCATTTGGTTTTCCTTGCACCTCCTCCAAGCACGTCAGTGGTGATTAACAAGCATCTATCACCTTCTCTTAGACAATACAGACAGCATTTATGTCATCAATTATAATCTTGGTTTCTACTTATCACAATACATTTATTTTAAAGTTTGTTATTTCATCAGGATGTATATCTATTCTGTAGAGTTCAGAAAGATTGAATACATCTGGGCTGTGAAATTTTAATCATACAGGATTGAATTGGCTTTGTATAGATGATTTTAAAATCTATCATTAGAAAAACATCTGCATGTTCAGCATTATGAACTCTTGCAATTTTAAAGTCCAATATTAGATCTCCCCTTAGCATTTTTGAGAAGGACGTATTTTCAAAAATGCATTTGATAAGTTCTTATGGTGCAAAAATTATGACTCATGGAATGATTGACAATGTATTGGCATGAATTGGATAGTTGACAGAAAGCTGAGAGTAAGATTGGTAGGGTGTATCAAGCAGTTACTGAGGCTGTTTACTGGCTTTATCTATGATTTAGCTTTGGGCACGGAGTATGTTTTACACAAGGTTGCTGATGATATAAACCTAAGCGCAAAGTTTGCAAGTTGAAAAAAGATATTGGAGATATATTCAGAGTAAGAGACAAAGCTGCTGTGTGTCTTCTAGAACATAACGTAGAGAAATTGAAGTTATCAGTGATGGTAAGAAAAGCAGGAACTGTTAGTATTTCTGGAGTCCTAGGCATATTAATGCACAATCACACTAATACATTGCCATAAATTCTATAAATTTTCAACGTTATACTACTTCCATGATATTTATCAATGCCTTTCGAAAATTTAATTTTTTAAAAAAAAGCTCAGAACCTAATAAAGATTTTTATAAATAAGAGAAGTTTGGTAAAATGAACATAGAGAAAATTCTTTCACTTGTGGATTTTACAGCCTCATTACAAAGTTAATTCAATCCTTCAGACAAAAAATCATATTGTTAACGTTGTTAACATTAAGTGAGCTAGGGCAGTAGCAATAGTTGTTTTAACAACTCCAAGGGAAAGAGCGGTACCACTGTGCAGACGCGTGACGTCATCCAGGTGAGCGCTGAGCGGTTAAAAAGAGGACCTCCCTATCCGTCGGGCAGTGAAGTGAGTGGTAGCAGAGTGAAAGGGCTTTGGCTGAAGTGAGCAGAGGGTGAGGAGGAGCTTGCTCCCAGTGAGGCCCATACCACTCCTGAGGCAATAGGCAACGTTCCACGTCCACATTTCAAAAGTTGAGGCAACATATTGGGTAGGTCATGACAGCTGAGATCGGCCCCGTGGTTTGTTCGACCTGCAGCATGTGGGAAATCAGGGATACTTCCAGTGTCCCTGACGACTATGTCTGCAGGAAATGTGTCCAGCTGCAGCTTCTGGCAGACCGCATTGAGCGGCTGGAGCTGCGATTGGGTTCATACTGGAGCATCTGCGATGCTGAGAAAGTCGTGAATAGCTTGCTCAGTGAGTTGGCCACACCACAGGTAAAGGCTACACAGGCAAAGGCTACACAGGCAGAAAGGGAATGAGTGGCCACTAAACAGCATAGCAGTAGGCAGGTAGTGCAGGAGTCCCCAGAGGTCATCTCCCTCCTAAACAGATATATTGTTTTGGATACTGTTGGGGAGATGTCTCATCAGGGGAAGGCAGCAGCAGCCGAGTTCATGGTACCATGGATGGCTCTATGGCACAGGAGGGAAGGAAAAGGAGTGGGAGAGCTATAGTGATAGGGGATTTGATTGTAAGGGGAATAGATAGGCATTTCTGCGGCCGCAAACGAGACCCCAGGAGGGTATGTTACCTCCCTGGTGCAAATGGTTAAGGATGTCTCTGAGCGGCTGCAGGATATTCTGGAGTGGGAGGGTGAACAGCCAGTGGTCGTGGTGCATATAGGTACCAACGATATAGGTAAAAAACAGGATGAGATCCTACAAGGTGAATTTAGGGAGTTAGGAGATAAACTAAAAAGTAGGACCACAAAGGTAATAATCTCTGGATTACTACCAGTGCCACATGCTTGTCAGAGTAGAAATAGGGGGATATTTCAGATGAATACCTGCTTGAAAAATGGTGCAAGGGGGAGGGATTCAAATTTCTGGGGCATTGGAACCAGTTCTGGAGGAGGTGGGACCAGTACAAACAGGACGGTCTGCACCTGGGCTGGACTGGAACCAATGTCCTAGGGGGAGCATTTGCTACTGTTGATCAGGAGGATTTAAACTAGTATAGCAGGGGGATGGGAACAAGTGCAGAGAGACAGAGGGGTGTAAATTGAGGGTAGAAGCAAAAAGTAGTAAGGTGAAAAGTAAAAGTGGCAGGCAGGCAAATCCAGGGCAAAAATCAAAAAGGGCCACTTTTCAACTTAATTGTATAAGTGCTAAGAGTATTGTAAAAACAAGCCTGAAGGCTTTGTGTGTCAATGCAAGGAGCATTCGTAACAAGGTGGATGAATTGAATATGCAGATAGTTATTAATGAATATGATATAGTTGGGATCACAGAGACATGGCTCCAGGGTGACCAAGGATGGGAGCTCAACATCCAGGGATATTCAATAATTAGGAGGGATAGACAGGAAAGAAAAGGAGGTGGGGTAGCATTGCTGGTTAGAGAGGAGATTAACGCAATAGAAAGGAAGGACATTGGCCTGGAGGATGTGGAATCGATATGGGTAGAGCTGCATAACACTAAGGGGCAGAAAATGCTGGTGGGAGTTGTGTACAGGCCACCTAACAGAAGTAGTGAGGTTAGGGATGGCATTAAACAGGAAATTAGAAATGCGTGCAATAAAGGAACAGCAGTTATAATGGGTGACTTCAATCTACATATAGATCGGGTGAACCAAATTGGTAAGGGTGCTGAGGAAGAGGATTTCTTGGAATGTATGCGGGATGGCTTTCTGAACCAACATGTCGAGGAACCAACTAGAGAGCAGGCCATTCTAGACTGGGTATTGAGCGATGAGGAAGGGTTAGTTAGCAATCTTGTCATGAGAGGCCCCTTGGGTAAGAGTGACCATAATATGCCGGAATTCTTCATTAAGATGGAGAGTGACATAGTTAATTCAGAAACAAAGGTTCTGAACTTAAAGAAGGGTAACTTTGAAGGTATGAGGCGCGAATTAGCTAAGATAGACTGGCAAATGATACTTAAAGGGTTGACGGTGGATATGCAATGGCAAGCATTTAAAGATCGCATGGATGAACTACAACAATTGTTCATCCCAGTTTGGCAAAAGAATAAATCAAGGAAGGTGGTGCACCCGTGGCTGACAAGGGAAATTAGGGATAGTATCAATTCCAAAGAAGAAGCATACAAATTAGCCAGAAAAAGTGGCTCACCTGAGGATTGGGAGAAATTCAGAGTCCAGCAGAGGAGGACAAAGGGCTTAGTTAGGAAAGGGAAAAAAGATTATGAGAGAAAACTGGCAGGGAACATAAAAACTGACTGTAAAAGCTTTTATAGATATGTGAAAAGAAAAAGATTTGTTAAGACAAATGTAGGACCCTTACAGTCAGAAACAGGTGAATTGATCATGGGGAACAAGGACATGGCAGATCAATTGAATAACTACATTGGTTCTGTCTTCACTAAGGAGGACATAAATAATCTTCCGGAAATAGTAGGGGACCGAGGGTCTAGTGAGATGGAGGAACTGAGGAAAATACATGCTAGCAGGGAAGTGGTGTTAGGTAAATTGAAGGGATTAAAGGCAGATAAATCCCCAGGGCCAGATGGTCTGCATCCTAGAGTGCTTAAGGAAGTAGCCCAAGAAATAGTGGATGCATTAGTGATAATTTTTCAAAACTCTTTAGATTCTGGATTAGTTCCTGAGGATTAGAGGGTGGCTAATGTAACCCTGCTTTTTAAAAAAAGGAGGGAGAGAGAAACTGGGGAATTATACACTGGTTAGCCTGACATAGGTGGCGGGGAAAATGCTAGAGTCAGTTATCAATGATGTGATAACAGCACATTTGGAAAGCGGTGAAATCATCAGACAAAGTCAGCATGGATTTGTGAAAGGAAAATTATGTCTGGCGAATCTCTTAGAATTTTTTGAGGATGTAACTAGTAGAGTGGTTAGGGGAGAACCAGTGGATGTTATATATTTGGATTTCCAAAAGGCTTTTGACAAGGTCCCACACAGGAGATTAGTGTGCAAACTTAAAACACATGGTATTGAGGGTATGATATTGATGTGGATAGAGAATTGGTTGGCAGACAGGAAGCAAAGAGTGGGAATAAACGGGACCTTTTCAGAATGGCAGGCAGTGACTAGTGGGGTACCGCAAGGCTCAGCGCTGGGACCCCAGTTGTTTACAATTTATATTAATGATTTAGACGAGGGAATTAAATGCAGCATCTCCAAGCTTGCGGATGACACGAAGCTGGGCGGCAGTGTTAGCTGTGAGGAGGATGCTAAGAGGATGCAGGGTGACTTGGATAGGTTTGGTGAGTTGGCAAATTCATGGCAGATGCAAATTAATGTGGATAAATATGAGGTTATCCACTTTAGTGGCAAGAACAGGAAAACAGATTATTATCTGAATGGTGGCTGATTAGGAAAAGGGGAGGTGCAACGAGACCTGGGTGTCATTGTACACCGGTCCTTGAAAGTGGGCATGCAGGTATGGCAGGCGGTGAAAAAGGCGAATGGTATGTTGGCATTCATAGCAAGAGGATTTGAGTACAGGAGTAGGGATGTTCTACTGCAGTTGTACGAGGCCTTGGTGAGACCACACCTGGAGTATTGTGTGCAGTTTTGGTCCCCTAATCTGAGGAAAGACATTCTTGCCATAGAGGGAGTACAAAGAAGGTTCACCAGATTGATTCCTGGGATGGCAGGACTTTCATATGAAGAATGACTGGATCGACTAGGCTTATACTCGCTGGAATTTAGAAGATTGAGGGGGGATCTTATTGAAACATAAAAAATCCTAAAGAGATTGAACAGGCTAGATGCAGGAAGATAGTTCCCGATGTTGAGGAAATCCAGAATGAGGGGTCACAGTTTGAGGATAGAGGGGAAGCCTTTTAGGACTGAGATGAGGAAAAACTTCTTCACACACTGGTGAATCTGTGGAATTTTCTGCCACAGGAAACAGTTGAGGCCAGTTTATTGGCTATATTTAAGAGGGAGTTAGATATGGCCCTTGTGACTGAAGGGATCGGGGGTATGGAGAGAAAGCAGGTACAGGGTTCTGAGTTGGATGATCAGCCATGATCATACTGAATGGCAGTGCAGGCTCGAAGGGCTGAATGGCCTACTCCTGCACCTATTTTCTATGTTTCTATGTTAATGTATCATGCAATAGCTCTACCATCTTAAACCTCAATAAAATTTGCCTTTGCATTGAATGTAGGAAGTTAGCATGGGCACAGTGTAAACAACAAGGGTACGAAACAATGTCACTGCCTTTAATTTAGGAGGATTGGAGTAGCCATTTCAGTGCAGTTATATAAACTGAGATCAAATCTGATGTACTATGCAGTTTTAATCTCTTAATTTGAGGATTTACGAGGGATCAGGGCGATGAAGTATCACTAAACTAATTTCTAGGTGGAGGAATTGTCCTATGAGAGGAATTGATTTAAAATTACTCTTTAAGTCTGGAAGAGCATAGGTGTCTTTTTAAATATACATAGCACTTAAGAGGGGAGATGCTAATAAAATGTTTTCCTTAGCTAGGGACACTAGAACCAGGAATCCCAATCCACATTGGACTATGAAGGACTTAATTACACAAGTGGTTGTGAATTTTGGAATTTTCTTAATTATCATAGGTGTGCTGAAGATTTATTGCTAGACTGTTGAATATCACTTGGAAAAAGTATCATAGATGTGTGGGGAAAGTGGAGCTGAGGTCAAATACCGCATGATTTTATCGAATGATGGAGCAAGTTCAAAAATCAGAATTTTCTTCCCTTATTTTTGTGTTCATGTGTTTTTATGGAAAATAATCTTGAAAATGTTATGTATGAGGTTTGTATAGGCAGAGCAGAATAAATTGGGTGACAGTTTTCTCAATCTTAATTTCAGGTTACTTGAAGATAATTTGTAGCTTCTGCAGCAGTTTTCCTCCTCTTCAAAATAACTTCTGTAGTTAAAATGTTAGAATTTTGGGATGACACATTTTAGTTTGAGACTAATGTCTTGATGTTAAATAAAATCATCATTTATTAATGAGATACAACGTAGGTCTTCAAGCCACGTTGCCCAGGAGTCCCCTGATTTAGTTCTAGCCTAATCACTGGACAATTTACAATGATTAATTAACCTACCAACTGGTACATCTTTGGACTGTGGGAGGAAACCCACGGAGTCACAGGGAGACTTATAACCTCCTTACAGGCAGCAGTGGAAATTGAGCCTGGGTGACTGGATTTGTAAAGCATTGTGCTAATCACTATGCTACTGTGCTGCCCGAATTATGTAAATATCGGGAGTGAATTGGGAAATTAGGTTTAAAGTCTTGCCAGCATGTGAACATTTTATAAAGGCTGTACCTTAAGGCAGCATTGAAGCCAACCAGTTGGATATGTCCTCTGTTAAGTTTAACAACCGCACTACTGAGACCAATTTCCTGCATGTCTTTTGTATTTTTGTACAAGTCATTCATTATTTCATTGGAGAAAATATCATGCCTTCACTGTGGAAAAATAAAATAGTAATGGTTTTTACAGTAATGTAAAAGCATGTGACAACAATAAATGTCTCCCAAAAATGAAAAACCAGAAAGCTGAGAAATTATTTGATAGATATTATTGAAGTTGTAACCAGCAAAAAAAGGAATTGGTGAACCAACTGATGTGGTGTAATATAATTAGGAAATGTTTCTTCAAAGAAAAATCTTTGTGTCATGTCTGATAGACTTCTTAAGGACGTGATTAGAAGTTTGGATAAGGAGGGACGAATGGATGTACAGTGGTGCTAGAAAGTTTGTGAACCTGATAGACTGTTCTCCTTTAAGGCCAGGACTTTGACTCGGCCATTCCAAAACACAAATTTTCTTCTTTCTAAACTATTCTGTTGTTGGTTTACTCTCATCTTTCGTATTATTGTCTTGTTGCATTATCCAACCTATTAAACTTCATGTGACAGATTGCTACCATGACATTCTCCTGTAAAATGTCTTGACACAAATTTGAATTCATTGTTCCCTCAATGATTGCAAGCTGTCCAGGCCCTGAGGCAGCAAAACAGCCCAAAACCATGATGCCCCTTCCACCATGCTTCACAGTTGGGATGACGTACTGATGTTGGTGTGTAGTACCCTTGTTCCTCCAAACATAGCAATCTGCATTTCTGCCAAAAAGTTCATCTTTTGTCTCAGCTGTCCACAGAGCACTGTTCAATAAGTGTTGTAGACATGTGCAGCAATTTTTTTTTTTTTTTTTTTGAAAGTAGTGGTTTCCTCTGTGGTATCCTTCCATGAACACCATTTTGTTCGGTGTTTTTCTTATACAGGTGTCCCCCGCTTTTCGAACGTTCCTTTTACGAAACCTCACTGTTATGAAAGACCTACATTAGTACCTTGTTTTTGCTTTCAGAAGGTGTTTTCACTGTTACGAAGAAAGGCAGCGCGTGCCCCGAGCAGCCGCTCTGCCCCAGATTCAGAACGGCATAGCTTTAACACGTTGCATTGAGCAGCCGTTAGCAAGATGAGTTCTAAGGTGTCGGAAAAGCCTGAAAGAATAAGGGTGTTACACTTATCGTAAAACTAGACATAATTAAGCGTTTTGATCGTGGTGAAGGAAGCAAAGACAAAGTGAGTTTGGCTTGGTGGAAGTTGACGAAGATGATGTTGAAGAGGTTTTGGCATCCCATGACCAAGATCTGATAGATGAAGAGCTGATGCAATTGGAAGTGGAAAGGATAACAATCGAAACCGAATGCAGAAAGTGAAGCAACTGCGTGAGATTTTCGCGGCAATGATAAAGTACGACTTTAATTTTGAAAGGGTACGTAGGTTTAGGGGATATTTGCAGGATAGTTTGAATGCTTACAAACAACTGTACGATGGAAGAATGTGCAAGGCTCAGCAGTCAAGCAAGCCTTCCACTTCAGCCACAGCAGATGACGCACCTCGACCTTCGACATCGAGGTGGGCAGTCATAGGAGAAGATAAGCTGCCTGCCCTGATTGACAATCAGATGACACCCCCGTGTCCCACCACCCCAACACCGGGGCCCCGGACAGATACTGTACCGATTTGCGAAGAATGCAGCGGTAGCCGGGAGGCACCCAGCACATCTTTAAGAAATAAGCCGAAATAAACATGCTAATTAATTAGATGCTGCCTAGCACGTAATTGTCGGCCCAGATCAGAGGCGATGCAGTCGACAATCGCCTCTGATCTGCGCCGACATTTACGTGCCAGGCAGTACCTAATTAATTAGCATGTTTATTTCGGCTTATTTCTTAAAGATGTGCTGGGTGCCTCCTGGCTACCGCTGCGTTCTTCGCGGCAATGTATCAGTCAGCCGCCTGGAGGGTGGGGGCCACTGCACCACCCAACCTGCGACAACTCAGTCCAACACACCATCATCAGTATGCTCAATGTCTTCCCAATTCCCGTAAGTGATACTACACTGTACATACATTATTTCTACTTTACATAGGCTGTGTATTTTTACGTGTTATTTGGTAGATTTGGCAGCTTCATAGTTTAAAGGTTACTGGCAAGCGCGTTTATGCCAACAGCAGTTGCGTGAGATTTTCGCTACGGAGGTCTGTTCAGGCAATCGTTGTAGAGAACTATTTCTACTTAATATAGGCTGTGTATTTATCATATCATTCCTGCTTTTCCTACATGTTACTGTTATTTTAGGTTTTATGTGTTATTTGGCATGATTTGGTAGGTTATTTTTGGGTCTACGAACGCTCACAGAATTTTCCCATATAAATGGTAATTGCTTCTTCGCTTTACGACATTTCGGCTTACGAACCGTTTCATAGGAACGCTCTACCTTCGGATGGCGGGGGTAACCTGTAGTGGACACATGAACAGACACTTTATCAAGTTTGAGGGATTTCTGCAGGTCCTTTGCTGTTACTCGAGTTCTTTTTCACCTCCTTCAGCATTGCACATTGTGCTCTTGGTGTGATCTTTGCAGGATGTTCAGTCCTAGGGAGAGTAGCAACAGTACTGAGTTTCCTCCGTTTGTAGATAATTTCTCTTACTGTGGGCTAATGAACACTCAGGTCTTTAGAAATGCTTTTGTAGCCTTTTCCAGCTTCATGTATCTCTGCAATTCTTCTTCTAAGATCCTCTGAAAGTTGTTTTGACTGAGGTATGGTGCACATAAACAGATCTTTCTTGAGAAGAGCAGGCTCTGTCAGTTACCTGACTTTGTGCATCTTTTTTTATGGAGCAGGGCACCTCTACAACCCACACCTCCAATCTCATCTCATCTCATCTCATTGATTGGAACACCTGACTCCAAATAGCTTTGGTAGAAGGCATTACCCCAGAGATTCACATACTTTTTCTCAATAAATAAATGAAGAACTATAACATTTTTGTGTTACTTATTTAATTGGGTTTTCTGTATCTAGTTTTAGGACTTGCGTAAAGATCAGATCACATTTTCAGTCATATTTATGCAGAAATAGAGATAATTCTACAGGGTTCACATACTTTCTAGCACCACTGTGGTATGTTTGGATTTTCAGAAGGAATGTTTTTCTTGGTTGATAAAAACATGATCATTTATCCCATTCTTTAGACAGAAATCCTCCCATTTTTAGCCTAATTTCTTCTTGAATATCTCCAGCATCTGACTTCCTGCTTATCTCTGACTTTAACTCTTATGAATGCTGTCAGTTGTACTTGCAATAACTTGTTTAAGTTTTCAAAATTAAATGGAATGTTATGCCTTGAAGCCTATACTCTGCATTAAGAACATAAAAATGGCATTTAGTGTCACGTCACCAAAATGTCACAAATAATTATGATTGGATAACTCAAAAATGTGTACATCCAGTCTATATAGTAAATATTGTATTGTTTGGTGGGCCAGATTATTTCCTCTGTTATATAGATAAAATTAAGCAATCTCATGAATGTGTAGCTTCTAAATCGTGCACCAGTGGATAATAGCTTGCTATTGGCTGTTCTATAATTGAAAGCAAATGAAAAGACTGTGAAATACCACCAGGCTTAATTAATATCGTGATATTTTTTATTTCACATTTCTGTGGCCTTTTATAGCTGCATTTAAAAGAAGTGGCTTGAAATAATTTTCTGTAGAAGTGTTGTGACATTGTTTTAATTGAATGAAGCTGAAGAACTGGCATGATAAATCAACTGATGAGGCACGAGACAAGATGGCAGCACAGCACAGAGCACTGACATATAATGAAATGCAAAGTGTGTTAACTGGGAAATTGGTTGCACTAGACAAAGCAGCTGCTGTGATTAATTTGTTTTCCCCAGTTGTCATGTAATTGTATAGGAGAGAAAAGTGACCTTGTTTGTTCGTACAAGAAAACAGCATGAAGTCTTTGTGGTATGGCATAGGAGAGCTAATGTCAGTATTTTTGTTAGGGACAAAAGACCCACTTTACCAGTGTTTTATCTAATATTGGAGCAGATTTGTAATGTTTTCTAAACAGTCCAAGTGACTCGGCAGCAGTAAAATCATTAAAAGGAATTGATGTATGATACGATTAAGTGTTGTGAATGGTTAAAATCATACCTTTGTGAGATTTTGTTTCAGGACTTTTTAAAACTTTTGTCCCTACAATTGATATGAGAAAGCTATTTGCAGTTAAGTTTTCTATGTTTAAGTGCTGAAACTTGCAGGAAGTAAATTACCACAAATTAATCACATCCTGCACACTCAATGCATTAGTGACTTCCATCATTGCTTTTTCTTTCCATTACAAAATTACCTTAAGTAAACAGGCTTTACTTTGGTATTGCACAGAAAGTGAAAGGAGGGAATAGCTTGTCATAAATTGGCTTAAAGAAAGATCATGAAAATTTACATGGTGATAATGTTGGGTATGTTTTCCTTTTGGTAATTAAGAAAATACTTTTAAAACAGATTGCAGTTTTATGCTGTTAAGATATTATGGATTTTCCCTTTGTACATCATTCCTCATTGCTAGTTGCGTATGTTTCGAGACTTGTTTTACTAAATATCGTCTGCTGCTTCTATTTACATTTCCTTTTGTTATTTAAGATAACAAAAGATGCCTTTTGTTATTTTAGTCTGCTTTACTCTGTACTGTCACTCTTTTGTCTTATCTCTCCGATCTACAACCCTCATACAGTTCTTTTGTGTTTGCTTCTTCTGTTCCCTCTGCCACTGCACCTGTAAATTTGTTTCATTTCCAACTTTTCTCATTTAGAAGATCATTGACCTTAAATAAAAGCAGTAAATGCTTGCCAGACCAGTCAGTATCTATGGAGGGGATGATGTTTTGAGTTAATGGCCTTTCATCACAACTGGTGAAAGCTAATAAAGTGTTTTAAAATTCAAAGTGGGGAAGAGCAGAGGGAAAAAAGGAAAGTCTGTTTGGGAAGAGATTTGGATATGCTCATTAATACTTGTGAGGGTTGTGCTGACTGAAATTTTCAGAGGGTGATTGTGACAGTCAGTGACTAACAAAAGTTGTTTGTCAGGGGACCTCCGGTGAGGCACGAGACAAGATGGCAGCGCAGCACAGAGCACTGACATATAACCCTCCTTTTTCAAGTTCTTTAGGGCTCATAGACGGTCTTAATTGGAGAAGTTGAGAAAGATCTAACTAAAGACATGACCTCAAAAAAAAAATCCAAATTCAACCAGGAAACAAAATACCAGCAGATGACGCCAAGTCAGTGATTCATCCGAGGAAATAGTTATGCTAATAAAGCAAACAATGGCAATGGAGATGGAATCGCTGCAAGAAAAGGTAGCTCACATGCTAAAGGAGTCACTGGAAAAGGCTCTCGACCCCATACAGAAGCATATGGCAGAGAATGACAACATTCTCTGGTCGTTAAAGGAGCAAGCGGACATTCATGCTAAAAAATTTAGTACGGTCTTCAACAAAATAGACAACATTCAGGTTTGCTTACGCAAATTTGAGAAAGTTACTAACTCCTGTCTCGCGGAGGTAACTAAGATATGGAAGAAGCTAAACCACTTGGAGGACAGATCCAGGAGAAACAATGTGCGGCTGGTCAACTTACTGACAGGCGCTGAGGGCGATGATCCAAGAGGTTTCCTCCAGGAAATGCTACCTAATTGGATTCCAGTGCTCAAGAATTCCCACAACACTCCATTGGAGATTGATAGAGCACATAGGATCTTTTCCAACAACACCTCAAGACCACGGACCATGGTTTTTAGGCTTCAGCAGTACACCGACCGGCAGGCTATCCGAGGAAAGCCAAACCTACTCTTCCGGATGGCACCGAGCTGTAGTTTTTTGCCGACTACAGCCCTGGCACGATGCAGGAATGGCAGGGATACAAGGAGATCTGCACTAAGCTTCTACAGAAGGGGATCGACTCATTCCTGATATACCCAGCGATTTTGAGAGTGAATATCAAGGGCATGAAGATGTCGTTTAACTTGGCAGAGGAAGCGAAAGAAGCTCTGAAATCATCGGTGCTGGGAGATATGGAGGAAGACCCTAGGCAAAGTCCACACGCCCCTCGGGAGGAGATGGAACTGCATTAAGAGCTCAGACCAGCCTGTATGTGCAATCTAACAAGCACGGGCAAGTTAACATCCTAGATGTGAAGTTTTCTGGTTATTCTTTTATTGGAAAGTCATTTGTTGCACTTTTGTATTTAGTTAATTAAGGGGCCAATTTGTCTCTGAGTATTGCAGGTCAGAGTTTTAAGATAATGGCTCAGTTAACTTGTTAGTACAAGGATAACATGGTAAGGTGATATAAGTCTGCCTAGATTTATACTTTTTATCTTTTACTTTCTAAGATGGTATTCAATATACCCAAATGTCATACTTCATGAAGAATGAAGCTGAAAAACAGCAGTTTGTTCAGAATAACTTTCGTTGTACATGTTCATTTCAGGTTATGTCTCCAGTAGACTTGTTTACTTTCTTGGGTGCCAGATAAGACGTCACTGGTGCCATCGCTAAGCGACGGTCTATTAAAGTAACAGCTTCTTGCAAGAGAGCTGTTGGGGTCTTAATTATGTGGTATATTATATTTGAGACGGAAATGATTTTAATTATATAGGTTAACGGGTTTGTCCAGGTTTTTTTTTCTTGTCTCTTTGATATGATTGTCTATGAGAACTGCTTTGCCTTTCTAATATGTTGGTGCGAGAGGGGGGCGGTTATTGTTCAGTGTCTGACATTGCTAAGTGACACTCACAGATGTTACAAAGTAAAGGGTTGAATGTGAGAGGTGATGGGAGGGGGGTGGGAAGAGGGTAACGTAGGGCTCCAACACCAACTTACAAGAACAGATTCAGGGGAATATGAGCAACACAGATAAATGAGAAAATCTTACTGTTGTATCATTTAATGTTAGAGGATTAAACTCTCCCTACAAGTGTTCAAAGGTTTTAGATTTCTTACGCAGAAAGAAAATAGATATCGTGCTGTTACAGGAAACACATCTTAAACCTAATGACATTCCCAGGGTTCAAAACTGCTTTTATAAATCCGTTGTGGCATCAGCTGATGGTACTTGTGCGAAAGGAGTTATGATATTAATGAGATGTAGTATTAATGTATCAATTGAAAGGACTGGTGCGGACAACAAAGGACATCTAGCTTTTTGCTGTACATCCATTCAGGATAAAAAAAGTTGCATTCATTAGCCTATATGCCCCAACTATATTTGAGGTTGAATTTTTTCCCTCAATTACCTCACAATTACTGAAGTTAAATGACTACCAACTATATGTTGGTTCGGACGTGAATGCTTTGGTAAACATTAACCTCGATAAATCATCCTCAACTATATCAAGCTCTCAAGAATCTACTTCCAAAGCACTTAACCTTTTTCTAACAGATTTAAATTTAACTGATGTGCATAATCCATCTGCTAAAGACTATACCTTCTGCTCCACAAGACATAAAACTTTCTCTTGGATAGATTACATTCTTATATCCTCTGGTCTGCTACCTTTGGTACACTCAATAGAATTTTTGCCCAGACATCTATCTGATCACACCCCAGTCATAAACTACTTTTAATTATGGCAAAATTAAAAATGAGGCTACTAAGGCTACACCCTTCTAAAAAAAAAACGAGGAATTTTTATCACAACTGAGAACAAAACTGACGGAATTTATAAATTTAAATAAAAATAGTGTCTCAGATGTGACAGTGATTTGAGCCTCCATCAAGGGTTTCTTACGAAATAACGCCATGTGGTTCAGTTCCTATCTACATAAAAGCCGGTGTCAAAAGATTTCCACTCTAGAAGAACAATGTAAGGTTTTGGAGAATTATCTCAAAAGGAGATACACCATAACAAAAGAAACGAGCTCAAAACAAAACAAGCAGAGTTAAATGATTTATTAAGAAGCAGGGCAGAATATATGATCCATATAACCAAACATAGGTATTATGCAGAAGGCAGCATACTGAGCCATCTGTTAGCACTAATGCTCAAACAATAGGAAACTAAAAGGTCTATACCAGCAATTAGATGTGCTAAACGTGGAGTGGTATCTTCAACAAAGGGAATTAACCAGACGTTCAAGAATTACTTTAAAGAATTGTATACAAGTGGCTCAGTTCCTTCTGAGAATAACTTCACAGATTTTTTTTTAGTGGATTAGACTTCCCTACGTTGTCATTAGAGGACACCAAAACTCTGGACTCTCCTATTACACTGGATGAGCTACTTAAAGCAGCCAAAGCTACAAATAAGGGCCGTACGCCAGGTATAGATGGCATACCTGTGGAACTTTACCTCATACTTTGGGATATTCTTGGACCAGTATGGTCAGAAACATTAAATTATGCTTTTGGAAATGGCACTTTCCATAGAGATCTAAACACAGCCCTGATCACAGTATACCTAAGCCCGGTAAGGACTCCTTGGAGTGTGCCAATTACTGTCCAATCTCCTTGATAAATGCCGACCTCAAGATATTTTCCAAAGTCTTAGCCAGTAGACTTGAGACAGTAGTTGGGAAACTAATTAGCCCAAATCAAACGGGTTTTATCAGGGAACATCTCGCATCTGATAATATTCGCTGGCTCTTACACATACTGAGTGCAACACATAAAATCCCACCTGCCTGTGGCCTGCTATTTCTAGATGCTGAAAAAATGCTCGATTGTCTTGAATGGCCATTCTTCGGAGAGCTCTAAAAGCCATTCAGCCCGGGTATGTGTGGGAGGAGGTTTTGCAGAGTTATTTGACATAGGACGGGGCACATGACAAGGGGGATCCTTTGTCTCCTTTAATTTTTACTATATCTATTGAACTGCTTGCACATTTAATTAGAAACTCTCCTCAGATCTCCCCTATGACAATAGGTACAACATCACATTCAATATCACTTTACGTGGATGACACGCTAGTTTATATGGTAAATGTTCAACAAACTCTCCCCTATGTTTTAAAAACACTGGAGCAATTTTGGATTTCTTTCAGGATACAAAGTTAATTTGTCAAAATCAGCACTGATGCCGATTAATATGGATAAAAGTAAGGTGTCTCTCCCTCCCCAGATTAAGGTTACAGATTAAGGTTAAGGTTACAAAAGGTTACAGACATTGTATCATTTCTTAATTCATGTATGCATTTCTAAATGACAATAAAAGAGGACTGAGTGTTCTCATAATCTAATCTAAATGAGGTCCTCTACTTGGGTATTAAAGTTAATACTTCCCTATCATCTGTGGCTAAAACAAATTACTCTTTAATTTTGAAAAAAATAGAAGAAGATATTAATAGATGGAGACACCTGCCAGCATCAGTCCCAGCTCGTATATCGGTCATTAAAATGAACATCTTACCCCACATTAATTTTATCAGCTCAATGATTCCACTTGCAGCTCCCGCAGGATATCGGCAAAAACTGGACTCCTTACTACGATGCTATGTTTGGAACGGTAAACGACCCAATATAAAGTGGTCAGCACTACAATTCAAAAAGTCGGGTGGGAGATTGGCATGTCCATATTTTAAATTGTATCACTGGGCACGTGTATTAAAAAGTCTGAGCTATTGCATGGAGGAGAATAAAGCTTCATCATGGAAAAATATAGAACAAGAGCTAATAGCACCAATAAGGTTGAAGGACTTTCTCCTTATAGGTATGTCTACCAAAAATTGTGATTTGTATTACAGTCCAATTTTAACCCATATGCTACAAGTGTTTAGAGCAGCAGAAAAATTCCTAAAACTTACAAGCGTATGGTGCAAATCATCTCCATTATGGAACAATAATAATTTTCTATCTGGGGGGGAAACCATTCACTAACAGAACTTGGGAGGATAAAGGTATTACTACTCTTCAAGATATTAATGGGGCAAGTACTATCCTTAGCTTTCAAGAACTGCTATCTCGATATAATATTGACACTCTCTTCTACTTTAGAGTAAGATCAGCCTGTAAATTCTATGGCGTTCCCTGGGGGTCAGATTTAAAGGGCCATCCCATTTTAAGTTGGATACAGTGTGCTCCAGGACAGATAGTGTCATATATCTATGATAAATTAAACTCCCAGAAATATATGCCCACATCAGGAATGAAAGCCTGGGATGGGGACATATCTGAATTGGGACAAGACTTAGACTGGGATGCGATTTGGGATAATGCTGTTGGAGCTTCGAAAAACCCAAATCATCGGTATATACACTTGAAATTTTGTCATAGAGCATATTTAACACCGAGAATTAGACATCAAATGGGACTGGTTCCTGACCCATATTGCTCATTTTGCCCCCACGGAACCATTGGCTCTTTTATACATGTTGTATGGGAATGTCCAGGAGTTTTTGGTTTGTGGGGGAAGGTTATCAGTACTCTTACAGAACTAACGGGGGTACAATTACCAATGGACTCCGCTGTACATCTTCTAAATGATGACTCCCACCTTTCCCTTATGGAAAAAACACGTGAAGTCTGGCTGGCAGGCCTGACTGCAGCTAAGAAGATTGTAGTCCAGCGTTGGGAACATCCCCATGATATTTCAAATACTCACTGGCTTCGGAGCTTTTTGGACATTTCTTACTTGGAACTTTCATCAGCAAGAGTAAATGGTGCACTACCAAACACAGTCTTAATGTGGACAAATTTGATATCTAACTTAAAAGATCTTTTGTTCAAATAGGAATGCTTTGTCTGTGTATGCACTACTATTCAGTTGGTTTCCGGGGTGGAGGGGGGATGGTGATGAAGGTTGGGGTTGGCTGGGATAAACAGTCAAAATGTAATTGGCAAGCTGGTTGTATTGAATGTAATTTGTTGGTTTTGCAATAAAAAATTAGTAATAAAAAAAAAAGTTGTTTGTCAGGAGATGTGAATAGAAGGAGGTGAATGAAAACTCAAATAGCCTAAGAGGAAAGATGGGGGAAGCAAATCTGAATTGTGGAAATATGACGAATGAATGGCTGATTATCTGAAATTATCGAAAGCAGTGCTGAATCTAGAGGGCCTCATAGGAAATAAGCTGCTGCTTCTTCAGCTCACATTGGTTGTTGATTTAGAGCAATGTAGGAAGCCAAAGGCAGAGGTCAGAGATGCATGGAGAATGGAGTGGTCTGCCACTTGGTATTTTTCCTAATCTGGGAAAATCACATGTAGCACAAATGCTGTACACAACATTGAGAGTGCAACCAGTAGATTATTGCTTCACCTGAAAAGTGTGCTTGGGATCCTGTATAGTAGGAAGGGAAGATGGAGAAGGGCAGATGTTTCATCTCGTGTGCTAGTTTGGGAAGGGGAATGGGATGGAAGACTGAAGCAGAGCATCCAGGAGGGAAAAGTTCAGTCAGAATGATAAAAGGCAAAGGGAGGGACCCCATGGAGGCCACACTTCATATTTTTGTCCCTGTAGGCCAACCAACTTTGTTTTTTTAAGCTTTCCTTTTCTCTCATGATAGTTTACTCCCTTTTCCTCAATCCCTACACATAATGATTGATTACGTACCCCCAGTATAAAGTCAATACAATCCGATATGTTTAAAATTTCACAGCCCTGATGTTTCAGACTTTCTGAATTCTACAGAAAATAGATGAACATCCTGCTGAAAAAACAACCTCTAAAATAAATGTATTGGTGGAAATAGGTCGGGCAGCATATGTGAAAAGTAAAATAGGACTAACATTTCAGATCAATGAGTTTTCATCAAAACAGGAAAAGAGAGAAAAAACAGCATGCTTTGAAGTTACAAGGGGTAAGTTTGGAGAGAACAAAGGTGGAAACCAAGATTACAATTGATGGCATAATTGCTGTCAGTATTGTCTAAGAAAAGCTGATGGATGTCAGTATGCCTCATTTCTTTATCAATGGTGCTGAAGTTGAGAGCATCAAGTTCCTAGAAATGAACATCACCAATATACGGACCCATCACGGATTGGTATGGCAACTACTCTGTCTGTGACCACAAGAAATTGCAGAAAGTTGTGGACGCAACTCAGAACATTGTGGAAATTGGCCTCTCCTCTATGGATTCTATTTACACTTCTTGCTACTTCAGTAAAGCAACTAACATAATCAAAGACACCACCCACCCTGCACATTTTCTCTTTTTCCCTTTTTCCCTTTCCCATCGGGCACAAAATACAAAAGCCTGAAAGCATATCCCACCAGACTCAAGGGCAGCTTACCTTGATACATCATTGTAATGAATTGATCTGTGTGGACAATGTGCAAGACAAATTTTTCACCATACCTTAGTACATGTAGTAATAATAATAAAACAATGTAATTATTTTTTTGGGGGGAGGGTGGAGTGGTGCACTGTTTTTTTTTACTGAGCTGGGAAATTGGGTAAACTTGGCATTGGTATGTCCTTCACCTTATAATGGGTGAGTAGAGGGCCCACTGTTGGGGTTTGATAATATTTCTACTCCACTGGGAACATAGCTAAGTATTAAGGAAATTGAGGATCAATGAATTACACAGCTGGTATTTATCTTGTGCAAAAGAAGCTATTTTAAATAGATTAGATGCTTTAAATATACCTGCCTGAGGTGATATGATGGTGTAGCAGTTATTACTGCTGTTTCAGCAACCTGGATTTTATCCTGACTTTGTCTGCTGTGTGTGTGTTTACGTTTGCATGACCTCCCTGTATTTCTCCCAGGTGCTCTGGCTTCCTTCCACATTAAGGCCTCAGGGCATGATTTCATGATTTGTTGGCAAAGGCATGCAGTAGATAATTGGTTACTTCAAATTACTGCAAATGTAGTTAAATGGCAAAAGGGGAATTGATGGGTATGTGAAGGAGAGTAACTTGCAGGTAAATAGGGGAAATAGCACTGTTGAAATTCCTCTGTATTGATTGGCATGGACTTAAGGGATTGAATCGCATTCTTTTGTATCATATAAGTAAGCTTAATCTTTCCATTCATCCGCTTCACCTATTACTGTATCCTTCACTCCTGGACTGGATCACAGTTATGTTTATTTAAGTCATTGTTCGCATCTCCAAACTGAAAAACTTTGGCCCTGTCTGTGTGGCCATTGTATTGTAGTTGAATGTCTGACTAATGATATTCTCGACCATTATCAATCTTGTTATTAAGTTAGCATTAAGATTGTTCCATTAGTGATTACCAAAACATTTGAAGGATGATAAAACAATCAGAATTTTTCTGATTTTGACATATTAAAAAGGTAACTATTAAATCAGCAAGAGTTGATCTAACTTTGTGTCATTTTCTGCAATATATTAGCTTTTGGAGAAAAAATGTATAATATTTTACCATGTAGGTTGCAGTAGTGCATGATTGAGGTACGGGAAAGGTGTGATCATTATGTCAAACAATGAATTACCCAATTATTTTTTGATATTTTCAAGATTAATTTTTCAGGTACTATGAAACTTTGAATAGCTGTTGAAGGTTGAAATGCATGGTTTTACTTACTTGATAGCAAAATTGAGAGGTTATACCTTTCCAAAAACTTTGAACGTGGCTAGAACTCCAACTTTCTAGGGCCCTAATGAGATCAGTTGAGAATTTAGGAGAAGCTTTTCTACCTAGGGATCTGTTGAGGTTTAATGATATTGAATAACACTTTCATTGAAGATAGGTAGAAACATGAGCACGAATGAAATTCTGGACAGAGCAAAAATAAAATGGAGATTGGGAAAAGGCTTATGACATGTTAAGTGGCAATACATACTTGTTAGGCCAGTGGTCCCCAACCACTGGGCTTCAAAGCATGTGCTACCGGGCCGCAAAGCATGTGCTACTGGGCCGCGAGGAAACGATATGATTTGGCGATTGGAAACGATATGAGTCAGCTGCACCCTTCCTCATTTCCTGTCACGCACTTGAACACCCCACCCCCCGGGTTGGCCGGTCCGCAAGAATATTGTCAATATTAAACTGGTCTGCAATGCAAAAAAAGGATTGGGGACCCCTGTGTTTGGCCAGTGGACATTTTCTGTGCATTGACTCTCTGTAGCTTGATCTATAGTTAAGCAAAACAATTCTGTGATCACTATATTTAGATGCTTTCAACTGACTGAATTTTTTGTGCTGGATGAAATTAGTACTACCAATCAGACACAATTGCTGCAGCTGATTTTCTCATCGGTTAGAGAGGTACACAAATTTTAAAATTACCTAAGATGCCAGTTATAATCTGGAGTTGCATCATAAATTAGAATATTTTAGATTTTAACAACATAATGAAATAAAGTTTTGTTTTTCTTCATGAACAATACAGGCATTAAGAATGGATCATAAAAATATGCTCATTGAGATTGCAGTAGGAACTAATAGTACCTAAATGATCAAACAGATTGGTTAGGGCCAGCAATGCAAAGAAGTATATATGTAATCATTTAACAAGTTCGTGGAAAAGCAACGGGGAATTTTAATACTGTCAGGCAATTTGAGGAATGTTAAGATGGGTATCTTTAGTTTGAGACTTCTGTTGGAACAAAAACCAGTGTTCTTATTCAATATTAAAAACTTTTGCTGAGATCATGGAATATAGCCAGTGTAAATTATAATAGGAAAACTTGTATTTTAAAGAAATGTAGCAGGTTGATCAGAATTGGGGTGTCATGTTAGGAAGGTGTTAGGTCATACATTGAGAACTAAATGAGATGACAAGCTTGACAATAAGAAATAATATACAATTAGCTGGGATCAGACAAGGGGAAGATTTGGGAGTACCATTAATATGCATAATCATGCAATCGTTTGTGCATGTATTTGACGAGCTACAGGCTCAAATTACCACATGGGCTTGTAATATTGTGACATTAACTGAAACCAGGTTCAAAATATGGAAGGATTGAACACAATGTGCTTCTGGATATGTGATGTTGGAAAGGAGTGAGGAAAAATGTGTCAAATCCATACAACATATATTAAAAGTTATAGCTCTGTCTGTATATTTTATACTGTGTATGTAGGAAGGGCATGAAAATGTTAAAAGAAGGTATCTAGGTATTGTGGCATAGAATAGAATAATAATTTAATGGAGAAAAAGTGGATGAGAATTTCTGAAGTGTATTCTGGAGAAAATTGTCAAATTCTGCTCTTGTCAGTGTGAAAGGAGTCTTTGCTGGATCCATTTCTGGGAAAGGTGATGACCAGTGAGGAAAAGTATCAGTGGTGAAACATTTAGGAAAAGTGATCATAGTATCATATTCCGATTACCCATGGAAAAAGGAGGCCGGGCAGGCTGGAATAAAAATGATTGGTGTCAACTTAACTGGGTTCAAAATGGATTTGTCCTAAGTAAATTAATATCTAAGAACTTTGGGAGTAATTATAACCATAATAACTGGTGGATTTTAAAAATTAAGTGGTTTGATTTGGTGAGTATATTTTCACAAGAGGTTTGGGTGCATGATCTGAAGAAACTCTTGGCAGTGTTGAAGAATCTTTGTATTCATGGCTGTCGGTAAGTTGGTCTCCAGAACACCTTTCATCCATCATTTATCTTTACGTCCTGGGTTTTCTGCTGAATCTCTGCCTTTAGAGGTTTGCCACTGTGACATGGATGTGTTTAAACTCAGTAGTTGGGGGGAGGGGACAAACTGGAAATATAAGGATGGAGTTAAGGGGAAAGTGAGAAAAAGAAAAATTAAGAAAGACAACAGAATCAACGGAGCAGAAAGCTCAAGAAGGGATCGTACAGTATGGCCAAGTGAAATAGGAATTGATATGAAAGGTGAGGGGAGTAATGAATTAAAAGTATTATATATGAATGCACGAAATATAAGAAAAAAAGTAGATGAGCTTGAGGCACAGTTGGAAATTGGCAAGTATGATGTTGTGGGAATAACAGAGACATGGCTTCAAGTGGACAGGGCCTGGGAAATGAATATTCAAGAATATACGTCCTATCAAAAGGACAGACTGATGGGCAGAGGGGGTGGGGTGGCTCTGTTGGTGAGGAATGATATTCAGTCCCTTACGAGGGGGGACATAGAATCAGGAGACGTAGAGTCAGTATGGATAGAACTGAGAAATTCTAAGAGTAGAAAGACCCTAATGGGAGTTATCTACAGGCCCCAAACAGTAGTCTGGATGTAGGGTGTAAGTTGAATCAAGAGTTAAAATTGGCATGTCGCAAAGGTAATGCTACAGTTGTTTTGGGGGATTCCAACATGCAGGTAGACTGGAAGAATCAGGATCACACCAAGAAAGGGAGTTTGTGGAGTGCCTCTGAGATGGATTCTTAGAACAGCTTGTACTGGAGCCTACCTGAGAGAAGGCAATTCTAGATTTAGTGTTGTGCAATGAACCGAATTTGATCAGGGACCTCGAGGTAAAGGAGCCATTAGGAAGTAGTGACCATAATATGATAAGTTTTAATCTACAAATTGAGAGGGAGAAGGGAAAATCGGAAGTGTCAGTATTACAGTTGAACAAAAGGAACTATGGAGTTATGAGGGAGGAGCTGGTCAAAGATCAATGGAACAATACCCTAGCAGGGATGACAGTGGAACAACAATGGCAGGTATTTCTGGGAATAATGTAGAAGGTGCACGATCAGTTCATTCCAAAAAGGAAGAAAGGTCCTAAGGGGAGGCCGTGGCTGACAAGGGAAATAAAGGACACAGTATAAAAATAAAAGAGAAGAAATATGACATTGCAAAGATGAGTGGGAAGCCGGAGGATTGGGAAACTTTTAAAGAGCAACAGAAGATAACTAAAAAGGCAATACGCAAAGAAAAAATGAGGTACAAAGGTAAACTAGCCAAGAATATAAAGGAGGATAGTAAAAGCTTCTTTAGGTATGTGAAGAGGAAAAAAATAGTTAAATTGGGCCTTGAAGACAGAAATGGGTGAAATTATTATGGGGAACAAGGAAATGGCAGACGAGTTGAACAGGTACTTTGGATTTGTTTTCACTAGGGAAGACACAACCAATCTCCCAGATATAATAGTGGCCAAAGGACCTAGGGTAATGGATGAACTGAAGAAAATTTATATTAGGCAGGAAACGATGTTGGATGGATTGTTGGATCTGAAGGCTGATAAGTCCCCGGGACCTGATGGTCTGCATCCCAGGGTATGTAAGGAGGTGGCTTTAGAAATCGTGGACGCATTGGTAATCATTTTCCAATGTTCTATAGATTCAGGATCAGTTCCTGTGGATTGGAGCGTGGCTAATGTTGTCCCACTTTTCAAGAAAGGAGGGAGAGAGAAAACAGGGAATTATAGACTGGTTAGCCTGACGTCAGTGGTGGGAAAGATGCTGGAGTCAATTATAAAAGATGTAATTACAACACATTTGGATAGCAGTAACAGGGTAGGTCTGAGTCAGCATGGATTTACAAAGGGGAAATTGTGCTTGACTAATCTTCTGGAATTTTTTGAGGATGTAACTATGAAAATGGACAAGGGAGAGCCAGTGGATGTAGTGTACCTGGACTTTCAGAAAGCCTTTGATAAAGTCCCACATAGGAGATTAGTGGGCAAAATTAGGGCACATGGTATTGGGGGCAGAGTACTGACATGGATTGAAAATTGGCTGGCTGACAGGAAACAGAGTAGCGATTAACTGGTTCCTTTCGGAATGGCAGGCGGTGACCAGTGGGGTACCGCAGGGTTCAGTGCTGGGACTGCAGCTGTTTACAATATACATTAATGATTTAGATGGAGGGATTAAAAGTAACATTAGCAAATTTGCAAATGACACAAAAGCTGGGTGGCAGTGTGAAATGTGAGGAGGATGTTATGAGAATGCAGGGTGACTTGGACAGGCCGGGTGAGTGGGCAGATGCATGGCAGATGCAGTTTAATGTGGATAGATGTGAGGCTATCCACTTTGATGGTAAGAACAGGAAGGCAGATTATTATCTAAGTGGAGTCAAGTTAGGAAAAGGGGAAGTACAACGAGATCTAGGTGTTCTTGTATATCAGTCACTGGAAGCAAGCATACAGGTACAGCAGGCAGTGAAGAAAGCTAATGGCATGCTGGCCTTCATAACAAGGGGAATTGAGTATAGGAGCAAAGAGGTCCTTCTGCAGCTGTACAGGGCCCTTGTGAGCCCACACCTGGAGTATTGTGTGCAGTTTTGGTCTCCAAATTATAGTAAGGACATTCTTGCTATTGAGGGAGTGCAGCATAGGTTCACAAGGTTAAATCCCGGGATGGCGGGACTGTCATATTTTGAAAGATTGGAGTGACTGGGCTTGTATACACTGGAATATAGAAGGATGAGAGGGGAGCTGATTGAAACATATAAGATTATTAAGGGATTGGACTTGCTGGAGGCAGGAAGCATGTTCCCACTGATGGGTGAGTCCAGAACCAGAGGCCACAGTTTAAGAATAAGGGGTAGGCCATTTAGAACGGAGTTGAGGAAAAACCTTTTCACCCAGAGAGTGGTGGATATGTGGAATGCTCTGCCCCAGAAGGCAATGGAGGCCAAGTCTCTGGATGCTTTCAAGAAAGAGATGGATAGAGCTCTTAAAGATAGCGGAATCAAAGGTTATGGGGATAAGGCAGGAACTGGATACTGATTGTGGATGATCAGCCATGATCACAGTGAATGGTGGTGCTGGCTTAAAGGGCCGAATGGCCTACTCCTGCACCTATTGTCTATTAGTGCCTGTAGATCTTTTTTTTTCTTGGCGATATAGTGGGGCTTCCATTTATTGTTGCACTTGCAGTAAACACGCTTCTGGTTTCCTAGTGATTGTCATAAAGCCATTCCTGGTTTTTGTTGGTAGACAAACCATAGGTCTTTCACAGATTCTTATCCTAGATGTCAGGGCTGTCATACACTGTCAACACTCTTTAGTCACTATTTGCTGGAAGTCTGTAGGTTGTAAAATGCTGATTAATAATAACTAATTTTGAGAGATCCTTTATTTTGTTTTCTCGTAGCAGTGTTTCTGTTGATGCAAGTGTTTTGAGTTGAGTATAATGGATGAAACAATGATTTTGTTAGAGATCGCATCCTTATGATCTCTTGCTTTGGCCAGTGATATTACATAACAGGTGCTAGTACCTGAACTGGGCTGTGACATGAGATCTTCTGCTTGTCTCTCAGAAGAAGAATGTTCACGAAAAGGATGTGCTCCAAGCATTTTGTCAGGAGGAGGATTCTTTTTGATGTAGTTTAATTAATTCAGTAGAATATTGTGGACTGAAGGGCCTTTTCTATTGTTGTATTGTTCTATGTTCCTTTCTTTTTTTTTGACAGGCCTTTCCAGGACTTTGTCTTTTCCACCCCAGCATAAAAGTATGTCACCCATTGGGATGTGGGCCAGGATATTTTCAAAATCAAATCTCCTTATCTTCAACAATGGCATCCTGAGTCGCTTCTGGTCTAGTGTGGTGAAGGACCATTTAGCGATCCCACAGGAGCATGGCTGAGAGGCTTGACTTGTCCATTCTTGATGGCAAAACCAATTACATGAAAATGGCATTCCACTTCTGGTTTGGCTCTCGAGATGAAAGTGTACCAACCACCTTACTCTTTGAGCGGACCATTTCTTGCTGAACTTGATGGTTAAGGTATTGTCAAAGCATCAGAATCCCTGAGCTATAGTAGCAGCATGCCTTTTTGTTCTGTTACTATTGCACCTGAGAAAACTTATGCTTTGGATACTACTTAACCAACTTCTGTGTAGATGCTGTCTATTTAAAGGCACAATGGGCATGATCTTCATCATGCAACAACTTCAAGGGAAGTAAAAGAAGTAGCACCAACTAATGCACTTGATCTTTCTTGACTTTACTAAGGTTTTTGACCCTGCCAGTCAAGAGACTGTAGAATCTTTCTCAGTTGTGGCTCCCAGCAGAAATTTGCGTCCATTGTGCACTAACTTTGTGATGGCATGCAAGCCATGATTCAGGCTAATGGGTCCACAATGCAGCTAATCTTGGCAGACTGGTATCAATAAGGCTGCTATATTGTCTCTTTGCCTTGGTTGACATTTCTTAACTTAATGCTGCACCTCACCTTCAGCTAGCAAGTGAATGGAGTGGAACTAATCTGCAGGGTTACGGGAAGCTGTATCTTGCCCCACTCAAGAACCGAGATCATTTTGTAGGTGAGCAGCAGCATGCAAGAAAGGCTGTAGTTCAAAGGTCCAGTCAGTCCTTTGGTTATTAGAGAATAACCAACATGTGCAAAACAGAAGTCCACTACCTGTCCTTACAGAACAACATTGCTTTCTAACAATAAATATATAATGCTGGGTTTCTAACAATAAAAATGTAGTGTCGAAACTCAAGAACATGGGTCAAGACCTGTATCCTCAGAACTACCTTTCAGTGCAGGCAGACATCAATGATGAAATTACCTTACTTTTATTATGCCTGTGCAATGATTCCTCTCACTGAGGAAAAGGATATTTGGAGATCATGACCTCAATCCAGCAAGGTTCCTGGTTGATCAAACAGAAGTGTTCAGAGCGCTTCTTTAAGCTTTTCAGCATTGAATTACCTACAACAGGCACTTCAATATACTGGCAGTGATATCCTGTCTTTGCAAAATCCACCAAACTTACACTAAGGACAAACAAATCAATGGTAGTTTCCCATTCCATCCCAGGTCAACCTCCCAAGTACTGAGAATTTGATCAAATCTATTGTTCTGCCTGCAAAAGTAGACACCCCATTTGTTGCTGTGTGGAGAGGGTAAAAGTTCCAAGAATGTTTACAAAACTTCCCTGGGGAAAAAATAAAATCCCTGCTCTGACTGCTGGAAATTGCTGTCTCACAACCACTAAAAATGGAGGAGGTGCATTCAGAATGGCACTAAGAAACTTGATGGATACATTTGGAGTACGTGGAATGCTGGCGTGAAAGGTTGTAGGTGGCCTCTAGACACCTAATGTCCTCTTGTGTATGTCCTACTGAATCTGTGGTAGAATCTATAGATATGATGCATATGATTAAAATAGGCTTTAGTCAGCATGGTTTCAGCATAGTCAGCAAGAGTGGGAATAAAGGGAGCCTTTTCTGGCTGGCTGCCAGTGACTAGTGGTGTTCCACAGGGATCTGTGTTGGGACCGATTCTTTTTATGTTATGTGTCAATAATTTGGATGATGGAATTGATAACTTGGTTGCAAAGTTTGCAGATGATACAAAGGTAGATGGAGGGGCAGGCTACAAGAGGACTTGGACAGATTAGGAGAATGGGCAAAGAAGGGACAGATGAAATACGGTGTTGGGAAGCATATAGTCATGCACTTTGGTAGAAGAAATGGAAGAAAAATGGAGAGAAAATACAAAAATATGAGGTGCAAAGGGATTTGCGAGTCCTTGTGCAGGATTCCTAAAGGTTAATTTGCAGGTTGAGTCTGTGGTGAGGAAGGCAAATGTGATGCTGGCATTCCTTTCAAGAGGGCTAGTATGTAAAAGCAAGAATGTTATGTTGAGAATTTGTGAAGCACTGGTGAGGCCTCACCCAGGGTAGTATGAACAGTTTTAGGCCACTTGTCTTAGGATGTGCTGAAACTGGAGAGGGGTGAAAAGGAGGTTCACAAAAATGATTCCAGCATTAAATGGCCTGTCATTTAAAGAGCACTTGATGGCTCTGGGCCTGTATTCACTGGAGAATAATTGAAAGCTATTGAATGTTGAAAGGCCTTGATTGAGTGGATTTGGAGAGGCTGTTTCCTATGGTGGGAACCTCTAAGACCCAAGAACACAGCCTCAAAATTAGAAGGGTGTCCTCTTAGAACAGAGATAAGGAATTTCTTTAGCTTGAGAGTAGTGAACTTGTGGAATTCATTGCCACAGGCTGCTGTGAAGGCCAAGTTTTTATGTATATTTAAGGCAAAGGATGATAAATTCTTGATTCGTCAGGGCATGAAGGGATAAGGGGGGAAGGCAGGAGATTGGATCTGAGAGGAAAAGTGGATTAGCCGTGATGAAATGGTGGAGCAGACTCTTTGGGCCAAATGGCCTAATTCTGCTCCTATTATCTAATGGTCTTGTGGTTTTGTATCACTTTGGATTTGCACTTACTTCAGAATTGGACAGATCTGAAGTTGAAACAAGATTTCCTTGACCTTGAGGGGTCTACTTAAGAAGTAGGGCAGTGATTTTTTTTTAAACTGCAGATTCTAAAAATCTGAAATTAAAAACACAGAATGCTGGAAACAGTAAACAGCTCAGGCAGCAGCTGGAGAAACAGACATTCCATGTCTGAGATCCTTTGTGAGAACTAGGAAAGCGAAAACAAACTAGTTTTCAGTAGCAGAGAAGATGAGGAAGTTCAAAGTGAATACAGTGCCTTTTGAAGTATTCAACCCCCAACCCTTTGTTTGCATAAATGAGTATTACAAGCAGGGATTTTGAACAATTTAACTGATAAGTTTTTGTGAATCATATACCCCTTTTTTTCCCACAGTGAAACCCAAAAGAAGGGGTAAAGCATGAGAAACTAAAAATTCAAGAACTGATATGTCAGTAGTTGAAAGGTATTCATCCCCTTTTCCTCAGTATTCAGTAAAACCACTTCTTGCAGCTATTACAGACAGTATTCTTTTTGGATAAGGCTCTGTTTGCTTTACATTGTGTGATGTAGGAAGGTTTGCCCATTCTTTCTTGCAAAATTGCTCAAGTTATGGCAGACAGTAGACAGCAATCTTGAGGTCTTGCCAAAGATGTTTGATCAGGTTAAAGTCAGGACTCTGGGCCACTCAAGAACATTTTTTTTCAATTGAAGCCATTCCATGGTTTCTCTGGCAGTGTTTTGGGTTGTTGTCCTGCTGAAAGATGAACTTCCTCCCCAGTTTAAGCTTTCTGGCAGATGCTAGCAGATTTTGATCCAGTATCTCTCCGTATTTAGCAGCATTATCTTTTTGAAAAGTTTACGGGCAAGGATATGCATTTATTTTGGTTGGGGCTTCTTCCTTGCCACTCTTCCATACATACCCTTTTTGTGCAAGGCCTTGGAGATTGTGGAGCCATGAACTTCATCTCCAGTTGCAGCCACTGACTTCTGTGGCTCATTCAGAGTGACTGTTGGTTTCATAGTGGCCTCTCTTGCAAGTTGCTTTCTTTCCTGGCAATTAAGTCTAAAGGGACACCCTGACATAGGCAGTGTGGCTGTGGTTTCATATTTTTTCCTCTTATTCACGATGGACTGCACTGAGATCTGAGGTATGTTCAGTGCCTTTGAGATGGTTTTGTACTCTTATGCAGATTTATGCCTCTCTATTGTAATTTCCTTGACTTTTCTAGAATGCTGTTTTGTTTTCATTTTGATTTGGTCTGTTGCAAATTTATCATACTATTGGACGTTACAGAGAGAGTGAGTATTTATTCTTATGTATTCATTGTAAACAGGTGATCCTCCAGTTTTCTACATTAACAAATTGGGTGAGTTGGTAAGGTAATATTTAGTATTGCACATGAAGAAAGTTAGCGTAGTAATTACAAAGGGAATGAATACTTTTTCAGCTTCACAATGTTGGTTTTTAATTTTTAATTGTTGACAGGTTTTGGAATTTTTCTTTTGATTTGACATGATGCACAATATTTTGTTGATTAGCTCAGAAGGTCCTACTGCAATTAATCTTAAGATTAGCAAATGAGACGGTAATATGTGAAGTTAGTTGTGGGGGCTGAATACTTTTTCAAGGCACTGGATATTATCAAATTACATATGTCACCATATACTACCTTGAGATTCATTTTCAATGACAGACAACCAAAAGACAAACTGCAAATAAAAATATAAGTAAATAAAGTATATTAAGAACATGAGTTGTGGAGTCCTTGAAAGTGAGTCCATAAGTTGTGGATCGGTTCAGAGTTGAGGTGAGTGAAGTTATCCATGATGATTCAGGAGCCTGATGTTTGAATGGTAGCAATTGTTCCTGAACATGATGGTGTGGGACCTAAGGCTCCTGTACCTCCTTCCTGATGGCAGTAAGAGAAGAGAGTATGGCCTGGATAATGGGAAGCCTTGATAATGGATGCTGTTTTTTTTTGTAGATGTATTCAATTGTGCAGGGTTTTGCTTCTGATGGACTGTGCTCTATCCACCATTTTGTGTAGGTTTTTCCATTCTTGGGCATTGGTGTTTCCATACCAGGCCATGATAAAATCAGCCAGGATTCTCTCCAGTGTGCATCTATAGAAGTTTGTCAGAGTTTTAGATGACATGTCAAATCTGCACAAACTTCTAAGAAAGTAGAAGTGCTATCATACATTCTTTGTGATGGTACTTGTGTGCAGATTCCAGGACTGATCCTTTGATATGCCATGAATTTAAGGTTATTGACCCTCTCTACCTCTGATCACCTGATGGCTTATGGGCCTCCAGCTTCTTTCTCCTGCAGTCAATAATCAGCTCTTTGCCTTTCCTGTTGTTGAGTAATTGTATTGTAATTGTGACACCACTCAACCAGAACTTCAATCTCTGTCTTCTATGCCAATTTGCTACAACCTTAGATTCAGCCAGCAATTAATGGATAGAATAAAGAGAAGGAACTAAGCTGCTTTTGTTTCTTAATACTCACTGGAGCCCTACCATTCATAGTATATGCCTTACTCTTACTAGACCCCCCCCCCCCACCGCCAAGCATTGTCTCACGCTTCAGAGTTAATTTCCACCTGTCTTTGCTCTCCAACAATTTTGTAGCCAGAGCTGTCTTCACTATGACAACTCTACTAATGTTTGTATGAACTGCAAACTTACTAATCCTCCTTCCTACATTCACTTAGAACTCATTGATGTATATAACAAACTGTAAGGATACCAGCACTGATCTCTGTCCTACACTGCTGGACATAGGCTCTCAATACACAGAGAACTTCCCACTATACAGTAACTGTTTCCTAATACCAAGATAATTTTGAACCCATTTTGCCAAATTGCCTTGGATTACATAATCTCTAACTTTTTGGAGCCATCCTTCCATATAGGTCCTTGATTAAACATAATCAACTGAATTCCTTATCAACAATACTCAATTAGACTAGTCAGACAGGGACTATCACTAACAAATACTGATCAATCCCTGCCTTTCCAAATGTAAACTAATCATGTGCCTTAGATTTTTTTCCTACCTTTTGCCTATAATTATCACTCAGCTCGCCAGCTATTGCTATAAGCGTCTGTGATTCAGTGACAATTTTCATATGCAACACAACATGGAGACGGACATTCCCCCTGTTTGAAATAGATGAGGAATCGACCAGATAATTCAACTGGAAGTAGTTATGTAGAACTAGTAGATGGGTTAATATTTGTCCTTTGTACCCCAAATATTTCTTTTTAATAATTCAATCAACTGCTTTTAGACTGGTTATTCTGTTCAAAGAAGTCTCTTCGGCATTTAAGAGTTCGCCATAAAGTCATTTTGTCACTGAACTTCTACAGTCTTAATTTTTCATAAGCTTTTACATTAAAAAGCAATGTAGACCATAAGACCAAGAGCAATGTAGAATTTGCTTCTGCAAGTTCCCTATTTTGCCGTTAACTGCAGGGAACATTGCACATGTGAAATACTAGCAATTCAGCGTGTGTTAAGTGCAGTGGGTTCCATGAGGATAAATTTCAAATCTGGTAATGTCAATCATTTTAGCTTTGATTAATCTGGCTCTGGTCTGCCTTATAGATCTGTTTAACTTGCATTTAAATCAGAGGAGCTGTCTGCAGACCGACAAACACTGTGATTTTATAAATTGCTTCAGAGAAACATTGCTGCAGAGATAACTCAACATACATTCAGTGAATAGATGGTATTTCTTGTCTGAAGCATTGAGCAGGAAGACAGATGGGAGAAGAAAGGACAACATAAATGAAAAGCAAAAAATACTGCAGGAAATCTGAAATAAAATCTGAAAATGCAGGCAACACTTAGCAAGATGGGCGGTACCTGTGGACATGGTCATCATTTCCAGTCCAGCATGGTAGCATAGTGGTTGGCATAACACTATTACAGTGCCAGCATCCCTGATTCATGCTGCTTTCTCCAAGGAGTTTGTACATTCTCCCTGTGATTGTGGGTTTCCCAAACACTCTTGGTGATGTGCATTGAATTCCCCTACTCCAGAGAATACTCTGATCACTGCACTTTCAGTTCAGCTTCCATTTGTTCTCAAAAGAGCACTGATTCATCAGCTGACAGATGACAGTAAAATGATAATTGAGAGGAAATTTCCTTGCCCACATTTGACCTGAGATTTGGAGTCTCGAGCTACTGTTGAACCTAAAGGACCACTCCTACTGGCTTAAGAACCCCTGTAACCAACAGTTACAGTTCTGAGTTTGACAGTCTGAGACAGTTGTTGCACTAATCTGTGCAATAGCCCTCCCAAATTAGGCACCAGTTTGCCAAGTGTTTGTGAAGAGCTCTTTGCATTGTAGCTTGGAATTAGCCAAGTTAAGTTACAGGTGGTCTGTCTAATTTTATCCTCCACCTGTTTGAAAATGAAGCTGTGGAAGTGCTGAGTAGTTTGCTGGAACATTTCAGAGGGCAGGTAAGAGTCAACCCCACTGCTGTAGGTTAAGAATGGTATATGGGCAGATTGTGTTGGCACGTGGCCAAGTGGTTAGGACGTTCATCTAGTGATTTGAAGGTCGCTAGTTTGAACCTTGGCTGAGGCAGCGTGTGTGTCCTTGAGCAAGGCACTTAACCACACATTGCTCTGTGACAACACTGGTGCCAAGCTGTATGGGTCCTAAAGCCCTTACCTTGGACAACATCGGTGGCTTGGAGAGGGGAGACTTGCAGCATGAGCAACTGCTGGTCTTCCATACAACCTTGGCCAGGCCTGCGCCCTGGAAACCTTCCAAGGCGCAAATCCATGATCTCATGAGACTAATGGATGCCGATTAGATTATTATTATTATGGGCAGATTAAGTCAAGGTAGCAGATTTCCTATCCTAAGGACATAGTCCAGTCAGGGTTTCTATGACACCAGTGTTTTTTTTAAATCATTATTTGAAATAAATGCTGCTTTTTAAATAAAACATTCTGGATTGTCCAAATGACTAAGCACTATGCCACCAACAAATCTAAAAACATTCATAAACATTATTACTTTTTGAGCCTTTGACAGCTGATGGCGTGACTTACCTGCTTGTCATTTGATTGGATTTGCATGACCCACTTTCAGGAAGGAACCAGATTTTGCGAACTTCCCCCAAGTCAATCTATAATGGTGCAACGAGCATGGGATTGCTCAATGATTCGTCCACCAGGTGAAAATATTCTTGTAGCTGGATATGGCTAAAAGTTCCAATGTTGCACACTGCCGATGAGATTGACATCAGGCATCTTATAGTTTGTGTGTATTGAAGATGTATCCTTTGCTTAATTTATTCTGTGAATTTCTTAATTATTGAGCAAGTTCCTTTCTGTATGTGTCCCCTCTTAAATATAAACGTTAAAAATAAACCAAGTCGACGAGACTACAGATCACCTTGGGTGCCTCAGCCTTGCTTCTGTGAATCCAAATTGAATATTCTGGTGACTAGTTGCATGAAGGAGCAGGGAAATGGGATTATGCCTGTCCAAGATTATAATCACAAGAATAATAGGTTGGAGAATTTTTGGCTGCCTCTGAAGCTAGAGATTAGTTGTAATATCAGTATTGCTACTTTAAATAAAATTAGTGGATTTGCCATAGACTTGTTTTGAACTGAGTCTTCATGGCCTTGGCTAGTTAGGCCCCAACTTGTGCCACCGAAATAAGTTATAAACTATATTTGAGGAAATCTAATTCTCATCCTTTTTACCTAATCCTGGTTACTTGTTATCAGATTATTTCATCAATGCATTACAGATTGTGGCATGGAAATACCAGGAAGCCACGTAAATCATGAACCTGGACCATTATTTAATTAGATTGTAGCTAATTGAAGATTCTAGTTCATTTACCACCTTCTACATTATATCTCTTGATACAATAAAAAAAAATGTTATTCTGGATTTTTGCATTGGTTCCCATAGCATTCTCCTGCCTTTTGGGGGAAGGAAGAATTTACCTTTTTCACTACCCTTGGGGTAAAAGTAAAATGCTTCCTTATTTCAATCCTGAATGACACAACTCCTTTATAAAAATTCTGTGGCTACTATTCTGCGTTAAAAAATAGAAAATGCAGATCAGTGATCAAATGGAGAAAGAGAAGCAGGTTAACATTTCTGTCAGTCAGGAAAGTGAGGAGACCAGTTAGTTGAACGTTCGTTGAGAGGGCGAAGGAGGGATGAGTAGGGCAATGTGGAATATCAATTAGTGAGAGGCCATGATCCTTCCAAGGCTTTCTTTAAACATATCAAGGGAACTTACCCTTTCCAAGTAGACCTTTCTGTGAGGAACACCCCTTTGCTGATCCTTTTCTTCTGTACCGCCATGTATGAGCCAGCTAAGTGTGGAAACTGGTGGGTTGGAGATAACTTCTCAACCACTGTCAATTCTCCTGTTTTTTGCTCTTAATGTACTTGTTCATCCAACATTGAAAATCAGAAAGAAAACTGAAGATATTGGAAATCTGAAACAAAATAATAAAATACTGGTCACAAATAAGAGAAAATCTGTAGATGCTGGAAATCCAAGCAACGCACACAAACTGCTTGAGGAACTCATCTGGCCAGATGGTACCTTTGGAAAAGAGTACAGTTGACATTTCAGTCCGTGACCCTTCAGTAGGACCTTCAGAAGGGTCCCACTGAAAGGTCTCGGCCCGAAATGTCAAATGTACTCTTTTCCACAGATGCTACCTGGACCAATTGCTGGTTATACTCATCAATCCTGTCATCAGTAAGAATAAGTAGATTCCCCTGAAGGCCTGCTACCTGGATCTCTGAATAGTCAAGTTCTTTCGTCAGTGCAGATAAAAAGTCATTAGCCTGAAGAGTTAATTCTCTTTCTCTCTTCACTGAAGCTTGACATGATGCTGATTCTAGCATTTTCTTCTTTCATTTTAGTAATAGAGGCTCTCTTTATGTTCACATAGGTTTATTGCCTGTGTGCATTACAAGGGCTTTGATGTAATACATAAAAATTTGTTCAAGCTTCCAGTAGCTATTCTGACCCCTTAATCCTGTTGCAGGTCACTTTCCCAGATCAATTTGCACCTTGACGCAGACCAAACAGCTAGCTGTTCTGGAAGTTGTGTGTAGCTGATAGAACTCATGAGGAACCAGAAGTTGATCAAAAATTCCCATGACAACCAGCTATGTCTTTAAGCAAAACATCTATATGCTCAGGATGTGTTGCAGGTACTGAGGCATCCTTCAGTGTGCTCTAGTTAGGACCTCCACCTTCACTGCACTGAGATTTGGACCTTTGGGACCAATAGAGCTACAGTTTTTCTCCAGTCTTTATTACATACCCCATTTTCTGTGTGTGTTTGTGTATCTGTCCTTAGGTTAAAAGAGCTTTATTTTTAAAAAAATGTCTGGGTTGTCAGGTTTTATTCTATCTAGGCCCTGTGATGCCCAGTGTTTAGAAACAGGTTCCAGTGAATTAGCGGAAATAATATGTCCTCCCTCTAGAAGATGGTCTTGCTGTAGGTCCACTGTCTGGATCAATGAATGGCCTTTTGGCCAGGCCAAGGAACAAATGGAGAAAGAGATCCTTTTGCCTGACACGTCCTTCCTCAGCACCTGCTAAGCAAAAAAAATGCATGATCCAGAACTTGAGGACTTCAGCATAAAGTGGTTACAACTCAGAAGAGCAACATACACAACAATGCTGGAGGAACTCAGCACGCCAGGCAGCATCTATGGAAAAGAGTATAGTCAACAAGAGTCTTGGCCCGAAATGCCAGCTATACTCTTTTTCCATATGGCCTGGCCTGCTGAGATCCTCCAACATTGTGTGTGTTGCTTGGAATTCCAGCGTCTGCAGATTTTTTCTTATTTTTGACAACACAGGAGAGAGTTATTTAGCTCATTGTGTCTACATCAGTTCTTCCCAAATCAAATCTCTAGTTTCACACACTGGTCCTTTATTTATAACCTTGCTAAATATTCTCCTCCGAGTATCTATCCAGCTTCTTCTTGAAGATCACAGCAGAACCTATCTCCATCATATTTGTAGATGGTGCTTTCCAGTTTTTATATACACTGCTTAGGAACTCTTTTCCTCATGTTACTCTTTTACGCCTGTGACTTTTAATCCTGGACCTTTCCACCAAAGGATGTTTCCAACTGCCTGCCACTTTATCAAGACCTCTCATCATTTATAAGCTTGTATCTAATCTAACCTCAGCCTTTTCCTTTCCAAAGAAAACAGTGCCAGCTTTTCTAATCTTTCCTTGCATCTGCAGTACCTCATTTCAGGAACCGTTCTCATATGAGGATACTCCACGGGATAATATTGCAGCTGTATAAAACACTGATCAGACCATACTTGGAGTATGGTATTCAGTTGTTGTCACTTCATTTTTGAAAGATGTGGAAGCTTAAGAGAGAGTGCAGAGGAGATCAACTAGGATAAAGCCTGGATTAGAGAATATAACTTGTGTGTTTCTCTTTGGAGCAACAGAATGAGAGACAACTTGATAGAGGTGTATAAGATTGAGGGGCCTAGTAGAGTGGATGGCCACCACTATTTTCCCAGAGTGGCAGTGACCATTACCAAAGGACACTTCTTTAAGATGAGTGGAGAAATGTTTAGGGGCTGATTTCAGGAATAGGTTTATTTTTTGCACAGACAGTGCAAAATGCACTGCGACTACGACAGTGTTGATAGAGGCTGATACAATAGAGACATGTAAAAGACTTCTAAATAGGCACATTGATGTGAGAAAAATAAAGGGTTATAGGGTGCATATCAGGGAAGAGTTAGATTTATTGTAGAGTATGTTTTTAGAGGTTGGTACGACATTGTGGGTTAAAGGGCTGTACTGTGTTGTGCTGTTCCATGTTCTAAACCTTTTCTGAACCCTTTTACAAAGTAACAGATAACCATGCACAATTTTGAATTTATAGGAGTAATAACATGCAGAGCAATGAACCTATTCAAGTGCACCATTCACTGCACATATCCCACCTGAAGTCTCCTCCTCCCCTTCCTGCCTCTGGTCATACTGCGGTACTTGCATAGATTCCATCAGACACAGGACAGTTCTGATAGTCCCATGAAAAATCCACCCTTTTTAATTAACACAAAACACTGCTACAAAGCAGAAAATACCCCTTTCACATTTAACCCTATTGCTTGGCATCAATTCACATCTTACTGTTCCTCATATGGTAAAGGTCATTTGAGAGACTTCAGCTAAAATCTAAAATAGGAATAAAATTTTAAATTGATGTAGCTTAGAAATAGCAGTTAGGAATTGAACATTATGTAAGGCTATCTTATGTTCATGTTTACGCAGCTACAAAGTTTTAGTTTATGTATTATACCTTGTACCGCATGGTGCAATCTCAGTGATTTCATCAGGGATAGAGGCAAACCACTTGGATGTCTGCTGTGACTGACAATTGGTCTGCTAGGTTTTGCAAGTGATGAGACTTCTAACAGGAATCTCTCAGTCTTTAGGTGTAAATACAGAAAGTGGATATGGGACATTGGTGGTGGGGAACGATTGAAAGGTAGAAGCCCTTTGATCTTAGTGTCCACTTCCTGATCCTTTATTACAATAATGTACTATTTGCCCGCTTGTTTCCTTGATTTACTTTGCCAAGAGCTGATGAAAAGGCAAGACTAGGATATTAAGCTCTCTATTTAAGAAGACATTCATTCTGTGGAAGCTATAAATGATAGCCATATTTAGTAGTTTATGAATGTGGCTGTATCTTTATATGGATGTCAACGCTATTGCAAATGCCAGCGATATCATACGATTCGTTCTTGAGAAAGACTGCTAATGATTGTACCAGTATATTCAGTACAGCTGGAATGTTTAGCAACACATTGCAAGCTTATTCCTACTGTTCCATTAATATCCTGAATCATCAGCTCCAAAGAAGGAGTGTGAGCCTTGTTCATTCCCTATGATCTTTGCCCTGCCCTTGTTTTCTCAACTTGTGTCATTTGTGATGCTGGTCATCAGATTAACTGTATTAAAGATCCCACTCAAATAAAAGTATCTGATCCAATCCATGGTCCACAAGTGGTCTGCAATAAATTGCATGGCCCCCTCATGCAGAATAGTGATTTTGTTTCCAGGACCACCATTTGTAAGGTGTTTTAATGTGTTCTGGGAGTCTAAAATGCAATTCAAAATTGCCAAGTCTTAATTATGCACATATTGTTTTACTTGGTGCTTGGATTAAGTCAGATTATGTAAATGTCATTTTCCATATGGGTGGATGCTATTCAGCTCTGCTATCAGGTAGTTGAAAGGCCTGCAACTTTAACACAAATACTGTTGTGATGCAATTATGTGCTGTAGTCTACTCCAGTTTGGGTGAAAATGGTCTCTATTAGACCCCTTGTAACTTCCAAACAGAGGGTGTCAGCCAGCTCTATCTTGTGAGGCAGAACAGGGATTGAAATGGCCTCTCTTGACTCCTACTGAAGTTCTGGGAATTAAACCATGTAAAACTGCTCTGAAGATTGGCTGTTCCAGAAACATATGCACATCTCTGCAGTTCTCAAATGGCTGGAAGACCACCTCATACTCTTTGCATCTGTTTCTTTTTTGCAATGGTGATGGTAGAGATCTGAGTGAGAGTTATGATGTGTACTGATGCACATTAAGAAATAGGAGCCAAAGGTCTCTCGAGCCTGCTCTAAACTTTCAGAAGAAATCTTAGCTTCATACCCTATCTTACCCTATCTGCTCCCCAAAACTCTTGAATCCCCTGTTGCCCAGTGGATGTTTGTCTTAGCCATAAATATAGCCAATAATTTTGTACATAATTTGGAGAGGGAGGGAGAGCAGCAGATTTCTTAGTACATTTTGGTACCAATGACGTAGGAAGGAAAAGTAATGAGGTCCTGAAAAGAGAATTTAGAAAGCTAGGTAGAAAGCTGAGAAGCAGACCTCCCAGTTAGTTACTTCTAGATTGCTGCCTGTGCCATGCGCCAGTGAGGGGAGAAACATGATGATTTGGCAGATAAATGCATGGCTGAGGAGCTGGTGCAGGGGGCAGGGCTTCAGGTTCTTGGATAATTGGGATCTCTTCTGGGGAGGTATGACCTGTTCAAAAGTGACGGGTTGCACCTGAACCCAAGCGGGACCAATATTCTCGTGGGCAGGTTTGTTTGAGCTGTTGGGGAGGGTTTAAACTAACTTTGCAGTGGGTGGGAACCAGAGTAAAGAGACTCGGGAAAGGATGGATGATAAAAAAGAAATAAAGATAGCATACAGTCAGGTTGTCAGGCAGGGCAGGCAGGTGATGGAACTTAGTTGCAGCCAATAGGCTGAGTATCAAATCATTAGGGTTGCAGAGTCAGAAAGGACAGCAAATGCAGTACTGAAGGTGTTGTATCTAAATTCTCATAGTATAAGAAATGAGGTAGATGATCTTGTTGCAATATTACAGACTGCCAGGAATGATGTTGTGGCCATCACTGAATTGTGTCTGAAGGATGGTTGTAGTTGGGAGCTGAATGTCCAAGGTTGCACGTTACATCAGAGGGATCGGAAAGTACGCAGAGGGGGTGGTGTGGCTGTACTGGTAAGAATGGCATAAAATCAGTAGAAAGATGTGACATAGGATCGGAAGATGTTGAATCCTTGTGGGTTGAGTTAAGAAACTGCAACGGTAAAAGGACGTGATGGCAGGGCTCCCAACAATGACTGGAAGGTGGACCACAAGTTACAACAGGAAATAGAAAAGGCGAGTCAAAAGGCCAATGTTATGGTAATCATGGGAGATTTTAACATGCAGGTTGATTGGGGAAATCAGGTTGATAATGGATCTCAAGAGAGTGAGTTTGTTGAATGCTTAAGAGATAGCTTTTTAGAGAAGTTTGTTGTTGAGCCTACTAGGAGATCAGCTATACTGGATTGGGGGTTATGTAATGAACTGGAGGCGATTAGAAGCATAAAGTAAAAGAACCCTTAGGAACCAGTGATCACAATATGACTGTGTTCAACTTGAAATTTGAAAGGGAGAAAGTGAAGTCTGATGTAGCAGTATTTCAGTGGAGTAGGGAAAATTACAATGGTACGAGAGGGGAGTTGGCTGAAGTATGTTGGAAGGAGCTGCTGGCAGGGATGTCAGCAGAGCAGCAATGGCGTATGTTTCTGGGAAAAATGAGGGAGGTGCAGGACATGTGTATTCCAAAAATGAAGAAATACTCAAATGGTAAAGTAGTGTAACCATGGCTGACACAGGAAGTCAAAGCTATTGTAAAAGCAAAATAAAGGGCATCCAACAGAGCAAAAATAGTGAGAAGATAGAGGATTGGGAAGTTTTTAAAAACCTACAGAGAGCAAGTAAAAAGACCATTAGCAGGGAAAAGATGAAATATGAAAGCAAACTACCAAATAATATCGAAGTAGATAGTAGAAGTTTTTTTCAAGTATGTTAAAAATAAAAGAGAAATGAGAGTGGATATAGGTCCACTAGAAAATGAGGCAGGAGAAATAATAAGGGGGGACAAGGAGGTGGCAGATGAACTAAAAGAGTATTTTGCATCAGTCTTCACTGTGGAAGACACTAGCAGTATGTCTGATGTTGTAGTGTGTGAAGGAAGAGAACTGGGTGCAGTTACTGTTACAAGAGAGAAGTTGCTCAAAAAAAGCTGGAAGACCTAAAGGCGTGCAAGTCACCCGGACCAGAGAAACTGCACCCCTAGGGTTCTGAAAGAGGTAGAAGGAGATTGTGGTGGCATTAGAAATTATCTTTCAAAACTCATTGGGCTCTGGCATCCAGAGGACTGGAAAATTGCAAATAATACTCCAGTCTTTAAGAAAGGAGGAAGGCAGCAGAAAGGAAGGTATAGACCAGTTAGCCTGCCCTCAGTGGTTGGGAAGCTGTTAGAGTCAATTGTTAAGGACGAGGTGATGGAGTACTTGGTGACACAGGACAAGATAGTACAAAGTCAACATGATTTCCTTCAGGGAAAATCTTGCCTGACAAACCTGTTGGAATTCTTTTAGGAGATTACAAGTAGGATAGATAAGGCGGATGCAGTGGATGTTGTATATTTGGACTTTCAGAAGCTTTGACAAGGTGCCGCAGATGAGGCTGCTTACCAAGTTAAGAGCCCATGGTATTATAGGAAAATTACTAACATGGTTAAAGCATTAGCTGATTGGTAGCAGGCAGAAAGGGATCCTTTTCTGTTTGGCTGCCAGTGACTAGTGGTGTTCTGCAGGGGTTAGTGTTGGGACCACTTCTTTTTATGCTGTATATAAATGATTTAGATGATGGAATAGATGGCTTTGTTACCAAGTTTATAGATGATACTACGATTGGTGGAGGGGCAGGTAGTGTTGAGGAAATAGGTAGGATGCAGAAGGACTTGGTCAGATCAGGAGGATAGGCAAGAAAATGGCAAATGAAATACAATGTTGGAAAATGCATGGTCATGCACTTTGGAAGTCGAAATAAATGTGCGGATTATTTTGTAAATGGGGTGAAAATCCATGAATCTGAGATGCAGAGGGACTTGGGAGCCCTAAGGTTAACTTGTAGGTTGAGTCGGTAGTGAAGAAGGCAAATGCCATGTTAGCATTCATTTCAAGAGGCCTAGAATATAAGAGCAAGGATGTGATACTGAGGCTTTATAAGGCACTGGTAAAGCCTCACCTTGAGTATTGTGAACAGTTTTGGGCCCCTCATCTTAGAAAAGATGTGCTGGCATTGGAGAGGGTCCAGAGGAGGTTCACAAGGATGATTCCAGGAATGAAAGGGTTATCACACGAGAAACATTTGATGGCTTTGGGTCTGTACTCGCTGGAATTCAGAAGGATGAGGAGAGATCTCATTGAAACCCTTCGAATATTGAAATGCCTAGATAGAGTAGATGTGGTAAAGATGTTTCCCATGGTGGGAGAGTTTAGGACAAGAGGGCACAGCCTCTGGATAGAAGGTCGTCCTTTCAAAACAGAGATGTGGAGAAATTTCTTTAGCCAAAGGGTGGTAAATTTGTGTAATTTGTTGCCACCTGTAGCTGTGGAGGCCAGGTCGTTGGGTGTATTTAAGGTAGAGATTGATAGGTTCTTGATTGGACATGGCCTCAAAGTTTACGGGGAGAACGCCAAGAACTGAGGTTGAGGAGGAGAATAAAAAAGGATCAGCCATAATTGAATGGTGGAGCAGACATGATGGGCCAGATAGCCTAATTCTGCTGCCATGTCTTACGGTCTTAATTCAGCCCTCTTGTTTAGAGAATTCCAAAGGTTCATAACCCTTTGAGAGAAAAAAATCTGCGTTGTCTTTATTTTCAGCATGTGAAACAATGCTCCCTAGGTCTATGGTAAAGCTTGATGTCAGCGCCCGTTGCTGTTGAATCACCTCAAAATCTAGTACGTTTTAAAGTTCAAAGTAAATTTATTATCCAAGTGCATTTATGGACTTTTCATAGAGTAATAGACCACTACAGCGCAGGAACAAGCACTTTGGCCCAACTAGTGTCTGCCGAACTACTATTCTGTTTAATCCCATCAATATGCAACTGGACCATAGCCCTCCATACTGTCCCATCCATGTACCCTATCCAAACTTCTCTTAAATGTTGAAATTGAACCCACATCCACCACTTGCTGACAGCTTGTTCTACACCCCTCTGAATGAAGAAGTTCCCAATTTATATTCCCCTTAAATATTTCGCCTATCATCCATAACCTCTAACCTCTAGCTCTACTCTCATCCAACCTCAGTGGGGAAAAAGCCTGCATGCATTTACCCTGTCTGTACCCTTCTATCAAATCTCCCCTCATTCTCCTATGCCCCAGGGGATAATGTCCTAACCTATTCAACCTTTCCCTATAACTCAGGTCAAGGCCTGGCAACATCCTTGTAGTTTTCTCTGTACGCTTTCAATCTTACTAATATATTTCCTGTAGGTATTTGACTAGGACTTCACACAATACTCCAAATTAGGCTTCACCAATGTATAATGCAACTTCAACATAACATTAAAGCTCCCGTACTCAACACTTTGATTATGAAGGCCAGTGTTCCAAAAGTTGTCTTTACAATCCTATCTACCTTGATGCCACTTTCAAGGAATTATGAATCCATTTTCTCAGATCCCTCTGATCCACTGCACTGCTCAGTGCTTTACCATTCACCGGGTAAGTTCTAAATTCCATATACCATTTTTCAGCCTATTTTTCTATCTGGTCCTGATCCCTCTGCGAGTTTTAATAGCCTTTCTTGCTGTTCACTACATCTCAAACCTTGATGTCATCTGCAAATTTGATGATTCACTTTACCACATTATCATCCAGATAGTTGAAATAGATGATAAATAACAGACCCTGCTCCGATCCCTGTGACACACTACTAGTCACAGGCCAGTGCACAAAATGCTGGAGCGACTGAGCACATCTGACAGCGTTGTGCTGAGACCCTTCATCTGGATAGTGGTAGTAAATGGTTGTCTCTCTGACTTCTCCCAAAAAGCCAATGTCGAATCCAGTGTACTACCTCATCCTGAAAGCCGAGCAACTGACCATTTTTCACCAACATCTCATGTGAGACCTTGTCAAAGGCTTTGCTGAAGTCTCTGTTGACATTATTCACTGCTATCCTCCAATTCTCTGGCACCTTACTTGTGGCTAAGGATGTTTTAAATACCTCTGCCTGGGCCCCTGCAATTACTGCACTAGCCTCTCACATGATCCGAGGAGACACCTTGTCAGGCCCTGAGGATTTATCCACCCTAATTTGCCTTAGGACAGCAAGCACCTCTTCTATAATTTATATGCAGTCCATGATCTCACTGCTATTTTTCCTTAGTTCTTTGTTCTATACATGTCCAAATCCCAAGTAGATACAGATGCAAAAAGTCCATTTAAGATCTTCCCCTTCTCTTTCAGCTCCATGCATAGATGACCAGACAAGATTATTTCTAAAGCCATCAAAATTGGCATTTCCCCAATTTAGAATCTCAACCAGAGGACCAGAGCTCTCCTTTTTCATAATTATCTTGAAACTATTGGAATTATGATCATTAGGTCCAAGGTATTCCACTATACACACTTCTGTCACCTGCCTGTCTTGTTTCCTAATAGATGATCCAGTGTTACACCCTCTCTAATTGGGACCTCTATATATTGATTAAGGAAACTTTCCTGGCCACACTTGACTAACTCTATCCCATTCAGCCCTTTTACAGAATGTGGTCCCAGTCAATATGTGGAAAGTTAAGATAACCTATTATCAACACCTCATCTTTCTTGCAGTTGTTTGCTATCTCACTATAAATTTTCTCCTTTAAATTAAAAGCTGGGGCATCCTTTGGCAGGCTTTAGACGTGTGTGGGAAGAACGTGGTATCCGGCTGAAGACCAAGATGGCAGTCTGCAATGCAGTCCTGTCTTCTCTGCTGTTTGGCTGTGAAACATGGGCCCCATACCACAGACGCATCAAGATGCTTGACCAGTTCCACCTGTGATGCCTTCACAAGATCTTGGGCATCATATGGCAAAAGAGTCCCCACCACAGAAGTGCTACAAAGGGCCAAGAGCTCTGGCACAGAGACACTGATCATGAAGGCTTAACTTCGATGGGTTGGACATGTGGTCCAGATGGAAGACAACAGCCTTCCAAGGCTGGTATTGTTTCCGAGCTGGCACCTGACAACAGAAAGCAGGGGGGCCCCACAAAGCGCTATAAAGACTGCATGAAAGCGTCCTTGAAGGCATGCAATATCCCTGTGTCTGGTTGGGAGGCCTTGGCCAAAGGCTGCAATGCTTGGCAGTCTGCGAAGGCACCAGCACATTCGAAGAGCAGTGGCTGAAGGACCTTGATCAAAAGTGCCAGGACTGCAAGGAGAGACGACCCGCCGTAACGTGTCTGACCTGTGGGCGCATCGGCACTTCCCAGTTCAGGCTTTGCCCTTATCAGAGGTGTCACTGACATCATCATCGTTCCTGGCGGATTTCCAAGAATATGTTTGCTATCTCACTACAAGTTTGCTCCTTTAATTCCTGCTAACTATTGGGTGATTTATAGTATAATCCCATTAATGTGGACATCCCATTCTTGTTCCTCAGTTTCACTCATATAACCTCTGGACGAACCTTTCAGTCTGTCCTGTTGAGCACTGCCATGGCATTTTCCCTGACTAGTAAAGCCACTCCTCCCCCTTGAATCCCTCCCATTCTATCATGTCTAAAACAATGGAACCTTGGAATATTGAGCTGCCAGTCCTGCCCCTCCTGCAACCAAGTCTCATTAATGATTATAATGTGTTAATTCTATGTGCTGATTGTTACATGTCAACATTTTTTTATTAAACGTAAGCGTCATTTAGGCGCGCCTGAACGAGGCTGGGGGATGACATCATTATCATGCGTGCAGGCTTTTTCTATTCGATTCGAGAGGTTTCTGGAAAAATTCATCAGTTAAACAGATTCAACGGACCGTGAGCTACCAGCGAGGGAGTGAATTGAGTTGAGTGAGTTGAAGAGTTCACTACAGCCGTGGGCAGTCCCAATATTTTTCTGTGTCAGAAGATTGTGATAATTTGCAGCACACACTGCATATTGGATACGTGACTGTCACTTTGTATGATCCATACTTGGATATCTGGAGTGTTCTGTGGCGAACACTTTTTGTTAACCTATACATGGATTCAGGTGTGTTACGTGGCGACCACTTGTGTTAAGGAATATTCTGTGACTGTCACCTTGTGATATCCCGTCGTGGATTTTTGAACTTAGGCGTCACCTTGTTATCCCTGTGTGGACTCTAGTAATTAAGTGACGACCACTCATCTTCTAGAAGCTTCTGCGACTGTCACCTTGTGCCATTGTAATGTGGATTTATGAACCCTTCCTCACAGACACCTGTACCTGTTCCCGTGGATTTCAGAACCTTCTGGATTGCCATCCTAGCACTCTGTTTAAATTGTCTATATTTTGGGCTGAGTAAGACTTCCAGAGTAACTTCTTCCAGACCTCCACAGTTTGTGAGCTAAGATGCATTGCACTGTTAATTTTGGTTAGGGGAGTAATTGTTTTAATTGACTATAAAAATTGAAAATATAGTTGCTTAACATTTAAAAAATCTGTGTCTGTGGTCTGTTGCTGCTGGCAGGTAACATGATCCAGACTATGAAGCTGATCTGCCATGCCTACATCCTTGCATCAAAATCGAAGCAACCCAGAACGTTATTCCCACCATGCTCAACCTTTTGATTCCAGTCTTTGTATGTAAGCTTAACAACATCTTTCCCAATAACCACTCCACTATCTGCCCTGGCAATATGGTTCCCATCCCCCTGCAACTCCAGTTTAATTCCCCAAAGCAGCACTAGCCAACCTTCTTGCCAAGATATTAGTCCCCCTCCTGTTCAGATCTAAACCATCTGGTCTGTATAGGTTCCACCTTCCCTGGTAGAGAGCCCAACGACTCAAAAATCTGAAGACCTCTGTCTTGCACCATCTCCTTAGCTGTGTGTTAAAGTGTATTATATTTTTATTTCTGGCCGCAGCAGCATGTGGCATGGTCGCAGTTCTGAGATAACAACGGTGAAGGCCTTTTCCTTTAATTTAGCACTTTGAACTCACCTTGACACCCTTCCTGCCTAAGTCATTGGTACTGATATGGACCATACGCTGTGGCTGTTCACCCTCCCATTTAAAAATGCTATGGACTAGATCCAAGATGTCCCTGACCTTGGCACCTGAGAGGCAACATACCATTCCTGTGTGTTCCCCTAATCAATGAACCCCCTATCACTACAGCTTGCCTCTTCTCCTCCTTCCTTTCTGAGCCACAGAACCAGCCTCAGACCTGGAGACCTGATCACTGTGGCTTTCCTCTCCTAGGTCATCCCTATACTTGTCATTAAGGGGAACGGCCACAGGAATACCCTATACTGGCTGCATTTCCCCATTTCCTCTCCTGACAGTCACCCGGTTACCTATGACTTGCTATCTGAGGTGTAACTACGCCCTGTCTTTCTATAGCCTGCAAGAGAATTATTCCATTAGCCTGCTTGGCATTGCCATTGCACAATAGGGAAGAAAGACAGCAATCTCAACTTTTAAAAAGTCAAGCTCAAAATCCACAAGGCAACCACTCTGCTAATCTGAGAACCACTGAATGTCCTGAATGGCCCTGCTAGCCTTTATAAAAGTTGCGCTAAAAATCCACAAGCCAACAGCTCTGCCAATTTGAACTTTTAAATATGCCACCAGATGGGCATATTTCATTTTCTTCCAGTAGATGCAGTGAGTGAGGTCCAGTGCATAAGATGCTTTATCTATTTATTAACTAATCCTCATTTCATGCTAATGCACTCTCATTTTCTTTAATAATCTCTTATATGGGATCTCACTGAAGTTTTTTGTAAGTCTGAATATATTACAACACTTAGTTCTCCCTTGTCTATTGTGCTAGTTACAATCTCACAAAAGTCCAACTGATTTAACAAATGTGATTTATCTTTCATGAGTCCATGACTCCTCTGCTTAATCATATTACAATTTTTCAAATGCCTTGCTACTGCCTCCCAAGTAACACATTCTTACTGATTTTTAGTTCAACTAGTTCATAGCTCCTTTTTTTTTCCTCTTGAAGATTACAGTTCTTTTGCTACTTCTAACTGTTATAAAATCTCTGTGATTTTCAGAGATACACTGTCTATCATCTGCCATCTCCATAGCTATCTCCTTTAAAAACTTCTGATGTTGGAAATCTGTTGCCTTTTCCAGAGTTAATTTTTAAAGCTTCTCATATTGTAGACCCATTGTCCTTCACCATTTCAAGGACATTGGCTATGTTCATTTCCTCAAAGACAGACTCAAAATATTTGTATAATTTTTCTGCTATTTTATTGCTCAATATGATTTCTTCTGTTTCAGTCTTTAAGGGACCCACATTAACCTTTGCTAGCTTTTTTTTAATGTTTCTATAGAATCAGTTATAAACTATTTTCCTGGTCTACTCTTATGTTCTACTTTCCCTTCAATCAATGTTTTGGTTCTCTTTGCTGATTTATGTAATCTTCCCAATCCTCAGGCTTGAGAGTTTTGAGAGTATGGCATCATTTATAAAAGCCTTTTCATTTTATCTAATGTTTTTTTGAACTTTTCTTCATCACTATGGCCGAGTTACTTTTTTTTCTTTAATAGAATAAAACGTATATAATTTCTTACTGCTTGATTCCTTCCATACACTTTGATGTGGTTTACCATTACCATATTTACCATTGCCAGCTCAGGCCTTGCTCTTCATTGTTTGCTTTATTCAGATTTCTGACCTTGGATTCATATTGAACTAAATATTTTAAAAACTTTATATAAAATTTAACCATAAAATGATCTCTGTTCCCCGAAAACTGCTAAGCTAACAGGTCATCAATTAACCTTTCTTCATTACGCATTACTAGATAGAAGGTAATCTGTTCATTCAGTGATACCTCAGCAAGGGATCTTGAAAATTGTGTCTTTTGCACTCCATAAGTTCATGCTCCTCAATATGACCGATAATTTGGTTTGGTCAGTTTTTATATAGGAAGAATTATATGCGTGTACTCTCTGATCTTATTTAATCTATATGTATTTGCATATGGATTTATAGCCTGATTTATAAATTCAGACCCAGAGTTCAAGTTGTAGACATTTTCTGCTTATGAGGCTGCTGTTAATTGCAATGGTTTCCACCAACTCACACTTGTTGCAACACCTGCCCTGCCATGAACAAACTTTCTAAATTAAATAAAACTGTATTGTTTATCAATTGTCTATTTATAATTATTCATTTGAATTGGGTCTAGTTAATAATATGATTTAATGATATCCATTTTGGTTGTAACTGTTGTACTGGAATGTAGTTTGGAGAAGTACCCTTTTAAGATGCAGGAAAATAATGCAATACTTGTAAATCCATAGTTTCCTGGTTTCCTGTGAAGTCGCATTCTGATTTATTTTTTCCTGCTTTTCCATAGCCTTGATTCATTTTTCTCTTACTTGTACTTATTTATTCAGTTTTTTTTGAAACTAACAATGTAGCATTTCCTTTTTTTCATATCCCTGAACTTTGCCAGATTCTGACCTCTCCATTCAATCTAAGTATTTACAAACAAAATAATCACATCATTAACCCTAGCATCAGCTGACATTAATTACATGTCATTAATTCTAGCTGACCACTGTCAATATGAAGTAAGAAACAACTTTAAACATTATTAAAATATTAATTCCTAATTGTAACTAAATTTTAAAATCGTCTTACTGTGTTGCCTTTGAAATTAATTTGCTAAGTTCCAACCTATATAGTCTCTTGAAAATACATGGGGGAAATGAACTGACTCAGCACTAGTGCATATCGTGCAAGATAAAATTTCCAAGGTTGCAAATGATACAGAGCCTGGAAATGTGATAAACCGTGCAAGAAGACCTAGATAGAGAGGCAGCATAGGCCAATGGAATTTAAAAATTTGCATGTGCTTTCCATTCTGTTCTCCATTCTGTCATCAACTTGCCTGATCTTGTCAGTAGCCACTGCCACAGCTGGGCCATATACGAACTAGAAGACAGCACCTCATATTCCATTTGTGTTACTGATAACCCAATACTATATATTGAATTTCCTAATTTCAGGTAACCAACATCCTGTGTTCCTTAACCACCTGTATCTTTACACCTAGATTCATGCTCTCTTTGTCTATCTTTTTCTTTCCTACCCCCAATCCTGAAGGCTCATGTTACCTTGATCCTTTGGTCTCTCCCATCTGCTTCCATTTGTACATGCCCATATACCTATCCATGTGAATTACTTCTACCTTGGACTACCCTTTCTATCCCCTCTTCTACCTGCTTACATTTGCTTATCATCCCTCTCTCCTTGACATCTTATAGTCTCTGTCCTGATCTCTCCCCACCTGGCTCCATCTGCCTAATCCCCTTTCTTCCATTTTCCCCTTATCTGATCCCACCTATCACCCACTAGCATCTGTCTCTAAACTCAGCCCCTTCCCCCCACCAACCCAGCACTTGGTTTCATCTATCGTTTTTCTTTTATTCTGTCTCTCTCTTTCCCTGCCCAATCTCTATCTCAATCTACCTGCTCATAATCCCCCATCTTTCCTGTGGATGCCACCTGTCACATATAAGGCCCACCCCTTCTTTTCACATCATGATCTTGGTTGCCTCCCTTCTGCACTTCAGTCTGGATGCAGGGCCTTGACCTAAAACACTCATCATCCCCTTTCCTTGACAGATACTGCTTGTCCCTCTGATATGATGCCATTTCAGATGTGTGCACAAACAGAAAGGCATAAATCTTTAAAAGTGATATTAAATGATGTATAACATATGGAATCTTGAATGGAGAGCATTTATTGAGGAAGAATGAGGGAGGGTCATCATATTTCCTGAAAGATGAAGGAAAGCACCAGTTAAGGATAGGCGGAGATAGGAGGAAGACAGATGTGATAAGTTTATATAAGTATGAATTGTTACCACCTTCAAGAATGTATGCATAATTTGTTACTTATATTTTTGGAGGAGTTGTTTATATTATTTTTTTCTAAGTACCTTTTATGTGAGCCCAGGTACAGATGGAGCAAATTTTCAGATTTGAGTCTGTTGTCTTGGTGATTGATGTGTTTGCCAAAATAAGGATAGCAAACGCCTTCCATTTTTAAGTGCTAGTACATCATTGACAAAATGGAACTATCTCAAATGCCAAGTACACCGCCTTGTAGGTTAAAATAACGGTGTACTCCATGTCCTTGTAATATTAGCAGTGCCTAGGAGGGTGTGTTATGAAGAGGGCATAGCTTGGATTATATAGTTAAACTGAGGTTACATCACCCTTATTCAGTGGAAGTTAAGATGCTGTCGTCCAATATTCAAAGCAAGCAAATAAGTACTAATTTTTTTTTTGCCTCAGTCACGTCACAAAAACCAACTAATTGGTCATTTACCCAACTGCTAAAGGCCGCACTGTAAGCAAAATTGATTGTCTTGTTTGCTTTCATAAAAATGAATGCAGTATCAAAAGCAGTCTTCATTCTGGGAATGATTGTCAATGTTCTTAAGTGAGTGACAGATATTTGATCCATTCTGCCACTCTATTTCAACAGCATGTTATATTGGTGATTAAAAATTGTAATTCAAGGCATAGCATTTAACTTGGTTCCAATCTACTTCTGATAATACTGAGTTTAAAGATTAAAAATTTGTCTGTACATGTACACCTATGAATATTGTGATACGAGAAATCAGTTTAATTTGTGACCAGATTTTGATATTTATAAGATGTAAAACCAGCCAATTCGTTATTACTATTGAAGGGTGTTAAATGCCCCATATGAAGTTTCCTGATATAAAGTGAATAGTAAATATATAATCAAATCACATTTGCCTAGCAGCTCCATTCAATGACCTACAGTACATTGGTTTCTGGTCTGACAAAGCTTCAATTTAGAACAATTCTCATCTCTTTTATAAAGCTTTCATAGTTTTTCTTATTTCCTATTTTTGAACTGCTCTGGCCTTTTAACATTCCTTAATATCCACACTTATCCAATTACAGCCATTTCTACTTTTAAATAGTCCTTAATAAATGCATATGAATAGCCTAGGGCTGCAGGCACTCAAATTCCATTCACTCTCATCCAAAATCTCCCTATGTAAAAGGAATCCTAAAAAGAGAGGTAGGTTTTGAGAAGCAATGTAAAAAGTAAGAAAAGATGATCCATAAAACAAGCCTCTCTGGAAAAAGGTTGTTAAGCTTTATATGGCTGATTGTGCTTTTGTTCCTGTGAGCATTTTGGGATATTTTAATAGGGATATGTAAATACAAGTTCTTAATAATAATATATACATATTTTAGTCATGGGGAAGAGTTTAGAAAAGCCAGGAAAGGTGTTAGGTTGGATAATGGGGAAAAATAGCAAGAGCGATTGAAGAATATGGACGACTTTAAAACTAAGGATATTCTTCTCCCATTTGTCCACCTCAATCATATCTGTTTCTATTAACTGATACAATGCAAAACTCTCAGGTTTCTGTAAGCATGCTACCCTACCTGAAATCCCAGATACACATCATCGTCCAATTTCCTCATGTCAGCTTCTGGCCAGTCATCTTTGTTTCAAGCTTGCTTTATGGTCTATCTGATATGCCTCTGTAAGAAACAACATTGGTCAGCCCAATAACCATGCTGACTCCACTGTCAAGGTCTCTAAGTTGCTCATGCCAGAGGAGCTAGCTATTCATTGCAGCAGTGTTCTTGGCTACTTATATTGTCTTGAAGGGCAGGCTGAGAAACATTCATGGCAGCGTCTTTCAGGATGTCACAGAGTGCCATTCCAATAAGGATATGCAAGCTTTTTGACATTTGCTAGTTTAAAATAGAAAGTGGTTTTGCAGCTTTCATTTGGCACTGGTTTAATTTTATTTTGACAATGACAAAATATTACATACTAGGAGATTCTGTTCAGCACTTGAGTAACATGCATGCTCTTTGTTGGAGATGTGCCCTCCATTTTGAACTTAAAAACTATTTTTTGGCACTGACTTCTCATCTTTTCAGTTTGTTTCTTGTGATAGACTGTGCATTGCATAGTTACTTTGAGACAAACTGTCTTTGTGTGATGAGAGATGTTTTGAGTTGTATAGCATTGAAATGGGCCATTCAGCCCACTGAGTCCATGCTACTTTTCATTCACATAATTGTGTAAGTTGTAGCAACGTGTGTGATTTGTTTGGGTTTTAGTAGTATTGAGTAGAATCAGCCCACTAAAGGAACTGTTACAGAGTTGTTGAAGTGGGCATTGTTCCCGGATGTGCAGGTTTCACCAGGTCATCAGCATAAATAAAGCCAAGTGTGCGTGGATGGATTTCTAGGTCGTTCATTTAGGTATGAGGATTAGGGATGCCAATGCATGTCCTTGGATTGGGCCATTGTGTTGTGGAGTCCAGTGACTACATTTCCTTGGAATTTGCCTTCAAAGCAGTTACTTTCCACAGGTTTGTGGATTACGTGAACCATCTATTGTTAGAACACAAGAGAATAAGAAAGAGGAGCAGGAGTAGGCCATCTAGCCCACTGAGCCTACTTCGCCTTTCAATAAGATTATGGCTGATCTGGTTGTGGACTCAGCTCCACCTTTTCCCCATCAACCTTAGTTCTCCAGTATGCAAAAATCTATCTTACTATGTCTTAAATATATTTAGAGGTAGCTACTACTGCTTCCCTGAGCAAAGAATTCCTCTGATTCAATACTCTCTGGGAAAAGATGTTTTCTACTCATCACTATCCTAAATCTATTCCCCTGAATCTTGAAGCTGAGCCCCTAGTTATTGTCTGTCTTGTCAATGGAACCACTTTGCTGCCTTGATCTTATCTATCTTTCTTTATTTTATATGCTTCTGTAACTTCGAGCGTGGATCGCTTCACTCACCTCAGCTCTAAACTCACTTTCAAGTACTCCACAACTCATGTTCTCAGTATTATTTACTTTTTTATTTGCAGAGTTTACCTTTTGGAAATTGGTTGTTTGCCAGTCTTTCTGTGTAGTTTTGCATCGATTCTTTTGCATTTCTTTGTTTTACTGTGAATGCCTGCAAGAAAATCAATCTCAAGGTAATATAAGGTGACATATGTGTACTTTGATAATAAATTTACCTTGAGCTTCCCACTTCATTCTTCTGAATTCCAGTGAGGATAGTCCCAAGCGACTCAAACTCTGCTCGTAGGCTAGTCCTTTATCTCCAGAATCAACGTGGTGAACCTCTTCTGCACCGCCTCCAAAGCCTTTTGAAATGGACGGGGAAGCAATATGAGGAGATTGTGGTGAAGGGTAGGGAATGGGTTGGAAGAATCATGGATTTGGGGGTTGGGGTGATAAAGCAACAATCCGTGTCAGCAGGCCAGATAATAAAATAATTTGGAAGCATAGCTGGATGGAGTTAGGAAAATCAGAAGGACTGGAGGAAAGAAGTTAGAGTAAAGAGTAGAAATATGACAAGATTAGGTGCTCAAGGGAACAGGAGATGTTGGAGAGTGGATAAACAGATTCAAGTAAACACCTTCGTTCTATCAGGTGACTGGATCAGGTGTCTTCCAGAAGACCTTGTTTCTCTTTAGTAACCATGCTTCTGAACTTGAACTCTGAATCATAGAGCAATATAGCACTGAAACAGGCCTTTCAACCAAACTGTTTATGCCAACCACAGCATCCTCCCTGCTAGTCCCAGTTGCCTGTGTTCAATCTATAGGGCTCCAAGCCCCTCCCCTCCATGTACCGTATCCATCCCAATGCCTTTTAAATTGGGCAGCATGACAGTGCATTGGTTAGCGTAACACTATTATAGCACCAGTGGTAATTGCTGCTTCCTGTACCGAGTTTGTATATTCTCCCCATGATTGTGTGGGTGTCTTCTGGATGTTCCAGTTTCCTCCCATATCACAAAGACCAATGGGTTAAGGTTAGGGGTTTGTGGGCAGACTAAGCTGGCTCCATAAGCGTGTCAATTATAGCGGCTGTCCAGCACAATCCTACCTGATTTGATTCAACATGAACAATGCATGTTTTATATGTTTTGATGTCCATGTGACAAATAAAGCTAATTTTCTCTATCTTCTCTTAAATGTTGCCACTTTACCCACCTTGACTATTCCTCTGGCAGCTCATTTCAGGTACTCTGTACCCTCTGTAAAGAAGTTATCTCTCAGGTCTCTCTTAAATTTCTTCCCTTTTGTATCTGTGCCCTGTAGTTTTGCACTCCCCAACCCTGGAGAAAAGACAATGACCCTTATGTTTTTATAACTTCTGTGAGATTACTCCTTATTCTCCTAGGCTCTAAGGATTAAGAATCCAGAGTGACCAACCTCTTCCTATTGCTCAGGCTCTTTAATCCATGCAGCATCCTCGTAACTATCCTTTGCACCCTCTCCAGCTTGACAATGTCTGGCCTATAATGGAGCAACCAAAACTGCACACAATACTTCGTGTGGCCTCACCAACAACGTGTCCCTATTCCTTGGTTGATGAAGGCCAGCGTGTTAAACACTGACTTCATCCTTTCTACTTGTGCGACTACTTTCAGATATCTATGCACATACTCCCAGGTCCTTTTGTTCCACAGTGTTCATCAGTTCCTTGCCATTTACTGTACAGGTCCTACTCTGGTTTGATTGTCTAAAATGCATTAGCTCACACTTACCTAAGTTGAAATCCATTTTCCATTCTTCAGACCATCTCCCTAACTGATCAAGATTTCTTTGCAATTCATCATAACCTACTTCAATACCAACAGGACCCACTAATTTAGTATCATCAGCAAATCAGTTACGTAAATAATGGCCAACAGAAGTCCCAAAACAGACCCCTGAGGAACCCGCAAGTCACAGGTCTCCATCAAAGAATCTTAATGAGCCAAATGTGAATACACCTCACTGCCTCCTGAATCCCATGCAACTAAACCTTCCCGATAAGCCTGTCATGTACAGCCTTCTTAAAGGTCTTACTGAAGTCCCTATTGTTAACATCCACTGCCCTACCTTCATTTATCCCCCGAGTTATCACTTCAAAAAAACTTCAGAAGATTCATCAGACGTGACCCCCCCCCCCCCATGCACAAAGCCATGCTGACTTTTCTAGTCAGGCCTAGACATCCAAGTGTTGGCACATCTTGTCTCTCAGAATTTCCTTCAATAACTTCCCTGCAACTGTAGTTCCCTGCTCTGCTTTTCTGCCCCCCTTGAACAGTGGAACAACATTAGCCACCTTCCAGTCTTCTGGAACTTTTAACAGTGGCCAACAGCAAACCAAAATATCTCTACAAGGGCCTCTATGATTTCTTCCCTGGCCTCCCATAAGGACTTTAACCTGTGGTCCTGTTCTAATCTTTCCTCATTATGTGCCATGTTGTATGATGTAAGTGATCATGGCCTCATGGCCATGATTGTTCTTGGCAAATTTTTCTACGGAAGTGGCTTGGCATTTGCTGCCTCCTGGCAGCATCTTTACAAGACAGGTGACCCCAGCCATTATCAATACTCTTCAAAGATTGCCTGCCTGGTGCCAGTTGTTGCATAATCAGGACTTGTGATATACACCAGCTGCTCATATGACCATCCACTACCTGCTCCCATGGCTTCATGTGACCCTGATTTTTTGGGGGGGGGGGCTATGGGTGCTAAGCAGACGCTACACCTTGCCTAAGGGTGTCCTGCAGGCTTATGGAAGTAAGGAGTCCCTTACACTTCCTTTGGTAGAGACATACCTCCACCCTGCTACCCTATTTTTTCCATAACTATTTTAAAACCAATAAAATTGTTGTCACTGGACCCAAAGTACTCCCCATTTGCTACTTGGACCACTTTGTTCCAAGTATGGCTGCAATATCGCAGCCTCCAGAGGCAACCCATGCCCTCGGTTCATCCACTTTACCTGTCCATTGAAGCAGATATAATTTAAAGTTAATGTTCTGCCAAATTTTGCAAGTATCACACTACGTACAGTGAGAATGAAATCCCATCTTGTGATTTATTCACAGCTAAATATGGGAGCTGCCTGAGACGTGCCTTTGATTGTATGTATTGTATATAATTTACACCATAGATATATGATATTAAGATGTTTCCAATGGTAAAGTGTGAGTGCATTTGTCATTTCTCATGCACTGTAACTGATGTTTATTTACAATGGGTCTGGTGCCAGACCACCCCTATAAACTCTGTACCTGTTGTACAACTGAAAGATCGATCAATAGACCATCTCTGTTAATAATTGAGAAGATAGCAATGTGGAAGCACCAATATTCCACTTTATATCATACTTTCAAATTCCAATGCCCTAGAGAGAGTTTAGATTGCAAACTCATCTGAGAATCAAAGTAATAGCTATAAAACACGTGGTTTATAGTGTAATTTGAAGCCTGGATTCATACTGTTCTCCTCATAGCATTGTTATGTATTAACATTAGATGTTTGTTTTTATTTATTGTAAAATTCAGCATATTGATAACTTGCTAAATATAAGATATTTCTGAATGCTGTGTTTGTGATTTTATGTTGACCATATTAATGTGAACATTTTAGCCGATTGTTTTTAAACTGAATACGCGGACCCTAGCTTTTAAGAATTAACTGCTAAAATTTCTCATGTGAATAATAAATACAGGTTTCCCCTGCTATCCGAAGGTAGAGTGTTCCTATGAAATAGTTCGTAAGCCAGAATGTCGTAAAGTGAATAAGCAATTATCATTTATTAATATGGGAAAAAATTTTGAGCGTTCCCAGATTCAAAAAATAACCTACAAAATCATGCCAAATAACACACCAAACCTAAAATAACAGTGACATATAGTAAAAGCAGGAATGATATGATAAATATACAGTCTATATAAAGTAGAAATAATTCTCTGCAGCACTGTCTAGCGCAGCAAAAATCTTGCGGAAGCGCTCTCGGCAGAAACATTCTCTCCAGTAACCTTTAAGCTATGAAGCTGCCAAATCATACCAAATAACACATAAAAATACACAGCCTATATAAAGTAGAAATAGTGCATGTACAGTGTAGTTTCACTGACCGGAATCGGGAAGACTCCAATAAACTGCAGTTTCGTCACAGTTAAACACTTGCTTATACGAATAACCACCTGATGCAATCGGCAATCGCCTCTTATCTGGGCTGACATTTAGATGCCGGGCAGCACCTAATTAATTAGCTTGTTTATTTTGGCTTTTTTCTTAAAGATGTGCTGGGTGTGTTCCGACTACCGCTGCACCACTACATTCTTCTCGGCAATGTATCGGTCCGCGGCCTGGAGGTTGGGGACCACTGCTTAAACTATGAAGCTGCCCTTGCCTCAGAAACCAATCAAACCACCCATGACTAACTTTAAATTCCAGTTTACCATAGAAACTACAGCACAGAAACAGGCCTTTTGGCCCTTCTTGGCTGTGCCGAACCATTTTCTACCTAGTCCCACTGACCTGCACATGGACCATATCCCTCCATACACCTCCCATCCATGTATCTGTCCAATTTATTCTTAAATGTTAAAAAAGAACCCGCATTTACCACCTCGTCTGGCAGCTCATTCCATACTCCCACCACTCTCTGTGTGAAGAAGCCCCCCCTAATGTTCCCTTTCAACTTTTCCCCCCTCACCCTTAACCCATGTCCTCTGGTTTTTTTCTCCCCTTGCCTCAGTGGAAAAAGCCTGCTTGCATTCACTCTATCTACACCCATCATAATTTTATATACCTCTATCAAATCTCCCCTCATTCTTCTATGCTCCAGGGAATAAAGTCCTAACCTATTCAACCTTTCTCTGTAACTGAGTTTCTCAAGTCCCAGCAACATCCTTGTAAACCTTCTCTGCACTCTTTCAACCTTATTTATATCCTTCCTGTAACTTGGTGACCAAAACTGAACACAATACTCCAGATTCGGCCTCACCAATGCCTTATACAACCTCATCATAACATTCCAGCTCTTATACTCAATACTTTGATTAATAAAGGCCAATGTACCAAAAGCTCTCTTTACGACCCTATCTACCTGTGACGCCACTTTTAGGGAATTTTGTATCTGTATTCCCAGATCCCTCTGTTCCACTGCACTCCTCAGTGCCTTACCATTAACCCTGTATGTTCTACCTTGGTTTGTCCTTCCAACGTGCAATACCTCACACTTGTCTGTATTAAACTCCATCTGCCATTTTTCAGCCCATTTTTCCAGTTGGTCCAAGTCCCTCTGCAGGCTCTGAAAACCTTCCTCACTGTCTACTACACCTCCAGTCTTTGCATCATCAGCAAATTTGCTGATCCAATTTACCACATTATCATCCAGATCATTGATATAGATGACAAATAACAATGGACCCAGCACTGATCCATGTGGCACACCACTAGTCACAGGCCTCCACTTGGAGAAGCAATTCTCTACTACTACTCTTTGACTTCTTCCATTGAGCCAATGTCTAATCCAATTTACCACCTCTCTATGTATACCTAGCGACTGAATTTTCCTCATTAACCTCCCATGCGGGACCTTGTCAAAGGCCTTACTGAAGTCCATGTAGACAATATCCACTGCCTTCCCTTCATCCACTTTCCTGGTAACCGCCTCGAAAAACTCCAATAGATTGGTCAAACATGACCTACCACGCAGAAAGCCATGTTGACTTTCCTAATAAGTCCCTGTCTATCCAAATGCTTGTAGATTCTGTCTCTTAGTACTCCCTCCAATAACTTACCTACTACCGACGTTAAACTTACTGGCCTATAATTTCCCGGATTACTTTTCGATCCTTTTTTAAACAACGGAACGACATGAGCCACTCTCCAATCCTCCGGCACCTCACCTGTAGACAGCGACATTTTAAATATTTCTGCCAGGGCCCCTGCAATGTCAACACTAGTTTCCTTCAAGGCCTGAGGAAACACCCTGTCAGGTCCCGGGGATTTATCCACTTTAGTTTACCTCAAGACAGCAAGGACCTCCTCCTTTTCGATCTGTACAGTTTCCATGATCTCACTACTTGTTTCCCTTAATTCCATAGACTTCATGCCAGTTTCCTTAGTAAATACAGACGCAAAAAACCTATTTAAGATCTCCCCCATTTCCTTTGGTTCCGCACATAGCCGATCACTCTGATCTTCAAGAGGACCAATTTTATCCCTTACAATCCTTTTGCTCTTAATATACCTGTAAAAACTCTTGGGATTATCATTCACTTTGACTGCCAAGGCAAGTTTCACAACACTTTCATCACCACCGTCCAGTGCTTTCTGTTTCAGCTTATTAAAAAGACTGACTGATTTCTCCTTTGTATAAGAAAACTTAACGGAGCACCACGCTTTGTACACCCATCAATCCACTCAAGCAATAGACTTTCCATTTTATCCATTATTGGATGCTGACTAAGAGAGACCACTTTGCTACGAGCAGAACCAACAGTAACATCGGCAGCTTTCAAAATTCTTTCTCTCTGCGTATAAATAGTGTGAATGGTGGATGCAGACAAGTTCAACGCGCGGACAATGTCCTTACTTCGTTCACCACGATCAAAACGCTTAATTATGTCTAGTTTTACGCTATGTGTAACACCTTTACGAGCTCTTTTAGGCTTTTCCGATACTTTAGAACTCATCTTGCTAACGGACGCACAAAATAAATCGAGATAAAGCACATGTTTAAGCAATGCCAGCTAGAATGCAGTTCTGGGGGAGGAGCTTGGCTGTTCGGGCGCCCGCTGCCTTTTCTCGTAACGGTGAAAACACCTTCTGTTAGCGAAAACAGGTAACTAATGTAGGTCTTTCATAACAGCGAGGTGTCGTAAAGTGAATGTTTGGAAAACGGGGGCCATCTGTAATGATGTAACATTTCGTTGCACTTCATAACTGCTGCGTAATGTATCTGTAGTAACTCTTGTCGAGGCAAATAGGGAGAGAATTAGTCGAGTTTAGGGAGATAATGCTGGCGTGGAAAGATACAAATCTTGATTGTTTTGATGTTAAGCTGTTTAATAATGTGGTTGTTCACTCTGCTCAGGTCTCTTGGTTTCATTCATTGGACTAATTGAATTTTTTCATGTTAATTGTAGACATTTGTTCTGTGATTTGCAGAAGATTTACAATCTGAAGCCAGTGGGATAAACAGGTTCTGAGAAAAAAATTGAGATGGCATCTGTATGAAAAATAAAAATCTTTTCATCAACCCATTTGTACTATGGTGTCAGGTTTTGAAGAGGCTTATAAAGGAAATGAATGAATCGTGCTTCTGGGGAAGAACTAGTGGATTTTCCAGGATTTCTCAGTAGGATTGATGGACTAGACAATGGTTCTACTTTGACTACCCTCTTTGACCATTGAAAAATTGAAAGTGCATTTATTATCAACGTATGTATACAGTGCTAATGCGTGGCCAAGTGGTTAAGGCGTTGGTCTAGCGATTTGAAGGTCGCTAGTTTGAGCCTTGGCTGAGGCAGTGTGTGTGTGCTTGAGCAAGGCACTTATCCACACATTGCTTTGTGACGACACCGGTGCCAAGCTGTATGGGTTCCTAATGTCCTTCCCTTGGACAACATCGGTGGTGTGGAGAGGGGAGACTTGCAGCATGGGCAACTGCTGGAGTTGCCCATGCAACCTCGCCCAGGCCTGCGCCCTGGAAGCCTTAGTCATGAGACTAACGGATGCCTATATAAAATGTATACAGTACACAACCCTGAGATTCATCTTTCCACAGATGACCATGAAACAAATAAAACAATGGAGCCCATTCAAAGAAACACCTCTAACCCCCAACGCACAAAAAAAATATAATCATGCAAATAGCAAGAAAAAGCAAAAAACACAGAGTATAAAACACTAAAATACAAAGTTGTCAAAAGAATCCAGGCACATTTGGTGCAGTTAAATCTAGAGATGTGTTGTTCGTTATTTGCAGGCCTCAGAGTCAGTCTGCTTTGATCAAAGTCGCACAAAACAAGAAACACACCATAATGTGAACTACAGAATTCAATCCACACACTGTTGATTAAACCTTGCTGAAAACCCAGGACTCAGGCACCATCCTCCAGCAGCACTGAGCAAGAGGGAGAGAGAGCAACTGTTTGTATGCAGGCAAATGATGCTGAACATGGGTCCACCTGATTCTCCTATCTTCATGGATTTCAAACTTCCTCGACGCTTTAATCAGTGAGAAATGGAGTCGATCGTGGGCTCACGCCCCGTATCCAGGTCTCCAGGCTCCTTGGCCTCCAGGTCGCACACTTCACTCGGAAACAGCAAAGCACCAGATTGCTCAATCAGCCCAAGAGCACACATCCAAAATGTAGATCGCGGGCTCCAACAGTAGCAGAACCACACTTGAAAGAAAACAAATAGTAGTTTTATTTCTAACAGAAGTCGTCCAGTAACACATCTCTATTTGAAATTATCACAGTGGCAATTGATATTGAAAAATTTAAGCCAATCCACTCAGTAATTTAAGGCTTTGTTGTGTAGCTAACTAATGAAACATTTATTGCTTCACTTATGTTGTGATTGTATTCAAAAGAGAATTTGACATAATATTATCCCCAATTCTGTGCACTCTTATCGTAAGCAGTAACCATTTTGGGCATTTGGTTTTGGTGCGATTTCCCTCAGGATTACTGAGCATGTTTAGCATCTTAGTTATAGTCTTTGGCTTGTGTTGCACAAAATGAGTGATCAGAAGATGCCCTCCACTTCAAATAGTGTTCCCTACCAACTGATTTCCTCATAACTTGCAAGTGTCGCCACGCTTTTGGCACTAACATACAGTAGCATGCTCACAACTCACTGACTTGAACCCTGACCATACATCTTTGGAACGTGGGAGGAAACTGGAGCACAAGGAGGAAACCAGTCAGAGAAAGAATGTCCAACCTCATTACAGACAATCAAACCCCGACGGGTGATCACTGGCACTGCAAAGCATTTGTGCTAACTGCTATGCTACTGTGCTGCCCTGCTTCATACCATACCGTTCTGCTTCGTAATCCCAATGAAACCTATTTCCACAACCCCCTACCAACCAGAATAAATTAATTATTTTTGTGTAGTATAAATTCTCTGCTTGTCCAGGATTGAAAAATACCAAATTTATGCTAACAAATTGGTGTAGTAGAGAAGTAGTTTTGTGGAACTTTGTTCTTGATGTGGAGCTAAATTAAGATCTTGTTTGTACGTTTACGAAGTATCCTATTTGCCCTTTTACTGCATTGCTTTTTATGGCACATTGTTCTATATTTTAGTCACAGTAGCTTCTTCAAATTCTTTGTCAAGATGTAGTTATCATTGGCAAAAGCGAACTTATTATTCATCCTAAATCTTAAATAGAGACTTTCATACCAATAAATGATGAACACATTATGGCAGATCAGGAAAATAATTTAGCTATACTGGGTAAGGGCACAGATTTCTTCCCCTAAAGGATGTAATAAATCACATGGGCTTTATTTAGAACACTGGTAGTTTCATGGTATTAGTTATATGCGGTTAACTAAATTTAAGTTCCCAATCTGCCATCGTGGTATTTGAACTCTCTTCTGATGAGTTAAGGCCTCTTGATTTAATCAGATGCAGTAGCATAATTACTATCCATTTTATCATACCTGAAATATAACAACATGTAAAATTATTTACTTAGATCATATGTTGGATTTTCAGAACTGGACCACTGTCTTTTGAGCCTCCACACAGAATTGTTTTAGACAATAATCCCACCAGATTTATTTAGAAATGTTCTATCAGTGAGCTCCAGATTGGCTCATTAGCATTTAGATCAATGTCTGAATTTCCAGTCAACTTTCTGACTGATAGTACTCCTGTGAAGTGTCTTACATTAAAAGCACAGTGCAAGTGCAAGTTGTTGTGATGAACTTATTTATACTGTCACCTGGATTTCTAAAGCAAGAATTTAGTTTGAAGTTCAAACAAATTTGGAAATCTGCAATAAATTTCTTTTAGATATGCAATGTATGACATAGAAATGGTCAAATATGCTTTGTAATTATTTCATTGTCTAGTAACAATACTTACAATTAAGATTTCTCCCTTTCTGTCATAGCAATTGAACATAACATATTTAAGATTCATATTTGATTACTCTGTATGTTAATATGATTTATAAAAGTGTCCTTGTAAGAAGCAATCTTAAGCATTGAAGCAATCAAATTTGATATATCATCTTGCATGTGCTAATATCCCAATAAATAGGAAATGAAAGTAATCATTCTAATTTTAAATTGAGGAAAATCTCCATTTACTTTTAAAATAATCAAGCATCTAAAGTTTAAAGCTTGATCTGTTCCCATATTGAGCACATGTTCAGCCTGAACAAAATGTTTTGCGTATTGAACAAATTGCAAGGCTGTGTTAAGTCTAAGGAGTCATTTATAAACAGATTTAGCATTTTAACATCATTAATCTACAGATTTAGTGTCATACTGATGATAAAAATGTAGACCCAAATTGATGATTTCTTCAGGGAAATCTCCCATATCACTTGGATTTGATACTCAATTAAATATAACACAGCATGTTATTGAAGGCTAGTGCTTGGCTGCATAAGCGATTGAAGAAGGCACCTCAGCACCACTGCTCCAAGGCTATTAGGGATGAGCTCTTCAAAAGATGCAGATTCTGTGAGTGAATTTTTAGGAGATTTTGAGAATTCTCTTTTTTCCTTTATCTCTTGTTCCGTAATATCATCCTGTAAAGTTTCTCTTGGCTAATCTATTCTAATGTGGCTTAGTGAGTTTAGTGCTTTGGAGCATTCTGCTACCTTGAAAGATCTACTTTTTGTATTAAAGTTTGTTGAGGAACCAAGTTTCAGAAATGCATATGGTTTACCTCGAATTTTAGAATTTTGAGTTTTTCCAAATGTGCTTAAAATTAACAAATGCTTTGCAGATTACAAATTATATTATATATTTGAATTTCAACTACGAAGTAGAGCCTTGCATGTATGAAACTGCCTAACTGGAGATGACTTTTCCAGGGGTGAGATTTGATCTGAGACAAGTAACTAAACAAATGTTTAATTTAAATCTTTCAAGTGTTCTGTTTTAAATTTTGGAAGTTTTATTTAATAATGACCAAAAACTATCAAAAAATGTAATCAGTCTATGATATTAAACACAAGTGTTTTGCAGGATCTCAGATTCTTAAGACACAATTGTTTGGTGTTAGCTCACAAATAATTTTTGCTTGTGTGACATTGGGATTACAGAGATACATTGTGGAGAAGCTATATGGAAATGAATTCCTTAAAACAAAATGATAAAGAGACTGGCATCTTGTGGAGATATGACTACAGCTGAAGGAAACAAATTGAATGCACTTTGAATCACAGAAATAAAAACAAAATAATGTTTTTCCAAAATTTTTTTCTTTTTAACTTGAAAAGCCAATTCTGTTTGTCTTTCTATAGATGCTGCCTGATCTGTTGAGTGTTTCCAGCATTTTCTGTTTTAATTTCATATTTAAAGCATTTGCAGGTGCTTTGATTTTCATTTACTCTTTTAAGAATGTTTTAGATCATGACTGGATCAAGATTTTGAGATATCACTCTTGAATTCCTAAAGAAGTATTGTAATTAAGCTTGTGCTATTTGAATACTGGCATATGCAGCAATTTTCTCCATCTTCTAGGAAGTTTAATGTTTTCACATTACAAAGTAGAATTTTTATTTGAGTGAATTAAATTGGATTACAATTAAATTTGCATTATGAAATAATAGGTTACCACATGCAGAAGATTTTGAATAATGCCCATCTAGTGATTATTTTAATGAATTTGCTTATTTTGTACATTTAATTTTACCTGCACCTATGTTCTGGTCTCTGAAGGTGTACTGTGGCTAAATTGACTTCTGATTTTTACTTTCATTTCTAAGAATGTAATCTTTCAATAAGTGTAAGAAAGTAACTTTGATAAAATGCCAAGTAGGAAATGCAGGTTCAGTTACTAGCATTGGTAGTGCCCAGAGGCAACACTGCCTCACGAAGGCAACATCGATCATCAAAGATCCCCACTTCCCAGGCCATGCCATCCGTGGAATCCTAAAGTCCCACAACACCTGGTTCAAGAACAGCTTCTTCTCTTCAACCCTTCAGTTCTTGAACCAACTGGCAAAATCCTGATCACTGCATTTGAGCAACACTCTGGATAAACTTTGATCACCGTACAAAAATAGACTTTTTTTTTGCTCTAAATTTGTTTTCTTTTTGTAGAATTTATGTATGATTTGTTTTTCTTGTAAATGTTGCTTATATGATACTAAGTGCCTTTGCTGCTGCAAATATTTCATGTGCATGCATGTACTTGTGCATATCAGAATAAACCTGACTTTGACCTCTGTTTTGAATTCTGCAACCTATGGTGACATGATGCATAGCACAATAGCTACTTTAATTTAATAAAGTATCTTTTGTGACCACTAAATTTCCCAGTGTACTTTGTACTTTTCCTATATTGTTGTAATACAGAAAAGATGATCAAATCTGTCTTATTTTACTAACTCTTGATGATACAGGATCGAGCACAGCAGCCTCTGATTAATAGCTACTAGGTAAATTATGCTGTTAAAATAGCTTAAAATAATCTGCATGTTTAATAAGAATTAATGGATTAGTGAAAAATATGAATTACTTTGTAATTTGCCTGGACTGTAACAAATTCTAATGATTTCATGAACTATGTTAACATGAAATTAGAGAGATTGTGAATTGTGTTGTGACTAGGGTTATGAATATACCATCTGTTATAGTGTACTGTAAATGGTTTTAATCATCTGGGTTTAGTGCTTATGTGCCCATGCTGCTTGTTCAGAATGATTATTTCTAATGACATTACACCCATGGGTAATGCTGGTGGCTAGAACTGTAATGAGCATACTAAATTCCCCTCTCACATTTCTGTCCTTCCTCTTATTTTCTTTTTCCCCCTCTAATTTCTTCTTTTCTGCTGTCTTCTGACACTTTTTTTGCTCTAAATTTGTGTTCTTTTAGTAGAATTTATGTATAATTTGTTTTTCTTGTAAATGTTGCTTATATGATACTAAGTGCCTTTGCACAGAGGAGAAGATGGCAGCGCAATGCAGCACACAGCCACCACTCTGGTGATGAATATCTGTTATCTGTCAAGTAGAGTGCTGTGCACAGTCCTGATTTGATGGAGGCAGACGTGAGAGCACGGAGGAACACCTGGTGAAACTCCTGAAATGCCTTTTTCGCTGCTGCTGTTACTGTGTGATCCAGAATCTCCAGAGGGGAAGGCCCCAAGTCCTCGGCTTTGCTTGTTGCTCGGCGGCTGGGGCGGGGTCGAAGCGCTCGGCAGAGATGGTGCTCGGTGTCGGAGGGCTGGTCGGAGGCGCGAAGTTTTCGGACGGACTCAGAGTCGGCTCTGGTTTGGTGCTTCCAGAGTGCTGCATCAGCAAGTTTGCGACACTGGAGGTTCATGGCAGGGAGAGTTTCTCCCTTCTACTGCCTGCGTGAGATGATGGGCTATCGGGACTTTGAGACTTTTTTTTTACTGTGCCCATGGTCTGCTATTTATCAAAATATGGTATTGCTTTGCACTGTTGTAACTATATGTTATAATTATGTGGTTTTTGTCAGTTTTAGTCTTGGTTTGTCCTGTGTTTCTGTGATATCATACTGGAGGAACATTGTATCATTTCTTAATACATGCATTTCTAAATGACAATAAACGAGGACTGAGTGTCCTCCTAATCTAATCTAATCTTGTCTCTGATTGATAACCCTGTTCTCATGCCTCCCACATAGAGATAAATTTTCGTTGATGTTCATTGATGCTCAAATTCTTTCACTTGTTTCTGTGCCCTCTATTTCTATCTTAATATTGTTCTACTCTCTCCATTTCTCTACTGACCATATGAATGTCCAGTTATGACACAATCATAGAACATTTATGGCATTTAATAAGACTTATGGACACCAAAAATATGTTTCTTGCTGAGGCAAGAACTGTCTCTTTGACTACCTCTGTCTGAAATTAGTGCTGAAAAGACACTGGTTTCTCCTGGATGAATCCTTTGCTTCCTTTTATTAGGAGTTCCCAACCTTTCTTATGCCATGGACCAACATTATTAAGCAAGTCCGTGGACCACAGGATGGGAACTGCTGATGCACGTGTATCTTGAAGCTGAGTTGAGCAGTGCTTAATTTAAAATTGAGTTCAAAATTTTAGTCAGATGGTCTCAATAGAAGTTGAAGTATTTTTGGATGAGGTTCACTTCTCTTACTTTCACTATTGTATAATTGTCATTCATGTCACTCATTCATAATTGCCACACTTGGAGTACTGTTTCCAGTTCTGGTTGCCTCACTATAGGAAGGATGTGGAAGCATTGGAAAGGGTACAGAGGAGATTTACCAGGATGCTGCCTGGTTTAGAGGGTATGCATTATGATCAGAGATTAAGGGAGCTAGGGCTCTACTCTTTGGAGAGGAGGAGGATAAAAGGAGACATGATAGAGGTATACAAGATAATAAGAGGAATAGATAGAGAGTGGACAGCCAGTGCCTCTTCCCCAGGACACCACTGCTCAATACAAGAGGACATGGCTTTAAGGTAAGGGGTGGAAAGTTCAAGGGGGATATTAGAGGAAGGTTTTTTACTCAGAGTGGTTGGTGCATGGAATACACTGCCTGAGTCAGTGGTGGAGGCAAATACACTAGTGAAGTTTAAGAGACTACTAGACAGCTATATGGAGGAATTTAAGGTGGGGGGGTTATATGGGAGGCAGGGTTTAAGGGTCAGCACAACATTGTGGGCCTAAGGGCCTGTACTGTGCTGTACTGTTCTATGTTCTATGTTTCTGTGGTGATTCTTTGAATGCATTGCCTGAATGAACTACAAGACAAATGTCAGAGGCAGGGCTGACATTCTTGTGAACTCCAAGAGGAAGTAGGATTGTTGATGGTCGATCTAAATTGCTAAGAGGGTTGAGGATATCACAGTCCTATCTCCAGTACTGCACAGAGCAAGGAAATGAAAGGCTACAATTTTGTAAGTTGATGTAAAAATTAGTGACCTTCATTGCACAGAGATATGGCAATACACCAGCGCCAGAATTGCTCAGTTTCTGTGATCCACCTAGTATTGTGATATTTCTGTGTAAAGTAGCTGAACTATGCCACATATCTGAGCTTGCAGGAATTGGGAGGCCACCCTGTTTGAATGCTGACTTGTATTTGTATCCATTTTTCCATGAATGAATACCATCGGTAAGAGCAGGCATTGGGTCAAAGAGGATTCTGCTCAATGATTCAAGAAGTTGTACTTTGCTCGTGTTTTACTTTGGGATATCCTTAAGAACCTGGAACTCTGTCTTGAATGCATAACTGAGGGGAAAACAAAACAGCTTTGTTCAATGACTTGTGCCAAGGGAATTTGCATTAATTCTTTTAGAAACATAGAAAAACTACAGCACAATAGAGGCCCTTTGGCCCACAAAGCTGTGCCGAACATGACCTTACCTTAGAAATTACCTAGGAATACCCATAGCCCTCTATTTTTCTAAGCTCCATGTACCTATCCAGGAGTCTCTTAAAAGACCCTATTATATCCACCTCCACCACCGTCACTGGCAGCCCATTCCACGCACTCACCACTCTCTGTGTAAAACAACAACGACTTACCCCTGACATCTCCTCTGTACCTACTTCCAAGCACCTTAGAACTGTGCCCTCTCGTGCTAGCCATCTCAACCCTGGGAAAAAGCCTCTGACTATCCACACAATCAATGCCTCTCATCATCTTGTACACCTCTATCAGGTCACGTCTAATAGGTCACCTCTCATCCTCCGTCGCTCCAAGGAGAAAAGGTCGAGTTCACTCAACCTATTCTCATAAGACATGCTCCCCAATCCATGCAACATCCCTGTGAATCTCCTCTGCACCCTTTCTATGGTTTCTACATCCTTCCTGTAGTGAGGCGACCAGAACTGAGCACAGTACTCCAAGTGGGGTCTGACCAGAGTCCTATATAGCTGCACCATTACCTCTCAGCTCTTAAACTCAATTCCATGATTGATGAAGGCCAATGCACTATATGCCGCCTTAACTACAGAGTCAACCTGTGCAGCAGCTTTGAGTGTCCTATGGACTTGGACCCCAAGATCCCTCTGATCCTCCACACTGCCAAGAGTCTCACCATTAATACTATATTCTGCCATCATATTTGACCTACCAAAATGAACCACCTCACACTTATCTGGGTTGAACTCCATCTGCCACTTCTCAGCCCAGTTTCACATCTAATCAATGTCCTGCTGTAACCTCTGACAGCCCTCCACACAATCCACGACACCCCCAACCTTTGTGTCATCAGTAAATTTACTAACCCATCCCTCCACTTCCTCATCCAGGTCATTTATAAAAATCATGAAAAGTAGGGGTCCCAGAACAGATCCCTGAGGCACACCACTGGTCACTGACCTCCATGCAGAATATGACCCATCTACAACCACTCTTTGCCTTCTGTGGGCAAGCCAGGTCTGGATCCACAAAGCAAGTTCCCCTTGGATCCCATGCCTCCTTCCTTTCTCTATAAGCCTGGCATGGGGTACCTTATCAAATGCCTTGCTGAAATCCATATACACTACATCTACTGCTCTACCTTCATTAATGTGTTAAGTCACATCCTCAAAAAATCCTTTGACCAAGTCATGCTGACTATTCCTAATCATATTATGTGCCTCTAAATGTTTATAAGTCCTGCCTCTCAGGATCTTCTCCATCAACTTTCCAACCACTGAAGTAAGACTCACTGGTCTATAATTTCCTGGGCTATCTCTACTCCCTTTCTTGAATAGGGGAAAAATATCCGCACCCTTCCAATCCTCCAGAGCCTGTCCCGTCCCCATTGATGATGCAAAGATCATCTCCAGAGGCTCAGCAATCTCCTCCCTCGCGCTAATAAAAAGTATTCACCCTCCTTGGAAGTTTCATTGCTTTATTGTTCTACAACATTGAATCACAGTGGATTTAATTTGGCTTTTTTGATACTGATCAACAGAAAAAGACACTTTCGTGTCAAAGTGAAAACAGATCTCTACAAAGTTATCTTAATTAAATAGAAATATAAAACACAAAATAATTGATTGAATAATTATTCACTCCCTTTAACATGATACGTCAGATCATCACTGGTACAACCAATTGGTTTCAGAAGTCACATCATTAGTTAAATGGAGATCTGTTTTTGGAGACCAGTCAAGGTGTTTCAGTTGATTGTAGTAAAAATACACCTGCATCTGGAAGGTCCAACTGCTGGTGAGTCAGTATCCTGGCAAAAACTACACCATGAAGATAAAAGAACACTCCAAGCAATTCAACAAAAAGATTATTGAAAAGCAAAAGTCAGGAGATGGTAACAAGAAAACTTCGAAGCCACTGAATATCCGTTGGAATACAGTTAAGTCAATCATCAAGGAATGGAAACAGTATAGCACAGCTGTATATCTGCCTTGAGCAGGCTATCCTCAAAAACTGAATGACTGTGCAAGAAGGGGACTAATGAGGGAGGCCACCAATAGACCGATGACAACTCTGGAGGATATATAAACTTCAGTGGCTGAGATGGATGAGGCTGTGCATAAAATGACTGTTGCCCGGGTACTTCACCAGTCACAGCTTTTTGGGAGAGTGGCAAAGACACATCCACAGTGGGGGGGAAAAAAAGCTCTCAAGAAATCTCAGCTAGAGTTTGCCAGAAGGCATATGGGAGAGTCTGAAGTCAGATGGAAAAAGGTTCTGTGGTCTGGTGAAACCAAAATTGCGCTTTTAGGCCATCAGACTAAACACTATGTTTGATGTAAGCCAAACACCACATATCATCAAGATACTGCACTGCAGCAGGCACTGGAAGGCTTGTGAAGGTAGAGGATAAAATGACTGCAGCAAAATGCAGAGAACTCCTGGAGGAAAACCTGATGCAGTCTGCAAGAGAACTACGACGTAGGAAAAGATTTGTTTTCCAGGAAGGTAATGACCCCCAAGCATAAAGCCAAAGCTACACAGGAATGGCTTAAAAACAACAAAGTTAATGTCATGTGGTGGCCAAGTCAGAGTCCAGATCTTAATCCATTTGAGAATTTGTGGCTGGTCTTGAAAAGACTGTTCACTCTCATTCCCGATGCAATCTGACAGAGCTTGAGCAGTTTTGTAAACAGACTCAAGGCTGTAATTGCTGCCAAAGGTGCATCTACTAAATACTGACTTGAAGGGGGTGAATACTCGTGCAATCAACTATTTTGCGTTTTATATTTGTAATTAATTTAGATCACTTGGTAAAGATCAGTGTTCACTTTCACATGGAAGAGTCTTTTCTGTTGATCAGTGTCAAAAAAAAAAGCCAGAGTTAACTCCACTATAATTTGATGTTGTAAAACAATAAAATAGAAAAACTTCCGGGGGGGGGGGTGAATGCTTTTTATAACCACGTATATAGCTATTGTGCCTCAGACTTTTGCATATTACTGTAATAACTTTATGTATTGCACTGTACTGCTGCCAAAAAATAACAAATCTCGCTGCATATGCTAGTGATGATAAACCTGATTCTGGTATATGTTTCTATTGTGAACTGAAAGTGAGAAGGGGGCAGGGAGAGAGGAATCATGGTTGGGAAGAGGAGAGGGAGTGGGAAGCACCAGAGAGACATTCTGCAATGATCAATAAACCAGTTAGTTAGAACTAAATGTCCTTGCCTGGTGTCTCAGAGCTTGTTATGTCTGCACCCACACCAAGCCCCTGCTCCTTTGCGACCTATTCCAGACCCCTTCTGCAGCGCTCCACCATCAACATTTCCAACATCCTTTGCTCCCACAAGTTTTACGATCTTGCTCACCACACCATGTTGACAAATACAGTATTATGCAAGTCTTTTAGTCTCAGTCTCAGTCTCTCTCTCTCTCTCTCACTCTCTCTCTCTCCTCATACACACACACACACACACACACACTAATATATCTCTAGGACCTTTGCACAGTACTGTAGGTGATTCACAGTAATGGGGATTGCTTTGGACTGAACCACCAAATGACAACTCATTCTTCAATTAATTAGGATTATAAAGTTAAACATTGTGAACATTAGGACTTTGTGGAACACTGGCTAGCAGTAAACCTTCTGGAGAAGGACAAGTGCTCTAGAATGGCGAGGTAGCTGACATGGCAGTGGGACAGAAGTGCTCCTCTTGGAATTTACAGGGTAGTGAGAATGCCGATGCATCCTAGGTATCATGCACTGCTGGTATAGAAGTTAATTAAACTAGCCTTTTACACAGTTTTGCTCACTACACTCTACAGTGGAAAAGTACTAGAGGGAATGCAGTGGGGATATGAGAATGTTCTTAAGGTTGAAGAACTATTATCATGAGGAGAGCCTGATTGGCATAAAAGTATTTAGACTGAGGGGTAGTTTTCTTCGAGTGTAAGAAAGAAATTATTTCCGTTTGAAGAAAGGTCAGTAACTTTGGGATGTAACTGTCAATTAAATCACGGAAGCATTAGAAGTTGAGAGGAACAAAAATGTGTTGAGGGTCTGGAGTTGATTGAAATAGCAGTGGAAGTAGAAAATAAGTATTTGGATGAAACTTGAGCAAGAACATACAGATGTGCAGACCAAGAGCTGAGATGTGGGACAAATTTAAAGTCCATTTTTTGCTGGAAAGAGATAATAGCCCAAATGACCTCCCAAGTTACCATGGATTTCTGGACTCTTAGCCAGAATGAGTTGCCCGCAATCTCTCAGCTGCTGAAAGATACATAAGGTTAAATCTACACATCTCTTGGTTTATATCTTGTCTATAGCTTCTGTCCATGTTCCAGCTTGTACAGTAAAGCCTTTTGAAAACAGGATTACTATGACTCTATTGGAATGCCACGAGTGTCCTGGAGTCAAAGTTATTGTACTTGTACGACTCTGGGGACGACCTGAATATGACATGGATGTGTTATTGTCTTTTGCTGTGTCATATATAACCATATAACAATTACAGCATGGAATCTCACCAACCTGGATGGATTATTGTGTGTCTCAAGTCATTCATTTGGAAGAGAGGGACAAATTAATGAGAGCAGGCTAGGCAATAAGATGTCAAAAGTGGCAACAAAAGGAAGCTATAAATGTAAAATGTGTTGTTATGGTGAATCCAATTTTCGTGGGCTCAAAATCAGGTTTACTATCACTGATATATGTCATGGGATTTGTTTTGTGTTAACAGTACAATACAAGACAAAAATTACTATTAAGTTACAAAAATGCAAAAGAGGAAAAGCAAGGTAGTGTTTATGGGCTATTCTGAAATTTGTTAGTGAAGAGGAAGAAGCTATTTCAAAGATACTGAGTGCCAGTTGTCAAGCTCCTGTCCTCCACCATGATGGTAGTAATGGGAAGAGGACGTGTCCCAGATGGTGAGTGTTCTTAATGGTGGATGGTGCCTCCTTGAATCCTCAATGCTGAGGAGAGTTGTGCCCGTGTTAGAGCTAGCTGAGCCTACAACTCTCTTGCACCCTCTTTCGATCATCCACATCAAAGCCTCCATTCCAGGTAGTGATGCAACTATTCATTAGGTGCTCTATTGTATGTCTATTTCACTATGACTTTGTATTCTGTGAGAAGGGAAGGTTAATAACTAGATCAATGCAAGTGCGATTTTTACAAAAGCTTATTTTGTATTCATTTACCAAAGTCCTTATTTTTTCTAGCTGTTGTGCTCTGGACTATATTTCAACCCTATTTAATAACACCTACAGTTGAAGTCAGAAGTTTACATGCACTTAGGTTGAAGTCATTAAAACTCATTGTTTAACCACTCCACAGATTTCATATTAGCAAACTATAGTTTTGGCAAGACGTTGAGGACATCTACTTTGTGCATGGCACGAGTAATTTTTCCAACAATTGTTTACAGACAGATTATTTCACTTTTAATTGACTATATCACAATTCCAGTGGGTCAGAAGTTTACAAACAAAATCAAAAGAAATCAGTCAAGACCTTAGAAAAAAAAATTGTGGACCTCCTTGTTCATCCTTGGGAGCAATTTCCAAACGCCTGAAGGCACCTCGTTCATCTGTACAAACAATAGTACGCAAGTATAAATATTTTTATACGGACCATGCAGCCGTCATACCACTCTAGAAGGAGATGCATTCTGTCTCCCAGGGATGAATGTACTTTGGTGTGAAAAGTGCAAATCAATCCCAGAACAACAGCAAAGGACCTTGTGAAGATGCTGGAGGAAACAGGTGGATAAGTATCTATATTCGCAGTAAAACGAGTCCTATATCGACATAAACTGAAAGGCTGCTCAGCAAGGAAGAAGCCACTGCTCCAAAACAGCCATAAAAAAGCCAGACTACAGTTTGCAAGTGCACATGGGGACAAAGATTTTACTTTTCAGAGAAATGTCCTCTGGTCTGATGAAACAAAAATTGAACTGTTTGGCCATAATGACTATGGTTATGTTTGGAGGAAAAAGGGTGAGGCTTGCAAGCCGAAGAACACCATCCCAACCGTGAAGCATGGGGGTGGCAGCATCATGTTGTGGGGGTGTTTTGCTGCAGGAGGGACTGGTGCACTTCACAAAATAGATGGCATCATGAGGAAGGAAAATTATGTGGTATATTGAAGCAACATCTCAAGACATCAGCCAGGAAGTTAAAGTTCAGTCGCAAGTGGGTCTTCCAAATGGACAATGACCCCAAGCATACCTCCAAAGTTGTGGCAAAATTGCTTAAGGACAACAAAGTCAAGGTACTGGAGTGGCCATCACAAAGCCCTGACCTCAATCGATAGAAAATGTGTCGGCAGAACTGAAAAAGCATGTGCAAGCAAGGAGGCCTACAAACCTGACTCAGTTACACCAGTTCTGTCTGGAGGAATGGAAAAAAATTCCAGCATCTTACTTTGAGAAGCTTGTGGAAGGCTATCCAAAACGTTTGACCCAAGTTAAACAATTTAAAGGCAATGCTACCAAATACTAACAAAGTGTATGCAAACTTCTAACCCACTGGGAGTGTGATGAAAGAAATAAAAGCTGAAATAACTATCATTACTATCTCTCTACTATTATTCTGACATTTCACGTTCTTAAAATAAAGTAGTGATCCTAACTGACCTAAGATAGAGAATGTTTTCTGGGATTAAATGTCAGGAATTGTGAAAAACTGAGCTTAAATGTATTTGGCTAAGGTGTATGTAAACTTCTGACTTCAACTGTGCATATGTTACTGTGAACCAGAAACAATATCCACATTTAGTCCTGCAACTAGCTTTCGGGAAGGTAATCATGATAAATGAGTGTGTTCCATCAAAGGCAGATAAAGGCAGATACCTAAAACAATTCTGCACCTTAAACAGGCAACATGGAAATAGCTTCTTCAGCAGCTGTTCTCAAGAGGATTTCTCAACATACCTAGGGTACTAAGTGCAGTGAATTAGTTTCATTTCAGATCATAAAAGCAGTCTGATATGATTAAAGTGTCAACACCTGCTTCATTATTAGCCAGGGTTGAATGGCTTTCGGCTTGTGGCATTCTCAGGTCAGTCACATCAGTCTCCGGGGTTGTGTTGTTTTCTGAGTTGCTTTGCTTTCAGGGTGGAACATGGAGTTTCTTAATGGGGGTTCCAGTAAGATCACCTTGACTTTGTATTGCCTTCATCTGCAGCTGCAGGAGATGAGGAACTGCTGTGTGCTTGTTCTTGCAGAAATGTGGCTCCAGGGCAACATCCCCTGCACCATCAGTCTTCAGGCCATGCCACTCAGAGACTTGTGCTAATATTATTTTGTGACCACATGTGCTATTATAACTATATGTGCTATGTGTGACTGTACTATAATTTGCACCTTACCAGAGAAATGCTGTTTAATTTAGCTGTATATACGTGTATGATTGAATGACAATTGAAATTAAACTTGAAACACAGTGGAAAAAAGGACAATGTAATGCAGATTGGGAAATGAAAATATTGTCCAATAGCAGTACAAAGAGTGGGGTAAAGATGACTGCAAATTGTTTGGACCTTTAGGCTTCTTTGGAGCATATTTTTGAAGTGCAGTGTAGTCCATGGAACTTGCCTCTTTCCATATCATGTTATCAAATCAATAAAGTAGGTAGGCCATTCTATTGAAACACTGTAATTTCCATTTGTAGTCTCGCATTGCTTTCAGTTAGATAACAAAAATAAACAGTTGACTTTTAACTGGACAGACACTACATTGATGCATGCTCAGCATAATTTGACATTTGCCTGCCATTCATATGTAACTACTTCGCCTCTTTTTGCAAGTATGGCTAATTACCTTGACATGAGAATGGATATACGTTGTCTGCATCTAACTTGATGATAGTTGTAGAGAAAGGAAAATCTATGCAGCATGGTTCATTTCACTTAACTACTTTTGAAATAAAGAACAAGAAAACTTTGGAAAGTTGTCCAAGGTGAATGTAAAATTCCTTGTCCCTCAACACTTACTCACCCCTGTCAAAAACTTGCCAAAGCCCTGCACAAGTACCATCCCATTCTCAAAGGGCAAAGCCAAGTTCTTTCTGGCCATTGTCCACATTGAACACTGCAGTTATGTCCTTGGCATCCTCCCCTTAGATAAAACAATAAATGAAAGATAAAGGTTCTATGAGCAGGATGCAGTGGTCCATGTACCTGAACCTCCCCTTTTAGACCAAACGATGTAGGAGCAGAATTAGGCAACTTGGCCCATCGAGTCTGCGCCGCCATTTCATCATGGCTGATCCATGTCCCTCTCAACCCCATTCTCCTGCCTTCTCCCCATAACTTTTCATGCCCTATCTAAATATACCCATTCACCTGGCCTCCATAGCCATCTATGTCAATGAATTCCACAAATTCACCTCCCTCTGGTGAAAGAAATTCCTCGTCATCACCACTCTAAATGGACATCCCTCTATTCTGAGGTTCTGCCCTCTGGTCCTAGATTCCCCAACTATAGGAAATATCCTGTCTATATCCATTCATCTAGACCTTTCATCATTTGATAGGTTTCAGAGTTCAAAATTCAAAGTCTGTTTATTAACAAAGTACATATATGTCACCATATACAACCCTGAGATTCATTTACTTATGGGCATACTCAATAAATCCATCAAATAATAACCATAGTAGAATCAATGAAAGACTGCACCAACTTGGGATCTAGCCAGTGTGCAAAAGACAATAAACTGTGCAAGTACAAAAAGAAAGTAATAATAATAAATAAGTAAGAAATAAATATTGAGAACATGAGATGAATAGTCCTTGAAAGCGAGTCTATTAGTGATGGCATGAGTGAACTTATCCCCTTTGGTTCAAGAGCCTGACGGTTGAGGGGTAGTAACTGTTCCTGAACTTGGTGGGGTGGGTCCTGAGGCTCCTGTACTACCTTTCTGATGAGAGCATGTCCTGGGTGGTGGAGGTCCATGATGATGGATGCTGCTTTCCTGCAACGTTGTTTCATGTAGATGTGCTCAATGGTGGGAGGACTTTACCCCCTCATTCTTTTAAATTCCTTTGAGTAAAAGCCATCAATTGCTCTGCATATGATAAGCCTTTCATTTCTGGAGTCATTCTTGTAAACTTCCTCTGAACCCTCTCCATTGTCAGCATATATTTTCTTAAATGACAGACCCAAAGTTGTTCTCAAAATGAATGTCAACATCGCATTTGCCTTGCTCATCACTGACTCAACCTGCAAATTAACTTTTAGAGAATCCTGCATGAGAACTCTCAAGTCCCTTTGCACCTTTGATTTTTGAATTTTCTCCTTGTTTATAAACTAGTCTATGCTTTTATTCCTTCTACCAAAGTACATGACCATACACATTCCAACATTATATTCCATTTGCCACTTGTTTCCCTATTCTCTTAATCTGTTCAGGACTTTCTGCAACCTCTCTGCTTCCTCAGTACTATCTATGCCTCTGTCTCACTTTGTATCATCTGCAAACTTGGCCACAAAGCCATCAATTCTATCATCAAAATCATTGACATATAAAGACATACATAGAAGCGGTCTCAATACTGACTGCTGCGGAACACCACTAGTCACCAGCAGCCAATCAGGAAAAGCTCTTTATTCCCACTCTTTTGCTTCCTGCCAATCAGCAAATGATCTATCCATGCTAGTATCTTTCCTGGAATACCATGGGCTCTTTAAGCAGCTTCATATGCAGCACCTTGTCAAAGGCTTTCTGAAAATCTACATATACAACATCCACTGGTTCTCCTTTGTCTATCCTGCTTGTTATTTCCTTGAAGAATTCTAACAGATTTGTCAGGCAAGGTTTTCCCCAGAGAAAACAATGCTGTCTTTGGCCCTTTTTAACCATATGCCTACAAGTACCCTGAAACCACTTGCTGCACAATGGACTCCCAACATCTTCCCAACTACTGAGGTCAGGCGAACTAACTTACATTTAACTTTCTTCTGCCTTTCTCCCTTTTTGAAGACTGGAGTGGCATTTGCAATTTTCCAGTCCTCTGGAACCATTCCAGAATCTAGTGATTCTTGAAAGGTAGTTACTAATGCCTGTACAATTTCTTCAACACCCCTTTCAGAACCCTAGGGTGTAGTACTTCTGGTCCAGGTGACTTGTTTAACTCCAGACCTTCTGTTTTCCCAAGCACCTTCTCCCTAGTAATATCATCTGCACTCACTCCTGCCCCCTGACGCTCTCATACTTCTGGCATACTGCCAGTGTCTTCCACAGTGAAGACTGATGCAAAACATTTTTTTCAGTTCATCTACCACTTACTTGTTCTCCTTACTACCCCTCCAGCATCATTTTCCAGCAGTCTAATATCTATTTTTGTCTCTTTTACTTTTTATTTATCCGAAAAAAAACTTTTAGTATCCTCTTTGATATTGTTGGCTAGCTTGTCTTAACATTTTATCTCCCCCTGCCATGGCTTTTTTTTTAGTTCCCTTCTGCTTGTTGTTAAAAGTTTCCCAATCCTTTAACTTCCCACTAATTTTTGCTCTATCATATGCCGTCTCCTTTGCTTTTATGGTGGCTTTGACTTCTCTTTTTTCCCTATCTGGACATTTTATAGTTTCAATTAAACTATTCAGAGTTAGATTTGAAATAAAGGTTTAAATAAAACCTCAGAGCATTAACCTCTAAGGAAATTTAATCACTCTTGTGCTACTCCGTATTGTCTTATCCTCTCTCTTCCCTCCTTCCCCATGTATTGTACAGAGGGGAGGGCAGTGGGCTGATGAGGAGCGTGAAGTGTGTTTTCAGAGCATTGAATGGACTTGCCCAACATGGGTTGTGATATCAGCCGCTCCCTCCCGTTTTACCTCCCCTAACTTCCCCTTTCATGTGACCAACTGACTTATGAGATCATAAAATACAGGAGCAGAATTATAAAAACGCAAACAACAGGAATTCTGCAGATGATGGAAATTCAAGCAACACACATCAAAGTTGCTGGTGAACGCAGCAGGCCGGTTAGCATCTCTAGGAAGAGGTACAGTTGACGTTTCAGGCCGAGACCCTTCGTCAGGACTAACTGAAAGAAGAGCTAGTAAGAGATTTGAGAGGGGGAGGGGGAGATCCAAAATGATAGGAGAAGACAGGAGGGGGAGGGATGGAGCCAAGAGCTGGACAGGTGATTGGCAAAGGGGATATGAGAGGATCATGGGACAGGAGGTCCGGGGAGAAAGACAAGTTGGGGGGGGGGAACCCAGAGGATGGGCAAGGGGTATAGTCAGAGGGACAGAGGGAGAAAAAGGAGAGTGAGAGGAAGAATGTGTGTATAAAAATAAATAACGGATGGGGTACGAGGGGGAGGTGGGGTATTCGCGGAAGTTAGAGAAATTAATGTTCATGCCATCAGGTTGGAGGCTATCCAGGCAGAATATAAGGTGTTGTTCCTCCAACCTGAGTGTGGCTTCATCTTTACAGTAGAGGAGGCCGTGGATAGACATGTCAGAATGGGAATGGGATGTGGAATTAAAATGTATGGCCACTGGATCAGCCATGATGAAATGGTTGAGCAGCATCGATGGGCCAAATGATCTAATGCTGCTCCTATATCCACGGTTAAAGGAGAAAACTTCGCTTAGCTTCACTTGCTCCATTACTGAAATCTTCCCACAACCCATGAACTCACTTTTAAGGACTCTTCATCTCACATTCTGAATGTTTATTGCTTATTTATTTATTATTACTTTCTCTATTTTTATACTTGCAGAGTTTGTTGCCTATAGCACACTGGTTGAATGCCCAACTGGTATGGTCTTTCATTTTAGTAGATGTTCTCTTATTTCAGCATGTTGGCCAGAAAGAATGGCAATCAATGAACAGGAATGGAAGTGGCCATTTTGTGAGACTGGCCCTGCAGCCACCATTTTGTGAACTGTTTGATGAACTGATTCTTGCTCTGGGATAACTTAGTCGGAGCAACTGAATGTGGACCCAAGCAGTTTCAGCGAATGACCACCTAAACCTGAGACCAGTCTCAGGCAAGTAGCTATTTATTATGTAAAGTGGTAGGCTTGCAGAGGAGAAATCGGTGTCTAGGTCATCTGGTTTGAATCAGTCAGAGTTGAAAAGAACTAAAGGCTCAAGGCTGAGGGCAAAGACCATAGACTACTGGTTGTAGCCCTGGACCAGAGCCAATAAGACGACGACCGAGGTGAAGCCAAGTGACTTCTATGCAAATAAATTTGAGCTAACTGGATGGAAACAACATTTGATCTGATAAGAAGTGCTTAGAAGTAAGGAGCTTTGAATGGGGGGGGTGGCGACTCTCCAGGAACAAACCATTACAGATGTGGAGGACACCCACATACACATGGCGATTAGATAGAGAGCGTGAGGAATACCTGGCCAGCCTAGACTCCTTTTCCCAGGTATTACCTTTTCTGTTCTTGGACTGTTTATGAAGGGACAGGGAAGTTTGATAGGTGTGCACGCAGTTATTCATTTGTGTAAATTCTCATGCTTGTGAACTGAGCCAATAAAGGTATTTGTCAGCAAATACATTTCCCTCTGTGCCACATTGATCATTGCTGCTAAGGAGTAAGTCCATATAACAAGTGTCAATCTTGCAGTTCAACTAACATATTTGTGAAGCAATTGTGGTTGTAGTGCAGAAAAATGAAATATAATTACAAGTCCAGACATCGGTACATATTAAAATTTCAAAACTGCATTTACAGAAAATCAGTTTACACAAAAATGCACAACTATGATGTGCAAAAATATTCTGAGGTATTGTTGCAGAGAAGCAAAGTATTCGGCTTTGTGGAACAATCTATGTTCCGTGCTTATTCTGGTACCTGTCCCCTACTTTTCCTTCGCTACATCGATGACTGCATTGGCGCTGCTTCCTGCACACATGCTGAGCGTGTTGACTTTATTAACTCTGCCTCCAACTTTCACCCTGCCCTCAAGTTTACCTGGTCCATTTCCGACACCTCCCTCCCCTTTCTAGATCTTTCTGTCTCTATCTCTGGAGACAGCTTATCCACTGATGTCTACTATAAGCCTACTGACTCTCACAGCTATCTGGACTATTCCTCTTCTCACCCTGTCTCTTGCAAAAACGCCATCCCCTTCTCACAATTCCTCCGTCTCCGCCGCATCTGCTCTCAGGACGAGGCTTATCATTCCAGGACGAGGGAGATGTCCTCCTTTTTTAAAGAAAGGGGCTTCCCTTCCTCCACTATCAACTCTGCTCTCAAACGCATCTCCCCCATTTCACGCACATTTGCTCTCACTCCATCCTCCTGCCACCCCAGTAGGAATAGGGTTCCGCTGGTCCTCACCTACCACCCCACCAGCCTCCGGGTCCAACATAATATCCTCCGTAACTTCTGCCACCTCCAACGGGATCCCACCACTAAGCACATCTTTCCCTCCCCCCCCCCCACTTTCCACAGGGATCGCTCTCTACGCGACTCCCTTGTCCATTCGTTTCCCCCATCCCTCCCCACTGATCTCCCTCCTGGCACTTATCCTTGTAAGCGGAACAAGTGCTACACATGCCCTTACACTTCCTCCCTTATCACCATTCAGGGCCCCAGACAGTCCTTCCAGGTGAGGCGACACTTCACCTGTGAGTCGAATGGGGTGATATACTGCGTCCGGTGCTCCCGATGTTGCCTTCTATATATTGGCGAGACCCGACGCAGACTGGTAGACTGCTTTGCTGAACACCTACACTTTGTCCGCCAGAGAAAGCAGGATCTCCCAGTGGCCACACATTTTAATTCCACATCCCATTCCCATTCTGACATGTCTATCCACAGCCTCCTCTACTGTAAAGATGAAGCCACACTCAGGTTGGAGGAACAACAGCTTATATTCCATCTGGGTAGCCTCCAACCTGATGGCATGAACATCGACTTCTCTAACTTCTGCTAATGCCCCACCTCCCCCTCGTACCCCATCCGTTATTTATTTTTATACACACATTCTTTCTCTCACTCTCCTTTTTCTCCCTCTGTCCCTCTGACTATACCCCTTGCCCATCCTCTGGGCTTCACCCCTCCCCCTTTTCTTTCTCCCTAGGCCTCCCATCCCATGATCCTCTCATATCCCCTTTGCCAATCAACTGTCCAGCTCTTGGCTCCATCCCTCCCCCTCCTGTCTTCTCCTATCATTTTGGATCTCCCCCTCCCCCTCCCACTTTCAAATCTCTTACTAACTCTTCCTTCAGTTAGTCCTGACGAAGGGTCTCGGCCTGAAACATTGACTGTACCTCTCCCTAGAAATGCTGCCTGGCCTGCTGCGTTCACCAGCAACTTTGATGTGTGTTGCAGGAGCAGAGTTAGACCATTTGGCCCATCAAGTGAACAAACTCTACTGGTGCAAAATTTTTATTCTAAACAAGGAATTTTTATGCACCATGACTCAGTAGCTGTTTTCTCGTTTAGTTATTTATTATGCCATTCTTTTTTATATTTTATTAACCAATGTGTTTTATAGACATGTCTGATGGTACAATCTTCTGAGTCATTTCACTGCACTCGTGCTACAATGGACGCGAGAAAAAGTCCGTCTCTACAATGAAAGCTACTCATCAATGGATTTTACATGGACTGGTGTTCCAAGTTGTCTTTTTCTAATGTGCCTAGTCTGTGGCAAACAACATAGAAATGCAGCAAAGACTCCAGCAACATTGAAAAGACACTTAACTACACATCACAGCCATGTGACACCTGAAAGTGTTGATTATTTTAAATGGCTATTGGAATCTCAAAATAAACAGTAAAGCTTGTGTTATTAAAGTTGCAGTCAGTTAAAGGGTTCAGGAATCAAGTTATTTAGTAGCAGATCCTATTACCCAGAGAAGGAAAAGTCACACAGTTGATAAGAACCTAATAATGCTAGCATGTAAAATTATGGTGAGTAAAATGCTAGGACAAGATGCAGTATAAGAAATTGAAAGGGTTTCACTCTCAAACAGTACTATAAGTCTACATATTGATATGTGTCATATGATGCTGAAGTGGTTTCTTGTGATAAACTGAAGAACAATAGGTTCTCTAAGCAACAATGAAGGGAAAATTTGCAGATGCTGAAAATCCAAGCACACACACAGATACTAGAGGAACTCAGCAGCTAGGCAGCAGCTGTGGAAAAGATTACACTTGACGTTTCAGGCCAGGACCCTTCATCATGTCAGCTTCTCTATCCAGGTTGATAAGTCAGCAGATTTCATCAATAAATGTCATGTTGTAACATTTGTAAGATTTGTAATTGATGGTGAAATTGAAGAAAACTTTTTCTGTTGGAAAGAGCTGCCTGAAACAAGCAAAGGCCAAGATATATTTAATGTTTTGATTTCATATCTTGGAGCAAAGGTCTGTCTTGGAGGAACTGTGTTGCCTTGACTTAGGGTTTTAGTAACTTTACATTCAACATCATCAATAAATTTTCGTGTTGTAAATAGCATTAATTAAAATCAATTTACAACCTTTATTTAAATTAAATTTACTGAGCCTATCTTTAAAAAAAATTAAATCCCTTTTGGCTTAAGCCAATTATTTAACAGAAATTTATTATGTTTGACCTCTGAAAGAAAGAGATTAATTTCAAGAAAAGTGAGCTAAGTTGAACTACCTGCTTTTTTTTCAAGAAAGGTTGGCCAAAAAATGTTTTTTCTGCTCAAAAGAGCATTGACAGTTGTTTTTGGATTATATCTACAACTTACTGATCACTTTAACGTATCGTGAGCTGTAGATACAATTTTTATGCAGGGATTCCCTGAGACCTGAAAATTATTTGCCAAAAATGGTTGAGAAAGGCTGCCCTATCTGGTAAGATTTGTGCTTACATCTAACAACTTCTCTTTTGGCTCCTCCCATTTTCTCCAAATCAAAGGTACAGAATGGTTACTTGCATATGCCCAATAATACCTGCTTTTCATTGGCAACATGGAGCAGTCCATATTCCAAACCTATTGAAGTTGATCCCTAACTGATTCTCCGCTGCGCTACAATTGGTGCTACTCCCTGGGCTAGTGGAGAACTCAGCAGTTTCATTCACTTCGATCCTAACTTCCTGTCCACCCCCAGATCCATCTGTGACCCTTCTTGACCTCTTACCCCATGGTGCAGCAAAAGGCAAACTCAAGAAATGGCACTTAATATTCCAACTGGGTTGTATGCAACCAGTAACATGAACATTGAATTCCCCTACTTGCAGTAAACTACTCCCTCTGTCCCTTTTCTCTTTCCTCCTGATCTAACTAGCACCTATGACACTGTCTCATTCCCTTCCTCCACCCTTTTCAGCTGCCCATTCTCTAGTTGGTTCCCCACCCTCACCCTTTCCCTTGATTCCGACTCCACCTTTCCTATCAACATCTATTATTTTCAGTACTTTGTACTTCCACCTATTACCTCCCAACTTCTGGTACTTTCCTTATTTCCCCCTTTGCCAATTTGTCTATTATCCCCTCATCTGTATCCACCTATACCTAGCTACACCTAGCTGTTAATCTTCCAGAAATAGTAGGGGACAGAGGGTCCAGTGAGATGGAGGAACTGAGCGAAATACTTGTTAGTAGGGAAGTGGTGTTAGGTAAATTGAAGGGATTGAAGGCAAATAAATCCCCAGGGCCAGATAGTCTGCATCCTAGAGTGCTTAAGGAAGTAGCCCAAGAAATAGTGGATGCATTAGTGATAATTTTTCAAAACTCGTTAGATTCTGGACTAGTTCCTGAGGATTGGAGGGTGGCTAATGTAACCCCACTTTTTAAAAAAGGAGGGAGAGAGAAACCAGGGAATTATAGACCGGTTAGCCTAACGTCGGTGGTGGGGAAACTGCTGGAGTCAGTTATCAAAGATGTGATAACAGCACATTTGAAAGCGGTGAAATCATCGGACAAAGTCAACATGGATTTGTGAAAGGAAAATCATGTTTGATGAATCTCATTGAATTTTTTGAGGATGTAACTAGTAGAGTGGATAGGGGAGAACCAGTGGATGTGGTATATTTGGATTTTCAAAAGGCTTTTGACAAGGTCCCACACAGGAGATTAGTGTGCAAACTTAAAGCACATGGTATTGGGGGTAAGGTATTGATGTGGATGGAGAATTGGTTGGCAGACAGGAAGCAAAGAGTGGGAATAAACGGGACCTTTTCAGAATGGCAGGCGGTGACTAGTGGGGTACCACAAGGCTCAGTGCTGGGACCCCAGCTGTTTACAATATATATTAATGACTTGGATGAGGGAACTAAATGCAGCATCTCCAAGTTTGCAGATGACACGAAGCTGGGTGGCAGTGTTAGCTGTGAGGAGGATGCTAAGAGGATGCAGGGTGACTTGGATAGGTTGGGTGAGTGGGCAAATTCATGGCAGATGCAATTTAATGTGGATAAATGTGAGGTTATCCACTTTGGTGGCAAAAATAGGAAAACAGATTATTATCTGAATGGTGGCCGATTAGGAAAAGGGGAGGTGCAACGAGACCTGGGTGTCATTATACACCAGTCATTGAAAGTGGGCATGCAGGTACAGCAGGCGGTGAAAAAGGCGAATGGTATGCTGGCATTTATAGCGAGAGGATTCGAGTACAGCAGCAGGGAGGTACTACTGCAGTTGTACAAGGCCTTGGTGAGACCACACCTGGAGTATTGTGTGCAGTTTTGGTCCCCTAATCTGAGGAAAGACATCTTTGCCATAGAGGGAGTACAAAGAAGGTTCACCAGATTGATTCCTGGGATGGCAGGACTTTCATATGAAGAAAGACTGGATGAACTGGGCTTGTACTCGTTGGAATTTAGAAGATTGAGGGGGGATCTGATTGAAACGTATAAAATCCTAAAGGGATTGGACAGGCTAGATGCAGGAAGATTGTTCCCGATGTTGGGGAAGTCCAGAACAAGGGGTCACAGTTTGAGGATAAAGGGGAAGCCTTTTAGGACCGAGATTAGGAAAAACTTCTTCACTGAGAGAGTGGTGAATCTGTGGAATTCTCTGCCACAGGAAGCAGTTGAGGCCAGTACATTGGCTATATTTAAGAGGGAGTTAGATATGGCCCTTGTGGCTACAGGGATCAGGGGGTATGGAGGGAAGGCTGGGGCGGGGTTCTGAGTTGGATGATCAGCCATGATCATAATAAATGGCGGTGCAGGCTCGAAGGGCCGAATGGCCTACTCCTGCACCTATTTTCTATGTTTCTATGTTACTACACCCCAACACTCCAGCTCTTTATCCCCTTTATCTTTCATTTCAGATTCAGAGTCTTAATCTGAAATATTGGCTATCCATTTTCCTTCATAGATGCTCCTTGACCTGCTGAGTTCCTTCACTTTGCTGTGTATTGTTTGTGTTACTCCTTACTGGTAATTTTTCAATTTGTTTGCTGTCCTTAACATTTCAATGCAGAACACCCACCTAGACTGATGGTTCTTTTTTTCTGTGTTAGCAAGAGCAATTGCCACAGTGGAAGACCAAAAGCAGCTCAAAGCGCAGAATGTCTGGGTAGTCTTGAGCTAAGTGGTTATAGTTGCGGTAGGTGTTATATGGCTCATGTGAGAGCATTAACAGAGTACCAATAGCAGGAGCAGAGATACTGATAACAGTACTTTTTGTTCTGTTATGGGACTTAAAGCCTCCAACCAGTATCAGTTTGAATACAGAGCTACATTGCTCTTCCAGGTGTAAAATCTCTGCTCTCAAATCTTTTGTCAGCAGGTACAGCTCTGACTGGAGTTGCCTGAGAGTCCACTGTGAAATGAGGACTATGCATCCACCCATCCCTGAATCAAAATAGAAATCTGACAATAAACTGAAACCCCACTCCTACCTCTCTTTTCCTCTTGATACTTGCACTTTAGGATAATATGTAGAAAGGGAAAATTTAAATTTGTTAAATTGCAGCTGAAGGTGGGTTTCGCTGACTGTCTTGAATATCTCATCGTTCCTCACTAAATTTCTCACTATAATTTCCACTCCCCCACCTCGACCCCCCATCACTGACCACTATTTCCACCCCTTCTGCCACATGATTTTCCACTTATTCTTTCTGCCAACTCCCACTCATATTTCTAATTGCTGAGAGCAAATTAAATTTATTCTAGGAAACGATATTGAACAATTATTTCACCAGGTTCTACTAAAATCAGCTTGCATGAGAAAAATAGCTATTTTAAAAATATAAGGCAATCAAATAGATGTAAAGATAGATGATTTTTAGCACCACTTAGACTGTTGTAAAATAAAACTTAGGATCTAGATCTCTAGTTGAATGAAGCAGTATTGAAAATTCGTCTTTTGCTGGCTCATTTCCAATTATATTTGAAATATGATAACTACCAGAATATTTCAGCACAATTTCCAGATCCAATGTATTTCAAAACAATTAATTGTATTAATGTTGTATCTTTAACACTGTAAATATCAAGTCACTTCAAAGGAGCATTATTGAACAAAATTTGGGACTAAGTTATGTGGATGATGGGGCAAAAGTCCAAAAGCTTGGCCAAAAAGATAGGTTTCAAAAGATAAGTTAAAGGAGGCAAACAACAGGAATTCTGCAGATGCTGGAAATTCAAGCAACACACATCAAAGTTGCTGGTGAACGCAGCAGGCCAGGCAGCATCTCTAGGAAGAGGCGCACGACGAGTAAAATCCCTTACTCACTCTTCCTTCAGTTAGTCCTGACGAAGGGTCTCGGCCTGAAACGTCGACTGCGCCTCTTCCTAGAGATGCTGCCTGGCCTGCTGCGTTCACCAGCAACTTTGATGTGTGTTGCTTAAAGGAGGCAAAAGTGGGTTTAAAAAAAAGAGGTTCTGGAGGGAAAATTTCAGAGCTTAGGGGTTTCTTGGAAGTAATGAGCATAAAAACTTTAAAATCATCGTGTTTCTTGAGAAGACCATTGAAGTCAGCAAGCATAGGTGTGACAGTAAATAGAGCTTGGTGCAAGTTAGGATGCAGGCAACAGAGTATAAAATGTGGTAGTTGACCAGGTGTGCATTGTGATGGACATGAAGAGGTAACAGGAGTGTGAATGAGGATTTCAAACCCAGATGCACTGAGGCAGGAACAAATTTGGAGAATGGAGAGCATGGAGTTTATTGCTAGGAAGCCCAGTTTGCCATTGGAGCTAATGGTGATTGATCCTTTCAATAATTAGTCACGAAAAATTCAGTTATTCCTGTATTAAATAGTGATGTAACAATTGTTTATGGAACTGTGTGTTTTCACCATAGATATTGAAACTGATGATGTGGATTTAGATGTTGTCACAAAAGTATATTGTATATGATAAAAGGCCAGAGTGAATCCACCAAGAACAGCAAAGGAGCAGGACATAAGATGTTACAAGAGATTAATGGAAGTATAGAAAAATAGAAGGCAAAAAGTTTGACAGTTTGGGTCTGCTTCTCCTGTCAGTAAAACTATGGCTGATCATTCACCTCCACATTCTGTTCCTGCACTCACGCCATATTCAATAATTCTCTTAAAATCTGATAACTGATAGATTCTCTAGCCACAGCTGGATAGATAACCAAGTGAATGTGGTCATGGCATTCGAGCAGGATGAAGTAGTTCAACATCTCAAAGGCCGTGTTGATTATGAGTAGTACACTATTTTTCATAACAATGTTTGCTTCCTATTCCAATTCCTATTCCTATTCCTTCCTATTCCTATGTTTGCTTCACTTCCAATTTACAGAATCTAATGTTCAATTTGTAATGCTAGGGGCAGTTTAATTAAAAGAAAATTAGTGCAATTTCCAAAGATATCATGATGTTGTTTAAATATTTTACTTATGGATATTTTTTCTCTGTTAACAACTTAGTTCAACTTTGTTGGAAGAATTCTTGGACCCAGAGGACTAACAGCAAAACAACTGGAAGCAGAGACTGGATGCAAGATTATGGTGCGAGGAAAGGGTTCAATGAGGGATAAGAAGAAGGTGAGTGTGATTTAACTGGTTAGATTTGAATGCCTTTTTTTCTTGTACAAACGTTAATTCTAGTCCAACATTCTAATAGTCTAATCTCAAAGTAATTATTCGTATAAATTCTGGTAGCTAATACGTTGTTTTATGGAAATTTCTGCTTGATTATCTAAGAGGCTAAGGAGCAACTTCAAATTGAAGTTCTGGTTATGAGGGCTGATTAAAATGGGTAATGCAATGATGAGCTATGTTAATCAACTCTTTGGATACAATATTAGAAAACAAAAAAGCCTATTACATATTATTTCATGGTGGGAGCCATTGACAGAATCAATCTCATTCATCTGTAAACTGGATTGTGAAATGTTAGGTCAATCCATGTCCTCAGTATAGGGACACTTGCATAACATTGGTGCCTTGTTGAATATTAATAGCTGGGGCTTTTCTCTACTATTTGAACACTCACTCATGGTTGAAGTTTAATAACGTGAACTTCAATATAGGAGTTTTTGCTATTCATCAGTCATTTGTATTATTCTCCCCATTTCCTATTGTTAATGTTGAAAGTCTTTCAATCAATTACATGTGAGATTTTATACTAGTTTTTAAAACTTTTGTTGAAGATTGTCTATATAATTATTACTGAGTGCTGTGCTGAGTCTGTGATTTAAAATGTTGGCACATTTTAAATTACATTTCATCAAAGAAGAGAAATGATAGATTCTGAATTAGCTCTAAAATGGATGAAAAATGTAGATTTGTTTTGAAGTTGTGCATTAAATTGTGATTATAAAATTGTAATAATTTTTAAAAATGGTGTAAAATTACCACAAATTTGCAATTCATTTGGAACATAGAAATTAATCTGCAGAAAAATTGATAGAGATAGAAACATTAAATTGAGCTACAGTGAAGTGCATTTTAAAGGCGGCGCTTTCCACTGTAAATTGGAACAAAGAATTATGATAGAAAAAGTAGACACAGAGTGTCCCTGCAGGTATGTGTTTATTAAAACAGTACTGTAAAACCTGGCAAACAACAGCATTGTGATGTAGTAGGAATGACTAAATTATGACCTTTGTAGTAAATAAAAATTAAATCTTTCAACAGATTTGTAAATTAACACCTTTTTTTGAATTAAAGCTTCTGTTTGCAGTAAAAGCTGTGAATGTGATTTGAACCTTCAGTAATGGAGTAATTTCGGTTCTGAACAGTTTCTGCTTTGCAAATTTAAATGGTGATAATTTGTCATTTCTAGTTCAATTAGCAGTGCATGACATAAATTTGAAGAGACTGCCAGCACCAAATGGATGTGTTACAAGAAATGGAAGCATACATTTGTAGTTTGCAGAGGCAATCTGGTTGATCATGTATCATTGTCATTTAGAGGAAGTGTTTTTTTTATTCCTATTCAAGATGAGATTAAATTATAAATAAAAACAAAATTTGTTGGAAACAGCAGCATGCATGGAAAGATAATTAATGTTTCAGGCCTGAACCCTCTGCCAGAAGTGAGGGGAAAAAAAGAAAGAAATGTTAATTCAAAGTTCAAAGTAAATTTATTATCAAAATGCATATATGTCACCATGTACAGCCCTGAGATTTGTTTTCTTGCGGGCATACTCAGTAAATCCAAGAACTATAACAGAATCAATGAAAGACCACACCTTAGACCAACAATCAGTGTGCAAAGGACAACAAACTGCAAGTACAAATGAGAAAAAAAACATTTAAGTATCAAGAACATGAAGAGTCGCTGAAAGTGTATCCACAGGTTGTGGGGAATAGTTCAGTGATGGGGCAAGTGAAGTTGAATGAAGTTATCCCCTCTGGTTCAAGAATCTGATGGTTGAGGAGTAATAACTATTCCTAAATCTTGTGGTGAGTCCTAAGGCTCCTGTACTACCTTCCTGATGGCAGCAACAAGAAGAGAACATGATCTGGGTGGTGGCGGTCCTTGATGATGGATGCTGCTTTTCTGTGTTAACACTCCATGTAGATATACTCAGTGGTGTGGAGGGCCTTACCCATGATGAATTGGGCCACATCCACTACTGTTTGTAGGATTTCCCCTTGAATGGCATTGTTTTTTCCATACCAGTCAATATACTGTCCACCACACATCAATATAACTTTGTCAAAGTATTAGATGTCATGCCAAATCTTTGCAAAGTTCTGAGGAAGTAAAGGTGCTGTCGTGCTTTCTTTGTAATTGCACTTGTGTGCTGGGAGCAGGACAGGTTACCTGAAATGATGACACTAAGGAATTTAAAGTTAGTGATCCTCTTCACCTTTGATCCCCCGATGAGTACTGGCTCTGGGATCTCCAGTTTCTTCCTCCTGAAGTCAATAATCAGCTCCTTGGTTTTGCTGACATTGAGTGAGAGGTTGTTGTTGTGGCACCACACAGCCCTCCTATCGCCATCACTATCTTTGATCTTGCTGACAACAGTAAAGTCATCAGCAAACTTTAGCCACAGAGTCATAAGTGTAAAGCAAGTATAGAGGAGATTAAGCAATTTTTCAGAAGCAGAGGTAGGAGAGAAATTGACAGAACAAATAGAATTTACTCATATGGTAAGATCACTTGAGCTAAAATGGCAGTTAGAAGCCCATTATGCTTCCTGGTGTGTCCACAAGATATAGACCATAAGATATAAGAGCTGAAGTAGGCCAGTCGGCCCACGGGTCTACTCTTATGTGTTCCTGAAGGCAAGGCTGTGAGACATGTTCAATAAGTAAGGATACGTTGATAGAAAGATAAAAGCAGTCAAACAATAGCAGGTCAGACAGCCAATGAAAGAGCCAAGTTTCCTCTAGCGGGATAATTCAGTGATGAATCCTGAAGGTTGCAATATGCCCTGATGCAAGGTGTTCCTCAAAATTATATTGAGTCTCATTTCAAGAGTGCTGGAGGTCAAAACCAGAAAGGTGAGAGGGGAATTAAAGTGGCAGACAGCTAGAAGCTCTGAATCACCTCTGTGAACTAAACACAGGCAATTCCCAAAGGGTTCACCCAATCTCTATTTGGTTTCTCCCATATAGAGGAAACCAGAAGTTGAATATGGAATATAGCATACTAGATTGATATGTGCAATCTTTCACTGCTTCACCTGGAAAAACTGTCCTTTGCATGGTAAGAAAGGAAGAAGTAAAAGGGCAAGTGTTGCATCTCCTGTGATGGTATTTTGCCAACATCTTCTGATTTTATATTAGATTTGCTGTACCTGCATCTTTTGCTTTTCTGAAGCTACAAACTGTGTTTGTCCGTGCAATGTAATAAAGCAATTATCCTCACTTATCTTTTCAGTGATACAACAGTTTATTCCTATCTATGCACATTATTAACCTTGGGGAAATAAAATAATATACTTTATACTTTATTGTCGCCAAACAATTGATACTAGAATGTACAATCATCATAGCGATATTTGATCCTGCGCTTCTCGCTCCCTGGATTACAAATCGATAGTAAATATTAAAAATTTAAATTATAAATCATAAATAGAAAAATGGAAAGTTAAGGTAGTGCAAAAAAAACCGAGAGGCAGGTCTGGATATTTGGAGGGTACGGCCCAGATCCGGGTCGGGATCCGTTCAGCAGTCTTATCACAGTTGGAAAGAAGCTGTTCCCAAATCTGGCCGTACGAGTCTTCAAGCTCCTGAGCTTTCTCCCGGAGGGAAGAGGGACGAAAAGTGTGTTGGCTGGGTGGGTCGTGTCCTTGATTATCCTGGCAGCACTGCTTCGCAGCGTACAGTGTAAAGTGAGTCCAAGGACGGAAGATTGGTTTGTGTGATCTGCTGCGCCGTGTTCACGATCTTCTGCAGCTTCTTCCGGTCTTGGACAGGACAATATGTCAGGAAGTTCCTGTTCTAATCTCCATCAATCAAGCAGGCTCCAATAGAGCATGGTTGCTGTTGAATCTTTATAATCACAAATCATTTGGAGTGCCGCCCTGTAATGGGAGATGTTTCCTCTCAGACACGCAGAAGCTTCCCTTCTTGATGATTATTGTACCTTGATAATACTCTTTAAACCTGCATTCCTTGAAAGTCAAGACCAACTTTTAGAAGCTAAACATGTAATTATGAAGTATAAGTCTCCTTCGTCATTTTATGGGCATACAATCAATCTCTGTATATAAGATACCTTATGTATTTACATTACTGTGCAAAAGTCATAGGTTAAATGTGGATTAATTGCTTTATTACTGCTAAGATGCCTAAGACTTTTGTTCGGTACTGTATTTGTCAACATGGAGTGGAGAGTGAGTTTGTAAATCTGGTGGGATAAAGCAAGTTGGGAATGCTGAAGGTGGATCACCAAAGGAGGGGTGTGGGACAAGTGGCAGAGTAGGAATGCCAAGGGCAGGGGGTTGGCGCAGGTGCAGATGCAACTAGCTCTGAGACATCAGGCAAAGTCATTTGATTCTAAATAATTGATTTATTGATCATTGCAGAATGTTTTTCTGGTGCTTCCCACTCCCTCCCCTCTTCCTTCCCCTTTCTTAACCATGATTCTCCTCTCCCTGCCCCCTTCCCACTCTCAATCCCCAGTAGAGGCCCATATCAGAATCAGGTTTATCATCACTCACAGATTTGAAAATACACTTGGACGAAGATGTTAACTGTCCTCTGTTATCACCAGTGGGATCATCAGTTGATCTGTCACCTGCCTTCAGGAGTTTCGGCCTGCTTGTGATCAAGACTCCCTCGGGGTGGTGGGCCAGCAGTGCTAAAGCACCATCTCCCACTGGTGAGCTTAAAAACTTGGCATCTGCCTCTATCAGAGTTGTTGGTTGCTTCCATCCAACAGACAGTCTACTCTTCAGGTGTCTAAAACTGCTGAAGGGTTTGCAAAAGATGGACACACTGTCTGACTATCTGCCCCTCTGGACGTACTTGGTCCATATCCATGATGATCCTGTGTCTGCTGCTTCAGCTACAGCCCTGCTAGTTGACTTGATCTCTCTTCTAGTGAAGCCAAGGTCACGCAGCCACTTCTGGAAAGTGAATGCAATAAAGCCATGACAACCTACTTCGAATGGATAGCATGAGACCTTCCACCCCCTGTCTCTGCACTCTGATCTTAATTCTGCATACTTGGTTAACTTGCGCTCATGGGCTTCATCAATGTTGTCTTCCCAGGGGATTATGAGTTCACCAATAGCCACTTCTCTACTGGTGTCAGACCATACGATTATATCTGGACGCAATGTGGTGAAAGCTATTTGCTCTGGGAAACTGCCTTTCCCATCCAGGTCGGCATTGACACACCAGTCATTGGCTGAAGAAAGTATGCTTGATCGTAGGCTTGCGCTGTACACCCTTGACTTGGAGCCTTCTTTCACAAATGATATGCGATGTTCTGTGCAGCATGGTGTGTGGGCACGTGGCCAAGTGGTTAAGGCATTCGACTAACAACCTGAAGGTCGTGAGTTCGAGCCCCAGCCGAGGCAGCGTGTTGTGTCCTTGAGCAAGGCACTTAACCACACAGTGCTCTGCGACGATACTGGTGCCAAGCTGTATTGGCCCTTGCCCTTCTCTTGGACAACATCGGTGTCATGGAGGGGGGAGACTTGCAGCATGGGCAACTGCCGGTCTTCCATACAACCTTGCCCAGGCCTGCACCCTGGAGAGTGAAGACTTTCCAGGTGCAGATACACGGTCTCGCAAGACTAACGGATGCCTTAGTGCAGCATGGGGCATGAGATAAGTTGTGCTGCAGTACTCTCTACTCAACCGCTTCTGTTACAACTTTGAGAACGTTGTTATGTCTCCAAGCGTACATGCCACTGGGAAGATTGACTCTGCATGCACTCAAAATATGTTGAAGTGTTCCCTTCTCGCCAGAAGCAGCACACCTGTCTGTCTTATCTTCATAGTAGGTGCTGAGGTTGGCAGGTGTTGGGCGCAGGTTGTACACTGCTCTGCATAGAAAAGAAATACGGAACGGTTCCATCTGCCATAGAACATTCCAAGGTAGATGTCGTTGTTCAACACTTTCCCACCAGGTCCAAGTCCCTTGTTTGGCCAGGCCAGCTGTTTTAGCTCACCTCTTCTCCTCTCCTCTGGTATTTATTGCATTACAAGCTCACGGCGCTCCTTACCTGTAAAAGATGACCACCACTTTTGGGTTGTCCATCCAAGGCCCTGGTGGCCTAGCTGGGTAACCCCAACCGTCTCCTTGTGCTTCAATCTAGACTCTGCCTCATCAACTGCTACACAGGCTGCCCACTCCCTGCCTGATCTCACATCCAGCTGGGTGTTCTTGATGACAGGGTCTTTTGAGTCTCGAGGCATCAAGAATGATCTTACCTTGGCTACCTTGACCTCTTCAACAAGGGATTGCACTGGGATGGTAAGCTTTGTCTGGCTACTGTGGATTGCAACATTGGTGAGGCTGCTCGGTACTCCAAGCCACTTCTTCACATACTTGTTGATCTTCCGTTTCATTGCCTCAACATGGGACATTGTCACTTCATAGACAGTTCGTGGCCACACTACTTGTGGCATCAATCCGTACTGCAAACACCACAACTTCAACATGCCAGGCAAGCCACACTGTGTGTCATGAATTTCTTTTTTGCAGCAGTACAGTCCAATACATAAAATTACTATAATTCTGTGCAAGTCATAGGCACCCTAGCTATATATATGTGCCTAAGATTTTTGCACAGTGCTGGATATTTACTGAGTTTTTAAAATTGTGTTCGTTATCTCATTGTCTTATTTTTGTGCTGCATAATTGTGCAAGAAACAGAAATTATATATATTAAAAAGTGAGGAAGTGTTCACATGTTCAATGTCCATTTCGGGATCGGATGGCAGAGGGGAAGAAGCTGTTCCTGAATCGCTGAATGTGTTCCTTCAGGCTTCTATACCTCCTACCTGATGGTAACAGTGAGAAAAGGGCATGGTCTATGTGCTGGAGATCCTTACTAATAGACACTGTTTTTCTGAGACACCGCTCCTTGAAGATGTCCTGGATACTTTGTAGGCTAGTACCCAAGATGGAGCTGACTAACTTTACAACCCTCTGCAGCTTCTCTCGGTCCTGTGTAGTAGCCCCTACCCCCCCATACCAGACAGTGATGCAGCCTGTCAGTATGCTCTCCATAGTACGTCTGTGGAGTAAATATACAGATTGCTGAGCCTCTGGCTAGGATCTTTATGTCCTCATTGTCCACGGGAATGGTACCGGAGGATTGGAGGCAGGCAAATGTTGTCCCCTTGTTCAAAAAAGGTAGTAGGGATAGTCCGGGTAATTATAGACCAGTGAGCCTTACATCTGTGGTGGGAAGGCTGTTGGAGAGGATTCTTAGAGATAAGATCTATAGACATTTAGAGAATCATGGTCTGATCAGGGACAGTCAGCATGGCTTTGTGAAGGGCAGATCGTGTCTAACAAGCCTGATAGAGTCCTTTGAGGAGGTGACCAGGCATATAGATGAGGGTAGTGCAGTGGATGTGATCTATATGGATTTTAGTAAGGCATTTGACAAGGTTCCACAGACTTATTCAGAAAGTTAGAAGGCATGGGATCCAGGGAAGTTTGACCAGGTGGATTCAGAATTGGCTTGCCTGCAGAAGGCAGAAGGTGGTGGTGGAGGGAGTACCTTCAGATTGGAGGATTGTGACTAGTGGTGTCCCACAAGGATCTGTTCTGGGACCTCCACTTTTCGTGATTTTTATTAACGACGTGGATGTGGGGGTAGAAGGGTGGGTTGGCAAGTTTTCAGATGACACAAAGGTTGATGGTGTTGTAGATAGTGTAAAGGATTGTCAAAGATTGCAGAGAGACATTGATAGGATGCAGAAGTGGGCTGAGAAGTGGCAGATGGAGTTCAACCCGGAGAAGTGTGAGGTGGTACACTTTGGAAGGACAAACTCCAAGGCAGAATACAAAGTAAATGGCAGGGTACTTGGTAGTGTGGAGGAGCAGAGGGATCTCGGGGTACATGTCCACAGATCCCTGAAAGTTGCCTCACAGGTGAATAGGGTAGTTAAGAAAGCTTGTGGGGTGTTAGCTTTCGTAAGTCGAGGGATAGAGTTCAAGAGTCGCGATGTAATGATGCAGCTCTATAAAACTCTGGTTAGGCCACACTTGGAGTACTGTGTCCAGTTCTGGTCACCTCACTATAGGAAGGATGTGGAAGTATTGGAAAGGGTACAGAGATTTACCAGGATGCTGCCTGGTTTAGAGAGTATGGATTATGATCAGAGATTAAGGGAGCTAGGGCTTTACTCTTTGGAGAGAAGGAGGATGAGAAGAGACATGATAGAGGTATACAAGATAATAAGAGGAATAGATAGAGTGGACAGCCAGCGCCTCTTCCCCAGGGCAGCACTGCTCAGTACAAGAGGACATGGCTTTAAGGTAAGGGGTGGGAAGTTCAAGGGGGATATTAGAGGAAGGTTTTTTACTCAGAGAGTGGTTGGTGCGTGGAATGCACTGCCTGAATCAGTGGTGGAGGCAGAGTGAAGTTTAAGAGACTACTAGACAAGTATATGGAGGAATTTAAGGTGGGGGTTTATATGGGAGGCAGGGTTTGAGGGTCGGCACAACATTGTGGGCCGAAGGGCCTGTACTGTGCTGTACTATTCTATGGTTATATAAGCTTTTGAGTGTACTTGTTGACATACCAAATCTCTTCAAACTCCTAATGAAGTCTAGTTGCTGTTTTGCCTTCTTTATAACTGCATCGATATGTTGAGACCAGGTTAGGTCCTCAGAGATCTTGACACCCAGGAACTTGCCGTCATGCTTTTGGGTTTTGCCTTGTAGAAAGTAGTATCTTGCAAACCCTGCCAGAGTTGTCATACATCCGATGTCACCTCCAACCTCGTTCGAAATTGTCTCTTACCCTTTGAAACAGTCCTCTGCAAATCACACCTGATTTTCTGGTACAGACCTGGGTTGCCAAACTTCAGTGACACAGCTCTAGCCTTCAGCAGACAACATACCTCCTGGTTCATCCATGGCTTTTGGTTTGGGAATGTATGGTAAGTCTTTGTAGACACACACTCATCCACCCAGGTTTTAATGAAGTCAGTAACAACTGCAACATACTCATCCAGATTCGAAAATGAATCCCTGAATACAGTCCAGTCCACCAATTCAAAGCAGTCCTGTAAGTGCTCCTGCGCTTCCCTTGTTCATACCTTCTCAGTCCTCACTGCTGATGCTGAAGTCTTCAGTCTCTCCCTATTCTTAGAGAGTAGAAGTACAGCCAGGTGATCAGACTTCCTGAAGTGAGGGTGTGGAATAGCATGATAGGCATTCTTGATGGTGGTGTAATAGTGGTTCAGTGTGTTGCTTCCTCTGGTATTGCAAGTGATAGGTTGATGGTAATTGTTTATTGATTTTTTTTCAGACGGGCCTGGTTAAAATCCCCCAAAACGATGGTCAGGTTTTAGGGTGCGCTGTTTCATGCATGTTAATCCCATTGCTCAGGTCATCTAAAGCCTGATTGACATTGGCCTGAGGTGGAATGATTCCAGAAATCTCCCGTGGCAGGTAAAATGGATGGCGCTTAACTGCTTGATATTCCAGATCTGGTGAGCAGAATTGGGACAGCACCGATATATTTGTGCACCAAGTAGAACTGATCATGAGGATTACTCCTCCACCACTGCTTTTGAGAGAAACTATGGATCTATACTGACAGTGTATAGTAAACCCATAGATCTGAATCGCTGCATCTTGTACATAAGGGGTTAACCAGGATTCCAGGAAACAAAGGACACACACGGTCCTAATGTTCCTCTGGTTCAGCACCGTAGCTCTGAGATCATCAATTTTACCGCACGTTTGCCAGCAAGATAGTTGGAATTGGGAGTTTAAAACCTTGTTTCCTTAAACACACTTGTATCCCTGACCTGCAGCCACGATCCCTGAGTGGAATCCTACGAGGGATCCATCCCCAGTCGACATTGTTTCCGTCAGTTCTAAACAGCGATAGTTCCTTTAAACGTATTAAGACATCTTAGTTGACTGTACTGACCTTGGAAGCGGTTGAGCTTTTTAGCTGTATCAAGCTGAAATGTGAATATTTAATCATATCCATTGAGAGTTCTGCTCCCACTCGAGTCGCCTCGAGGCGTCCTGGAAGTGTTCTGTAATGAAAATGACATTAAGCAATGTTGAATCTGTCACTATCTTCTGCATCTTATCCAATAATATCAATATTTTACCCGGTGGAAAAGGGGAAAAACGCATAAAAATGCACCCTCACACCTTCAGAAGCATGCATTTGTTTTTTTCTCTGTCGGTGCTGTCTATACAGAATTTACATATTCTCCTGACAATGTGGATTTAGAGCCTAGGTGCTCTGCTTCTTTCCATATGCAAAGGACATGCTGGTTGTTAGGTTAATTGGTTACAATAAATTGCTTCAAGCTTAGGTGCACATTGAAACATACAATGAAATGTGTCATTTGCATCAACAGCAAACACACACAAGAGTATGCTGAGGGCAACCCACAATGTTCTACAGAACAATGTAAACAGTAACAATAGCAGAACAAAACAAGACAGCAGTAAGACAAGCCCCTTTACCATCCTCCTACCCATAGACACAGCCTAGCCTCCAATCTTTGGCCCTTACAGGGTTAATGGCAAGGCACTGCGGAGTGCAGTGGAACAGAGGGATCTGGGAATACAGATACAAAATTCCCTAAAAGTGTCGTCACAGGTAGATAGGGTCGTAAAGAGAGCTTTTGGTACATTGGCCTTTATTAATGGAAGTATTGAGTATAAGAGCTGGAATGTTATGATGAGGTTGTATAAGCCATTGGTGAGGCTGAATCTGGAGTATTGTGTTCAGTTTTGGTCACCAAATTACAGGAAGGATATAAATAAGGTTGAAAGAGTGCAGAGAAGGTTTACAAGGATGTTGCCGGGACTTGAGAAACTCAGTTACAGAGAAAGGTTGAATAGGTTAGGACTTTATTCCCTGGAGCGTATAAGAATGAGGGGAGATTTGATAGAGGTATATAAAATTATGATGGGTATAGATAGAGTGAATGCAAGCAGGCTTTTTCCACTGAGGCAAGGAGAGAAAAAACCAGAGGACATGGGTTAAGGGTGAGGGAAAAAAAGTTTAAAGGGAACATTAGGGGGACTTCTTCACACAGAGAGTGGTGGGAGTATGGAATGAGCTGCCAGACGAGGTGGTAAATGCGGGTTCTTTTTTAACATTTAAGAATAAATTGGACAGATACATGGATGGGAGGAGTATGGAGGGATATGGTCCGTGTGCAGGTCAGTGGGACTAGGCAGAAAATGGTTCGGCACAGCCAAGAAGGGCCAAAAGGCCTGTTTCTGTGCTGTAGTTTCTATGGTTCTATGGTCTGAAATGGTCTTTCAGACCCTCAGAGTTGGGCCTCCCAGCAAGAGTCCCTGGCCAGATTTAAGACTCAACTTTTGGGCCTCTACCTACAGACTTGCCAACTTTGGTCTTCGACTTTTTGGAATTTTTACCTCCAAAATCGATGACAAAGAAGGCACAACAGCGCCTCTGTTTTCTTAGAAGTTGGCATCATCAAGGAGCTCCACCATCCATGCCATGCTGTCTTCTTGATGCTGCTGCCATCAGGAAGGAGGTACAGGAGTCTTAAGTCCCACCACCAGGTTTAAGAACAGTTACTACTCTTCAACCATCTGTCTCTTCAAGCAGTGGGGATAACTTTACTCACCTCAACTTTGAACTGATTGCACAACCTGTGTACTCACTTCCAAGGACTCCACAACTCATGCTTTCAGTATTTATTTATTTATTTATTTATTTATGTTTATTCGCGCAGTTTGTCTTCTTTTGCACATTGATTGTTAGACTTTTAGTGCAGTTTTTCATTTATTCTGTTGTTTTTGTTTCTTGTGAATGCCTGCAAGAAAATGAATCTCTGTGTAGTGTCTGGTGACATGTACATGCTTTGATAATAAATTTACTTTGAACTTTAAATGGGTTTGACCTGCAAGTCACAATCAACCTTACGAGATAGCTGGCCTTTGACACAGAGCACTTTTCTTGTGACAAAACTTGTAATAGAGTATCTTTTGCAGGTTTTGGAGTTGGACAAGGAATTAATGTGGCCTGCTCAATAGAGGTGATTGAACTAAATTAGGGACTCAGTGGTCTAGAAGAGGAGACTAGCAATGATCCACTTATCCATTCAGTAAATTTTGAGGATTTTGTAGTATCTTTCCAGTGCCTTAGGATGCCTGCTCCAGTTAGTCATGGTCTGAGAAGCAGATTGGAGGACAGGTATCACTGCTTCCTGGTTGAAGTTGAGTTTATTGAGAGGTCTGTTGATTTTTATTCTTTTCAAACACACCTTTTCCTCAATTGAGCAAAGTCTACTCTGGTGAATTGATGACCAATAACATTAATTAATCATCTCTGTGTGTTCTTTGAGCGCTTTAACATTGGTCTTTTTGTGGGAACATTTCTGTTGATACTGTTATTTTGGAGCAGGATAACAGAACATATTGGGCAGTGATTAGTAAAAGAATCATTTGTTCCTGAAATAGCATGAATGATGCGGATCTATCTGAGGTCTTTCATTTGGGTGGTGATATAGTCTAATGGTGTGTTGTGATATTCTATGCTTGTAATTCCAATGAATCAATGTGTTGGTTACGATAAGAAGCTGTCATAAGTATTTAGTCAGGAGAAGGAGAAAACATTGTTAGGTTTTTCTATTTTCTTCTGTGATCCAACTTACTAAAAATATTAGATGGTATATTTGCCTTAATTAGCCGAGACAGAAAATAGAAACACACATACTGCAGTTGGGGAAGATTTATACAAAACAATATTTAGAGTTTGAATATTGTGTACAGTTCTTACAATACTGCAAGAATGAAGTGATAACTCTTGAGCGGGCATAGAGTGGAATTCTATAGGCCATCCTTGGGTTATGAAAGCCCAACATGGACAGTATGTGAAAGAGCTCCTATAAATTATGAAATTCAAAATTCCTACACAGCAATGACAGAATTAGTCTTTTCTTTCTCCAGTTTTCTTAACTTTTCTTACTTAACAATCTTATCTTTTCACGCCATTCATTACAATACTGTGCAGGTATAGTTACCATATCAAGTAATTATTGAGTATTTTCTAATGTACGGACAGATTGACTTATGGATATTGGTGCAACAGTGCCTATTTTTTACTCAGGGTCAGCCTGTAGTTATAAGAAAAGACTGTCTAGATTGGGGTTGTTTTCTTTGGATAAAGAGTTGAGGCTTAATTGAACCATTTAAATTTATGAGGGGTCTGGATAAATAGGACCCCTCTTCATCCGCAGAAAGGTCACATATTTGAGGATGTGGTTTTAAGTTACTTGGTGGAACAACCTGGGAGAATTCAGCAGACTGCAATCAGTGCAAGAGGTCGTTCATTGATGACGCAGCAAGAAGTTTAAAAAAAGCTCCAGAGCTCTTTTCGATGGGTTGCCATCAGCATCGGGCCAATAAGAAGACGGGAAGTGTAAGTGGAGTGGGCCAGTGTTAGAGTGATCAAGCTTTGGCTCAGCAGAACTCGATGAGAACAGGTTTGGGCAAGCACAGGCAAAGGTTCTGAGTAAGTAAGTAAGTTTCACGTTTTTTTTTCTGCTAATGCATAGCTAGTGTGCTCAGAATGAATTCAGACATAGTGGTATGTTTTTGTGTGAGATGAAGGGACTCTGAGAGACCTCCAGTCTCCCTGATAACTGTCTGCATGAAGTGCACTGAGCTGCAGCTCCTTAGAGACCATGTTAAGAAACTGAAGCTGGAGCTAGATGGAGCTCATACGGGAAAATGAGAAGGTGAAGGATAGGAGCTACAGGTAGGTTGTCACCCCTAAGTTGCAGGAGGCTGGTATCCTGGTGACTGTCAGAGGGAAATGGAATCGGCACCCAGTGTAGAATACCCCTGTGGCCGTTCCCCTTAATGAAAAGTATACTGCTTTGGATACTAGTTGGCTGGTGGGGGTGTGGGTGGAGCAACTTACCCGGAGGAAGCTGCAGTGACCAGGTCTCTGGCACTGCGTCTGGCTCTGTGGCTCAGAGGGAAGGAGGAAGAAGAGAAGTGCAGCAGTGATGAGTGATTCCATAGAGGAAGAGAAAGCAGATTCTGTGGACGTGAAACAGACACCTGGATGGTATGTTGCCTTCCAGATGCCAGGATCAGGGATGGGTTATACCTAAACCAATGTCCTTGCGGGCAGGTTTGCTCGAGCAATGGGGCTGGGTTTAAATTAATTTGGTAGGGCGATGGAAACCAGAATGAAAGAACTGTGGATGGGGCAGTAGGTATACAACTAGATATAGTGTAGGAGATTGTGAGGAAGGGTAGGCAGATAATAAAGCAAAATTGCAATCTTTGAGATGAGTTAAAGTGTAAAAGGGAGCCAAAATCAAAAATGGATGATCAATTGATGAAGGTATTATATTTTAATGGATGCAGTATACAGAATACAGTAGATGATCTTGTAGTGCAATTAGAGATGGGAATTTCTGTGTCGTGGCTGAAAAAAGCTCATAATTGGGAGCTTAATGTTCAAGGGTACAGATTGTATCGAAAGGACAGGCAGTAAGCAGAGGGGGTGAGGTGGCTCTTGGTAAAAAAAAAAATGAAATTGAGTCTTTAGAAAGCAATGATTTAGGATCAGAAGATGTAGAGTCCTTGTGGGTAGAGTTAAGAAACTGCAAGGGTAGAAAGATTCTGATGAGAGTTATATTCAGGCCTCTGATCAGTAGCCAGGATGTGAGCTACAGATAACAACAGGAGATAGAAAAGGCATGTAAAATGGGCAGAGTTGCAATAAGCATGGGGTATTTCAATATACAGGTAGATTGTGTTTCATGCTTTACCTCATCCCACTGACTAGCGGAACAGCAATTCTGGATTGAGCCCCAGGTAATGACCCAGATTTGATTAGAGACCTTAAGGTAAAAGAACCCTTAGGAGACAGTAATTCACCCTGCAGTTTAAGATGGAGAAGCTAAAGTCAGATGTATCAATAATATAGTGGAGTAAAGGAAATTAGAGGCACAAGAGAGGAGCTAGCCAAATTTGACTGGAAGGGGACTCTGTAGGGATGAGAGTAGAACAGCAATGGCTGGTGTTTCTTGAAGAAATTTGGAAGGCGCATGAAAGATACATCCCAAAGATGAAGTATTTTAAAGGGAGGATAAAGCAACCCTTGCTGTCGAGGGAAAACAAATACAGCATAAAAGCCAAAGGGAGGGTATAAAATATTACAAAAATTAGTGGGAAGGTTGAGGATTGAGAAGCTTTTAAAAGCCAACAGAAGGCAACTAAAAAAAGCCATAGAGGAAAGATTAAATGTGAAGATAAGCCAACCAATAATACAAGAAGATTTTTAAAAATACAGTATATAAAGAGTAAAAGAGAGATTAAAGTGGAGATCATCTGCTGGAAAATGATGCTGGAGGGGTGGTGATGGGGGACAAAGAAATTGCAGATGAACTTAATAGATATTTTGCATCATTCTTCACTGTGGAAGACATGCTAGAAACAGAAGAACGTTAGGGGGGATGGTTGGGAAGAGTGGAAATAAGTATCATTGCTATTACTCAGGAGAAAGTGCTTGGGAATCTGAAAAGTCTGAAGGTAGGTAGGACAGGTGGACTACACCCCAGGGTTCTGAAAGAGGTAGATTTCGAAGAGATTGTGAAGGCATTAGAAATGATCTTTCCAGAATCACTAGTTTCAGGAATGGTTCCAGTGGACCTGAAAATTCTAAATGTCATTCCACCCTTTAAGAAGGGAGGGAGACAGAAGAGAGGAAATTATAAGCCAGTTAGCCTAACTTTAGTGGTTAGAAAGATGCTGGAGTCTATTATTAGCTTTGAGGTTTCAGGATACTTGAAGGCACCTGATAAAATAGACCAAAGTAAGCATGGTTTCTCAAAGAGAAATTTTGCCTGTCAAATCCGTTGTAATTCCTCGAGGAAATAACAGGAAGGATAGATAAAAGGTAGTCAGTGGATGTTACTTAATTTGATTTTCAGGAGGCCTTTGATGAGATGCCTTACATAAGGCCGCTTAGCATGATAAGAGCCCATGGTAATACAAGAAAGGTACATGGTACAGGTTTGGCTGATTGGCAGGAGACCAATATTGGGAATAAAGAGGGCCTTTTCTGGTTGCCTGCCGGTGTCTAGTGGTATGCTGTAGGGTTTGGTGTTGGAACCACTTCTTTTCACATTATACTGTATGTGAATGATTTGAATGAAGGAATTGATGGCTTTGTGACCAAGTTTGCAGACAATGTAAAGATAGGTGAAGGGGCAGGCAATATTGACAAAGCAGGTTGTCTGCAGAAGGACTCATACAGAATGGGGGAATAGGCAAAGAAATGGGAGTTGGAATATAGTGTAGGGAAGTGCATGGCATGCACTTTGGTAGAAAGAATAAAGGTGTGGACTATCTTCTAAATGGGGAGGTGCATAGGGACTTGGGAGTCCTCATGCAGGACTCCTGAAAGGTTAGCCTGCAGGTTGAGTCAGTGGTAAGGAAGGTAAGTGCAATGTTAGCATTCATTTCGAGAGGGCTAGTATACAAAAACAAGGACTCAATGCTGAGGATTTATAAGGCATTGGTCAAATTGCACTTGAAGTATTGTGAGCCGTTTGGGGCTCCATATTTAAGAGAAGACATGCTGGCATTGAGAGGGTCCAGAGAGTGTTCATGCAAATAATCTCAGGCATTAAATGGTTAACATATGAGGAGTGTTTGATGGCTCTGGGTCTGTACTTGTTAGAGTTTAGAAGAATGAGAAGGGATCTTATTGAACCATATTGAATGTTGAAAGGACAGGATAGTGTGGATGTGGAAAGGATGTTTCCTATAGTGGAGGAGTGCAAAGGGCATAGCCTCAGAATTGAGGGATGTCCATTTAAACAAAGATGTGGAAAAATTTCTTTAACGAGAGGGTGGTGAATTTGTGGAATTCATTTCCATAGTAAGTTGTGCAGGCCAGTTCATTAGGTATATTTAAAGTAGAGGTTGATAGGTTCTTGATTAATTGGGGCCAAATGTTACAGAGAAAAGATAGGAGAATGGGGTCGAGAGGGATAATAAATCAGCCATGATAGAATGGTAGAGCAGACAAAATGTCTGAATGACCTAATTCTGCTCCTTTGTCTTATAGTCTTAAATCAGAATTGCTGCTTGAGACAGATACCTTAATTTGTTCAAAATTTACCATTTTGAGCACTTTAAGTCGCTTTCTCTAAAGAGACACAGACTAAGAGCTGAGATTACCTTAGAGTATTTTTGGCTAGCACAGATGCAGTGCATTGAACGACATCCTTCTGTATTGTGAATTGGTGTGATTTTTACTCCGATGATAATGATATTTATGCTGATAACTAAGACCGCTCCCAATGCCTCTTCCCTCTCTATGTTATCAGACTGCTTAAAATGACATCAAGTACTGGATGAACAGTCAAAACAAAATATTAGGTCTATGTAGAATATTGACTTCATTTTCTTTTGCAAACTAGATGCTGGCAGTATTGGTCTTGGCCCTAAATGTTGACTACTTTTTTCCATAGATGAAGCCTGGCCTGCTGAGTTCCTCCTGCATTTTTTGTGTGTTGCTGACAGTATTGTTCTTTCTGTCAGTTGTCTGATGTTGAATCTAACATGATCAAATCTAACGTAATTTTGGATTAAAAAGTAAGGTTCATACTACATTGTGCCATACAGCATGGAAGTAAGCCTATTGGTAGTCACTCTGAGTTGATTATCCTGTACCCATTTTCACTAACCTTATAATGATCCCAGCAGCCCTCCTCGAATCTGTCACCTGCTGTACACCAGGGGTGAATGACAACTACAAAACTGTATGTCATTGGGAATGCAAAAAGAAACTGGAATACCAGAAGGAAACCCATACAGTCAATAGGATAATGTGCACTCCACACAGGATGCACCAGAGGTTAGGATGGAGGCCAAATTTCTGCAAGTATGAGGTAGCAGTTCTGCTATCTGTATTGCTGAGCCAATATATATACCATCCCTAAATCATTCATTTCCACCACCATGTGTTCCTTAAAAAATCTCCTCATTTGGCAGGTGGTGCTACATTCTTATTAAATGTAGACATGAGCATTGTGTGGGTATGCTGAACTATATGGACAAGGTAAGCATCAGCTAATGCAGAGTCTTTCATTTTTTTTACATTGTAGTGATGAAAATTGAATGCCCAGAAGCAGAAGCTAGTCGGGAATTTTGCTGTAATTAGATTTTGTATACTTGTGCAGCTTCATCACATGAACAATTGTTTCTCTAGCAGGTAGAGTTATGTATCTACAGTAATGGGAAGGCAGCTAAATGAAAACGAGGCAAAATGAATGTCCAAAAGTGAAAAATCTACTTCTTATTTTATTCTCAATCACACCAATCCTACTGCTGTTAGCATACAACAAATTTTTTTTGGATCTTTTAAAATTTGTTGAACACCAAAACCTTCAGATAAAGATAGAAGGAGGAGGAGAAAATGAAGGAGGAGGAGATGATGATGGCGCGATGCAGCACGCAGCAGCCACTCCGGTGAATGTAATCTGTCAAGTAAGGTGCCATGCACAATCCTGATTTGATGGAGACAGACGTGAGAGCATGGAGGAACATCTGGAGAAACTTCTGAAATGCCTTCTTCACTGCCGCTGCTACTGTGTGATCCAGAATCCCTGGAGGAGAAGGCCTCGAGTCCTCGGCTTTGCGTGTTGCTCGGCGGCCGGGGCAGGGTCGAAGCGCTCAGCAGAGGGTGGTGCTCGGGAGGCTGTATCGGAGGGGCTGGTCGGAGGCTTGAAGTTTTCAAACAGACTCAGAGTCGGGTGCTTCCGATGTATCAGCAGTTGTCGGCGCCTGTAGGTTTATGGCAGGGAGAGTTTCTCCCTTTTGCCGCCTGCTATCGGGAGTCAATCAGAACTTTGAGACCTTTTTTTTTTACCGTGCCCATGGTCTGCTCTTTGTCAAATTATGGTATTGCTTTGCACTGCTGTAAATATATGTTATAATTATGTGGTCTTGTCAGTGCTAGTCTTTGGTTTGTCCTTTTTTTTGTGATATCACTCTGGAGGAATATTGTATCATTTCTTAATGCATGCATTTCTAAATGACAATAAACGAGGACTGAGTGTCCTTATAATCTAATCTAATCTAATCTAATATGTTTGTCACATTAGGTCAAACTAAGTCAGCGGAGATAGGAACATGATTAATATACACTTTGTAATTTCAGTGTTGTGATGTGTAATATAATCATGTGCACTATATAATGAGGAGTTAGAGATTACTGACAATTAAGAAGCTGATGAGCAAGCCTTCCAACTGCATTTCCACTGTGGCAGATAGAACTTGGTACATGGAGCTTAGAAAAATAGAGGGCTATGGGTAACCCTAGGTAGTTTCTAAAGTAAGTACATGTTTAGCACAGCATTGTGGGCCGAAAGGCCTTATTGTGCTGTAGGTTTTCTATGTTTCTAAGATGCAATGGGTGCAATGCATCACTTGAGTAAAGAAGTCAAGAAAGTTATAGCACCTTCTCCAACCACAAGCATCTCTAACAATGTATTGTCATGGATCAGAGCTACAAGGTTTATCCCAGCTAAGGGAGAGATCACTGAAGCTTGGTTAATCAATTGTATTATGCAAGTTATGGATATGTTTATCTCAAGTAACATGGTTAACTATTCAAAAAACTTTAATTGCTAGCCTGAATATTATAGTCGTTTTCCCAGCTCATTTAATTTTAGGAGATGTAAGGTTATTTTATTGCTATGTCATTATACACACTGCCTCAGCAAATGCTAACATTTATATTAACAGAAAAAAGTCCACATTTTCAAGACTCAGTATATTTTCCCCTTTATGCCTATAGATTTACTGAGCTTCCATTCACACGGCTTAACAAACAGTTTACTTAGTTTGCTTGTACAATAGTTACACTGATCCACAAGTTTGTCAGCCCATGTGGTATTTTTCTGCATTTGTTTTTGCCATATTGTTCCTTCTTGAACTCTAGGATCCAGCATGGGCCTCAATGGGCAGAATAGCATGATGATTCTATGATACTGACATCAGTGGTGTGCATTTGTAATTCTAATGTAGCGCTGCTTTTCGGCAACAACTGGATGTGTATATGACATGAAATATCTACACATGAGCTTCTTGGTGGGCCATATCAAGTGTGAATTCTAAGATTAAAGAAACAACCTGTTGGAGGAACTTGGTAGGTCTGTGGAGGGAAAGGAATGATTGGTATTTTGTGTTAAAACCTTGCATCAGGACTAAGAGCACAGAAGGAGGGCAGCCCATATAAAGATGCGAGGGAGAGGGGATAAGACAGGGTTTGGTGCGTAATGTGGAACCAGATAAGAGAGGGCTGTTAGGCAAGTGAAACTAGACGGAGGAGGGGATAGGAGGACCAGTGGGAAAAACACTTGTGGGTGATAGTTAGGTGGATGGAACCAGGTAGGGGAGTGGACATTTGCACATTGTGCTTCCAGAAGAACACCCTCTAGCCTCCATTTCTACCTTCACTTTTAACTCTTTCTACTTGCCTCCTTGTGCCTTTTCTTCCTTTCTTGTGTGTTTCCACCAAGTCCCCAGCCTCTATCTCTCAAGTACACCCCCAGACTGTACCAGCTGGCTGTATTTGCCCATCAGTCAGTCCCTGTTTGATGCAGATCCACCAATTACCCACTGTCTCACTTCTTTCTCTTTCCCCTTTATATTGGCATCCTTACTCAGTATGCTCAGTTCTGATGCAAAGCCTCGACCTGAAATGTTGTCCACTTCTTTCTCTCTACAAATGCTGTTTGACCTACTGAATTGCTCCAGCAGCTTGTTTATGCCTCATATTCCAGCATATTTAGTCTCTTGCTTCTATAGATTCTGACCTAACGTAGAATTACATCTACAGTACAGAAATAGCTCAATTCGTGTCAGTTTTCTTTCTTTCTTTTCAAATCTTTTTATTATTATCCAAAATTAACAAGAGTACATCGAAGTAGGCAACACTGACAATGTCTCAAAAAAAACATTGTTTTAAAGATTGAAAAAATTTTGGTTACCAAAAAAAAGGGGAAAAAACCCTGCTAAGCAAGGAAAAGTGAGAAAAAAAAACCATTAGGTGTTCAACCCCAGAGCCATGCGTCATACAAAAAGCTTCTAAAGATAAGCATCAAACCGCCAGCAAGAAAAAAAATGTACCAAAAATTTACAATTAGATCGTGGAGGAAATCTATCAATTAACTCAAATAATAGTAACGAGCAAATGAAATCCACCTTTTCTCAAAATCAAACATACGTTCAAAAGTTCGACTTCTAATTTTCTCCAAACTAAGACAGCATCACTTGAGAGAACCACTGTGACAAAATGAGACGCCGATGTATCCTTCCACTTCAACAAATTGGCCCTCCTAGCTATCACTGTAACAAATGCAATAACATGTTGGTCAGACAAAGAGATACCGCAGATATTTTGAGGAATTCTTCCAAAAGCACAGTTAATTTGTTAGGTTGTAAATTATTTTTAAGTGCTTTAGAAATTGTAGAAAAAACTGACTTCCAGAACTGTTCCAGTATAGAATAAGACCAAAACATGTGTGTCAGTGTAGCTGTCTCAGTCTTACATCTATCGCAATAACTATCAACATTAGGAAACATTTTAGACAATCTCTCCTTCATGAAATAGTAACGATGTACGATTTTAAGTTGAATCAGTGAATGACTAGCACAGATCGAAGAAGAGTTAACCAGCTTCAGAATCCGCGCCCAGTCCTCCGTCATAAAAGTCAAATTAAGTTCCTTTTCCCAATCTTGTTTAATCTTAAATAAAGGATGCTTATCCCATTGTAATAATAAGTTATAAATTCTTCCAGAAGAACCCTTCATCAAAGGGTTCATACTCGTAATAGTATCTAACAGGTCGGCATCCAATATGTAAGGAAAATTACTTAAGTATTTTTGTAAGAAATGTCTAACTTGAAGGTATTGTAAGAAGTGTGAGTATGAAAGAGAGTATTTATCAACTAATTGTTCCAAGGACATCAGCCTATCTTCTTTAAATAAAACATTAAAGAATTAATACCTTTATTTTTCCAAAGTAAAAAAAGTGGGATCACTCAAAGAAGGCTTAAAAAAGTAATTTCGATAAATTAAACTACAAAGTTAAAATTTTTTAAGATTAAAAAGATTACGGAACTGGAGCTAAGTTTGTAAAGAATGTTTAATCACAGGGTATAAATTTAAATTAGCAACTTCAGCTAATTGTATAGGTAAAGCTGCTCCCAGTAACGAGGTTAAATAAAACTGTTTCACAGCTTTCAATTCCAAATCTACCCAAATTGGTTGATCGTTCTAATCAATCCAGTGTAACCAAAAGAACATATATCGCGCATTAACAACCCAGGAATACATTCTTAAATTAGGCAAAGCAAGACCTTCAAAATTTTCTAATTCTTGGTCTTTTATTATTCCAAATAAAAGATAAAATAATAGAATCAATCCGATCAAAAAACTTCTTAGTCAGAAAAACAGGGATATTCTGAAGTAAATACTTCATAGAATCTACCAAGGGAACAAATTAGCTTTATAAAGATCCTTATTTTTTTTAGTGATTATAACACCTAAATACCTAAAGGAATTAGTGACTTTGAAAGGAGTATTATCATATATCGAAACAGGTTCATTTAAAGGAAACAGTTCACTTTTACTAAAATTTATTTTATATACTGAAAAATCTCCAAATTCATTAAATAATTTTAGCAAGGCAGGAATAGATTCCTCGGGATTGGATATATAAACCAGTAAATCATCAGTGTAAAGAGAAATCTTATGAATGGTCTCATTTACAAAAATCCCATAACTATCTTTAGCTTCACAAAGAGCAATAGCAAGGGGTTCTAGTATTAAATTAAATAACAAAAGACTTAATGGACAACCTTGTCTTGTCCCCTGTGGGGTTTTATATATCATTCTAATCCAATTATTAAAATTAACACCAATGCCAAATTTCTCTAAAACATTAAATAAATATTTCCATTCGACTTGATTGAACACTTTTTCAGCATCCAAAGAGACAACGCATTGTGGAGTTTTAAAAGAGGACGAATGTATAATGTTAAATAATCTCTGAACATTTGAAAAAGAATAATGACCATTTATAAATCCTGTTTGATCTTTAAAAATAATTTTACCCAAAATATTCTCCAACCGATTGGCCATTACCTTTGACAGAATCTCAGCATCGACATTCAATAATGAAATAGGTCTATATGAGGCACAATCAGTAGGATCTTTATCCTTTTTAAGAACTAAAGAAATAGAAGCCTCATAAAAAGTAGAGGGTAAATCACCTTTCACAAAAGAATCCTTAAACATTTGCAACATATACAGAGAAAGCAATTTTCCAAATTTTTATAAAATTCTACAGAATAGCCATCAAGTCCAGGGGCCTTACCAGATTGCATTGAAAAAATAGCTTTATGAATTTTTGCTTCAGTAATTTGGGCATCAAGAGTTTTTTGATCCTCAACAGAAATTTGAGGAAAAACAATCTTTTGTAAGAAAGCATTCATTTTAGAAGAATCTACTGGACATTGAGATTTATAAAGTTCAGTATAAAAATCTTGAAAAATCTTATTAATTTCTTCACAGTCCCAAGCCAGGGTACCATCTCTAAATGACAATAAATGAGGACTGAGTGTCATCATAATCTAATCTAATCTTTCCTATGGATATTCAAAATTTGCCTTTTGGCCCTGGCCATTTTTAATTGAGATGCAAGCAGTTTGTTATTTTTATCTCCAAACATACAAAATTGGCTCTTTAGCTTAAGTAAGTAGGATTCAATAGGATGAGTTAATAATAGATTATATTGTGATTAAAGTTCCACCCTTTGTTTGAATAAATCAATATTAGGGGAGATTGCATAAATATTATCTAAGTCTTTAATTTGTTTTGAAATCTTATCTAATTCTACTTTAGCCTGTTTTTTAAGCTTAGCTGAATAAGAAATAATCTGACCACGTAAAAATGCTTTAAATGTATCCCATATGATTACTTTAGACGTACCTCCTATACCATTAAAAAGAAAAAAATCTTTTATCTGGGTTTCAATGAAGCTGACAAAGTCAGAGTTCTGCAGTAATGTCTGAGACATGCGCCATGGTGGGCGGGCAAGAATGATATAATCAAATTCGAAAGACAAACTCAGAGGCGCATGATCAGATATAGCAATAGTGTCATATTCACAATTCTTAACACTAGGCAAGAAGCGAGGATCGATTATAATATCGATCCTTGAATTTTTTTTTATAAACGTGGGGGGGAAAAAAAGAATATTCTCTGTTATCAGGGTATAAATATCTCCATAATTCAATCAATCCAAAATCGGTCAAAAAGGAGTTAATAAGTGACGCGGAGCGATTTGGAAGTCGCTGATTGGTTGAGCTCTTGTCAATCAAAGGATTTAAACAACAGTTAAAATCCCCACCCATTATCAACATATATTCATTTAAATCAGGCAGTAAAACAAATACCTATTTAAAAAAGGAAGGATCATCTAATTTAGGACCGTACAAATTGACCAAAACAACTTTTCTGTTACAGATTACTCCTTTAACAATTAAAAATCTACCATTAGAATCTGACTCAATATCCTCTTGAGTAAATATATTGGATTTAATAAAGATGGACACTCCCTTAGCTTTACTCTGAGAAGTGGAGTGAATTTTCAAACCCCTCCACCATCCAAAAAATCTATTTTGATCTCCCGCCCTGATATGTGTCTCTTGGGCAAAAATTATATCAGATTGGAATCAGTTAATGATTTTAAAAGTCTTTTTTCATTTGATAGGATGATTCCAATCATGTACATTCCAACTTATTACATTAATCCGTTTAAATACTATACTATAATTTTATTCTACTTTACACATGGGATGATCAAAAATGACAGCGATGAACACAACCATATAGAAAACACGGATGCTCCAGAACCACCCAATGGGGAAAAACCCCTAACTCTAACCCCACCCCTCTCCCCCCACAGCCCAAAAAAAAGCAGGCACCCTATGATAGAATACGAAGCCAGGGACTGCTCTGCCTGTACAAAAGAATTTAAAGATATTCTCGCTCCCTCCCCCGGTTAAAAAAAATGAAACCCACTGACCTTGTAAGAGGAACAACAACGTCTCAGCAAAGGAAAGTGTTTATATTCCAACATCTACAAACTATCGCATGTTTATATTTAATCTTCTTTTTAAAGAAAAAGAACCAAAATAATGTTATCTCTTAAAAAGAAAAACCAGCACCATTTTAGATTTAACATTAAATCCCTAAAATAAGCTTTAAATTTGGTTATAAGACACTATAATAAAGCAAAAAAAAGTTATTAGCATATTTAACCCAACTAAATTTTCAAAAATACCAACTAGTAATATTGTATAAGTAATTAATCCCTCTCCTAAATATATATATAAAAAATAGCCCCATTAGTAGGAAAAACTACCAATTAATTAATTAAGAAAGAAACAAAAAAAAATCAAGCAACACACATCAAAGTTGCTGGTGAACGCAGCAGGCCAAGCAGCATCTGTAGGAAGAGGTGCAGTCGACGTTTCAGGCCGAGACCCTTCGTCAGGACTAACTGAAGGAAGAGTGAGTAAGGGATTTGAAAGTTGGAGGGGGAGGGGGAGATCCAAAATGATAGGAGAAGACAGGAGGGGGAGGGATAGAGCCAAGAGCTGGACAGGTGATAGGCAAAAGGGGATACGAGAGGATCATGGGACAGGAGGTCCAGGAAGAAAGACAAGGGGGGGGGACCCAGAGGATGGGCAAGAGGTGTATTCAGAGGGACAGAGGGAGAAAAAGGAGAGTGAGAGAAAGAATGTGTGCATAAAAATAAGTAACAGATGGGGTACGAGGGGAGGTGGGGCCTTAGCGGAAGTTAGAGAGGTCGATGTTCATGCCATCAGGTTGGAGACTACCCAGACGGAATATAAGGTGTTGTTCCTCCAACCTGAGTGTGGCTTCATCTTTACAGTAGAGGAGGCCGTGGATAGACATGTCAGAATGGGAATGGGATGTGGAATTAAAATGTGTGGCCACTGGGAGATCCTGCTTTCTCTGGCGGACAGAGCGTAGATGTTCAGCAAAGCGGTCTCCCAGTCTGCGCCGGGTCTCGCCAATATATAAAAGGCCACATCGGGAGCACCGGACGCCGTATATCACCCCAGTCGACTCACAGGTGAAGTGTCGCCTCACCTGGAAGGACTGTCTGGGGCCCTGAATGGTGATAAGGGAGGAAGTGTAAGGGCATGTGTAGCACTTGTTCCGCTTACACGGATAAGTGCCAGGAGGGAGATCAGTGGGGAGGGATGGGGGGGACGAATGGACAAGGGAGTTGTGTAGGGAGCGATCCCTGCGGAATGCAGAGAGAGGCGGGGAGGGAAAGATGTGCTTAGTGGTGGGATCCCGTTGGAGGTGGCGGAAGTTACGGAGAATAATATGTTGGACCCGGAGGCTGGTGGGGTGGTAGGTGAGGACCGGGGAACCCTATTCCTAGTGGGGTGGCGGGAGGATGGAGTGAGAGCAGATGTACGTGAAATGGGGGAGATGCGTTTAAGAGCAGAGTTGATAGTGGAGGAAGGGAAGCCCCTTTCTTTAAAAAAGGAAGACATCTCCCTCGTCCTAGAATGAAAAGCCTCATCCTGAGAGCAGATGCGGCGGAGACGGAGGAATTGCGAGAAGGGGATGGCGTTTTTGCAAGAGACAGGGTGAGAAGAGGAATAGTCCAGATAGCTGTGAGAATCAAACCAGATATTGGGTTAAAGAAACAAGTCCCTTTATCTTCTTTTTCTTAGTCGAATATCCAAATAACCATTTAAACAGGCATACTTGAACCATAGATCTTCTTTCCAAAAAAACCAATGCTATGCAATAATGAACAAATCCCCTTATTTTCTTTTAATAGTCTCGCAATGAAATGTCCAAGTAATCATTGTAAATCTTCTTTCCAAAATGCCAATAATATACAGATAACCAAGCAGCCTTCCAAGACAGTTCATTCGGCAGCTGCAGCAGGTATAGTTTGAACGAACGCCAGTGCAACTTCAGGATCAAAAAAATTTACGAGGAGGAGAATTAGGAGGAAAAACTTTAATTCTTGTTGGGTAATGCAAGGAGGGGAACAGTTTCTTATCATATGCCTGTTTCATTACCAGAGCAAATTTTGATCTTTGTTCCATTACCTCTTTTGGATAATCCTCATAAAAGCAGAGCGCATGTCTGTTTTCTTGCCTGTCGCATTATTTGATCTTTAATTTTAAAGTGATGAAAACAAACTAAAACAGACCTTGGTTTATTTGGATCTTTAGATTTCGAAGTAAAAGCTCTGTGTGCTCTTTCTATAGTAGGCGGCTGTGATAATATGGTAGGAAATAAGGTATGAAAAAGCAGTTAAATCTCCATCTTCAGCTCCTTCTTGCAGCCTAACAATTCGTATGTTCCTTCGGCGAGACCTAGTTTCCAGGTCTATAATCTTATTTTGATATCTTTCCAAACAAGTTGTAGTTTCAAACAATTTTTGCTTAGTTATCTTCAATTCCTCTTCGTGTGTAATAACTTGAGTTTCCAGGTCTTTAAGTTTTCCCAGAAATAACTTCATTTCATTACTATTCTTTTCCAGTTGGTCTTCAATTGACCCATTCTGATCTTTAATTGAATTCAGTGTCTGAACCATATCTTCAGCCCATGGTGGCATTTCATCAGATCTTTCCTTTCCCATTAGTTTTATCACTAGGATCAGACAAGTTTTTCCCACTCCTCGTAGGTATAGACATATTGTTCCCATTCAAGAATCAGCAAATAAAAATTTTAAATTCGAAGTTTAAACTAGGGGAAAGGGAACAAAACTGGGAGCAGCACAAAAACTGCTGCTACTCCATTTACAGACAGGCGCAGTCTCCATCAGCTCACCATTTTATTTCTTTTTCCTTCGTGTACTTATCAGCGTCCCCCTTAAATCTTATTCACTTGACCAGTCCATGTAGTTTCTAGTTTTTGGGTATGGATTTTTCTCCTAAATTCATACTGGTATTTCTTATAAGGAGACACTGGACAAATTTGCATTGCAGGCTGAGGGGTAACCTGATATATTAGAAGCATTGATAGGGTAGATAATCAGAGTCTGGGAATGTCAGATACCACAGGAATCAGCTTTAAGGTGGGAGGGAGAATTTTAAACAAGATTATGATGCAAGTTTATTTTTACATGGAGCATTGTATGTCAATGTCTGGAAATTGCATCAGCAGAGGTGGTGGAAGCAGATACAATAGTAATGTTAACAGGCATTGAGACAGGCACATGAACAGGCAGGGAATGGACGAATATTAGCTGTTTTGTGGATGGTTTAGTTTGACTTGGCATCATGGTTGTCGCAAGGATTGCATCATGGATACCATGGTGACGTAGCAGTTAGTGCGAAGCTATTCGACTTGGGGCATTCCCTAGTTTGGATTTCAATTCGTGCCATCTGTTCTTCCTGTGAACCACATTGGGTTTTCTCCAAGTGCTCTGGTTTGCTCCCACAGTCCAAAGACATACCTTTAGCATGTTAATTGGTTATTGTAAATTGTCATGTGATTAGACTAGTGCTAAATAGATCAATTGTGGTGGTGGTGTTCCTTGGGCCATAAGGGCCTGTTCCACGCAGTATCTCTAAATAAATAAATATTTTGGGCAAGAAGACCTGTCCTAGAGCTGTACTATGTCTATCTTTTCTATTTTCTCTAGAAAAGGACAAAGTTAAATTTAAATATAAACTTATTTCTCCTTGCATTTATTTTTCTGAGCAACTGTTTTGAATGAATCATTCCCGGAAGAACTAAATCAATTGATGATTGTCTGACCATATTTTGAATCATGTTTTGAAATAGGCTTTGTGCAAGTAATAAAGGGAATGAAGAAAACTATATAACATTGCCAGAAGCTTTTAAATAGCTGGTGCTCTTAAACTAAAGGAATCATCTTCTGGATTTACTTACATGAAAACAAAGCCTGGTCTGGGCAAGATAGGTGCATATAGGTTGGCCAATGACAGCTTAATGCTTTTAGTAACTGTAGTTTTCTGTCTTCATTTAATGTCTTGGGTTATATTTCAGAAAATATTGACCTTGTTAGGGAGAAAAGTAAATTCTATTACTGATCTATATGGAGCTACTGTACTTAGTTATTTTAATTAATTCCATGCACATGATGACTATTAATAAGAAACGTACAAGGGCTAACTGCCAAATTCCTTCAAGTGTAGTTGCACTAGAGAGAGGAATCTGGCTGCAGTATGGCATGTTGATACTGTAAATTGTACTCTGTAATTCAGTTAAGTTTGTAATGCATGATACTGCTCTTGTAAGGTATTATAATAGAAAGCCTGGACTCCACTTCTGTCAGATATTTAAAAGATGAGGAATTGATATTTGTCATACAGACTACTCTTTTTGAACATAATGTTTCAGCTAGAATGTTTATCTTTAGATACTGAAATAATTTAAAGTTCATGAAATAAACATATAGTGCATCATTAATTATTACAATCCAGTATGCAGCTTCAAGCTCTTGGTGTCAATATTGATGCAATTATGAAGAAGGCACTCCAGGGGCTATATTTCATTTCAAAGTTCAAAGTACTTTTGTTATCAAAGTTTGTATAAATCATACAATCTTGAGATTCGTCTGTTTATGGGCAGCCACAGAACAAGAAACCTGAAAGAAGCCATTTAAAAAAAGACTAACAAACACCAAATGCACGGAGAGAGAAAAAAACACAAATCATGCAAACAATAAAAGCAAGCCACAGCATTCAGAACTGAGGTGAGTCCATCGACAGGAGGCCTGAAGCAGCCGGAGCCAGCCCACAGCCTAAGCTTCAGTTCATCACAGCAGAGCAAGAAGCTCGCAGACACGAGCTCCGAGCATGCTCAGTACCATGGAGAGCGGAGCAGAGAGCAAAACTGGCCCAGCCCTTGCCTCTGGTCCTAACACCCTGCCTTTTCAGTCCATCTGGCCCAGTGACACTGGGTCATCCCTCACACTAGGACCCGGGTCCTGTTGCTTCGATATGCTCTGGGCCTGGACCCTGCCATCATGTTCCAGCACATATCTGACCTTTCCAAATCAGTCCAGTGCTTCAATTAATCCAACTTCACTCTCAGTTTAGGTGGATGGGTTCCAAATATAGAGGGGAAAGGAATTACTTTAGGAGCTGACATGGGCTCGATGGGCCGAGATGGAGTCTTATGTCATTTGCAAATAAGGTGGATTCTGGTTAATTGGGGTAGCCGCTTATTTGGGACAATCCCTAAAGGACAAAAACTAATCTAGAAAATAACTGGGGTTCCCTTAGTTTAATTTGGACGTTGTGCCTCCCAATTGGGGCATGAGACTGTTGCTGAACTGTTTCTAACTAGCATCACTTGAGTGCATTTGTGTGGGCATTAGACACAACACCGTGCTTCAAGTGAACAGTTTTTAAATAGCATCATTTACAGGTCTTTATGTTCAAGCAGCAGTGATTTTTCTCATTGATAGTTGCTAAGAGATGAGCAGTAAGATAATACTGTCTGTTTTGCTCATTGTGGTTTCAAGCAATCAGGCTTGGAGATGCCAGAAATGGCCGGGAGTGAAAATGAAATAATTTCACTACTTCAAAAAGTTAGGAATGATGAAGAATCTGAAAGTATCGGCAATCATCTTGAATATTACAAGGAAAACTAAGACTTGGAGGATTATTTTGTCAACAGCGTTATATGAAGGCAGCTCATTATTTGCACTAGGTTGCTCATTTACAGTCAAAAGAACTTGATGCAGATGAATTCTCAGCCTTTTTTTCCTTGGAGCGAAGGAGGATATGAGGTGACCTGATAGAGGTGTATAAGATGATGAGAGGCATTGATCGTGTGGATAGTCAGAGGCTTTTTCCCAGGGCTGAAAAGGCTAGCAAGAGAGGGCACAGTTTTAAGGTGCTTGGAAGTAGGTACAGAGGAGATGTCAGGGTTAAGCTTTTTTAACGCGGAGAGTGGTGAGTGCGTGGAATGGACTGCCGGCATAGTTCCCTCTAAGCTGAGCGCGTGTGCGCGCGCACATTTTTTAGCCAGCACACAAAGGAAATTAAAGTGTGCCCAAAAGGTTAGTTACCTAAAATAATGTGGTAATTAATAATTATACATATTGCAAATGATCTTTTACCTAACAGTTTCTGTTAACTAGGTAGTTGGTTTTTCTTTTTTTTTAAAGCCCATTCTTTTTAATTTTCCATGTTCAGATTGGCTCATATGTGTTTCCTGGAGGAAAGCTATTTGTGCCCTCTCTTTTTTCAATTTAGACATAACCTTATTTCTTTTAATTGGATTCAAAACCCCATTAACATTATAGGAAATTATTTTTACCAATTCAGTTTGCATTTTTCTCTAGTAGAAAAAAAGCACTCTCCTTTTCTAACCAAACAGTAAGCAATCCCTTCTCAACAGTAAACCAAGACATATAACCACACCCTAGACATTTCTGAACGTATAACATTTGAAAATTTTTCCCGACTTCCCACAGTGAGGCCTGAGCACCGACCCGCCTCAGTTCAGAGGGATAACCTCTATCTTCACCCTGTGTTAGAGGGCCCTCAGCAGTTTGAATAATCATAGAGAATTTTCTCCTATTTATGTCTCGACCATATTGCTATCATTCAAGTTATTCCACCTAGTTTATTTTCAGTTACCAGTTTTCATTTTACTTTTAAGTCCGATTTACTCTTTTCAGTCATTTCTCTTAATTAATCTGTATTCTCTGTACATTCGCGTCTGAATATTTGCAGCTTTTCCTTGTAGTTTGACACTCTGGTTCGAGTGGAGCGTCCTCGCCCCACTAACTGCCACGACTTCTGCCGAATCTTCTCCAGTAGCGACTCCGGTTGGGTAATAACTTTAATAGGTAGTCCCCGGTCCGCCAGGTCCAACGTTGCCTCCTCCACCGTAGCGTAAGTTTTTGTCCCTTCGTCGTAAAAGACTCTCAGCCGAGCTGGATACAGGGTCTGGAATCTGATGTTGTTTTCCTTCAGGACTCTCCGTGTTTCCGTATATTCCTCCTGTCTGGCAAGAATCCCCGGTGCGTAGTCGTGGTCTAAACTGATTTTGCAGTTGTTCCACATGAAACCTTTCTTTTGCCTTGCTCTTTTAAGCACCTCTTCCTTCGTTCTGTAACTGAGAAATCTGATCAGAATCGATCTGGGCTGGGCGACTGCCGGAGGCTGTGGTGCCAACGCGCGGTGAGCCCTTTCTATCTGTTGGTCTTTTGCGGCCGGTATATCAAGGTTCTCTCTAAGCAGCTTCTCCACGAAGGGAATCATCAATCCGGGTTTACCTTCGGTTCCTTCGGGAACTCCGTAGATCCTCACATTTTCCCTTCTATTAGTTTCCACTGGAGCTGGTCTTGTAGCTTCAGCATTTCTGCTATCACTTCCTCGGCGTTTTGTAGCTTCTCTTCAATTCCAACAATCCTCGCTTCGGCTTCATCTATCCGCGAGTTAGTTTTTACTATTTCTCCTTTAATATCTTCCAGCTGTTTGCTGTTATCTTGTCGGAACTCGCGAATGTCTCCGAGAATCAAAGACAGAGTCACCGATTCCCCCTCATTATCTCCGTCCTGGCTTGCCGTGGGGGAGCTAGGCCCGTCGCCTTGCTGCATCTCTTTACGTTTATCAGCCTTCGAAGCGGACTTTTTATTCTTGTTCTTAGACATCATCCTTGCCCCTTTTATTAATATAGTTATGCAATATTAAGTATTTGTCTAAATTTGATTTTGGGGCAGTTTACCTTCTTTTTTGTCGAGAGACCTTTTCCTTACACCGCCATTCCCTTGATGACCCGGAAGTCGGTAGTCGGTTTTTCAAATACCACAATGCACGTCACTAATTTACGTCACCTCACCTTTCCTGTTCTGGTTTGTACAACTGCATCACGGCGGCAGCCATCTTTGACAGACAGTGTTCGTATCGTAAAGTTTAAAAAGATCTGTTTCAAATCCTGTAGGTAGCTTACTAAGTTTTTATTGGAAAAAATATTGATTCACTATGTCGAATTCAAAAGAAGCGAAGGGTGTGAAGTGCAAAAGAACTGCAAATTTGTTTAAAGTTGAATGGCTTAACAAAATAATAGAACCTGTTACACCAAAAGCTCATGAAGTCATGAACATTCAGCTACGAGAAATATTTATGTATGATTTGGAAACTGGAGTTATCTGTTTGTATTGTTGTGATGCGAAAGTTGCTGGAGAATTTGCTAGTGGAAAGATGTGGGATGATATTCGGAAACTTGACTTTTTGAAGTGTCATTTGGCAAGTAAATCGCACTTGGACAGTGTACAAAAGCTCAGGCAACAGAACCCGTCATTACCCGTTAGAGGAGTGCTATGTACGTTACGGTTGAGTGCAGATGAGCGAGAGCGAAAACGATCAAACCCAGAGGAGATCAAAGTTGAGGTACAAGAATGGTCAGCTTTTGATTTCTCCGCAATTGCAGATTGTGACTTCACACTAGGCGATGAACAAGTTAATGCCTTATGTCTGAAATATCATGATTTTCTAGCTGAAAATATTGTAATAGCTAGACAGTTTAATGATTTCAAATTTTCTGTGCAAGAAAAAATTAAATCCAAACCGATTTCAAACTTTGCTCAATTGGTGGCATTTGTACTTCAAAATGAACAGTTTTGCAACCTTGCACAGTTGATGGACATTGGGGGAACCTTTCTTGCATCTAGTGCGGACTGTGAGCGAAGTTTTAGCCTAATGAATCAGCTCAAAAACAAGCTGAGAAACCGTTTAGGTCAGTGGTCTCCAACCTCCGGGCTGTGGACCATTACAAAGCCACAAAGAATGCAGTGGTGCAGCGGTAGTCAGAGTGCACCCAGCACATCTTTAAGAAAAAAGCCGAAATAAACAAACTAATTAATTAGGTGCCGCCTGGCACGTAAATATCGGGTTCTTCGCAGCAATGTGTCGGTCCGCGGCCCGGAGGTTGGGGACCACTGTTTTAGGTGATTGTCATTTGGATATGTTAATGAGAATCAAAAGCTATCAATTGGATGGAAGTTCTATTCGTCGAGATAGAGATTACAAAGAATGGGTAAATGCCAAAGACAGGAGAGAGAAAAAATAACTGAGTGACTTAAATATGTATGTTATTTTGTTGTTATTCTGTGCAGTTTTATGTCAAATATTTTGTAAACCTACATAAACTGTGCCATGTGTGCATTCAGTGCACACATACTTTTGTCACAGGAAAAAAATTTGCACAACATAATATTTTTGCGCACACTGACTACTAAAAATTAGAGGGAACATTGGCTGCCAGCGATGGTGTTGGAGGCAGATAAAATAGGACCTTATCAGAGACTCCTACATAGGTACATGGAGCTCAGAAAAATAGAGGGCTATGGGTAACCCTAGGTAATTTCTCCAGTAAGGACAAGTTCAGCACAGCTTTGTGGGCCAAAGGGCCTGTATTGTGCTGTAGGTTTTCTATGTTTCTAATTTTTCTATCTATAAATATTAGGAACTGATACAGTTTTATAGTACTGTAGTTAGTATTGGTAGTGTTCTAATTTGTTCTGTACTTCTGTACTTCTGCACTTGCTGGAGAACAGTGCAGAAAGAACAGGTGCTGCTTTCTCCTGGTAGGGATTAGTTTTTAGTTCCAAGTGCTCCTGCCACGATTTGTCACCCTGCAACCTTATCCTTCAATCTCTTTGAATTATGGAGGGCAGCAAGTGTATAAATGTCTCTCCCCAGCAGACTTCATCATGATCATCATGACTTAAGTATTTCTACTATTTTTTAATGTTTCTTAATTGTACATATGATCTTTTTGTGCTCTATCGCTGAGCAGCAGTGAACCATCTGATTGGCCTATCAGAGTTCTCTTTGGGAACTAGTTGACTTGATTAGCATTTCTGATCTGGCTATTGTTCGTGATTGCACTTAATTAAAAAAAATTAAAAAGGTAATTTGTTACTCAGTTTGTCTTTTTCATACCTTTTTAACTATTTCCATGAAACCTGGCTAATTGAAGCAACCACTAATTGGGCAAAAATGTACTATTTCTGATGTGTCCCAACTGAAATCCATTGTGTAACAAAATTTGTACAATTTATCATTGGTATCAAATCCCCTTAAACTCCTAATGAAGTAGAGATTTATTTCTAATTCCTCCCATCCCATGATCCTCTCCCTTCTCCAACCTCATATCCCTTTTGCCAATTAACTTTCCAGCTCTTGGCTCCATCTCTTCCCCTCCTGTCTTCTCCTATCATTTCGGTTCTCCCCCTCCCCCTCCCCCTCCCACTTTCAAATCTCTTACTATCTCTTCTTTCAGTTAGTCCTGACGAAGGGTCTCGGCCCAAAACGTTGACTGTACCTCTTCCTATAGATGCTGCCTGGCCTGCTGTGTTCACCAGCTTTTTTTATGTGTGTTGCTTGAATTTCCAGCATCTGCAGATTTCCTCGCGTTATAGATTTTAATCTCTAGTTTGTACTTGATTCCTGGATATATCTGGAATGGAAAGAAGTGATTCTCCAGCAACGACCATGGACACATTCACAGCGATTACGCAACCACCAACTGCGACTCCAGCCTTGAACTCCGGGCCGGGTCTTTATGTGCTGCTGTTGTGACTCCCGTCTCCCCTTCCCCAACCACCACTCCGCAGCCCCGTCTTCCTCAGATCCCACCGTCAGCTCCTGGGCCCTCAGAGGCTCCATCTTCCTCTCACCCCAACCCTCCCCTCTCCACTGACACCCCCAGCCTCACCCCTCCCCCCTCTGATCCCAGCTCTCATCCGTGCCGGGTCTTTACCATCCCCTCCGACCTTCAACTGTCGGAGGCAGAACGCTCTGTTCTCAGTAAGGGCCTCACGTTTGTCCCCCTTCGCCCACACCTCAGCGAGTTCCGTGTTCGCCACGATGCGGAACTTTTCTTCCGCCGTCTCCGTCTCCGAGCCTACTTCTTCGGCAAGGACTCTTCCACCCCCACCGATGACCCCTTCTCCCGTCTTCAACCCTCCTCTTCTTCATGGACACCCCGCTCTGGTCTTCTGCCTGCTCTGGATCTCTTTATTGCCAACTGCCGACGGGACATCAACCGTCTCGACTTCACCGCACCTTGTCCCCATTCCAACCTCACTCCTTCGGAACGCTCTGCTCTCCACTCCCTCCGCACTAATCCTAACATTATTATTAAACCCGCCGATAAGGGGGGTGCTGTTGTAGTCTGGCGTACTGACCTCTACCTTGCCGAGGCACAGCGACAACTCGCGGATACCTCCTCTTATTTACCCCTCGATCGTGACCCCACTAAGGAGCACCAGGCCATTGTCTCCCACACTATCAACGACTTTATCCGCTCAGGGGATCTCCCATCCACTGCTACCAACCTTATAGTTCCCACACCCCGCACTTCCCGTTTCTACCTCCTACCCAAGATCCACAAACCTGCCTGTCCTGGCCGACCTATTGTCTCAGCTTGCTCCTGCCCCACTGAACTCGTTTCTGTATACCTCGACACTGTTTTATCACCCCTTGTTCAATCCCTTCCGACCTATGTTCGTGACACTTCTCACGCTCTTAAACTTTTCGATGATTTTAAGTTCCCTGGCCCCCACAGCATTATTTTCACCATGGATGTCCAGTCCCTATATACTTCCATCCCCCATCAGGAAGGTCTCAAAGCTCTACGCTTCTTTTTGGATTCCAGACCTAATCAGTTCCCCTCTACCACCACTCTGCTCCGTCTAACAGAATTAGTCCTTACTCTTAATAATTTCTCCTTTTGCTCCTCCCATTTCCTCCAAACTAAAGGTGTAGCTATGGGCACCCGTATGGGTCCTAGCTATGCCTGCCTTTTTGTTGGGTTTGTGGAACAATCTATGTTCCGTGCCTATTCTGGTATCTGTCCCCCACTTTTCCTTCGCTACATCGACGACTGCATTGGTGCTGCTTCCTGCACGCATGCAGAACTCGTTGACTTTATTAACTTTGCCTCCAACTTTCACCCTGCCCTCAAGTTTACCTGGTCCATTTCCGACACCTCCCTCCCCTTTCTAGATCTTTCTGTCTCTGTCTCTGGAGACAGCTTATCCACTGATGTCTACTATAAGCCTACTGACTCTCACAGCTATCTGGACTATTCCTCTTCTCACCCTGTCTCTTGCAAAAACGCCATCCCCTTCTCGTAATTCCTCCGTCTCTGCCGCATCTGCTCTCAGGATGAGGCTTTTCATTCTAGGACGAGGGAGATGTCTTCATTTTTTAAAGAAAGGGGCTTCCCTTCCTCCACTATCAACTCTGCTCTTAAACGCATCTCCCCCATTTCACGTACATCTGCTCTCACTCCATCCTCCCACCACCCCACTAGGAATAGGGTTCCCCTGGTCCTCACCTACCACCCCACCAGCCTCCGGGTCCAACATATTATTCTCCGTAACTTCCGCCACCTCCAACGGGATCCCACCACTAAGCACATCTTTCCCTCCCCCCCCCCTGCATTCCGCAGGGATCGCTCCCTACACAACTCCCTTGTCCATTCATCCCCCCCATCCCTCCCCACTGATCTCCCTCCTGGCACTTATCCGTGTAAGCGGAACAAGTGCTACACATGCCCTTACACTTCCTCCCTTACCACCATTCAGGGCCCCAAACAGTCCTTCCAGGTGAGGCATCACTTCAGCTGTGAGTCGTCTGGGGTGATATACTGCGTCCGGTGCTCCCGATGTGGCCTTTTATATATTGGTGAGACCCGACGCAGACTGGGAGACCGCTTTGCTGAACATCTACGCTCTGTCCGCCAGAGAAAGCAGGATCTCCCAGTGGCCACACATTTTAATTCCACATCCCATTCCCATTCTGACATGTCTATCCACGGCCTCCTCTACTGTAAAGATGAAGCCACACTCAGGTTGGAGGAACAACACCTTATATTCCGTCTGGGTAGCCTCCAACCTGATGGCATGAACATTGACTTCTCTAACTTCCGCTAGGCCCCACCTCCCCCTCGTACCCCATCTGTTACTCATTTTTATGCACACATTCTTTCTCTCACTCTCCTTTTTCTCCCTCTGTCCCTCTGAATATACCTCTTGCCCATCCTCTGGGTCCCCCCCCCCCCCCGTCTTTCTTCCCGGACCTCCTGTCCCATGATCCTCTCGTATCCCCTTTTGCCTATCACCTGTCCAGCTCTCGGCTCTATCCCTCCCCCTCCTGTCTTCTCCTATCATTTTGGATCTCCCCCTCCCCCTCCAGCTTTCAAATCCCTTACTCACTCTTCCTTCAGTTTGTCCTGACGAAGGGTCTCGGCCTGAAACGTCGACTGCGCCTCTTCCTATAGATGCTGCTTGGCCTGCTGCGTTCACCAGCAACTTTGATGTGTGTTGCTTGAATTTCCAGCATCTGCAGAATTCCTGTTATTCTCCTATTTGTATGTCTTACTATTTTTCCACCTCCTTCTCATGATATTAGTACTTTTTTAATACAGTTTGGAGGGACAGTGATATAGTGATGTTCAGTGCTGTTTCCCAAGCAGTTGATCTGGGTTGAATTCCCATCCATTGTAGTTTGTAGAGCTTGGTGATGGCACAGTAGCATAACGGTTAGCGTAACACTATTACCGCACCAGTATCCTGGGTTCAGTTCCTGCTGCTAACTAGAAGGTATTTGTGCATTCTCCCTGTGACTGCATGGGTTTCCTCCAGGTGCGCCAGTTTCCTCCCAAATTCCAAAGATGTACGGGATAGTAGGTTAATTGGTGATATGGCTGTAATTGTACAGTGCAGACTCATGGTCTGGAGGGGCCTGTTACCGTGTTATATCTCCAAGATAAAAAGTAAGAAAATAACTTAAACAGTAAAATGTTGATTGTTTAATATATTTAACAGAACTATCAGTACTATATTTATGTGAAGGGCAGCAGATTTTGTGCTTCAAATCTGCACATCAGCAAGCAACAAAAATCACAATAGAATAATCTGTAATAATAATGATGCATTTCATCCTACCCAACAAAAGGCACTGTTCAATTGTTCATTATTCTTCCTGCTGTTTCGTGAGTAATTAGCAAAGTATAATCCTGAGATTGAACCTAGACCTTCTACATTGTATGAATTATACTGATTTATTCAGTCAGTTCTTGGTCTCAGTTTTTTTTTAGTTACAGTATTTGAGATGAATTGAAACAGACTGATCTGGAACTCGCTGTTGGGAAAAGACGCGTGCATTTCTGGCAGTAGAAGGATTTGATGCATGAGCTAGAAACAGCAAGAATCTTGCAGAGAAGAGTTCTCATTTTTCATAAAATTAGTTCATTATAACATTGGCTGCATTTAAGATTATTTTATTGGCAGTAAACAACTGTGTGATGTATTGAAAGGTGTTTTAGAGATGTAAGCTTTTCTTGGTTGTCAAGTTGATATCTGTATTTCTTAAATTGAACATGGCTAAAGGGTCACTTTGATAAATGTTTTCTTCTAAATTATGCTATGGAAGGATTGCTGAAGTATTAAGCTGATAACAAGCTTATGCAGTTTATGTTTTGCTATGTGGTTGACTCAAGAGAACCCAGCATGCAGTTGTACAAAACAATTTCAGTAAAATTTAGTTTAGCCTTTTCAAGCCATATTCTAGTTTAATTCTTAGGGCACGTATTTTAATAGCATGGTGAGCTTCTGTTTTACCTATTTTTAATACTAGAAATATGTAATATAAGGAATAAAATGTTTCTTCATTTATTTAGACTGTTTTTGTTTGCTTTGTCACCCAGCTCTTAAAGTTTAATCTTATCCTCAAAACTATTAACACTTACAGTGTACTTGAATTTAGAGGTGATTAGTTTTCTTAAATCAGTATTAACCCTAATCCTTTTTTTCTGTTCAGTGGTATAATGAATAGTGCCATGGAAGGGTATTGCAGAACCCAGGAATGCAAACTATGTGCTATGCGGGAACTCCAGGATGCTTTCTGTATCCTGGATGACGACAAGTACAGGAGTTTTCATCAGCTGGAAGAGCTTGAACTCAAGGTTTTGCAGCCTGAGCAACAACTGATGTCACTGCGATGTGTCTATAATACTGGGTGTTTCACAGAGATCAAGTTTCAGGAGACAATTAGTCCTTAAAATAAGATGACACCATCAGAGGGAACCAAATTACTCCAAGATAGACAAAAAAGAACAGGAAGATAGTTTGAGACCCCTGAAGGCATTATGCTCTTAAACCAGAATGTGATGTGCATAACGATTTAATTTAGGAGTCAACAGCAGCTGAAATGATAGCAACTCAGAAGTACAGGGACGGTGGAGAAAGGTCAAAAGAGCTGTAGTTGTCCAGCTTGGCAGGAGGGGCACTGGATTATAAACACAGAAGGGACAAAAGCAATGCTGAAAATGGAAGGTAATAACAGAGATACGGTAGTTATAAAGTGATGAAAATAGACCAAAAAAAAAACCCAGAGAATACAGTCTCTAAAGCTGATATGCTCATGCAATTACGTTACTTTACCTATTGTTGATGTATGATTTAAAGATGGGCAGGAGTGGCAGCTTATTGGTTATAGGATTTACAGATTTGACAGTAGGGAATAAAAGTTGAGGGAGAAACAATCGTATCTTTGAGAAACACACATCAAAGTTGCTGGTGAACGCAGCAGGCCAGGCAGCATCTGTAGGAAGAGGTGCAGTCGACGTTTCAGGCCGAGACCCTTCGTCAGGACTAACTGAAGGAAGAGTGAATAAGGGATTTGAAAGTTGGAGGAGCAGGGGGAGATCCAAAATGATAGGAGAAGACAGGAGGGGGAGGGATAGAGCCAAGAGCTGGACAGGTGATAGGCAAAAGGGGATACGAGAGGATCATGGGACAGGAGGTCCGGGAAGAAAGACGGGGGGGGGACCCAGAGGATGGGCAAGAGGTATATTCAGAGGGACAGAGGGAGAAAAAGGAGAGTGAGATAAAGAATGTGTGCATAAAAATGAGTAACAGATGGGGTACGAGGGACTTCTTTTTTAAAGAAAGGGGCTTCCCTTCCTCCACTATCAACTCTGCTCTTAAACGCATCTCCCCCATTTCTCGTACATCTGCTCTCACTCCATCCTCCCGCCACCCCACTAGGAATAGGGCTCCCCTGGTCCTCACCTACCACCCCACCAGCCTCCGGGTCCAACATATTATTCTCCGTAACTTCCGCCACCTCCAACAGGATCCCACCACTAAGCACATCTTTCCCTCCCCGCCTCTCTCTGCATTCCGCAGGGATCGCTCCCTACACAACTCCCTTGTCCATTCGTCCCCCCCATCCCTTCCCACTGATCTCCCTCCTGGCACTTATCCGTGTAAGCGGAACAAGTGCTACACATGCCTTTACACTTCCTCCCTTACCACCATTCAGCGCCCCAAACAGTCCTTCCAGGTGAGGCAACACTTCACCTGTGAGTCGACTGGGGTGATATACTGCGTCCGGTGCTCCCGATGTGGCCTTTTATATATTGGCGAGACCCGACGCAGACTGGGAGACCGCTTTGCTGAACATCTATGCTCTGTCCGCCAGAGAAAGCAGGATCTCCCAGTGGCCACACATTTTAATTCCACATCCCATTCCCATTCTGACATGTCCATCCACGGCCTCCTCTACTGTAAAGATGGAGCCACACTCAGGTTGGAGGAACAACACCTTATATTCCGTCTGGGTAGCCTCCAACCTGATGGCATGAACATCGACTTCTCTAACTTCCGCTAAGGCCCCACCTCCCCCTCGTACCCCATCTGTTACTCATTTTTATGCACACATTCTTTCTCTCACTCTCCTTTTTCTCCCTCTGTCCCTCTGAATATACCTCTTGCCCATCCTCTGGGTCCCCCCCGCCCGTCTTGCTTCCCGGACCTCCTGTCCCATGATCCTCTCGTATCCCCTTTTGCCTATCACCTGTCCAGCTCTTGGCTCTATCCCTCCCCCTCCTGTCTTCTCCTATCATTTTGGATCTCCCCCTCCCCCTCCAACTTTCAAATCCCTTACTCACTCTTCCTTCAGTTAGTCCTGACGAAGGGTCTTGGCCTGAAGCGTCGACTGCACCTCTTCCTACAGATGCTGCCTGGCCTGCTGCGTTCACCAGCAACTTTGATGTGTGTTGCTTGAATTTCCAGCATCTGCAGAATTCCTGTTGTTTGCGTTTAAATATCTTTGAGAAGATGTTATATATTTGAAGGATCAACATTAGATTTGATATTAGTTGAACTCAAGAACAAAACAAGGAGAATCACACTACAGGTCAACCTTCACTAATCCGGCACCATTGGGACCTGAGGAGTGCTGGATTAGTGAAAATGCCGAATCACAGAAGGATCACATTAAGCATAATCAGCGCCGGATTATTGAAGGAACTGGATTACAGGTAGTTGGATTAGTGAAGGTCGACCTGTATTAGCAATATTCAGGAAATGTCCAAGTGGTTTAAGAAAGGTAGAAAAACAATTAGCAAGAAAATTTCTGACACATGCAAAAGCACTTGACAGTAATAGCAGGGGATTTCAATTATTTTAGTATTGATAATGATGTAATGCAAAAGATATACAGGAAACAGAATTCCTAAGCTGCATTCAAGTGGGCTTTTTTTTTAGCAATATGTTGTAAATCCAATAAGAGTACATTTGGGAACAGGGGTGGTACAGTGGGAGGGCAGTGAGGAAGAGGTGCAGGGCAGTAGAAGGGTTTGTAGTCACTGGGGCAACACCTCAACTGTATTGTTTTAGGCCCTGGAAAGATATTGTCTCGACAGAAAATTGGCAAAAGGAATTAAGTATGAGGGAAACACAAGAGATTCTGCAGATACTGAAAATCCAGAGTAACATGCAAAATGGTGAAGGAACCCAGCAGATCAGGCAGCATCTACAGAGAGGGGTAAGCAATCAGTGTTTTAATTTGTTGGGTTCTAACTTCCAAGATAAAAGTGGGATCTCTCACTGGTCATCCATTTTAACTCCACTTCCCATTCCGATATGTCTATCCATGGCCTCCTCTACTGTCGTGATGAGGCCACACTCAGGTTGGCGGAACAATACCTTCTATTTTGTCTGGGTAACCTCCAATCTGGTGGCATGAACATATCGCCCCCTCCCCCTCACCATTCACTTTTCCCTCTCTCACCTTATCTCCTTGCCTGCCCATCACCTCCCTCTGGTGCTCCTCTCCCCTTTTCCTTCTTCCATGGTCTTCTGTCCTCTCCTGTCAGATTCCCCCTTCTCCAGCCCTGTATCTCTTTCACCATTCAACTTCCCAGCTCTTTACCCTTCTCCCTTCCGGTTTCACCTATCACCTTGTGTTTCTCTCCCCCTCCCCCTTTTTTTTTTCTCCAGTCCTGATGAAGGGTCTCGGCCCGAAATATCGACTGTACTCTTTTCCGTAGATCGGCGGTCCCCAACTACCAGGCCGCAAAGCATGTGCTACCGGGCCGTGAGGAAACGATATGATTTGGCGATATGAGTCAGCTGCACCTTTCCTCATTCCCTGTTACGGCCACATTTGAGGTTGAACGCACGCGAGGTCGTTACGCACGCGTCATCCATGTTAGCGCGGGAAGAAGATCAACTCCTCGAGCTTGCAAATGACGGCGGGCTGAAAAGTATGTTTGACATAGCATCTCTGCTGGCATTCTGGATCAAAGTCAAGGCTAAATATCCTGAGATAGCCATAAAAGCACTGAAAACGTTGCTTCCATTTCCAACATATCTCTGCAATGAATGCAACGAAAACTAAATTGCGGAATAGACTGGATATAAGGAACTCCCTTCGAGTATCGCTGTCTCCCATCACCCCTCGATGGCACCATTTTGTTGCAGGGAAACAAGCCCAGGGCTTCCACTGATTCTGCGATATTGGTGTGTTGCAATGATTTTATATGTTCATACGGGGAAAATATGTGCTGTGTGTTTAATATCCAAACGTTACTTAAAAGGTTATGATGCTATTGACTTATAAGTGACTTATAATTGACTTATCACTATAGTCATGCGAGGAAAATATGCGCTGTGTGTTTAATATTAAATCCGTTAGATAAATCCTTTTAGAAACGAAATTGGGTGTATTAGCCACTTATCACCTATATTCCAGTCGTAATTAACACCCCCCCCAAACAGAATCGCCAAAACACGACTTGTAGAAAAAAATTGGCATATACACGCATGCGCACTGGTGCCCGCACAAGGCTTCATGGTCATGGTAGTCTTCTTGGGGTAAACACAACATATTTGTCTGCTACTCCTGTCTGTTGGCAACCATACCTCCCCCTCGCCCCCCCCCCCCACCTGGGTCAGCCAGTGTGCAAGAATATCGTCAGTAATAAACCGGTCCACGGTACAAAAATGGTTGGGGACCCCTGCCGTAGATGCTGCCTGGCCTGCTGAGTTCCTCCAGAAATTTGTGTGTGTTGCTTGGATTTCCAGCATCTGCAGATTTTCTCTCGTTTCCACCACTTTCCGTAGCCTTTCATTTCTTTCCTCATTTCTTTCCCAATATCAACCAGGCTTCACTCTTGACCAATAGAGATGCTGAAAAATATCACTTCTGGTTGAGGCCTTGGGCCACAGGTACAACTGATATTTCCAGTAGTAAACCAGTAAATCATTTGTTCAAGCCTTGCTGTTCCACTCACTTGACATATCTGTTAGCTTATGATAGAATTTCTAGGGAAGAATGTTAGGGAGTCATCTGTCTAGATCAGAAATAGTTTAAATGAAACTATTTTGTATTTCCCAGATGCATTATTAATTAGAACCCTAATGAGTTAAAATAGCGATAGATAAATATTTCCATTTTTGAAATTGTTCCTTCCCTCTGTGTGTGCACGTTTATGAGGACTTGGATTTATCCTGGCTGAATTGATTGTATACCACTAGAACTTGGCAGTATATTCAATATAATTTCTGGTGGGAAAAACTTAAAACAGACTTGAAAATTGAAAATGAGCAGTGTTTTAATTAATTATGCTACCTGCCCTTCAATCTAAAGAAAATAAAATCATCTTTCTGAAGATCTATTTGCATGAAATAATTATATATTTGAAAAGCATTGTAAAAGCATTATAATATATGTGCAGTAGCTGTCAAAAGTACCAACCATTTGAATTAACTATTCAGAATATTTTGTTTTCTGATTAAAATGATCAAATCACTTTTGGATATCTGCCAATGTATTGTCTTGGGAGCAGTCTAAATGCACTTTAATGTCAATCTGCAGCCAGTTCTCTTGTTCTGTGGTATTTCAAGGATAAAATCATTAGCCTTTATTACTGTGCTTGTTTCTGACCCAGAACAATGCTGAGAATAAAGGAAATAACTTGACAAAAACGTTTGAAATAGATAAGGTTTATAAAGATAACACATTTTAAGTTGAAATGTTTGTTGTCAGAAGTAAAAAAATAAGAAATCTCATTCATTTTGATACACTAAAAATTGCTGTATTTTTTGGAAGTAGTCAAGTGGATTTTCAAGATTCAGAATAATTGTGTTCTATTTTATGTAATCAGCAGAAACATTTGTGAGTAATCTAATTATTTAGGTCAGTTTGTCAAATTGTCTCTCTTTAAACAAACTAGTATATGGTGAAATATGCAAGGAGCAATCATGGTCAAAGATCAAAGATATGAAACGGCACATAATGATGTTGATATGTTGAAACAGGGAAGTGCTGGTCGTAAGTGAATTCGTCCGCGCGCCTACTTTAAAATGAGACTGCATGTCAAAAAACACAACCATGGGTTACAATCCTTATGTGTTTGGAAAATTAATGAAAGATTATGTACCCTGACTGGTGCAAGAATAAATTGGACAGATGACTGTTTCATATGTAAGCAGGAATAAATGCTTACATTTGAAAGTTGTAGATGTTTTACGCACTTGAATGCAGTGTTTCCTTTGCCAGACTACGGCATCGAATCTTCTGGTGCCATTTGAACTGGTCCCTACACTACTTGGATCTGGAGGTGTTTTGCTTGAAATAGTCTATTAGATTCAGACTAAACTGGTGAAGATGGTGATGAAATGCTTTGAGAGGTTGGTCATGACTAGTCTAAACTCCTACATCAGCAAGGACCTGGACCCATTGTAATTTGTCGATTACCACAATAGGTCAACGGCAGATGTAATCTCAATGGCTCTTCACACGGCTTCATACCACCTGGACAACAGAAACACCTGCATCAAGATTCTGTTTATGGACTATAGTTCAGCATTTAATACATAGAATAGTACAGCACAGTACAGGCCCTTAGGCCCACAATGTTGTGCTGACGCTTAAACCCTGCCTCCCATATAAACCCCCACCTTAAATTCCTCCATATAGCTGTCTGGTAGTCTCTTAAATTTCACTAGTGTATCTGCCTCCACCACTGACTCAGGCAGTGTATTCCATGCACCAACCACTCTCTGAGTAAAAAACCTTCCTGTAATATCCCCCTTGAACTTCCCACCCCTTACCTTAAAGCCATGTCCTCTTGTATTGAGCAGTGGTGTATTGGGGAAGAGGCGCTGGCTGTCCACTCTATCTATTCCTCTTAATATCTTGTATACCTCTATCATGTCTCCTTTCATCCTGCTCTTCTCCAAAGAGTAGAGCCCTAGCTCCCTTAATCTCTGATCATAATGCATACCCTCTAAACCAGGCAGCATCCTGGTAAATCTCCTCTGTACCCTTTCCAATGCTTCCACATCCTTCCTATAGTGAGGCGACCAGAACTGGACACAGTATTCCAAGTGTGGCCTAACTAGAGTTTTATAGAGCTGCATCATTACCCCGCAACTCTTAAACTCTATCTCTCGACTAACACTCTATAAGCTTTCTTAACTACTCTATCTATCTGTATACCATCATTACAATCCTGATTGAAAAGTTACAGAACCTGGGCCTCTGTATCACCCTCTGCAATTGGATCCTCGACTTCCTAACCGGAAGACCACACTCCGTGCCGTTTGGTAATAACATCTCCTCTTGACTGACAATCAACACTGGTGCACCTCAAGGGTGTGTGCTTAGCCCACTGCTCTACTCTCTCTATACCCATGACTGTATGGCTAGGCATAGTTCAAATATCACCTATAAATTTGCTGATGATACAACCATTGTTGGTAGAATCTCAGATGGTGACGAGAGGGTGTACAGGAGCAAGATATGCCAACTAGCGGAGTGGTGTTGCAGCAACAACCTGGCACTCAACGTCAGTAAGACAAAAGAGCTGATTGTGGACTTCAGGAAGGGTAAGACAAAGGAACACATACCAATCCTCATTGCGGGATCAGAAGTGGAGAGAGTGAGCAGTTTCAAGTTCCTGGGTGTCAAGATCTCTGAGGACGTAACCTGGTCTCAACATATCAATGCAGTTATAAAGAAGGCAAGACAACAGCTGTACTTTATTAGGAGTTTGGAGAGATTTGGCATGTCAACAAATACACTCAAAAACTTATATAGATGTACTGTGGAGAGCATACTGACAGGCTGCATCACTGTTTGGTATGGGGGTGGGGGCCGACTGCACAGGATCGAAAGAAGCTGCAGAGGGTTGTAAATTTAGTCGGCTCCATCTTGGGTACTAGCCTACAAAGTTCCCAGGACATCTTCAAGGAGCAGTGTCTTAGAAAGGCAGCTTCCAGTATTTAGAACCTCCAGCACCCAGGGCATGCCCTTTTCTCACTGTTACTATCAGATTGGAAGTACAGAAAAGCAATTCAGGAACAGCTTCTTCCCTTCTGCCATCCGATTCCTAAATAGAACACTTTTTTTACTATATATTATTGCAGTTTTAAAAATAGATTTCTAATCTATTCAATATACTGTAATTGCTTTATTTATTTATCTTCCATATTATGTATTGCATTGAACTGCTGCTGCTAAGTTAACAAACTTCAAGACATGTTCAGGTGATAATAAACCTAATTCTTATTCTGATTTTTTTTTCTTCCACTTTATGAATTAACTGCATCTTGGTCCTGATTTTCAGTTATCAGAGGTTGGCCTTCTGCAAACAGGAGGTATTACATGTGCTATGGTGAAGAGTGAATATTGGAAACAATTCTTAATATTAGTATCAGTTGTTCTATGCTTTTGTTCAGTTATTCTACAATAAGGCGATATTTTTGGGTGCTCTCTGGCTGTAGGGCTATTAGAAAAGGAAGCATACAAAGACCTCATTAATATAAAGACAAATACCCTCGCCTGTCACTGGAGAGTTGGGTTCATTTTCCCAACAGTGAGAAATCCAATTATAGTTTCATGTGCAGTACCATGAGATGATGTAACTTGTGATCCAGAACAGATGTCCAGTGAAGGTCAACTATCACGATGGCTAATTATTTTATGTAGTAAAACAAGGGTATAGATCTTAGATCATGAATTTGACATGGCCTGGTGCAGTGCTGATTGGGTTTAAGAGGTTAAATCCCCTACTCCTGATCCTGGTAAAGTGAGTGGGTAAATTTAGATGCAATTAAGGTCATAAGACATGTGTACCTAATCACAAGTGAGATACAAGCTATCTTGAGCATTTTAGAGCAACAAATGACCTAATTTGCTGGTTTTGGATCATAGTTATTAATGTAGGAGACCTCTCAATGACTGTTTGTATAATTGCAGAAACATCTGATATAGTAGAAGTAGCCTGTAGAATTGTGGAGTTATGTATCAATTCTCACCCTTGTCTTATGTAATTATGATTAATAACACTGTAGTGAACTACTTCATCTCAGCAAAAATGCCTGTTGTGTTTTAGTTGTTAATCAGTCCTTGTCTAGGTGTCATTCTTGAGATGTGACACTTCATCATTTTTTATTATTATTTAGAGATACAGCATGGTAATAAGCCCTTCCAGCGCAGTGAACCCATGTGACCAATTCACCTATAACCTGATTATCTTTGAAATATGAGAGGAAACCGGAACACTGAAGGAAACCCATATAGTCATGAGGAGAATGTACAAGCTTCTTACAGAGAGCAGTGGGAATTGAACCCCAGTCATTGGCAATGTAAAGTGTATGGTAAATGCTATGCTAATGTGCCACACTGCCAGACATTTCCTAATCTTGAGATATGATCTAATGTAGCAGGACAAAATTGAGGTCTGAGTTGCATTTACAGTTTAAAGAAAATCAAATGATGGGTTTTGATGTCATAATGAAAACATTTGAATTTCTCACTGGTCATTGTTAGAGACTACCATTGCTTTTTAGTTATTGAAGCTGTTACTGCTTTTAATATCATGTTTGAAGTGTTCATATATATATTTTTAAAGTATATTTGAATGTCATTGTCTTTTTACCTTGTGTCATTACCTACAGTGGTTTGTGTTGCTGTATTCTTGTTACTGAATAACATATTGTACTCTTCAAATTAATCTGTAATAATTTAGTTCTGACCTGTAGCACATGGTTGTCGTTTTGTCGAGGTGTCGTGAAAGCCTTCTGTACTCAAATGTAATTGTTAGACTGGAGACATATTAATATGTTCCTACTCAGAAACACACCAATGAAATACGATTATTCAGAATCCTGTTGGTGACTATCTTTGAATCAGAGCCAGTGTCCTTGCTGCAGAATCACTGGAATGTCTGCTGATGTATCACATTGTATAAATTGTACATTGTATTTGTTTTAAATTGGATATAAATTTGAAAGGATTATGTTTGTTGGTAACTTCATTTTAAGTTTTACCATATCTAAGGGAATTAGCTGTAATGTCAAAAGATAACATTCTGTTTTATATCCCTGCCAGTTTAAAAAAAGATTGGTTTTGAGATTTGATTGCTAGGAAGTGCTGAGATTTGATTACTAGGAAGTGTACATAGTCTGTCATTATCTTTTTGCCAAGCAGCTGTAAAACTGAAACAGTAATTTGCATATGGCATACTTATAGTTTGCAAATGATATAACTGTAACTGAGTCCCAATCTCTGTCCACCGAAGGTGATTTCTTAAATAAAGTCAGCTGTTCCACTGCAGATGACAACTGTAGAATTGTCCCTTTGAAACTTGGCAGCAGTTCTGCATCAAGCAGAATGATTGTTGATTTTGTCACTGTTTCTGCAAAATTAATTTTCTGAGGCCCTTCACATCTGATGAACAAACATTGATCCCTGTTCATTGCCACTGGAGGCATGATCGCAAGGATGATTGGAGTTGGCGTAGCTTTCCTTCCAATAATCTGACCGAGGAACTGATGAATTTTACTGGCTGAGAAAGTGAATTTGAAGTGAGTTGAAGCAAATTAATCGTATCATCTGGTCGGAAGTTTGGTGCTCAGGTCATTTGACACATGCTGATGCTGAAGATGACAGTTTTTTCTTAGAAAGATGTTCTGTACATTTCTGTGAAATGGCTTTCAGAGCTTCTCAATAATTCTTTCCACATAGATTCATTTTGCACTATGAAAGCGGGAAAGTAAATTAAGTGCATGAGTTAAAGATTTATGTACTAACCTCATCAACATTATGCATAAAGTGCATCACAATTTAATTTTAAAAATAGCTGTATATATTTCAAGTATTGCAAACCTTCAGTGAATAAATTGTAGTTTTAGTAGGCCTACAGGAACTCAAGGCCATTAATATCACTGAGGGAAATTAGAGTTTAAAAGTTGAAAAAATTTCAATGTTTTTAACAAAGTGGTGGACAGAAGGTGCATTAGTGATTATCTTCCCTAGTTCCATAAATTCTGATACAGTCCCAGTATATTGGGAAGTATCACTGCTAAGTAAGAAAGAATGAAACAGAGAAATAAAGAACTAAATATCAGTTAGCCTAGGCAAGATAATGAAAGACACTGGAGCAGAATGTGACATTGAAGCTACAGTCAGATTAGTTGAATAGTGGAGCAAACTAAATGGGCCAAATGGTCTACTGCTGCTCATGAGTTATATCCTCATATTGTATATACTTAAATTTTAAAAATATTTGAACGTATCATCAAGGGTATGGGTAACTGGAATCTTAGAAAATTCATGATATTCAGTAGAGAAAACAGTTAATGTAAAATATCTGGTTAATTTAGTAGTGGCCCCATATTGTGGCCTGCATGAGCTGGAGCTCCTGGATTGGCTTTGGAGGCAGGTAACGCAAGTATCTGATCAGTCAGTCATGTGGCATGTACGATAAGTAGGAAGGACAAGGATGGTAAAGTAAGGGAAATTTGGATGACCTGAGAAGTCCTGAATATAGGCAGAAAAAGGAAGCACACATAAGATAAAGGAAACTAAAATCAGACTGAGCCCATGTAGAATATAAAGGAAGCAGTAAAGTGCTCAAGCAGGCACTTATGTAGGACAAGAGAGGCCTTGAAATGTCTTTGATGACCAGGATCAAGGAGAATCCCAAAGTATTTTACGCTGAACTTTTGATTAACTAGTCTTTAAACAACTCCCACATGTCAGATATGGATTTTTCAATCAATGGCCCCTAACTCTTGTCTTATCCTGTCATAATTTGCACTCCCCTAGTTTTGTAACTTCCTATAAGGTCCACTTTTATTCTTAATCATAACTATCGTAAAACATGATGAGTTGTGGTCACTATTCCCAATAGGTTCACCCACTCTTAGGTTTGTTTCTGGCCTGGCTTATTTCCTGAAAGCAGGTTCAGTATGATTATTCCTGTAGTTGGACTTTCCATATACTATTTCAGCAAAACGTCTTGGATGCAGACATACTGTTTCAAGAACCCTTCGTGCATGCACATTTAATATCTTAATTCTTAATTATTCTTAGTCCTTTGCCACAATTGTGTTAACAAAATTGTAATCACCAACACAGAAGAACTCTTCCAGAACCAACCCAGCTCTGCTTCTTGCTCGTTAATACAAATATCTAATCAGCCTATTATGTAACAGCAACCTAATGCATGAAAGCATGCTGACATTGTCAAGGGGTTCAGTTGTTGTTCAAACCAAACAGCAGAATGGGGAAAAGATCTGCTCTAAGTGACTTTGACCATGGAATGATTGTTGGTGCCAGACGAGGTGGTTTGAGTATCTCAAAAACTGCTGATTTCGTGAGATTTTCATGCACAACAGTTCCTAGAGTTTACAGAGAATGGTGCGAAAAGCAAAAAAAAAATCCAGTTCTGTGGGCAAAAGCGTCTAGTTAATGAGAGATGTCAGAGGAGAATAGCCAGACTGATTAAAGCTGACAAGAAGGCGACAGTAACTCAAATAACGATGTGTAACAACCATGTTGTGGAAAAGAGCATCTCTCAATGCACAACACGTTGAGCCTTGAAGTGGATGGGCTACAACAGCAGAAGGCAACAGACATCCAGAATATGCTCAGTGGCCATTTTATTCGGTACCTCCTATACCTAATAAAGTGGCCACTGAGTATATATTCCGCTGTTTTCTTTGGTGGTCCTTTACACTGCTCACAACTTCATCAAACTTGATGTCATTTGCAAACTTACTTATCAACCCATGTACATGTAGAAAATATGCTCTTCTTTATCCTCATCAAGGTCCTTTGTCATCTTCTCAAAAAATGTCATATTTGTAAAGCATGAGCTACCCTACACAGCCATGCTGACAGTCCCTGAGGAAGCCATGCCTTACCAAGTGCATATAAACCCTAACAAATAGCTTCTCTGCCACTGATGTGAGGCTCACTGGTTTATGCGTGTAACTACCTGGATTATCCCTATTTCCTTTCTTTAACAAAGACTCAAATTTGCTACTCTCCAGTCCTTTGCAATCTCACTTGTTGCTAGTGAGGGCAGAAAGATATTTGTCAAAACCCCAAGTATATCCTCACTTGCTTCTTTCGATATTTTGGGATATATACCATCACCTTCTGGGAACTTACCCACCATAATTTTTTTATAGAAGACCCAGCACTGAGAAATCTTAATTAATCTTAAAATATCCCAGCGCATTAGCTTGCCCTACTCTGTTTTCACTATCTTCCAAATCCTTCTAGGTAAACACCAATGCAAAGTACTCAACGAGTATTTCAGCCACTTGTTTTGACTCCGAGCAGAAATTCCCTCCTTTACTCTTGAGTGGACCTATCTTCCCCTTAGTTATCCTCTTTTTCTTAATAGAAGTATAAAATACCTTGAGATTCTCCTTCATCCTGCTCATCAAGGACATTTCGTATTCCCTTTAGGCCGACATAATTGCCTGATTGAGTACTTCACTGCTTTCTTTTTATTCTACAAGGATTCTCAGTCTGGTTTAGCTTCCTAAACCTTACATATACTTCCTTTTCCTTCCGACTAAATTCAGGACGTCTCAGGTATTCTAAGCTTCCCTAACTTTATCACCCTTGTCCTTGCTTCTTATTGGAACATGCTGATCCTCAACTCTGATCAGCTACTCTTTAAACAACTCCCACATGTCAGATGTGGATTTCCTGTTCAATGCTCCCTAACTCCTGTCTTATCCTGTCATAGCTTTCCCTCCCCTAACTTTCTGCAAAGTCAGATTTTATTCTTAATCATAATTGTCATAAAACATGATGAGTTGTGGTCATTATTCCCAAAATGTTCACCCACTATCAGGTTTGTCACCTGGCCTGGATCATTTCCCAAAAGCAAGACCAGTATATTTTTTCCCTCTCTGGAAACCCTCTTCCTGGATGCAGACATACTGTTTCAAGAACCTCCCATTGATGCACATTTAACATATATACTCATGAGTTTATCTTAGTTCTTTTTTCACAACTGTGTTAAATTTAGCTGAATTGTAATCAACACTACAAAAGTACTCTCCCAGGATCAACCCCCCACCTGCTTTGTTAGGTTTGCTACATTACTGGATAAAATAGTACTCTTGAATGCACTTTGGGAACTCTGTGCCCTCTATTCCTTTATATTCTTGGTATCCAAGTTAATATTAGAGTAATTGAAATTATCCAGTTGTCAATTGATTTTCTGATTTCTTCCTCTTTTTGTACTTGAGTTCAAACTATAGGACCGCACTTACAGATTCTTCGAACATACTTCTCACAACCAAGACATTATCTTTTACCTATATTCCCATCTACCTGTTTCACTTGCAGCTCTTCCTCCCATTAAGCTACTTTACAGTAATGAATTTAATACCATACTTTGCTGTGTTCATCAGTGCCCTAAACTCATCTGCCATACTCATAAACACGAGGAATTCTGCAGATGCAGGAAATTCAAGCAACACACATCAAAGTTGCTGGTGAACGCAGCAGGCCAGGCAGCATCTCTAGGAAGAGGTACAGTCGACATTTCGGGCCGAGAAGCAGGATCTCCCGGTGGCCACACATTGTAATTCCACATCCCATTCCCATTCTGATATGTCTATCCACGGCCTCCTCTACTGTAAAGATGAAGCCACACTCAGGTTGGAGGAACAACACCTTATATTCCGTCTGGGTAGCCTCCAACCTGATGGCATGAACATTGACTTCTCAAACTTCCGCTAATGCCCCACCTCCCACTCGTACCCCATCCGTTATTTACTTATATACACACATTCTTTCTCTCTCTCTCCTTTTTCTCCCTCTGTCCCTCTGACTGTACCCTTTGCCCATCCTCTGGGTTCCCCCCCCCCTTTTCCTTCTCCCTGGGCCTCCTGTCCCATGATCCTCTCGTATCCCTTTTGCCAATCACCTGCCCAGCTCTTGGCTCCATCCCTCCCCCTCCTGTCTTCTCCTATCATTTTGGATCTCCCCCTCCCCCTGCCACTTTCAAATCTCTTACTAGCTCTTCCTTCAATTAGTCCTGACGAAGGGTCTCGGCCCGAAACGTCGACTGTACCTCTTCCTAGAGATGCTGCCTGGCCTGCTGCGTTCCCAGCAACTTTGATGTGTGTTGCTGCCATACTCATAATTCCTTTTGCATTAAACAAAGACTCCTTTTCTTAATTTGCATTAAGATGCCTTTTCTTTGTATTTTCTAATTTTTGTTTACATTACGTTTCAAACTCTGATTTATTTTCTGCCTTCCGTTTCTAGTTTTGCTTTTCTCCCTCTGAATCTATGCTCAGATTCCTATCTCCCTGCGAAACAGGGAACCTTCCCCACAAGGATATTTGCTCCAGTCCTGTTCACATGCAGTCCAACTGTTCTGCATAAATTTCACCCTCCCCAGAACAGTCCCATTAATCCATGAATCACAATCGCTTTTCTTGCACCATATTTTCAAGCACCCATTAATTGGCACCAAACCTTTATTTCTATACTCACTGGCGCGTGGCTTCAAAAGTAATTTGGAATTTCTACTTTTAAGATCCTCCCGCTTATTTCCGGACTGCATAAAATGTATCTGCAGAACATCAGTCCTTTTCCCATTTGCGTCATTGGTACTGATATGAACTTAACCTCATAACTATTTAACCCCTCCCCCCCCAACCACTTCCAGAATATTCTGCAGCCACTCTCTGTTACCCTTGGTGCTGAAATCAAGGAGGCAGTATACCATTTAGGAATTACATCTGTGATGGTAGAAATGCCTGTCTACAGCCATAAATATAGAATCCCCGGAACTGTTGTTGTCTTGACCTTTCTCCTTCCTTCCTGTGCTGCGGAGCTGCCCTGATGTTATAGTGTTGGTTGTAGTTGCACTCTGCAGAGAACCCTCTTCACCATCTGTATTCAGAACCAAATGCTGGTTAGAGAACAAGATGCCCTTGGGTCTCTTGAACTTACTACCTGATGGTTTCTACTCATGACCTAGCCCATCAGTATTCAAAACTTTCGAGAGAATGATGCTCTAGGGTCTGCTGAACTACCTACCAGCTTGTTTTCACTTTTTCATCAGTGACTTATTTCATCTGATTCTTCTTTCCTGGACTGTGGTCTGACTGAATATGCTGCTCATGACATTCCCATTCATCTCAATAGACTGGACATGTCCTTGAGTTTCCACGTTGCACGGAAGGCATCTGAGAGGTCCTGCATTACTTCTTTCCTTTAGGGTGAGCCCACTTGTTGGAAACTATTTAAATTTATTTAATTATTTAGATAAAAAAATACACCTTGTCCTTTCTTACTGAGGTCCCTTGCTCTGTAGGCACTGCGCTCAGTAGATTCTGTACACTGTACTTTAATAGAATCCAGATTTATTATCTTAGATGCTACAAATTCTGAATCATCTTAGTAACCTCAGTTCTTAATTTAGTGGGTGACAGGCAGCTAACTGGTAACTACTTGCTTACAGCTACAAATGAAAGCTGACTGTAAAGCTAAACAAATGCTTAAAATTAAATCAGTAAGCATATATTGTTAAATGAAGTCCAATCACATTTTATAAATATAGGAAAGTCACTAGTCAGAAACAATTTATGAGAAGCTTTTTTACTTAGATTGGTAAAAATGTCAAACTCAGTCCCACATGATGTTGTTGAGATGAATTATATAGACACATTTAGAATCTGATGAATAATATAGATGCATGGAGAGGGAAGTTAGTGAGGTAACTGAGGGAATAAGATATGATGGCAAAATTAAATGATGGTAATGTTATCTCCTGAAATTGAAATGCCTGGATAGAGTGGACATGAGAGAAAGTTTCCTATAGCAGGGGAGTCTAAGACCAGAGGGCAAGCCTGTGAATAACAGGACATCCCATGAGAACAGAGATGAGAAGAAGTTTCTTCAGACAGAGAGTGGCGAATCTATGGAATTCACAGCTTTTGAGCTGTGCAATGAAAGACTGAAAGAGTCCTTCAACAGTCCAGTCAATTAATTTGCACAGTTTTCAGTACCCTGATGCGTTGTGAGTGTTCACCCCTTGATGGATGTTCTCATGTTAGCTTCTGAGATACAGATTACAAATACTGTGGGGACTGTCACAGGAGTAGTATTATTCTCCCAAGCAAAGGGTGCATAAAAGGCATTGAGCTCATTGGGGCTGTTAGGTTTCATGTTATGGAAAGTAATGGCAGTAAACCCTGCCACAGTTGACATACTGAATAGAGATTGTGTCTCTAACTTCACACAGAATTGCCTTTTTGTTCTCACAATGGCCTTCCATTTGTCATACCTGAACTGACTGAAGGGTTCTTCATTGCTGGCCATAAAAGTCACAGATCCAGCCCTCAGCAAAATGTGAATCTCCTAATTCATCCACACCTTCTGGTTTGTGTATATTCAGAAAGTTCTTGAAGGCACACACTCTTCCATGGAGGTCTTGATGAAGTTTTTGACAATTGTGGCATGTTTAATCTGATCCAAATCTGTTGCCCAATTATGGTCCAATCCACTGATTCAAAGCAGTCCTATAAATGTCCTTCCTCTTGACCATACCTTCACCGTCCTCACCACTGGTGTTATGCTGTTCAGTTTCTGCTTATAGACTGGGAGTAGAAGTACAGCTAAGCGATTGGACAAGGTGAAGGAACATCCTAAGTATGGGTGTTCCTTCAAAAGATCCAGAACTGTAGATTAGGCTGACGTGTCCTAGCATGTTGAAAAATCTTAGATGCGCAGTAGGAATCTATAGTGTGATGGAGAAAGTGATATTGTATCTCTTGAGCAGTGGAATATTCATAATCTTCAGTGGAGACCAGTATAGAAGTTGTTATTGAGTTGTTTAAATGATATAGGACAGCCAGTTCAGCAATATGTTATAATGATGGCTAATACTCCATTACAGACGTTGACTTGAATCATGGAAGATGAGAAGTTTGATGCAGGGAGTTGTAATGAAGCCAATTCAGTGATCTTCAGTACTTCTACATTTGTGGAAGCAACTGCACAGATTTTGGTGAAAAGTGCTGGTTGACAAAGCTTCCGTTTACAGGGCAAAAAATGACCTGATTAAGACTCAATTTGGAATCCCACAAAGGGGGATTGTGAGGAAATTTAAAGATAAGTTTACTGATGTATTTCTTGGACTGTTGACATGGTGAAGAAGAGGCTGAGAAACGTGGTGGCGAGGTTGTGAAACTGGAAGCCATCCACAGAGGAAAGGTCAAGAGGTGAACAGAAAAAAAGGAAGAATTGTGTCTGAGGGGCTGCAGTGAAACTTGTGAAATAGAGCAGACATGGAGGCAAGAAGATGGAAATTGTTAAACAAATTTGTTCTTGTTTTTATAAGACATATGAGTATTTTGAAGATGAGGTATGATTGTCTACCATAGTTGTTCATCAGGTGCAAGTTTTAAAAGTTGTATGCATTTCTCAATGTTAGCTCCAGTGCAATTTATTCATGTTTATGTATAAGAGTATAAAAGTTTGAGTCGTCTGTTCCGTCCCTCCTTATTTGAAGTACAGTATTTTAGAACTGTAACTGCACAACACAACATAAACCCTTTGAGATCAATCTAACCCTTCTCTCCTACATAGGCTTCCACTTTTCTTTTATCCATGTGCCCTATCCTAAGTGTTTCTTGATATACCTGCTTCTACCACAATCTCTGGCAGCATGTTCCAAGTACTTACAACTCACTGTGTAGAAAAGAACAACTATCTCTAACATCCCCCTGTCCTTTCCTTCAAACATCTTAGAGTTATGCTCGCTCATATTAGCCATTTATGTCCTGGGATAAAGTTTAGCTTTCTTCCGTGCTGTTATGAATCGTGCCATTAACCCTGTATTCTGCCTTTATGTTCAACTTTACAAATTGAATGACTTCATACTTTTCTTGATTGAACCCCATCTGCAAATTCTCAGCCTAGCTCTGCATCCTGTCAATGTCTCGTTGAAATTTATGCCAGCCTTCTACACTGTTCACAACGCAACCAATATTTTAGAAGTCAATAATTATATTTATTGATATCAGGGGCATATACTGTTAAAATGTTAAGTCTTGCTTTTGCTGTATGCTACAATTCAAATCACTAGAAAAACAAATTAATATTTAACTAAGTTTATAGTTGTTGACTAAGTATATGTTTGCTAGTTAATTATATAAATAGAAGTAATGTAATATACGTTGGTAGTTATTTGTATCATATAAAGATAAGAGCAAGAGTTGGTCATTGCAGCCCAGTCCACCAATCAATATGATCAAAACTGATCTATGATGGCTTAACCATATTATATTCTAATGATTTGGCCTCCATCATAATCAGAAAATTCATTAAGGTGGAGGCCAGATCATTTGAATATACTCGGGCAAATAATTCCAGGGACTCACTACTCCGAGAGAAGAAATTGCTATACAAATCAAATGACCCAACCCTTATTTTGTATTAATGTCCCCTTGTTCATGAATTGTCCATTGATGAGAACCTCTCATGAGTCAACCATGTTAGGATTTTATATGTTTGAATAAGGTCACCCCTCAATCTTCTGAACTCCAAAGAATACAGAACAAAACTGTCTAGTCTCTCTTGATAGTTCAATCCTGTCATCCCAGGAGTTAGCCTAGTGCATTGGACTGCCTCCAATGCAATGATAACCTTTTTTAGATAAGGGGTGAAAACTATTCTTGGTATTCCAAGTGTGACTTCACCAGCACCCTGTACAACTGTAATAAACACTCTCTATTCTTAAACTCTAACACCTTCTCAATAAAAGTCAATATGTTGTTCCTCCATTACTTGTAAGTCTTGCTAACCTTTTCTGAATCATGGATTTGAACACTAAGATCTCACTCTTTTTCCATTTAGATAATAATCTACCTTTTGATTCATCCTACAAAAGTTCGTGATCTCTCACTTCTTCATATTAAAGTCCATGGGCTTTTTGACTAGTAATTCACTTTATCTACATCCAAATACAAAATCGGCATGCCTTTACACTTATTTTTGTATCATCAGCAAACTTGGAACCTGTGCATTTCATTCTCTCCTCCAGGTTATCAGTGTAAATTGTAAATATTTGAGGACCAAGAATTAATCTGTGGAATACCCCACCAGTTACATCCCTCCATCCTGATATGGACCCATTTATTCCAGCTCATTGTTTTCTATGTGAAAGACAGCTTTCAATTCATAGTTTTGTAACTTTTTATTTAAGGAAAGTATTTCTTGTGCACCTTTCAAAACCTAACTATGCATATGTACTATTTGGTATTATTATGGATATATTGAAGTATCAATCTCTCCTTTTCATTGGATGTTGTTTGCCATCACACAAGGTTGTGTAATCCGGAGGAACTGTCTTCTTACTACATAGAGAACTTGCTTTATCTGTTGGACTTGAGCATTTAATCTACATTCGGTTCCCCATCATTTAAGGAGCACAAGAGTTAAAGTTTGCTTGTTTCTGCACTATTTTTTTAACCAATAAATGATTATTTGAGATTTTCCATACTTAACGGAGATTGGGCAGTAGTAATGACAAATGAATAGCCTTTGACAAACCTTGCCTTTGTACTGTAACAAGAAGTCTGTGCTAGCATGTCATTGTGACTGTAAGGTGGATTACTACTAAAATTTCCAGTAGAGTAAAACAATTTACTTAAAAGTAAATTAGTAAACAGGAAAAATTACGTCATTAAAATAATAAAAATGAAACTAGTTAATATGCTTCATTTTGTTATTATTTTCCACCCACATTTGCATATGTAGATTAATTTCATCAGTTCCACTGTGCAAAAAGTACCCTGCTTTGTTAAAAAAAATTTCATCATTTAAACTGAACAATGAACAGAAAGCAATTCTATTTATTTGACAGATTAGGAAGAGGCTTTGAACTTGGAGGGAGTTATATTGATCTTGGAGTAGATTAAAATGTCCCACATCATCATGGGCTGAAGGGCATGTACAGTGCTGTACTGTTCTGTGTAACACATCATAGGGATTTTTTTTTGTATTTTGTGATTTACTGATCATGTCTGGAAGACAGTACTGCTGTTATGACTGCATACTGTTTTGCTACAGATCTGTTGGTTGATTCAGCAAATCCCTTTGCAAGGGTTTTGAGTGGAGGATTCTTTTTGTTGATTGCTTGAACATCAGTAATATGGGGAGGAAGCCATACGATATAAATAGGAAAGAAGGTTTCTTGTTTGTTTTGAAAGAAAGATATATTGAGCCTCTTCTAAGTATATTCAGACAACCTATGTGGAATGTACTTTTAGTAAGAAAGTCTAAATAACAAAACAAGCATGCAATGGGCAGAGTTAAGTGATCTCTCAGCCAATATCCCAGATCAAAGCTCTACAGTCCTGTGGCATCAAATTATGTTTGATCGTGGACAATTAAACAACTAACAGGAGGAGGCTCCAAGAACATCCTATTCTCAGCTATGACATACATGAGAATGCCATAAAGCAAAACTAATGGATTGTAGCTATGTTCAGCCAGAACTTCCAAGTGGAAAGCTATCCTGGGTTTCTTCCAATATCCAAACCACCTCAAAAGTCAGCCTTATGATATTTTGGTTCATTCCATGTGTACTCAAAAAATTAGTCGGGTGTAATGCATAGCAAAGGGATAGGGACCGAGTGCAGGAAATTAGGTCTTGCTGGGTGGACACTATGGTCAGCATGAACTTGATGGACCAAAGGGCCTGTATTTGTGGTGTATCATTCTTTGGTCCTATGACCCTAAATCTCTGGAAAAACTTTTGACTATGGAGTCGATTTCTCAGTCGTCATATATCTGTTCCCCCATAGCACAGCAGGGATCATCTCTGTACCAAGGGATCACAGCAATGATGAAGAATATGTATATTTACATATTTTTGTTAAAAGTGATTAAAATGTTCATATGATGTTGGAGATAAGATTATCAAATTGATAGAAACTGCTCCAGTTTTCTCAATTAAGCCACAATTGACCATGTGTGGTATCTAGTAGACCTATTAAAAATGAAGTCATTGAGTTGCAAGGGAAAATATTCCGAGGGCTGGAGCTATACCTGCTACAAAAGTCATTAAAAAAAAATACTGAGTACAAAAGTTTGGTTGTAGGATGATATGGTAGTGTAGCACTTTTAGAGTGCCAGCGAGCTGGGTACAATTCCGCCACTGTCTAAAATTTTTGTACTTTCCCCCGTGACTGTGTGGGGTTCCTTGAGTTGTTCCAGTTTCTTCCCACATTCAAAGATGTACATGGTAGTAGGCTAAATGATCACGAAGTTGTAATTGGGTGGCATGGGCTCATTGGGTCAGAAGGGCCTGTTACCGTGGTGTGCCTTTTAATGAATAAAATAAAACTTAATTGATTAGTTCTTCCAGCTGTAAGATACTGCAGTAGGAATTCCTTTAGTTCTTAATGAATAACTCTCCTCTATCATAAAATCACATTGGGGATATTTGTTGCTAGTAGTTTCATTGTGCCCAATCAACAAGTCCACAAATAAAGCAGCACACGTCTACATCAGGAAGATGTAAACAATACTAAAGTTAGGCTGAGCACAAATGTTCCAGGACAAGAACAGCTCCAACTTGACAATTTATCCTCAATATTCTTACCACTGAATCTGCCACTGTTCAAAGCCTAATGCTTGCTATTTATGAGAAGCTCAACTGAACGAGCCTTATCAATACTGTGATCGCGATAGTAGGCTCCAGGTAAATGATTCACCTCGTGACACATCAAACCGTTTCCATCAGATACAAGGCACAAGTAGTAGAGTATTCTCCACTTGCCTTGAGTGGATGTCACCCCAAAAGTATTTGACACTGGACATTGCAGCTCATTCAGTTAGCACCCTAACCATTGTTTTCAGCAATCATTATGTCCACCACTATTGCACTATGATTGTAGTGTATGAGAGCAACAAAATTCATTGTGTTTTTCCATGTTGAAACCAGCTAGAATAGTTTTGAACCCTGAAATACCAAAGGCAGAGGGTGCATAGGGACAATCACTGCTAAAAGTCACACAGCATCCCAGTGTGAAAAATGTATTGTTGCTTCTCATTTGTCACTTGAACTGAATTCTGGTTCTCCTTGCCAGGCACCAGGGCCTGAGCAATTGAAAGAGGTGGCTCTGTATCACCTACTCAGTGATAATTAGGGATGATCATTACATGCATTCTAAAACTGAATTTAAAGTAATAATGTTTGTTAGAGCTTCCCAGAGTTATGCAATTTTGTAACGTATCACAAAATATCATTAAGTTCTGAATTTTACACCAAAGATTGCTTACCTTTGCTGCATAGTTTGGTAAAACTTTATAGTGTCCTTTATCTATGCTGACTGCTTGGTTTTCCATTGAGGTTTGTTGGTTGTCCTATCAAATGATCATAGTATCTGTGACAGTTTGACATCATTCTATACAACAATTTTGCTTGCTGGCAAACAAACTGAAAATGGCAAAGACAAAGGCAAATGGCAAAAATTTTTTGAATTGGTTACCTGCCCTGTGATATTTTCATATCTTTCATTAATATTTCTCAGTGCAATGGAGCCACAGTATCGTAACGTGCAGCAAATTGATTTTTGTTGTTCTGCTGTTAAAAAGTGTGATTATAAGACAAGGAAGTCTTGATGTATTCAGCCTGATCTGTTCTGGTCAGTTATCTGTCTTGCCAGCAGAGCAGCCCAGCTTGGAATAATATTGGCAGTTTTCCAAAACATTTGTGTGTTTTCCTGTTAAGGCTACCAGCATGCAGACAGTGAAATTGGAATAGCAGTGGCTGGCTTAAGTAGAAAGCTATAATTATCAAATAAGATAGGGTGTTATATTTTAGCCAGCTGAAATTGTTTGAAATGCTGACATTGTGATGAAGTTATGGAACTGAAAGTGCTGAGCAAAGAACTTGTCTTTCAATACTTGTGTAAATCTTAACCTCTTCCTTGACTACTCTGGGGTTCCTGGTTTATATATTAGTGAATGCATTTAAACTAACTAAAGCAAGCAAAACACACTAAATGCAGGAGGAACTCAGCAGGCCAGGTAGCATATATAGAAAAGAGTAAATGGTCGATGTTTCGGGCCGAGACCCTTCATCAGGACAGAGGAGAAGAAGCTATTCCTGAATCATTGCGTGTGTGCCTTCAGTCTCCTTACCTTCTCCATGATGGTAGCATTGAGATGAGGGGCATGTCCTAGGTGATGAGAGTCCTTAATGATGGATGCTGCCTTTTTGAGGCATTGCTCCTTGAAGATATCCTGGATGTTGGGGGGGCAAGTGCCCATGGTGGAGGTGACTGAGTTTACAACTTTCTGCAGCTTACTGTGATCCTGTGTAGTGTCCACCCCCCATTAACAGACAGTGATGCAGCCAGTTACAATGTTCTCCGCAGTACGACTGTAGAAATTTGTGTGTGTCTTTGGTGACATTCCAAATCTCCTCAAACTCATAATGAAGTATAGACGCTGTTGTGTCTTCTTCGTAACTGCATCTATATGTGGGGCCCAGGATAGATCCTCAGAGATGTTGACAAATTTACAGATGGCATTAGAGCTGTGCCTAGCCATACAGTCAAGGGTGTAGAAAGAGTAGAACCATGAGCTAAGCACATATCCTTGAGGCGTGCCAGTGTTGATTATCAGCAAAGTGGAGGTGTTATTTCTGATCCGTAAAGACTGTGGCCTTTCAGTGAAGAAGTAGAGGATCCAGTTGCAGAAGAAGGTACTGAGGCCCAGATTTTGGAGCTTTTTGATCAGAACTGTGGGAATGATTGTGTTAAATGCTGAGCTGTAGTCAATAACAGCAGCCTGATGTAGATATTGCTATTGTGCAGATGCAAGGCTGAGTGGAGAGCCAGTGAGACTGCATCTACTGTAGACCTATTCTGGTGATAAGCAAATTGCAATGGGTCCAGGTCCTTCCTGAGGCAGGAGTTGATTCTAACCATGACCAACTTCTCAATGCACTTCATCACCATTGGTTTCAGTGTTACTGGACAATATTTGTTGAGGCAGCTCATCCTACTTCTCTTGGGTACTGATATGATTATTGCCCTTTTGAAGTAGCTGGGAACTTCTGACTGTAAGAATGAGAGAGTGACTGTAAAATTGTCAAAAAGTAATACCACGAGTATACTGTATCATATCCTAGGTATCTTTTACAGATGGAAATGTACATCTGCTAATTTAGGTATTATTAAATATTATTGCAGTTGCTCAAACTTACCAGCTTTAAATACATTGTAATAGATGGTGTAAAGTCATAAACTTGCTGTCTGTAACTGTAACACTATATTCTTCATTGTTATTCCCTTGTATAACCTCAGTGTACCGCTATCATGAAATGATCTGTATGGATGGCATGCAAAACAAAGCTTTTCACTGTACCTTGGTATGTACGACCAAGAACATTCACCTACCTGTCCTGACTCTCTGTAAATGGGTGAATTAGTCATTCCATTGCTGAACATAGTTGGATACATGCTAATCTTACTAAGATTAATTGCTTTGGAGCATCACCCAAAAAAAATCATTGATGGGCTGTGCCATTATTTATCTGCTGTTTCATTTGTCATGGATGCACCATTAATCAAATAGTGATTCATTCAATGACACAAGTTTTGCTCTATTGGAACAATATTTGTGTCATTGAATTAATAACTACTCTAATCAGCTTTGCACCTTACAACAAAGAATCCACAATAAAGAGTAAGTTAATAAATACTGAGGCAAGAGAATGAATTTGAATTACATACCTTTTTAGTAAAGAAATGTGTCACAGATCCCGACAGTTTCGTCCTCTCTCTAACTTTTTATAATTCATGGCCATTAGCTATTGGGGCTATTTGACAGCACTATTAAAACCTGGCATCATCTTTTAAACAAATTAAATCACAACTTTAACTTTTCTGTTCTATATGGAGTGATCCTAATTTTTCTGATCTCATCCCTCATAATTTCCTGCTATATTCCCTCGCTATCTTTTCCAAATCTTTTCATCTTGCTTGAAATATGGTGTTCAGAATTGTTCACACTAGCATGATTTCATAAATATGATTTGTGGCATTCCAGCTTATCACCATTTTATATGCTATGACTCTGATTGTAAACCCAGATACATTTTTCACTGAACATTCTTTAAGACTTTTTAAAAAATATTTTAGCAGCACCCCAATGTGCCTCTACTGAGCTGCAGTTTATCATAGTAAAAATAGATGCGATGGTGAGTAGGAAGGAAGATGTACAATGTCTTCAAGGAGGAGGAGAATGCTAAGTAAGTAGGAAAGAACATGACAGATGCAATATAAAACAGATAAATGTGTACTCTTTAAATGGTGAAAGACTAGGTAGTGAAGACACAAGATGGCAGACGTTGGAATCTGGATGAACTCCGTGGGTCGGGCAAGATCTATGGAGAGAAATGGGCAGCTGATGTTTCATATGAAGACGCTTCAACAGGATTGATTCCAGTCTAGATGAAGGGTCTGTACATGAAATGTCAACTGTCCATTTCTCTCCATGGAGACTGAATAATGTTGTTATTTGATGAGACCTAAGAATTATTTCCACAAGGTTAATATGGAAGTGCAGCCAGTGCTTAGGAAGGTGAATGGTATGTTGGCCTTTATTATGAAAGGATTTGCGTATATGATGTCTTATTGCAGTTAATTAAGGGCTTAATGAGAACATACGAGTATTGTGTATGGTTTTGGTTTGCATGCCTAACAAAAAAACGGACTGGCATCAAGTGAATTCACTGTAGATTTGCTAAACTTGTTTGCCATATGAGGAGAGACTGACTAGAGTGGAATTCTTGAAAGTTAAGAAGAATGAGGAAATAATGAAGATTACAAAATTGTTACAGGGCTAAAATACTGTGTTCTGTGATGCTGCTGCAAGTAAGTTTTTCATTGCAATTGTGCATGCATCAATTTGGTTTGGTTTTGGTAGGTTGGATGGAGGAACGATGTTTCCCCAGATGTGAAGTCAAGAACCAGGGTCATGGTCTCAGAATAAGAAGTAGGCCAGTTAGAATTTAACTGACAAGATATTTCTTCCCCCAGAAGTTGGTACATCTTTGGTAAACTCTATCCCGAAGCATTGTGAAGTTTCATCATTCATTTCATTCAAAAGAGAGAATAATTGATTTCTAGATATACAGGGAATCAAGAAATATAAATATGGTACAGAAAAATGACATTTGAATAAATGGGAGGGGGCATAGTAGCGTAGTTCCTACCATAACACTACTACAATAACAACAATCCAGGTTCAATTCTGCCGCTGTCTGTAAGTTTGTATGTTCTCCCTGTGACCATATGAGTTTCCTCTCTGTGCTCCAGTTTCCTCCCACATTCCAAAGATGTACAAGACATTTGGCTAATTGGGTGATTTGGGCTGAAAGGACCTGTTATGCTGAATCCCTAAATAAAAAATGAGATGTCAAGTATGATCTTAATGATCGGCAGACCATCCTCAAAGGCCTAGTCTTCCTCTTTCTACTTCTTAGGTTATACTGTCACTCTAGAATAATTTCCCACATGTACATCGCTTCACACTTTCCTACACTATATCTACTGTATTTCTATCTATTTCATCACTCTGTCTGTTATCCTAAAGGTTACAATTAGCCTCAGTGCTAAGAAAATTTTAATTATTTGCGGTCTAATAACTACTTCTTATCTGAAGTTAATAAATAAATCTTGTCTAGATCTGTAGCTGAGCCTCATCACTGAATACTTTTCAGTTTGCAATGGTCTTCCCATTAATCATGGCCTTTAGCTGCCTGCCATTGTGAAAATTCTGTGTCCATACTGGCACCCTCACCTTGTTTCCATTCCAGTTTTAAGTTGAAATATTCAGAAATGAGATTGGGAGCAGAATAGGATCCTCTTTGTCAAGAACCAGAGGACATAGTGTCAGATTGATGTTGGTCATCTCAGACTGAGATGAGCAGGGGTTTTTTGATTTAAAATGTTATGAATCTTTGGAACCGAGTAATGGAATGGAGTAGATGTTGATTATATTCAGGGCTAATATCAATGGGTATTTTGATCCTTGGGAAACTAGTGGAGTTAGGGGCTGAGATTTTGCTTTGTTTGTTTGTTTTCAAGTAAAAATGAGCAGATCTGAACTATTTTTTTAAGTCAGAGTGGATGGTTCCCTTCCCCTATATTCCATTTCCCTTTTTGCTATGTTCAGGTTGCAGTTGCTTCCTGTAGCTGCCTGTTAAGTGATTTCCTTTGCAGATTGCATCATTGTCCCCAAGTCTGCTTCCTTAGACGCTGGTAGCTTTCTTAGCACGTTTCCAAAACTGCTTCCTATCATTCCACTCTGAATAAATTTGTTTAAAATCCAATAAATCACTAAGTAAAAAGAAAAATTGGGTTTTTGATGTTAATATTTTTCAAAAAGGAAAAGAATTGTTCAAGTGAGTAATAGAACCACTTAATGAAGAAGGGCTGAGGTACAATTGAATCTGTTGAGAGAGCACTCAACATTGTATTTGACAGTTCAACAAGCCGCTAAATGTGTGTGCAATGCAATCAGTAATTATGTTAGCAGTGACATAGGAAATTTCATAAGGGCATTATCTTAACAAGTGGAGAATTGGTTTTAACTTTTTAGTTATTGTATTTATAGTCTACTGAGCCAAAACATGTTGGCCAACCATAATCCTAACAAAATATAATGGCATGTGCAAAAGACCATGTAGTAAGATTAGATTATCCCTAATGCACATTGACTCAATTGGTTTGGAGGAGAACTAACAACTAGACATCATTGCATTTTCTTCTGACCCCTTCCTTCCATTCAACGTCAATATCCTGCAATGCAGTTTTTAAACAAAGATTTCAATTTCTCAAAAACATCCTTCAAATATACTAGACTTTTCTTTTTGGTAGAGTCCTTCTGTACTGCAAGTGGTTCGATCTCCAGTGGTACAAGATCTACTGTTCATTGTCTGATTTGCACAGTATTCCAACTGTGTGTCCAGTCAATCCCTTGTCAGCACTTGGTCGCATATTCATTTATCAGCATTTGTTTTTAGCACCAGCTGACACCTTAAAAATCTCTGTTTCCATGGTATTTTCCTACTTTGAGAAAGATAGTATATTCAATTACTGCTTAGGTCAAATCACATCTTTGAACTGTGAGGGGTCTCCAAAGCATTTGCTCCTTTTCATGGAACAGGAAAGATTGGAGTTTGTGGTCTGTGCAAATGATGTAACGATGTGCATGAATGTACTTTTTGAACTGATTCACTCAGTCATGATAGCTCAACCTTCTTTACCCAATTTTTACTTTTGCTGCTGTCAGCACTGTGAGCATATCGGCTTTTCAGATTCAGCTTCCTGTTTGGATCAGACAGCACAGCACTGTAGGTTTTCACAAATAAAATGAAGTGAGGCATTTTATGTTTATAAAAAACTGTAACACATTTTATTGAACTCAAACCTGAACACAAAGTGTGCTAAAACCCTTTATATAATTGTCATCATGTCAGGAACCCCCCCCCCCCCCCACCACCACCACCACCACCACTAGAATTCACTAAAACCAGCATTGCAAGCCCGTTCAGAGCTTGGATGAGCTGCCCAGCTTGGGTCCAATATTTCATAGGTGGAGGAACAGCACGTGCCTCTGACTCATCCAGAAGTTTGTTGACACGCTTATGATCTTATCGTGATGGCGGAGGCTTGGTAGTGGAATCCTCCAAAACTTGGTGGGCTAGTTTAAGGTGATCTGCGGAAACACATTCAGGTTTACCCCTCTTATCTGTGATAAAAGTCTTTCTCTCTGTTCCAAAATGTGGTGGTACAGGCCATTGTAAGGGGACCTAAGAGGATGTTGGTGTGCATCATGGCGGACAAAAACAAACGAGGCGGAATTTAGGTCAATAGGAACTCAAAGAGTGTTGTATGCTATGATGGGAGGTAGCAAGCTCTCTATAGTCCTTCACGAATGCATTAGCAAGGGCTATGTGAACTTGATTAGGCATTTGCTGCATGAAGAGTTCTTTAAAAATAAAACAAAGATGGTGATTTTCCAGGAGGGACTGCATGTGGTCCATTAGCTCCGATAGCTGGGCTGGGCAAGCAGACCAACTGTCTGTGGCACTTTGACTCTGATAGTCCAAAAGTCTATAAAATGTTAGTGGTTGTGAATTATGTACATATCCACCAATTACATTACCCTACAGCACCAACACCATATGGTGGTGTGACACTCTCTGTCTTTTGAGTAGTTATCAAGAACTGACCTTGGCTTGAAGAACCATAGCAAGACATTGGGAGCAGGATAAATAGGTTGGGCCAGCTCATTTTTGAAACCTCTTCATGTCCCTAGCATTTTTTGTAGTGTCCTAGCTTCATCTATCTTAATGTAATAAATATTCTTCCAATCCAGGGAGATTTCCCTACCTCAAACAAGAGAAAATCTGCAGATGCTGGATATCCAGTCAACAAACACAAATGCTGAAGAAACTCAGCAGGCCAGGCAGCACCTATGGAAAAGAGTATAGTTGATGTCTCAGGCCGAGACCCTTCATCAGGACTGGAGGAAAAAGATGAGGAGTCTGAATTAGAAGTTGGGAAAAGGGAGAAGAAACACAAGGTGATTGGTGAAATGGGGGGGGTGCAAGAGTTGAAGTAAAGAGTGGGGAAGTTGATTGGTGAAAAGAAATACAGGCCTGGAGAAGGAGGAATCTTAATAGGAGAGGACAGAAGACCATGGAAGAAAAAAAGGGTGGGGGGTGGAGGAGCACCAGAGGGAGGTGATGGGTAGGCAAGAAGATAAAGTGAGAGAGGGAAAAGGGTAGGGAATGGTAAGAGGGAGCATTACTGGAAGCTCGAGAAATTGATGTTCATGCCATCAGGTTGGAGGTTACCCAGAAGGAATATGAGGTGTTGCTCCTCCAACCTGAGTGTGGCCTCATTGCAACAGTAGGGGAGACATGGACTGACATGTTGGAATGGGAATGGGATGTGGAATTAAAATGAGTGGCCTCTGGGAGACGTCGCTTTTTCTGGCAGACGGAGCATAGTGCTCAGAAAAGCGGTCTCCCAATGTATTCTATATTATAAAGTGTGAAGTGACTCACTTTAGAAGTTCGAATTTGAAGGCAGTGCGTACAGGGTTAAAGGAAGGATTCTTAGTGTAGACAAACAGTGGGAACTTGGGGTCCAAGCCCACAGATCCCTCAAAGTTATCACGTAAGTTGATAGGGTTATAAAGAATGCATTTGGTGTGTTGGTTTTCCTTAGGTGGAGGACTGAGTTCAAGAGCTGCACGGTAATTTTGAAGTTCTGTTAAACCCTGGTTAGACCACACTTGGAATATCGTTTTCGGTTATGGTCTCCTGATTTTAGGAAGGATGGGGAGCTTTAGCGAGCAAGCAGAGGAGATTTACCAGGATGCTACTGGATTAGAGAGCCTAAATGAGGATAGGCTGAATGAGCTAGGGCTTTTTTCTTTAGAGCGAAGGAGAATGAGAAGTGATTTGATAGAGTCGTACTAGATATTAAGAGGCATAGTGTGAGTGGATAATCAAGAGACTTTTTCCCAGAGTAGAAATGGCTAGTATGAGGGTCATAACTTGAAGGTGATTGGAGGAAAGTATGGTGGGGGGGAAGATGTCAGAGGTAAGTTTTTTTACACAGAGAGTGGTGGGTGCATGAAATGCCCTGCTAGGGGCAGTGGTATTTAAGAAACTCTTAGGCACGTGGATGATAGAAAAATGGAGGAGTGTGTGTGTGTGTGGGGGGGGGGAGGGTTAGATTGATTGGTTAAAAGGTCAGCACAACATCATGAACCATATTGTACTATAATATTCTATGTTCTATTCCATGTGGACAATATTCAGTACATTTTCAAAGGTTGCATTCACCTTAGATATCAAATAAATTATTGATCTTGTACATTAAATTGTCCCTTGACATCTGTTCGAGTTTGCTGCCATAATTGCAGTATTGTGGCAACTTCCTCAACTAAGCTGATACACTCAGCCACTGTTTAAAGTTTACAGTTGTGAATGAATCCATAAATCTTTGCATAATCTTGCTTGGGTTTGAGAGAAGCTGATTTTTCAACAAACTCGCAAAATTCTGAAACATTTTATCACTGTTTCTCAGAGTTCTCAGATTTCTTGTTACACTATATGCAGAGAACCCACAGCACCAAACAAGGTAGATTTGTGTTATTTTCTTCATAATTGTTATCGGTAGCAACAAATAAAAAAAGTTACTCTTTTGTCTAACTTAACATATACATTCAGCTAACTTTAGGAACACGTTTCCTCATCACCATTTTGTTAAATTCCAGCAAAACAGAGAGGCTGAACTTGATCCTTTTGTTTTATGTATGGGTCACAAGCCTGATGAAACAACGTGTCTTCCAACCATGCTCCACTGTGAACAAAACAGCATCTGCCAAATATTCAGGGAGACAAGAAGGACATATGGCGGAAAGGATATAGCATATGATTAAGTGAAGAAGTTAGGAAAATAGACAAAACATAGGGTGATCAAGAAGTCCAAAGCAGTAATATCACAAAGCCTTGAAGTCTCAGTCTCATTAAAATGCACTGATTCTTACGAGAAACAGAATAGGTAAATATTAAAATATATAAATCAAGTTTTAAGTAGGACTAAATAAATAGAGACCAAAATTGAGAAAAATACAGTAAGTAACGGGATCTCTTGGGAATTATACAAACACATACTGGTCTGATGTGCATCTGTTTCTTGTGCAAAGATCATTCTAAATCTGGTGCAGATCATTTCTTGGGAAAACCTAGCCATTGTGAAATCAAATTGGGCGCACCCATGCTGTCTGTTTGCACACTCATTGTTATTAGCTTTAGTTATGCACTAATGGCACAAATTGTGCAGTGGCCATTTCTCTCACTGGCATAAATTATAGCCCAGAGGTTCCACCTATTACCTTAAGGATCAATCTCTGAAGGAGGAGTATTGCCGCTATTGCTTTGTTATTGCCTTTTAAAGAGATAATCAAATGACATCAACAGACACTCAAAGTTAAACACATTCAATCCAAAATTGCAGAGCAGTGGACTAAGCATGCATTCTTGAGGTGCCACCTGTGTTGATTGTCAGCGAGAAGGAGGTGTTATCATCAATCTGCACTGACGGTGGCCTCCCAATTAGGAAGTCAAGAATCCAGTTGCAGAGAGAGGTGCTGAGGCTCAGGTTTTCAAGCTTGCTCATTAATACAGAAAGGATGGTGGTGCTTAAGTTTGAGCTCTAATCAATAAGCAGCAGCCTGATGTATGTTTTGCAGGTGTCCAGGTGTTCCAAAGCTGAATGAAGAGACAGTGAGATTGTGTCTACTATAACCCTGTTGGTGTAATAGACAATTTGTAGTGGGTCCAAGTCCTTGCTTAGGCAGGGGTTAATTCTAGCCATGACCAATTCCTCAAAGAACTTCATCACTTTGAATGCTGCTGGTCAATTGTCATTGAGGGAACCCACCCTGTATTTCTTGGGCACCGGTATGATTGACCCCTTTTAAAACAGATGAGAACCTTCAACTGCAGCAGTAAGAAGCTGAAGATGTCCTTGAACATTCTAGTCAATTGGTCAGTACCAGCCAGGTACCTTCTTGAAGAATGTTCTGACATTAGTTTCTGAGATCACAGGGTTGCCAGTCACTTTGGGGTTTCACAGAAGCATAGTGTTATTCTTGCTTTCAAAGAATGCATAAAAGTTGTTGAACTCATCGGAAGTATCACTGCCATTTATGCTACACACATCAAAGTTGCCGGTGAACGCAGCAGGCCAGGCAGCATCTCTAGGAAGAGGTACAGTCGACGTTTCGGGCCAAGACCCTTCGTCAGGGCTAACTGAAGGAAGAGCTAGTAAGAGATTTGAAAGTGGGAGGGGGAGGGGGAGATCCAAAATGATCGGAGAAGACAGGAGGGGGAGGGATGGAGCCAAGAGCTGGACAGGTACCTCCTGTCTTCTCCTATCATTTTGGATCTCCCCCTCCCCCTCCCACTTTCAAATCTCTTACTAGCTCTTCCTTCAGTTAGTCCTGATGAAGGGTCTCGGCCCGAAACGTCGACTGCACCTCTTCCTAGAGATGCTGCCTGGCCTGCTGCGTTCACCAGCAACTTTGATGTGTGTTGCTTGAATTTCCAGCATCTGCAGAATTCCTCGTGTTTACTGCCATTTATGCTGTTAGGTTTCGCTGTATAGGAAGTAATGGTCTGCAAACACTGCCACAGCTGTCATCAATCTCCACGTGGAATTTCCTTTTCACTCATATGATGGCTTTCCATAGGTCGTGTCTGGACTTCTTGCAGAGCTCTGGATTGTCAGTCTTTCACACCACAGATCTAGCCCTCAGCAGACTGCTTCTGGTTTGGAGAAACTCATTCTGTTCTTGTCTATCTTGATCCCAACACATTGTTGCAAAAATGAAGAAGGCAAAACCAGTGGCTCAACTTCATTAGAAGTTTGGGGAGATTTGGTATATTACCATTTATATTAATGTACAGTGGAGAGTATTTTGACTGGTTGTATTGACCCGACATCATTTAGATTAGATTAGATTAGATTCATCTTTATTGTGATTGTTATCAGGGGACGTCTCGCATCTGATAATATTTGCTGGCTCTTACACATACTGAGTGCAACACATAAAATCCTGCCTTGCCTGTGGCCTGCTATTTCTAGATGCTGAAAAAACGTTTGATTGTCTTGAATGGCCATATCTTTGGAGAGTACTATAAGAATTTAAGTTCGGTGATAAACTTATCAATATGATTCAAACACTGTATGATAATCCTTCAGCCCGGGTACGTGTGGGAGGAGGTTTCTCAGAGTTATTTGACATAGGATGGGGCACATGACAAGGGGACCCTTTGTCTCCTTTAATTTTTACTATATCTATTGAACCGCTTGCACATTTAATTAGAAACTCTCCTCAGATCTCCCCTATTACAATTGGTACAACATCACATTCGATATCTCTTTACACGGACGACACGCTAGTTTATATGGAAAATGTTCAACAAGCTCTCCCCTATGTTTTAAAACCACTGGAGCAATTTGGATTTCTTTCAGGATACAAAGTTAATCTGTCAAAATCAGTACTGATGCTGATTAATACAGATAAAAGTAAGGTGTCTCTCCCTTCCCAGATCAATGTTACAAATGAGGTCCTCTACTTGAGTATTAAAGTTAATACTTCCCTATCTTCTGTGGCTAAAACAAATTACTCTTTAATTTTGAAAAAAATAGAAGAAGATATTAATAGATGGAGACACCTGCCAGCATCAGTCCCAGCCTGTATTTCGGTCATTAAAATGAACATCTTACCCCGCATTAATCTTATCAGCTCAATGATCCCACTTGCACCTCCTGCAGGATATTGGCAAAAACTGGACTCCTTACTATGATCAAGCAGCATCTATAGGAAGAGGCGCAGTCGACGTTTCAGGCCGAGACCCTTCGTCAGGACTAACGAAGGTTAGTCCTGACGAAGGGTCTCGGCCTGAAACGTCGACTGCGCCTCTTCCTATAGATGCTGCTTGGCCTGCTGCGTTCACCAGCAACTTTGATGTATGTTGCTTGAATTTCCAGCATCTGCAGAATTCCTGTTGTTCTCCTTACTATGATGCTACGTTTGGAACGGTAAACAACTCAATATAAAGTGGTCAGCTCTACAATTCAAAAAAGTCCGATTGGGAATTGGCATGTCCAAATTTTAAATTGTATCACTGGGCATTTGTATTAAAAAGTCTTAGCTATTGGATGGATGAGGATAAAGTTTCATCATGGAAAAATATAGAACAAGAGCTAATAGCACCAATAAGGTTGAAGGACTTTCTCCTTATAGTTATGTCTACCAAGAAATGTGATTTGCGTTACGGTCCAATTTTAACCCATATGCTACAAGTGTTTAGAGCAGCAGAAAAATTCCTAAAATTTATAAGCGTATGGTGCAAATCATCTCCATTATGGAACAATAATCATTTTCTATCTGGGGGGAAACCATTCACTAACAGAACTTGGGAGGATAAAGGTATTACTACTCTTCAAAATATTAATGAGGCAAGTACTATCCTTAGCTTTCAAGAACTGATATCTCGATATAATATTGATAAACACTCTCTTTTCTTCTACTTTAGAGTAAGATCAGCCTGTAAATCCTATGGCGTTCCCTGGGGGTCAGATTTAAAGGACCATCCCACTTTAAGTTGGATACAGTGTGCTCCAGGACAGATAGTATCAGATATCTATGATAAATTAAACTCCCAGAAATATATGCCCACATCAGGAATGAAAGCCTGGGATGGGGACATATCTGAATTGAGACAAGACTTAGACTGGGATGCGATTTGAGATAATGCTGCTGGTGCTTCGAAAAACCCAAATCATCGGTATATACACTTGAAATTTTGTCATAGAGCATATTTAACACCGAGAATTAGACATCAAATGGGACTGGTTCCTGACCCATATTGCTCATTTTGCCCCCACGGAACCATTGGCTCTTTTATACATGTTGTATGGGAATGCCCAGGGGTTTTTGGTTTGTGGGGGAAGGTTATCAGTACTCTTACAGAACTAACGGGGGTACAATTACCAATGGACCCCGCTGTACGTCTTCTAAATGATGACTCCTACCTTTCCTTATGGAAAAAACACGCAAAGTCTGGCTGGCAGGCCTGACTGCAGCTAAGAAGATTGTAGTCCAGCATTGGAAACCTCCCCATGATATTTCAAATACTCACTGGCTTCGGAGCTTTTTGGACATTTCTTACCTGGAACTTTCATCAGCAACAGTAAACGATGCATGACCAAACACAATCTTAATGTGGACAAATTTGATATCTAACTTAAAAGATCTTTTGTTCAAATAGGAATGCTTTGTCTGTGTATGCACTACTATTCAGTTGGTTTCTGGGGTGGAGAGAGGGGTGGACGGGGGATGGTGATGAAGGTTGGGGGGTGGCTGGGTTAAACAGTCAAAATGTAATTGGCAATTGGTTGTACTGAATGTAATTTGTTGGTGTTGCAATAAAAAATTAGTAATAAAAAACTTTATTGTCATTGTGCCAAGTACAGGTACAAAGCCAATGAAATGCAATTAGCATCTAACCAGAAGTGCAAAAGAATAGTATCATTTACAAAATAACTGCGAATAAAAAGTAAGTGCTACAGCATACAAATATAAAAGTACTAAGACAGTCCAATATGGGTGTAACACTGCTTAGCGCTGTGATGTGAGGTTCAGCAGGGTCACAGCCTTAGGGAAGAAGCTCTTCCTGAGCCTGCTGGTGTGGGAGCGGAGGCTCCTGTAGCCCCTTCCTGGATGGGGGGAGAGTAAAAATGTCATGGTTAGGGTGAGATGCATCCTTGATAATGCTTTTCATTCTGCCCAGGCAGCGTTTATGGTAGATGTTCTCAATGGTGAGCAATTGGGTGCCGATAATCCGCTGGGCAGTTTTCACCACCCGCTGAAGTGCTTTGCGGTCCGATACAGGACAATTGCCATACCACACTGAGATGCAGTTGGTGAATATGCTCTCAGTGGTACAGCGGTAAAAGTCAGTCAGTATTCTGGGACAGAGGTGAACTTTTTTGATGCTGTGCAGGAAATAAAGGTGCTGTTGCGCCTTTTTGATCAGGATGGAGGAGTTCAGGGACCAGGTGAGATCATCGGAAATGTGGACACAAAGGAATTTGAAGCTTGAGACACGCTCCACTACAGCGCATTTGATGTAGATGGGGGCATGTGTGGCTCCTACCATACCTGAAGTCCACAATAATCTCCTTGGTCTTCTGGGTGTTAAGGGCCAGGTTGTTATCGGCACACCACGCGGCCAGTTGCCGGATCTCGTCCCTGTAGGCCGTCTCATCATCCCCTCTGATCAGGCCAACCACCGTGGTGTCATCTGCAAACTTGATTATGGAGTTAGAACCGTGTACAGGAACGCAGTCATAGGTGAAAAGGGAGTACAGAAGAGGGCTCAGCACAGAGCTTTGAGGCACGCTGGTATTCAGGGTGAGAATGGAGGAGGAGAAGTTGTCTGACTGAACAGATTGGGGTCTGTTAGTCAGAAAGTCCAAGGTTCAACTGCAGAGGGATGAGCTGATACCAAGCTGGCAAAGTTTGGCGATCAGCTTGGAGGAGATCACGGTATTGAATGGCGAACTAAAGTCAATGAACAGCATTCTGACGTAAGAGTTGGGGCTGTCCAGGTGGGTCAGGGCAGAACGAAATGCCGTGGAGATGGCGTCCTCTGTAGACCTGTTGGTGCGATAGGCAAATTGATGGGGGTCCAGGGTAGTAGGCAGACAGGATTTCCGATGTGATAGAACCAGTCTCTCAAAGCACTTTGCAGTGATGGGGGTGAGTGCAACTGGGCAGAAGTCATTCAGGCTGAGTTTACAACCCTCTGCAGCCTCTTCTGATCCTGAGACTCCATTGCACAAGATCAAAAGAGGCTACAGAGGGTTTTAGACTTGGCAGTGCATCATGGATATAACCCTTGCTACTATTGAGAACTTCTTCAAGAGGCGGTGCCTCAAGAAGGCACCATCCACCATGAGAGACCCTCCCAATCTAGGACATGCCCTCTTCTCATTACTCCTGTCAGGGATGAAGGCACAGTACCTGAAAACATACTCAACATTTTAGGAAGACCACCTTCACCTCTGCCATCAGATTTCTAAACAGTCCATGAAACCTACCTCGTAATTCTTCTCTTGCGCTATCATTTAGTTATTTTATAACTTGCAGAAATTTTTTGTCTTGCACTGTACTACTGCTGTAAAACAACGAATTTCATGAAATATGTCAGTGATAATAAGCCTGATTCTGATTTGGAACCCATTTTGATGGCTTAAGTGCCTTCCAAAGTCAATAGAGCATGCTGCAACTCAAAGGGAGTTGTGCCATTCATTGAATAGCTGCCTCAGTGCTAACACCACTGAGAACAGTCTGTTACTGGTGATGTCATTATAGCAATGACAGCCTACTCTGGGCAAACGTGAAACCTGGAGATGAATAGAGACATACCCATCAGTGTAAGGCTGAATCACACAGCATTTTCAGTCACCACATCTTACCTGGACCTTTCTGCTAAATAATGTGTTCAAATGCCCAGGAATTCCAAGGTGTCATCTCGGTGATTATCATCGAGATATGTGAAAAGTTATTGGAAGACCTTTAGCCATGCTCTTGTGCTCAGGCTTCTCTTTCCAAAATAGGCAAGGTCATGTTGATTCTGAAATTCTTCACCACAATTTTTTCCCAGCATTTTTCTGCCTTGTCAGTTTTCTGCTCTCAGCTACTACAGAGAGGTCACCCAGACTCTCAGCAAAATTATTTCATTCACTTTGGCAGTAGACAAGGAAGATATTGGTGCCCAAAGTTCAAAGTAAATTTATTATCAAAGTACATGTATGTCATCATATAATACTCTTAAGATTCATTTTCTTGTGGGCATTCACAGTAATTGTGGAGAAACACCATAGAATGAATGGAAATCCACACACAACTAATATGGACAAACAACCAATGTACAAAGGACAGCCAACTGTGCAAATGCAAAAAATGAAAGAAAACAAATAATAATGAACAACTAAGTGAAAAATACTAAGATGTGAGTTACTGAGTTCTTGAAAGTAAGTCCATATGTTGTGGAACCAGTTCATTTTTGGGGTGAGTAATGTTATTCCCTCTGATTCAAGATTCTAAAGGTTGAGGGGGGAATAACTATTCCTGAATCTGGTGGTGTGGGACCCAAAGCTCCTGTTCCTTCTGATGGCAAAAGCAAAAGGAGAGCATGATCTGGTTGGTGGGGTCCTTGATGATGGTTGCTGCTTTTCTGCAACAATGCTCTTTGTAGGTATGCTCAATGATGGGATGGGCTTTACCCATGATGGACTGGACTGTATCCACAACTTACTTAGTTTTTCCTTTCAAGGGCATTGATAGTTCTGTATCAGGCCATGATGAAACTGGTCCGTATACTCTTTACCACGCAGCAATAGAAGTTTGTCAAAGTTTTAGTTTTTATTAGTAATGAATAATAAAAGTTTCCAATGCTTCAATATTCAAGTGGTGTGGACCATCAGGGCAATGGGGTGGTCACATTGCCAGAGATTTTCAGCAACCCACAGTCTCTAGTGAAAATGATCATAAAATCATAGAAATCAAAATATTTATGAGAGAAAGAGGCTACTCAACCCAATATCAAAGAATTTAGTTAAGTTAATCACACATCACCTTCCCTTAATGTCTATTTCTTTCCTTTGTTAATTTCTGCCTTTCTTAAATGAAGGTTTTGCAGGTCTTTTGAATGAATATCAATGCCCACCATTAAAGTTCAACCACCTTTCCTATAAATATACTACTTATCTCTGTCTTTCTTTAAATAAAGGTCAAGTATTAGATGTCCTCCAATCATATTGCACAACGCTGAAGCCAGGGATGATTGTAAAATTGTAGTCAGTCTCCCTACAGTTTCCTTCCTTCCTTGTATTTGCTTGATGAGAGCTTTACTCTGTTTATCTTGTAGAGTTTCACACTTGTTTACCTTAAATACTACACTGGCATCATCAATCAGTTTTCCGAAGAAGATGGCAAAAAATTTAAATAAAAGATCTCTGCATCCATACATAATTTATCTTTATGGTCCCTAATAGCCCTGCACTTTCCTCAGTTACCCTATTACTCTTTATTTACATAATTTTCTTAAGCCCACCCACCCCTTCCCCATTGTTCTAAGAGAGATTTAACTTCAAGTAGCTATTCCGACTCTACTTTTGCTAAATCTCATTTCAGTCTGGTATAATTAGCATTACTCCACACTTATATCTGTCCTTTTGCAGGTACTAAACTGACTATGCTAGTATTACTGTAACAAAAATTCTGTTTCACTGATAATTCTATCACATGCCCAGCTTCATTTCTTAAAACAAAGTCCTCTCTCTATTTGGCTCACTATATACCAACTAAAGAAAGGTTCTCTAGGACACAATTTGAGGGTTCTGTCCTCTTTGCACTCTTGAGAAATTGTAAATGAATCTTCAGGATTTGGTTATTGTTTGTAATGTCGGCGTTCACTGCCCTTGAGAAAATGGTTGCAAACCATTTGGTGGAGGTACACTCACGGTCTTTATGTGGCTGGTCCAGTTGAGTTTCTGATCAAATATAGCCCCAGAATATTAATGGTGGGGATTCTGTTGGGAATGTTATTGAATGTCAGGAATGCGTGGTTAGAGACCCTTGTCTTTGTCTGACACTTTTGCACATAAATATTATTTATTATTTCTCAATTTGTTCTGAATATTGTCTAAGTCCTGCTGCTTGCAGGATGGGTATGGTGGATGGAAGAACTTGAAGAAGCTGCTGAAGATGGTTGGGCTCTGAAGAACCACTGCAGTAAAGTTCTGGGGTTGAAGTGATTGACCTCTGTTAAACACAACCAAATCCTTCAGTGTGAGATATGACTGCTATCACTGGAGTGTATTCCCTTTGCTAGCTGACTTTCAATTTCCATGGGAGCACACTGTCATTTATTTATTGCTTTGATGTTCAGGGCAGTAACTCTGACCTTGCCTCTGGAATTCAGATTCTTAGTCCATGTTTAGGCTAAGCCATTGCTGCAAATAAGTTTTCCATTGTGTGTGTGTGTGTGTGTGTATAAAAGTAGTTGAGTATGTGACAATAAACTTGACTTTCACTTTGGAACATTCTGAATTGCAGTAGTGCTGTATTAAATGTGAAGATTATATTTCAGATGAAATGTTTTGTCTTATAACTGTGAGCGGTAAAGAAAAAATATATTGCCATTCTTAAAAAGGAGATCACAACTTGAAGCTTCAGATCTTAAATGATATGTAACTTGTAGATACTGCCAAAACAATTAATGGTATCTGCTGCCTATCTGATTTAGGAACAGTTGGTGAGGATACTCACATTTTCAAGGAAACTGATCGAGATATGGAACCTGAACTGTGGACACCTGCAGGGCCAATAATTGACTTGAAGTATGCTAAAGATAGGTGTCAAGATTACCGTTGCCCTTAACCTTTGTGCTAATGTATCTCTTTTCAAGTGGCATCAGGGACTCTGTGGAGCTGTAAGGCCTGGTATAAGCAAAATGGCTAGCACCAACTGCAGGCTAGTCACTGCAGATGCCTATCTATATGAGTACCTTGAATCTTGTGACAAACTCAGCAAGGGAGCATTTTTTTTCCCCCAAAACACAAGCCAAGATCAGAAAGCAAAACAGAAATGTTAAAATTGCTCAGCAAGTCAGGTAATGTGTGGAGAGAAGAGTAGTTAATGTTTCAGATCAATTACCTTTTTATATTTGTTTGCTCTGTTTACTTTTGTTGTATTCTTGCTCTAGCACGTCTTTTGTTTAGAATAAATTTCTTCTCACTTAAATATTTGACATATTCAATATGTCTGTTACTGAATTGTGGTACAAGGAACCTGTAAGTAGATTAGATTCATTTGACTTTTGTACAGTTGGAACTCTATTTTCTATACCATGAGGGAAACGAGAAATTGAAGAGTGGATTAAATGAATTTAAATTGGAAATTAAGGTACAAATTCAATACATTAATACAATTTTTCCATGGCATATTTTTCACATACAAGTTAGATGCAAAATAGAATCCTGGAAAATGTTTTAAGCCCAAGAGAGATTGTTCAAATCCATTGTGCCTAAGTAGGCACAATCTGTAATGAACTGAACTTTCATGTGTTCAAAAACCACTTTGGTCTAATTTGAGTTCTCTTGTCATAAAATACTGTAATTCATTAGATTACTTTTTAGCCACTTGAAAGCTCTTAATCCACCGTATATAGATAATTTTCACAAAAGTTACTGAAGAAATTACAACATGATACACAAACAGCTGTGGATGCCAGGTCACTGGGTATGTTTAATGCGGAAGTTGATGGATTTATGATTACTAAGGTCATCAAAGTTTGCAGAGAGAAGGCAAGAGAGTGAGGTTGAGGGGAAAATAAATCAGCCACGATCGAATGGCAAAGCATACTCAACGAGCTGAATGGCCTCATTCTGCATCCATGTCTTACTGTTTTATGGTCCTACAGCTTGTATTAAATTGAGGAATATAGATATTTATTTTACAGTTTTACATATTTGTTTCAAGTTATGTGTTTCATGAAACAGTTCATTGAGGTGCATCCATTTTCCATGTAGATGGCTGCTGAACTTTTCAATTTAATATCAAGCAATGCTCAAGTGATACTGCCTTAAGCTTTTAGCCTTGAGTTGTGGGCTGAATAATGATAAATCAATTTTATTTTATTTCAGACACCTATTTTTAACAAAAAAAAACAATCTTCGTGCTGCACAGTCCCTACTCTAACCTACTCCAGGCTGTTTAACTCCTCCCCACTAACATTCATTTAAAATTTATTAAAGACTTGCACTTAACTCAATCTATCTGAAATTACTGTGGAATTAGTTATTTTTTCTCTTTGAAAACTTAACCTATAGGCACTTCCTGCAGTACATGAGGACACAGAGCAAAACTGATTTAATTCTAGATGAGCTGTTTAAAAGATGACTGCTATTTTAATTATGGTAATACCAGGAATCTCTCAAATAAATAACTTGCTAAGTTTCTCCTTCACAGTCACACCTTCAATTGTCATGATATTTAGCAGTGGATATATTTAGCTGCTTTTGAAGTTGAGCTTTAGATTTGGTTCCAATTGAATGTCTCTAATGTGGTGGCATAAAAATGTTAGCCTTTTCCAGTACGATGAACCTGCAATATGTGGATGTTTTTGCCATGTGAAGTTCACAGGCCTGGTTTGAGTTCAGTGGGAGCATGGAAGTAGATGGGAAACAATGTTAACAATATTAAAAAATGTTTTGCAGAATTCCTTTTTCCTGTGAAATGGCACTGGATTTATTGGAATGTTAATAAAATGCAATAGACTGAATGCAGCTTATTACCCACATTCTAACATGGTTCTTTTAATCACAAACAAGAGCAAATTTGCAGATGTTGGAAATCTAAACCCCATTCTGATGTCTATCCATGGCCTCCTCTACTGTCGTAATGAGGCCACACTCAGGTTTAAGGAAAAACACCTTATATTCTGTCTAGATAGCCTCCAACCTGATGGTATGAACATCGACTTCTTGAACTTCAGGTAATGCCCCCCCCCCTTTACCATTCCCCATCCTCTTTCCCTCTCTCACCTTATCTTCTTGCCTGCCCATTACCTCCCTGTGGTGATGCTCCTCCTCCTTTTCTTTCGTCCATGGTCTCTGTCCTCTCCTATTAGATTCCCCTTCCCCAGCCCTGTATCTCTTTCACCAATTAATTTTCCAGCTCTTTACTTCACACCTCCCCCTCCCAGTTTCCCTATCTCCTTGTGTTTCTCCCTCCCCCCCCCACCCCCACTATCTTTTTAATTCTACCTCTTATCTTTTTTCCTCCAGTCGTGATGAAGGGTCTTGGTCCAAAACATCGACTGTACTTTTTTCCATAGATGCAGCCAGGCCTGCTGAGATCCTCCAGCATTTTGTGTGTGTTGATTGTTTTTTTGGTGTTATATTCTACAGTTTCTGGTATTTGCATGTGTAATTGTACTGCGAACCAATGAATTCAGGGTTGCTTTAAACTTTGCAGAGGAAAATATTCATACAAGGATAAGGATGGCACTGAATGTTAAGTGCACATTGGCTTTAATTATAGGCATTTCAGTTAGCAATAAATTTGTGGCTGTAGAATAAAGGAATGACTGTGACCCTGTAATGTCGGTTCTCCTTTACTGTAGCACAGCTTTGGCATTGAGAGAATTTAGCAGTGCTATGTATTCCACTGATAAGGGAAAGTGCCAGAATAGCAGTTAATTACCTGCTTTGTTTGATGTGAAAACTAGCAGTCCTACACTTCCTTCCCATCAGTGACAGTACTCAATTAAAACTTACATTAAACAGTGATAATGCCCTCGTTTATCTTGCAAGGGAGACGTGAGGTGAAGAACATTAACATGATTTTGTCAACTCATGCCAGATGCTGAAAATTTGACTTGTAATCCAGAGGGAGTGAAAAACTGCTGCTTGGAAGTTCTTGTGTGAATATCCCTGTTCCTTTAATAAAAAAAACTGATGTTTTATCAGTTCAGCAGGGGCAGGTATTGAGACCACTTCTTTTTATGCTGTATATCAATGATTCAGATCAGGGGTCGGCAACCTTTTTGCCTCTGTGGGCTGAATCGCGTATTAATGAGCGGACGGTGGGCCAGGTAAATGCTATAAAAAACTTGAGATATGGTTGTGTACAAAAAAACTTGAGATATAGGAATTATCCATTTAAATACTTTTAGTTATGTTTTGCCTCAAATTAATGAATAACACATGCTAGAAAATCATTTGTGCTTAACCAAGGATGCGAATTAGTAATCAAAGGACTCAGTTTAGTTGCAATTTATTTCAGTCAAGACATCTTTTGAATCTATTAAAAGGACACAAAGAATTTTTAAACATAAAAGGTATAAACATGATGCATTGAATGGTGGTATATTAAGTATAATAAAAAAGAAAATTTTAATGCAAACAGTCGATTAATCAATATGAAACTTGATGCTGTTTGTTGCTTGAAAGCTTCTCAATATTGGGTGTCAGACTTGTTGAAGACATTATCCAGATGGGCATCGAGTCAATCTTGTTCTCAAATGGTTCTTGGTGTGCTTCATTTTTGAAAATAATTGCTCACAATGATGAACAATGACGCCATCTTTTTTGCATGGCCCACTAAGTTAGGATACTTCCCACTTGGATGAATATATTTTCCATAGAAGTCAAGCACTGACACATCTTCAGAATGAAATTTCGATCTCAGTATGTTGTCACACAGCATCTCAATCAATTCCATTTGAAAAATTTCTGATGCAGTGTCCACTTCCACATCAAATGGAGTAGCAAGCAGCTTGAACTCATTTGCATGCAAGCAAAAATCAGCAAAACAAGATGAAAACTCTTTTCTCAGTTCTTGGACCATATTCACAGAAAATGCCTGAATCCTGTGCTTTACATTTTTGAAAAGTGGGAAAATGTGCACAATTTTCTTTTTGAAGTTGGTACTCCCACAATTGCAGCCTTTTTTCAAAGGCCACAATATGACCATACATCTGATGTATCAGCTGATTTTTTTCCTTGAAGTTGTAAATTCGAGTTATTTAAATGAGATGTAATGTCCGCAAGAAATGCCAAGGTTGCAAGCCAATCAGGATCATGAAAATGTGAAGCATCCTGATTTTTGCTTTCAAGGAATATTGCCACCTCTTCATGCAATGCAAATACTCTTTCCAGCATTGACCCTCGGTTAAGCCAGCATACATTGCAGAAATAAGCCAGGTCCCCATATTCTGCCTCCGTATCCAAAAAAAAACTGCTGAAACTGGCAATGATTCAATCCACGAGATAGGATCAGATTCACTGCTTTCACAACAATGTCCATAACATCCTTTAATTTCCAAGACTTGGCACATAATGCCCCTTGATGGATAATGCAATGAATTTTGACCAGTTTCTGTGCGATTCCAAGGTTTTCCATTTGTCCTTGCAGCAAGACGATGATGTTTTTTTTCTGTCCCCACACATTGCTGGTGCTCCATCAGTTGTGATGCCAATTAGCTTCGACATATTAAGGTTCATTTCTGATATCATTTTTGACAAAGCTTCAAAATTGTCTGCTCTAGTAACCATGTCTTTTATAGGAACTAATTGAATAAACTCTTCGAAAATTTGAAAAGTTGAGGTCACTCCTCGCACAAACACTGCAAGTTGAGCAGTGTCTCTCAAGTCTGTGCTCTCATCAAGGGCAATTGAAAAAAAAATTGCAATTTATTGCAGGCATCCCTGAAACAACTTTTAACATCTGCTGACATTTTTTCAACTCACCATGTGATCGTTCTTGCTGACAGGCCGATAGATGCAAATAAAGATTTCTTTTCAGGACAAACAATATCCACCACTGCCAGAAAATATTCTTTCACAAACTCTCCATCTGTAAAAGGCTTCATCTTTTCTGCAATACGTTTTGAGACTTCACAGCTGGCATGGGTATTTCCTTCATTTTCACTGTTTTTCTTGGTAAAAAATGACGTTTCTTTTCTGAAACTAGCCTTCATTCGCTCAACTTCATATTTCCTTGCTTGCCCGGTAAACTTGTTAAGTCTCCACTATGGAGGGTCTCGAAATGTCGCCTGATATTTGCCACCTTCTTCACAGCAACATTTTCTAGGCAAATGAGACAAACTGGTTTCCCAGCTTGCTCGACAAAGAAGTAATCTAGTGTCAAAGTGACTTGGAAATTTGGCAACTCAGTGTCTCCCTTCCTACTTTTTGCATTCATTGCCATTGGAATTTTTTCTTCAATTTTATTTCAAAAAGCGGGTTATTCAACAAGTATCGTAGCACATGTAAATATCTGGATATTTAGTGTGGATTTCTTGTTAAAACACAGTGATGCTGTTTCTGTTTTACAAATTTGAACGATCCCATCTGAAAACCTGCGCGTGCACGGAGAGTATCTAATACATATTAATAAGGTAGTCTGCCTTCCCATCATTCGTATATACCAGTGTCTGGTTTGGAGACATTGATAGGATGCAGAAGTGGGCTGAGAAGTGGCAGATGGTGTTCAACCCGGAGAAGTGTGAGGTGATACACTTTGGAAGTACAAACTCCAAGGCAGAGTACAAAGTAAATGGCAGGATACTTGGAAGTGTGGAGGAGCAGAGGGATCTGGGGGTACATGTCCACAGATCCCTGAAAGTTGCCTCACAGGTGGATAGGGTAGTTAAGAAAGCTTACGGGGTGTTAGCTTTCATAAGTCGAGGGATAGAGTTTAAGAGTCGCGAGGTCATGATACAGCTCTATAAAACTCTGGTTAGGCCACACTTGGAGTACTGTGTCCAGTTCTGGTCACCTCACTATAGGAAGGATGTGAAAGCATTGGAAAGGGTACAGAGCAGATTTACCAGGATGCTGCCTGGTTTAGAGAGTATGGATTATGATCAGAGATAAAAGGAGCTGGGACTTTACTCTCTGGAGAGAAGGAGGATGAGAGGAGACATGATAGAGGTATACAAGATATTAAGAGGAATAGATAGAGTGGATAGCCAGCGCCTCTTCCCCACGGCACCACTGCTCAATATAAGAGGACATAGCTTTAAGGTAAGGGGTGGGAAGTTCAAGGGGGATATTAGAGGAAGGTTTTTACTCAGAGAGTGGTTGGTGCGTGGAATGCACTGCCTGAGTCAGTGGTGGAGGCAGATACACTAGTGAAATTTAAGAGACTACTAGACAGGTATATGGAGGAATTTAAGAGTTCTATAGGAGGCAGGGTTTGAGGGTTGGTACAACTTTGGAGGCCGAAGGGCCTGTACTATGCTGTACTGTTCTATGTTCTATGTTGAACAAAATGGAACGTGGGGCCAGTGTAACAAGACGCCATGCATGTCCATCAGTGTGGTCGCGTGAAACACTCAGAAAAGGAAAAATTGCTTGCGGGCTGGATAAGCATAGTATCCTAATATTTGCTCACGGGCCGGTCAAAATACCTTCGTGGGCCGGATTCAGCCCACGGGCTATGGGTTTCCTACCCCTGATTTAGATGATGGAATAGATGGCTTTGTTGCCAAGTTTGCAGATGATACGAAGATTGGTGTGGGGACAGGTATTGTTGAGGAAACGGGTAGGCTGAAGAAGGGCATATACAGATTAGGAAAATGGGCAGGAAAGTGGCAAATGAAATACAATACTGGAAAATGTACTTTGGTAGTAGAAATAAATGTACATGCTATTTTCTAAATGGGGAGAAAAGCCAAAAATCTGAGATACAAAAGGACCTGGGAGTCCTTGTGCAAAACACCCTCAAGGTTAATTTGCAGATGGTGAGGAAGGCAAATGCAATGTTCACATTTATTTCAAGAGGTCTAGAATACTAGAGCAGGGATGTGATGCTGAAGCTTTATAAGGCACTGGTGAGGCCTCACTTTGAGTATTGTGAACAGTTTTGGACTCCTGATCTAAGAAAAGATGTGATGGCGTTGGAGAGGGTTCAGAGGATGTTTACAAGGATGACTCCAGGAGTGAAAGGGTTATCATACGAGGAACTTTTGATAGCTCTAGGTCTGTACTCACTGGAATTTAGAGGGATGAGGGGGGATCTCATTGAAACTTTTCGAATGTTGAAAGACCTGGACAGAGTAGATGTGGAAAGGATATTTCCCATGGTGGGGGAAGTCTAGGACAAGAGGGCACAGCCTCAGGATAGAGTGGCATCCATTTAGAACAGAGATGCAGAGAAATTTGTGGAATTTATTACCACAGGCATCTGTGGAGGCCAGGTCATTGGCTTTATTTAAGGCAGATCTTGATTGTTTCTTAATTGGACACAGCATCAAAGGTTGCAGGGAGAAGGCTTTTTTTATTTACAAAATATCTTTATTGTAAATTCAGTGCTATATATACAAACCAGTAACTAACACAATTACTATACTACAAATAGACAATACACATTAAACTAAAATATTTCCATCTCTGGCAATGATGACAATAACCCCCCGCCCCGAGGAGCCCAACAGTCCCGAAACACCTCTATGGTCACCGTGGACAGCGCGTGTTCCTTCTCAATATTTACTCGGGCACAGATATACCCCCTAAACATTGCTAGGCTGTCTGCCTGGGTAGATCCTCCTGCCACCCATTTCCAAGACCCATGGATGGCTGATTTCACCAACCCCAGGAAGAAGTAGATGAGGACATCCTCATCCCGCCATGCCCCCTCCTAACTGGATGACCGCTTATAAATAGGGTGGGGCTAAGATGTAAAAGGGGCTGCAGCCTCACACACTCCATGTACATGTGATACATGGTCTCCTCCAGCCCACAGAAGTAACATGCAGCTGGGAGATCCGTGTACAAACTAAAGAACTTATTGCAGGGCACCGCTCTATGGAGCAGCCTTCACCCCAGATCCCCAGGTGCATGGGAAGAACTCCCTCATAAAAGGACTTCCATTGGGGACCTCCCTCACCTCCAGGTGGAAAGATACCCCGGCATGGTGTGTTGGGATGGTGGACGAGGGTGAGGAAGTGGAGCAGAAGCTCATACAGGTACCTCCTACTTGTAACCATGAATGGGATTGTGGGTGTCGAGGAGAGACAGCTCAAGTTGTGTGGATTTGGTTCTTGTATAAGATTGTGGGGCCTGGCCCTGACAAGCAGCTCAGCCTGAGTCATTCCACACACCTGAGCTGCACCGACATCCGTTGAAGTAGGGCAAGGGTCAGCCCGGACTCCGCCCTTGCCAGAGGAGGGGATTCCCGGCCTGAGGCAACCATGTTCCAGACTCTCAGTATATCCTGATAGAAGCCAGGCAGACTCCGCAAAGCAGCACAGCTGACGCCCACCGGTGGTAGCCACATCACTTCGTGAAGACAGCAGCCCCTCCGAAGAAAGAATGTCACCAACATGTGCCACCTGGGAGGGTGCTTGGCGTACAGGAACCTCTGCAGGGTCCTGAGCCAGAGAGCCGCCAGTTTGTACGTACACACACCAGTGACTGTCCATCCTCTCCCACTGGGAGACTCAAGACTGCTGCGGAGACCCAGTGTTTCCTGTTACCCCAGAAGAAATCCACTAATTTCCTCTGCATTCTCGCGACAAAGGGGACAGGTGGTGCCAAGATGACCATCCAGTACCACAACATGGAGGCCACTAGCTGGTTTATGACTACCACCCTGCCTTGATAGGAAAGCACCGTGAGAAAGCCTGACCAGCGCCCCAGCTGGCCCATGACTTCCGTCTCCAGGTCCTGCAAGTTTGCCAGCCAGGTCTCCCTAGAAGGACTCAGGTAGACACCCAGACAGATGAGATGCCTGGTGCTCCACTCAAAAGCTCTCATCTCCTCTGGCAGGGAGTCCACTTGTCACTGACCCACTAAGTGTCCGAAACATTTTGCCCATTGGATCCTAGCGGAGGACGCTACTGAGAAAACTTCTTGTCATTCACGCATCCTCCACAGGTCACTGGGATCTATCACCACGAGGAGTACGTCGTTGGTGTAGGCCAAGAGGACCACTTCCATGTCCGGTTCGTGCAGAACCAGACCCGTCAGCCTTCACTGAAGAAGGCTCAGGAATAGTTCAACACAGATCACATACAACTGGCCAGACATGGGCACCCGTGATATACTCTTCTGAAGGGAATGGGTGCTGTCAAGGATCCGTTGATCTTAACAAGGCACTCTGTGGCAGAGTATAGGAGCCGAACTTGGGCTGCAAAGTGTTGTCCGAGCCCAAATGTCTGCAGAGTGCCCACCAGGAAACTCTGGTCTACACGGTCAAACGCCTTCTCCTGGTCAAGAGAGAGAAACGCTGCTGGGGACCCGGTCTGGAGCAGGTGGATCAGGTCCCATACTAGATGAACATTATTGTGGATGGAGTGGCCCGGAACTGTGTAAGATTGGTGAGGATGGATCACCTGTCTCAATACCGAACCAAGCAGTTACTGCCTGGGTGAAAATCTTGTAGTCCACGCACAAGAGGGAAACTGGAGGAGTGGGGTTGAGGAGGGTTAAAAAGGATCAGGCATGATTGAATGGGAGAGATACCTGATGGGCTAAATGGCCTAATTCTGCTCCTGTGTCTTGTGGTCTTTATCAGAACAGTTTCATTAAATGAGTTACACTGGGAGAATTAAATATTTAAATGTCATTCTTTTGAAAAATGGTAAGCATTTTAAGTTATGTGACTGTCAATGGAGATCAGAGGGCAAAATTGACAGCAAATATGGTGAACTTATATACAGTGGCATGCAAAAGTTCAGGCACCCCTGGTCAAAATTTCTGCTACTGTGAATAGCTCAGTGAGTAAAAGATGACCTGATTTCCAAAAGGCATAAAGTTAAAGATGACACATTTCTTTAATATTTTAAGCAAGATTACTTTCTTATTTCCATCTTTTACAATTTCAAAATAATAAAAAAGGAAAAAGGCTCGAAACAAAAGTTTGGGCGCCCTGCATGGTCAGTACTTAGTAACACCCCCTTTGGCAAGTATCACAGCTTGTAAACACTTTCTGTAGCCAGCTATGAGTCTTTCAATTCTTGTTTGGGGGATTTTCGCCTATTCTTCCTTGCAAACGGCTTCTCATTCTGTGAAATTCTTGGGCCGTCTTGCATGCACTGCTCTTTTGAGGTCTACCCACAGTTTTTCGATGATGTTTAGGTTGGGGGACTGTGAGGGCCATGGCAAAACCTTCAGCTTCCGCCTCTTGAGGTAGTCCATTGTGGATTTTGAGGTGTGTTTAGGATCACTATCCTGTTGTAGAAGCCATCCTCTTTTCATCTTCAGCTTTTTTACAGACCGTGTGATGTTTGCTTCAAGAATTTGCTGGTATTTAATTGAATTCATTCTTCCCCCTGTTACGTACCCTGTAACTGGGTTGCCAAACCAGCAGAAATGGATCACTCAGTTGGTGTCTGGATTACTAGAACTAAGAAGGTTTTATTAAAGAAACAAGCAACACAGTACTCTAATCAAAAGGATAATGAATGCAACAGTTCAGCAATGATAAACATACATGTACACAGAATTAAGATAACAGGATCAATCAAGCTCTATCGTTGTCTAGGGGTAAATGACCAGTTTCAAAGTGACGTCAAGTTCAGTTCAATTTAGTTCAGTTCAGTTCGCAGTAATCGCTGCCGTGGTGATGGACAGTGGGGGGGAAGGAGAGAGAGAGCAAAACGAATGAATATTCAAAACGGCTTCCACACAGACCTTCGCAGTCAGCTTTCGGGCGAGTCCTTTGTGATGTCATCTGAGGTCACCGACCGTGACCCCTCCGTTTCCAGATACGATCGTTTCTCTGCGGTCAACCCAGCACCCAGGCAAGGGTGGACACACACCAGGTTCCCGCCGATCGTGCCTTTCCACCCTGTGCGTCTATGGTCCGGTACTTCCCACCGACTTGTGAGAGATGCACCGCTTCCAGGGTCTTGTTACCTCGGGTGTCGTGTGTCCTGCCTTAGCGAACCTGTCCCTTTTTATCCCCCTGCTGGGGTATCGCCTGTCCATCACTTCAAACAGTTCAGGGTTCAAAGGGGGAGCCAATCTTGACAGCTCTCCTTCCCCTTCATTAACATCTCCAAATGCTGCTCCATTGTTTTCCTTATCTCTCTCTCTCCTGAAGACAGGTGGCAGACCAACTGCTGATCCCACCGGTGCCAGCACAGGACAGCTACATTTTAATCTATGTGTATTCTTGTCACACCCCTACCAGTGAAATGTTCCCCGTGCCACTGGCTGCAGCACAAGCCCAAAGCATGATCAATCCACCCTTGTGCTTAACAGTTGGAGAGGTGTTCTTTTCATGAAATTCTGCACCCTTTTTTCTCCAAACATACCTTTGCTCATTGCAGCCAAAAAGTTCTATTTTAACTTCATCAGTCCACAGGACTTGTTTCCAAAATGCATCAGGCTTATTTAGATGTTCCTTTGCAAACTTCTAATGCTGAATTTTGTGGTGAGGATGCAGGAAAGGTTTTCTTCTGATGACTCTTCCATGAAGGTCATATTTGTGCAGGTGTCACTACACAGTAGAATAGTGCACCACCACTCCAGAGTCTGCTAAATCTTCCTGAAGGTCTTTTGCAGTCAAACGGGGGTTTTGATTTGCTTTTCTAGCAATCCTTGGAGCAATTCTCTCGGAAAGTTTTCTTGGCCTTCCAGACCTCAACTTGACCTCCACCATTCCTGTTAACTGCCATTTCTTTCTTTTTCAATATTTTTATTATTAAATTTCTACATAAAAGAATACAGAGTACAAGAAGTATATATTATGTCAAAAAAAGATAATAATACCAATACATATTTGAATCACACTTGCAACCTCATTACTCTATATTCATGTAAATTAAATCATAATATTGAATTATAATAATTTTATTATTATACAGAAAAAAATCTAAACCCACTACCGAGATCGAAGCTGCTTGGTAAAGAAAGAAAGAAGGAAAAATACTGCCATTTCTTAATTACATTACAAACTGAGGAAACAGCTACCTGAAAACACTTTGCTATCTTCTTATAGCCTTCTCCTGCTTTGTGAGCATCATTTATTTTAATTTTCAGAGTACTAGGCAGCTGCTTAGAGGAGTCCATGGCTGCTGATTGTTGGGACAAGGTTTGAGGACTCAGTATTTATAAGGCTTTGAAATTTGCATCACCTGGCCTTTCCTAAGATGACTGTGAACAAGCCATAGCCCTAACAAGCTAATTAAGGTCTGAGACCTTGGTAAAAGTTATCTGAGAGCTCAAATCTCTTGGGGTGCCCAAACTTTTGCATAGTGCTCCTTTCCTTCTTTTCCACTTTAAAATTGTACAGAACAAAAATAATACACTAATCTTGCTTAAAATGTTGAAAAGAATGCTTCATCTTTAACTTTATGACTTTGGAGGTCAGTTCATCATCTACTCAGTTAGCTATTCACAGTAACAGAAATTTTGACCAGGGTGCCCAAACCTTTGCATGCCACTGTAACACAATTCACCCATGTTTTGATTTGAAACTATAAGAAATAATAGAACTGCAGGCAGCCAAAAGAAAGAACCTTTGAGTATAGAATAGCAATGGAATCTAGTGAAACTGTGGTATCTATGTTTGTTGCTGTTTAAAAGGGAAGAAGTATGTTTGAAGCTTTCCTGACATCTATGCCCATTGTTTATGTTTCTCTATCTGTCTGAAATCCACAATTTAACAGCAATTTCAAGCTTATTGGCTTCCTGTGCTTGGTCACAGAGCTTTATAGTGGTTGGATGTCTGTACTTTAATTGCAGATTTGCATTTGTGACTGAACCATGTTGTCAGCATTTAGAAAATCTTGGGTAATCGGTATCATGCTACTGTATACATCAGAAATTACATAATTTCAAACTCCACTTTTGAAAGGATAGGAATATTTTAGGACTATCAATCAGCAGGACCAATAGCAGAATTAAGATTTAATTCCATTCATTTTCCCAATATCCCCAAACACCATAATCATTTTACAAAATATATATATTTTCTAGAAATTCCTTGACTTGGGGGTATTTTCAGGAAATGTTCAATCTGGTTAGCAAACTGCCCACCAATGTATTTATTTATTCAGAAATAAAGTGCAGAATAGGCCCTTCGGCAACCCACCTATTTAACGTGAGCCTGATTACAGAACAGTTTACAATGACCAATTAACCTATTAACTGGTGCATCTTTAGACTGTGGGAGGAAATCGGAGCACCCAGAGGAAACCCACGTGATCACAGGAAGTAAGTACAAGCTCCCTACAGATGGCACCAGTATTGAACTCCAAACTCCAACATCCTGAGCTGTATTGGTATTGCACTAACCACAATGCTACTGTGGTGCCCCATTGTTCCTGTGAATATTTGTTGTGTCTAATTTGAAATTAAATTCATTTGATTTTCTGAGCTGTAAATCTCGCATGCAGGAAATGGGTACTGTGATCTGATGTGACTTATTTCCACTAAGTACAAGGATGAAATATCTAGATATCAGGTACTACATATCAGATATGTAGATTTCAGATTTGAGTTTTTAAGAGCAAGATTATATTGAGGCAACCTTGTTGGTGTTACCTGTGCTGTGGTAGCTGAGTAAGCACTCCCCTTCCATGTGGATCTGTGTAAGGACTTTCCATGAAAAGGGGATATTAGAAAAGTTGGTTGAAGTTGGTCTCACCAGAAGATATAAGACAACTGCAATTTATAATTATTATACATGACTTTATTACATTAAATTAGGATACAAATCTATCAAGTGGTCAAGGTTTTGACTTCAGCAGACATCTTTCCAAGTTAGTATGTTCCTCAATCATTTGTATAAAATAGGAAATTTCTGCAGCACCTACACAATGGTATGGTCTTTACAAAATAAGAATGTTTATCCAACATCGCTTCTGCTGATCTATGGAAAGACTGGGTTCAACTGGACTATGGTATGGGCTTAAAGCCACTAACTGTGTTAAGTCTCTATAGGGAGAAACTGGGGTTCGTTGTGTGGGCGAATGGAGTACTCAATGCAACCTACTAGGATACACATTTTTGAACTTTTATATGTTATTTTGAGATGATAAGGGTCCCTTGCTTGGAAAAACAGATGACTTGTTTCAAAAGCTTTCCATCACTGAGGATTGGCTCACCTTATCTGCTCACAACAGATCTGGACATGAGATTCATTGCCTTAATTAGTCAGTTTCATCATTGTCTCATGGGATCACTGGGTTGGTGGGAAGTAAAGCAAGTTGGAGTATTTCATTGAAAAGAATAGTTATAGTTTAAGTAGCTGAGTCCATTAGGTTGGACAACAGATTGTAGAAGGTATTTTTTTCAGTGTTGTATAATCGAGTTTCAATAATTTTATTGTCCTCAGCTGCAAAAACACAGAAATTCTGTTTCAATTAAGCAATTTACAAAATTTGACCTGCCATTTCAGTCACAGAATGCGCTTATATGTATATAACATTTGACATGCAGAATGTTAGGAATAAATTCCTAACCTATTCAATTTATCCCTGTAATTCAGGTTGTCAAGTCATGGCAACATCCATGTAAATTTTCTCTGCATTCTTTCAAGCTTATTGATATCTTTCCTGTAGGTAAGGGACTAGAATTACAAAAGGTAGAGGATTTCTTAGTATACTCATAGGAATTATTTAGTCTAATCAGATCATTTCATTGAGCATCCTTGAACAGAAGTGTTCTGATTCAAGCATCAACATCTGACACTTGTGAAGGTAACAACTGTCATTTGCATGTCTATCTCAACATTAGTCATGCCTGAAAGGCCCCAAGCCTCAGGCAGACTCAGCAAAACAACAATAAAATCAGCAATTGCACTGCCAAATTATTTGACATACTGTTGGTCCAGTTGTAGAAATGCAGCATTGAGCCCAGAGGAGTCTTGCAGAGGGAAAAGAGATGATCAAAATCTTGACTTTTGTTGGGACAAGACATGAGGATACTGAAAATTTGCAGGCTATTGTATACACTCAGGTACCTTTAGTGTCTGAACTGTGTCTTTATACTTGCAACTACATGATAATGACTCAAAGATGTAACTATTATAATTTCTAATTGACATTACTTATAGTGATTTCATCTTCCTATAGAACATAGAATAGTACAGTACAGGCCCTTCAGCCCACATTGTTGTGCTGACCCTCAAACCCTGCCTCCCACATAACCCCCCCCACCTTAAATTCCTCCATATACCTGTCTAGTAGTCTCTTAAATTTCACTAGTGTATCTGCCTCCACCACTGACTTGGGCAGGGTATTCCATGGTATGTATGGGCTGGGACAGAACCTTTGTGGTTCTGTGTTTTAATTTTGTTCCCTAGCATCTAAGAATAATAGGTGATTTTCACCTTAGAAGGTAGCTTAATGTGGTAGAGGTGTATTCAAAATAATTTGAACAAGTAAACAGCTCTACCCATACAATTGCTACTGATAGATATCAGTAAATCTTCCCTTCAAGAACCCATTCCAATACTCCCAATCAACAGTGTAGGTCCCAAGTAAAAATATGGCAATACACATTTCTATGAAGAGCACTAAAAATTCCACTCTAATAATAATAAAGGGCAGGCAAATAAAACCAGAAACTCAGGAAAATAGGACAATCTGAACATCAGTTAATAGGGAAAGTACCGTCACCCTGATTACGTTACTCACATCTGCCAGAATATTATTGAAGGTTAAGACCAAAGTATTTCTGGCATTTTCACACTCAAAATGAAGTGGTAACCAACTTGTATGTCTGCTTCTAGAAAATAATAAATGAAAGCTGGATGTAACACATCCAAACATAATTGATTCATGAAGTCTGTTTTTAAAAGCCTCCCTTATAATGCAGTCTTTCACTGAAGTGATTAGACATGTATGTTTTAAGTAAAAAAAGTCGCCATAAACTTAAAAATGTTAATGTCAAAGAAACATAATACTATTATGATAATCAGCACCTATTTTTTGCCCTTCAGTGATCGCCATCCAACTTGGTTTGGCTGCACCTATTACTGTGCTGTTCTTTCCCTATTTCCCACTGTGAATGCAGCCAGGCTGATGGAAGCCTATCTTCTTTTTGTTGTGGTGATAAGTAGGGCTGTGGTAACAAGCAACTTTAGACTTGGTAGAGCCATCTGGTAAATGGCTGTTTAGGACTGGGAAGTAGTTGTTTGGAGTAGGTAATTACAGGGTGCATGGAAAGGCAGAGAAGCAGTAGTAGGAGAAGAAATGCTGGAATCCTGAGGCAGGAAAGTGCTTTCAAACTGTACAGTGCCGCAAGTGCTGTCCTGAGATGGTGTATCAAATTGTTTGTATTGTGACTCAGATCACTTGGCTGCATGTGACTACAGAATCATTTTGAGATGTGTCAGTAATTCATGCATAGTTGCATTCTTCTTCGTGATGCCAAAATGAGTTGATAGAAGTCACTTTCCGTCTCTTGAAGAAGTGTTCAATGGCTGAGACATAGCAAGCAGAGGTTATTGTTCAAAATGTTGACTGTTTTTCCTTCCATTGATGCTGCCTGACTTGCTGAGATTTCCAGTAAGTTTTGTTTCATTTTAGATTTCTTATGTCTGCAATATTTTACCTCTATTCAATTAACCTACGGTACTACTGAGATATGAAGCTATGTCTTTATGGAAGCAGAATTTTACTTTCTAACCATGGGAGTGAGTTACACACCACTTCTAAATTGGAAAAGATATGCCCTGATTTTGCCTCAATTCTTGTAAGATGTTGGACTTATCCAATGCTCCTTCTACCTCTTCCATGATGGTGCAACCAGACAATACACCAAATATTTGCACATATATCACCTCCAACAGGAAATCTGCAGATGATGGAAATCCAAGCAACACACACAAAATGCGAAAGAACTCCGCAGGCCAGGCAGCATCTATGGAAAAGAGCACAGTGGACATTTTGGGCTGAGATCCTTCAGCAAGACTGAAGAAAGGAAGATTTGAACTTCTTCAGAGTAGGCATCCCTGGAAGAGACTTCGTAGCGTAGAAACCCAATCACAATTCTCCAGTCTTGCTGAAGGGTCTCAGCCCAAAACATCGACTGTACTCTTTTCCATAGATGCTGCCTGGCCTGCTGAGTTCCTCCAGCATTTTTTGTGTGTTACATGTATCACCTGTCTACTTAACTGTTGTATGTGAGTCCTTCATCTGGAAGTTGGCAGATTATCCATGCTACTATATTTCCTGTAGTATCAAGTCTGTCACTCAATGCCTAAGATATAGATTGGATCCTCTTCTATTACTTTTAAAGAAAGGTTTCTTTCTGCTTCATTAGTGGAGTCATCTTTTGCAGGCAAAAGGGAAAGAATATTTCTTGCATTTACTTTATTGGAAACGTTTCAGTAGAGAGCACAGATGAATGTAATTCCAACAAAGTCCTTTACAGTATGGAATCAAAATATAAAGTGATGAATGGCTGGCAGGTGCATTGGAAAGTTGAGACTATCATGAAATGAATGCCTGTTGTTCAGACCAAACATCAGAATGGAGAAGAAAAATGATCTACATGACTTTGACTGTGAAATAATTGATGCCTGACAGGATGGTGTGGGAGTCTCAGAATCTGCTGATCTCCTGAGATTTTCACACACAACAGTCTCGTGACATTACAGGGAATGGTGCAAAAACCGCATCCAGTGAGCCGCAGTTCTGTAGGCAAAAATGCCTTGTTAATGAGAGAGATCATGTCCAGATTAGCTCAAGGGGACAAGAAGGCAACAGTAACACAACGAACCATGCATTACAACAGTGGTATGAAGAGGAACATCTCTGAATATACAACAAGCTGAACTTTGAAGTGGATAGTCTACAGCAGCAGAAGACCACACCGGGTTCCACTCCCGCACTTAAAAAAATGTCCACTGAGTTTTTTTAACTATATAAAACATAATTTGCTACTATAATTAGAAAAACTGATATATCCTTATGCCAAACAAGAGAAAATCTGCAGTTGCTGGAAATCTGAGCAACACACACAAAATGTTGGAGGAACTCAGCAGGCCAGGCAGCTTCTATGGAAAAAAAGTACAGTCTACGTTTCAGGCCAAAACCCTTTGGTAGGACCTTATGCTTTCATCGTCCACCTGCTTGCTTGACAACAGTTAGCAAAAATAGTGCATTCGAAACAAAAGTACAGCAGATGTCTGGAGATCCTTCAACTACTTTCTGTGAAATATAGCTCAGTTTTCTCCAGCGCAGTAGTTGCTGTTTGAAATGCATGTCGGCAGGAGCACTCAATAATTTAATGGCAAGTTAAGCATGATAATTCAAAAGATTAGGAAGGTAAAACAAGCCAAGCTGCAGAAATATTAGCCATTGTGGAAATGCTGTCTTCATTCTTTAAAATATGCCCTCTTTTAAAACACAAGATTGGCAGAAAATAGTTTTTTTTTATTCATATAAAGATATGTCAAATATATGAAATATAGTCACCTAGATCGAGATCCTTGACTATTGTATCTGAGGTTTAAAATGGCTTGAGTGAATGTTCAAAAGAGTAGCAGAGGGAAATATCCCTCCTTTTAGTTCACCGAGATTTGTATTTTCTGATTTTGTTTCCTGTGTAAAACAGTAGTATCTAGATCACCATGTGCATATTATGTACTATCTGGTTCACCCTTGAATAACACTTGCGTTTCTTCTAGCTGAGATAAAGTCACAATGGCCCAACATGCAAGCACTAAACGTGCAGCTTGAGATTCATAACCATATTCAGTCAAAAGCATTGAGTGGGTAATCTATCTGAATGCCCTCCTCAATGGCTCCCAAACATTAATGAAGCCAGTCATCAGACAATTTGTTTCACTCCATGTAATATCAAAAATGTCTTAAAATACTGGATACAGCAGAGGCAATGACCCCAGACAACAGATCAAGTAATGTTTTGAAGACATGTACATGAGAACTATTAAACAAATCATTCTGTTTCGGTAACTATACCTGGCACCTTGATGCAATACAGATGAAGGCTTGGGTTTGCCCTATTCGTGAAAGCAAGACAAATCCAATTAAGTCTACACATAAACATCAGCAAAATGAAGAAATGGGAAATTACCTCTGTTCTCTCGTCACTTAGTTACTCATAACTTGTTTGGGATTTTCCAGCAACATTTGACCCCTAAGTCATGACAGGCTTTGTCTAAACAGATTTATTTCCAGAGGTGTTAGTAAACTTGTCCTTAATATGATGACAGAAATTGTGCCAGTATAGCATCCTCTGGTAAGATATCAAGTGGAAAGTGGCAATACTTTCATAGGAAAGATTGCAGCGGTGCAAAAATATTGCTCACTATCAGTTCCTCAGGGACATTGAGAATGGACAATAAATCTTGTCTCTGCCAATGAAGCTCAAATCTCTCAAGAATGGAATAAATAATAAGTGTATTTGTTGGCATATATTTCACTATTAATACACAATGCAACATACAACACTGGATCATTAGTGACTTGACTGTTTAAGTTTTTAAGGTAGGGCTTTAGTTTAATCCATCCCTGAGCCTTAGCCACCTCTTTTGTCCCCACAAGAGCCACTGAATGGTGAAAGCTTAGTTTTTCTTCAGTATATGTAATGTGAACAGACTTACAATGGCATTGATAGTTTGCTGGAATATTCCTGATTTGCCAATCATTAACCAGTTATTGTCAAGGAAGGAAAATCATCATATTGAAGCTTTTGAGTGATGTGATTTTAATCATGGCTTCTCATCTCAGGCCAGTTTAGTTTGAATAGAGGTTACTGAGTCAAGGTCAGCCTGGGGAACTGCAGGTATTTCAACAGCTATTGATAGAAAACAGCTGCAAACCATTCCCACTCCAACTTCCTTTTTTAAAAAAATATAGGTGATGAAGTAAATAGTATTTTTAAACATTTAAATCTGCTTCAATTTTTATTGTGGTGTAATTTTTTAGTTTATTTTCAAACTTTGATTAATGTAATTCTTGAAGTGTGTTGAACATTCTGTTTGCTTTATTGGTAAATGTGTTAACCTATTATGTATAAGCTAAAGTAAAAGAATATGACAGAACAAAATGCACAGCAAATTAATGTACATTCTGAACAGAAAACAATAATCGTCTTCTGATTTTGCATTTAGGATTAGATGTTTATAAGCATCATTCTCATTGATAATTTCAGTAGTTTCTTGGTTCTGCTTTGAAGCTTCACCTTCATTTTGTGAAGTGTTAAATAAAAATGATCAACCTTTAAAAATTTTAACAATTTCATGCTTTCTTATTACCTTTTATCTGGACTGGAACAATGTCATTTAGCAATCTCAGATGCTTTATGAAAAATGGAAGGGTTTTCTATTCTATCTACATGTAAAAACATTTTGCTCAAAGCAGTCTGAATTAATGCCACTTAGTTCTTTGCTGCAGTTGTACTTGGTTCACAGAGCAACTTGTATTTATGGAGCATGAGTGGCCATCACCCATGCCCTACACACATTCTTTTGGAGGCTTTCTTTTGTTTTCAAGGATACTCAAAAACCTGTGAGACTTGTTGGTGAGATACCTGTTCCCTGAAGTTCCAGAGTTCCCAACTGCTAGATAATGGGTTTATGCCAGTGACAAATATACTGGCTGCTGTTGCCTAGAATAACCAATGTGATTTGTAAACACTTGTTGTTTTAACCAGTCTTTGTGAATGGCAACATTGGTATTCGTCATTAATTTTTTTCTTATCATGGTGAATGCTGGAATCACAGTGAATGGCCAGGTGGCAGGTGTTGAGCAGCAGTATTCGGATGAAGTAAACTTTTCTCTGACATGTTTATCATATTTCTTTGGCTACTGTCAAACTTTGTGGTAGAGTTTGCAAGGGTCAGTGTGTAGGTGGAGAATATTCTGGTTGTGTTTCCTGGTGAGGTTCAAGGCATGTTTAAGGACATCCTGGCTTGTTATGTGTGGTTGGTGTCACACCCATATATATAGGGTGAGCCTCATGGGTAAATAACTTCCCAACATCCTTGTACATCAGGTAGAGGGTTTGACACCACCATTATCTGCACTGGACCTGAGCTCCAGATGCAGAGACATCATTGCACTGCCAAGTCTCTGAGGTATGCTGACTTTCCTCCTCTTTCCAATGGGAATTCTATGAAACCCTCTCACCATTTTGCAAACTATATCTCATAATCTGTGGGCAGCCTGTGCTCCACAAAAAGGCATGCTTTTCCCATCAATTTTCTACTTGCTATTTACATAACTCCAGAATACTCCCAAACTCCCTGACAGAAATTCTGTAAGACCCTGTCTCACTGTACCGCCCCCCCCCACGTGTGATTTCCACTGTTCTCTGGCACTTCTACCACGTTATTCCTTTATATTGGCCTTTGCCTCTCTATTCTTAGTTTTGATGCATGATTTCAACCAGAAACATTGACAATTTCTTTCCTCCCAGAGATAGTGTTCAACCTACTGAATTCCTCCAACAGGTTGTTGCTCTAGATTCCTGTATCCGTAGTCTCTATTGTCTTCAGATGTATCATTCCAATAGTTATGCTGTTATACAATGGGCACCAAGGTAGCATAGCAGTTAGCACAACGCTATTACAGCTCGGCACGTTGGAGTTCAGAGTTCATTTCTGATGGTCATCTGTAAGGAGTGTGTTCTCCTGCATGTAGAATTTGTGGGTTTTCTCTGGGTGCTCCAGTTTCTTCCAAACATGTACCTGTTAGTAGGTTAATTGGTCATTGTAAATTGTCTCATGATCAGGCTAGGGTTAAATGGGGGTTTGCTGGACGGGGTGGCCCAAAGGTCGGAGGGGCCTAGTTCATGCTGTATCTCGAAGTAAATAAATGTTCTTGCACTCATTGCAATTGTGTAAATATTCATTGTTCACACGCTGAGCAGCTTTTGAATTCACCCACTACTTTAAAAAGTTCTTGATATGGGATAAAATTCAGACCAAAAAGAAAAAAACTCAAAGTACTCAGCAGTTCAGGCCACATCTATGCGAAGAAAAACAGAATTACGATTCTGAAGGCCTTCAACCTGAAACGCTAACTGCTTCTCTTCACACAGATGCCCCAACTGAGTATTTCCAACATTTTCAGTTTTTAATTTTTGACTTCCAGCATCTGTAGTTTTTTTTCAGGTTTTTATTTACTAGTTAATATGGAAACCGCCATTGGTCCAAACTCGTTCTGACATAAATGTCACGTTTTTAGTTGAAACACCACACTACTCTTTCTGATCCATTGATGACTTTAAAGATGCAACTTCTCTAGTCAACTTCCTATCTAATTCCTTCCTCGCTTTCACTTTCACATCAACCATCTTTGACTCGTTCCTGATCTCTGCAGGGAATCAGTCAGCAGTCACTATCCAATATTAGATTCAGATTCAGATTTATTTATCACATGTACTTTGAAACATACAGTGAAATGCGCAGTTTGCGTTAACATCTAACACACACACAAGGATGTATGAAGGCAGCCCACAAGTGATGCCACACATTCCGGCGTCAACATAGCATGCTCATAGTGTACAGCAGAGCAACAACAAAAGCAAAGCAAGCCCTTTTCCCACCCTCCCACCACCCACCCATTTACACACATGGCAGGCTGTTTCTGAGACTCTCGTCCTTGGCCCCGGCCCTCAGATTTGCTGACAATGGGCCTCCAACCTCCAATGCCTGACCAGCAGTCATTTGGCCTGTTGGCCTCTGTCTCCAGCTTCATTGACTTTGGTCTTTGACTTTCAGGCTTCTATTTCTGGACTTATCAAGTTGTAAGCTTCAATCTTTGTCTTTTCTTTCCAGACTTTGCCAGCCTCTGAGTTCTAACTCCAGGAGTTGGAGAATCACAAGTTTGATCTTTGTGCCTCAACCTCTGGACTCCAACTCAGGTGATCTGGGGTGTGGGAGGGGTGGGTCACCCACCCTCATGACCCCCACCTGTACAGACCTCCGATCTGAGACCTGTGGATGGCCATGGGGATTACAGATCTCCTCAGCGCCTGCTGAATCACCCTCTGGGATCACTGACCAACTGCAGTCTCCGAATACCCATTCCTGCCCTGACTCTGCATTTACCACCTCTGATCTCTAACTCTCCCTCCTCGCTGTCCCTGAACCCTAACCTGACTCCTAACACCCTGTGTCCCCAAAGCCATCATTATGAACCTAAAAAATACAATTAAGTCTAAGCCATGACATTGACAGATATCACAGCCCATAGATACCTATAGCAATCATAACTATTCTTCCTTCTCCCTGCTTCAAGTAATGATTCCTTTCCGCTTCTCCACATTCCCTATTTCCACCAGTTTTAGTGTTATTACCATTCAACTAATGCATATTTGCTTTTCCTCAATGAAGATTCCCTATCACCATAATTGACTGCGCTCTTGGCCAGGACAATTGCAATTCCCGCACCTGTTCTTACCTCTTTCTTATTCTCTCAGAAGCTGGATGAGGTACCCCTCAGCTTATCTCTCCAATCCACTTACCTCCATACTCAGTGATCATTCTTCATAATTTCTGGAACCTCTTAAAATAATACCATCATCAAACACATTTTCCCATTTCAGCATCCAAAAGAGAATGTAGTTTCAGAATAAGAAGTTGCCCATTTTGCAAGCAGTATGGTGGAGAAACTTCCTTTCTTAGAGAAATGTGATTCTTTGGAATTCTCTACCAAGGGAGTGTGCAAGCCATATCTTTGAATATATTCAAGACTGAGTACAAGGGAGTGAGAGGGCATGGAGAGAGAATGGGAAGTGGCATCAAGTACAAGTTTGGATCAGCCATAATCTCCCCAAATGGTGGGACTGATGTGAGGAATTAGTTCATTCAGTCCTGATTTGTATGTTCTTTTGGAACCATTCCCTCCAGTACCACTTCTACTCCTGCACACTCCCCTTTCAATACCACAAATACAGTGGATGAACAGCTGCCCATAAATTCTAAAGCTGAAGCGGCAATTTACTTATAGTCCTTTCAGTTTGGTGTAGTATATTCTTACTAATGGAAGATAAAACAGAGGTTACATACTGCTTTGTGGATTTTGTGGAACATCTTTGTGCTTACATGGACTTGCCAGCAAGTTGCCTGCACCTGCTGCTAACATCCATGGTAAGAATTCATGTAGCTTTTCCAGATTTGTATGTATAATATGTTTCTCAAAGCAATTCCAGCCCTAAGTTGCAAAAGATTGCAGTGAGAGGACCACGTGCTATATAACGCCACAACACGGAGTGGGTAGAAACATCCTTTAAAATAGCTTGAACACCTCAACACCAACATGGCCTGTCTAATGTTCAGAATCATTCAAAAACCATTAATCAATAAATCAATTAAAACATGATAAGTTATTAACAGATTCTTTAAAATGCTATTTATTAAAAACAAAAACTAAATTATTCAAAACAAAATGAAATATTGCTGGAACACACATCAAAGTTGCTGGTGAATGCAGCAGGCCAGGCAGCATCTGTAGGAAGAGGCGCAGTCGACGTTTCAGGCCGAGACCCTTCGTCAGGACTAACTGAAGGAAGAATGAGTAAGGGATTTGAAAGTTGGAGGGGGAGGGGGAGATCCAAAATGATAGGAGAAGACAGGAGGGGGAGGGATAGAGCCAAGAGCTGGACAGGTGATAGGCAAAAGGGGATACGAGAGGATCATGGGACAGGAGGTCCGGGAAGAAAGACAAGGGGGGGGGGAACCCAGAGGATGGGCAAGAGGTATATTCAGAGGGACAGAGGGAGAAAAAGGAGAGTGAGAGAAAGAATGTGTGCATAAAAATAAGTAACAGATGGGGTACGAGGGAGAGGTGGGGCCTTAGCGGAAGTTAGAGAAGTCGATGTTCATGCCATCAGGTTGGAGGCGACCCAGACGGAATATAAGGTGTTGTTCCTCCAACCTGAGTGTGGCTTCATCTTTACGGTAGAGGAGGCCGTGGATAGACATGTCAGAATGGGAATGGGATGTGGAATTAAAATGTGTGGCCACTGGGAGATCCTGCTTTCTCTGGCGGACAGAGCGTAGATGTTCAGCAAAGCGGTCTCCCAGTCTGCGTCGGGTCTCGCCAATATATAAAAGGCCACATCGGGAGCACCGGACGCAGTATATCACCCCAGTCGACTCACAGGTGAAGTGTTGCCTCACCTGGAAGGACTGTTTGGGGCCCTGAATGGTGGTAAGGGAGGAAGTGTAAGGGCATGTGTAGCACTTGTTCCGCTTACACGGATAAGTGCCAGGAGGGAGATCAGTGGGGAGGGATGGGGGGGACGAATGGACAAGGGAGTTGCGTAGGGAGCGATTCCTGCGGAATGCAGAGAGAGGCAGGGAGGGAAAGATGTGCTTAGTGGTGGGATCCCGTTGGAGGTGGCGGAAGTTACGGAGAATAATATGTTGGACCCGGAGGCTGGTGGGGTGGTAGATGAGGACCAGGGGAACCCTATTCCTAGTGGGGTGACGGGAGGATGGAGTGAGAGCAGATGTACGTGAAATGGGGGAGATGCGTTTAAGAGCAGAGTTGATAGTGGAGGAAGGGAAGCCCCTTTCTTTAAAAAAGGAAGACATCTCCCTCGTCCTAGAATGAAAAGCCTCATCCTGAGAGCAGATGCGGCGGAGACGGAGGAATTGCGAGAAGGGGATGGCGTTTTTGCAAGAGACAGGGTGAGAAGAGGAATAGTCCAGATAGCTGTGAGAGTCAGTAGGCTTATAGTAGACATCAGTGGATAAGCTGTCTCCAGAGACAGAGACAGAAAGATCTAGAAAGGGGAGGGAGGTGTCGGAAATGGACCAGGTAAACTTGAGGGCAGGGTGAAAGTTGGAGGCAAAGTTAATAAAGTCAACGAGTTCTGCATGCGTGCAGGAAGCAGCGCCAATGCAGTCGTCGATGTAGCGAAGGAAAAGTGGGTGACAGATACCAGAATAGGCACGCAACATAGATGGTTCCACAATCCCAACAAAAAGGAGAAATTATTAAGAGTAAGGACTAATTCCACTAGACGGAGCAGAGTGGTGGTAGAGGGGAACTGATTAGGTCTGGAATCCAAAAAGAAGCGTAGAGCTTTGAGACCTTCCTGATGGGGGATGGAAGTATATAAGGACTGGACATCCATGGTGAAAATAAAGCGGTGGGGGCCAGGGAACTTAAAATCATCGAAAAGTTTAAGAGCGTGAGAAGTGTCACGAACATAAGTCAGAAGGGATTGAACAAGGGATGATAAAACCGTGTCGAGGTATGCAGAAACGAGTTCGGTGGGGCAGGAGCAAGCTGAGACAATAGGTCGGCCAGGACAGGCAGGTTTGTGGATCTTGGGTAGGAGGTAGAAACGGGAAGTGCGGGGTGTGGGAACTATAAGGTTGGTAGCAGTGGATGGGAGATCCCCTGAGTGGATAAAGTCGGTGATGGTGTGGGAGACAATGGCCTGGTGCTCCTTAGTGGGGTCACGATCGAGGGGTAAATAAGTGGAGGTATCTGCGAGTTGTCGCTGTGCCTCGGCAAGGTAGAGGTCAGTACACCAGACTACAACAGCACCCCCCTTATCGGCGGGTTTAATAATAAGGTTAGGATTAGTGCGGAGGGAGTGGAGAGCAGAGCATTCCGAAGGAGTGAGGTTCGAATGGGGACAAGGTGTGGTGAAGTCAAGACGGTTGATGTCCCGTCGGCAGTTAGCGATAAAGAGATCCAGAGCAGGCAGAAGACCAGAGCGGGGTGTCCATGAAGAAGAGGAGGGTTGAAGACGGGAGAAGGGGTCATCTTTTTGCTGGCATTTCTTTGTCTCTATTGAACTGAGTAGATTTGCTGCATTTGCACCAAATATACAGTTGAAGTTAGATGTTTACATACACCTTAGCCAAATACATTCAAACTCAGTTTTTCACAATTCCTGACATTTAATCCTAGAAAACATTCCCCGTCTTAGGTCAGTTAGGATCACTACTTTATTTTAAGAATGTGAAAGGTCAGAATAATAGTAGAGAGAATGATTTATTTTGGCTTTTATTTCTTTCATCACATTCCCAGTGGATTAGAAGTTTGCATACACTTTGTTAGTATTTGGTAGCATTGCCTTTAAATTGTTTAACTTGGGTCAAACGTTTTGGGTAGCCTTCCACAAGCTTCTCACAGTAAGTTGCTGGAATCATACTGCTCAGGAAGGAGATGCATTCTGTCTCCTAGAGATGAACATACTTTGATCAATCCCAGAATAACAGCAAAGGACCTTGTGAAGATGCTGGAGGAAACAGGTAGACAAGTATCTATATCCACAGTAAAACGAGTCCTATATTGACATAAACTGAAAGGCTGCTCAGCAAGGAAGAAGCCACTGCTCCAAAACTGCCATAAAAAGCCAGACTACAGTTTGCAAGTGCACATGGGGACAAAGATCTTACTTTCTGAAGAAATATCCTCTGGTCTGATGAAACAAAAATTGAACTGTTTAGCCATAATGACTGTTGTTATGTTTGGAGGAAAAAGGGTGAGGCTTGCAAGCCGAAGAACACCATCCCAACCGTGAAACATGGGGGTGGCAGCATCATGTTGTGGGGGTGTTTTGCTGCAGGAGGGACTGGTGCACTTCACAAAATAGATGGCACCATGAGGAAGGAAAATTATGTGGTATATTGAAGCAACATCTCAAGACACCAACCAGGAAGTTAAAGCTTGGTCGCAAGTGGGTCTTCCAAATGGACAATGACCCTAAGCGTACCTCCAAAGTTATGGCAAAATTGCTTAAGGACAACAAAGTCAAGGTATTGGAGTGGCCATCACAAAGCCCTGGCCTCAATCCAATAGAAAATTTGTGGGCAGAACTGAAAAAGCGTGTGCAAGCAAGGAGGCCTACAAACATGAGTCAGTTACACCAGTTCTGTCTGGAGGAATGGAACAAAATTCCAGCAACTTACTGTGAGAAGCTTGTGGAAGGCTATCCAAAACATTTGACCCAAGTTAAACAACTTAAAGACAATGCTACCAAATACTAACAAAGTGTATGTAAACTTCTGACCCACCAGGAAAGTGATGAAAGAAATAAAAGCTGAAATAAATCATTCTCTCTACTATTATTCCGACATTTCACATTCTTAAAATAAAGTAGTCATCCTAACTGACCTAAGACGGGGAATGTTTTCTGGGATTAAATATTAGGAATTGTGAAAAACTGAGTTTAAATGTATTTGGCTAAGGTGTATGTAAACTTCTGACTTCAACTGTAGCCTGGAGTTGGTTCAGCGGATAAAATTGCCCCACCTAGGTGCTGGGGAATAGCAATAAGCTTATATTCAATTGCTGATGTCCATGAGGACTCCAATTTTGGAGTACAATCAACAGAATCCTGTCAACGAACAGTCAGCAAGTTCTTGGCTTCAGTTCTTGTGTGGGAATCACAAACGTAATGGCACTTGTGTTAAGGTGAGTTGCCAGTTTCAGCAGATTCTAGTCTTTAATTTCCCACTGCTCTGACTTTGACCTTTCTGAATTGGCCAGCTATAGCATTCCAGTGAAGCTTAAGGGACATCCCTCCATCTTTCAACCAGCCCCATACAATCACCTGGGCTCGACAAATTAATAAAATTAGTTCTTTCAAACGTTCTTTAGATTTATTTTAGATCTTTGACATCTGCTTTTGTATAGGCATTCAATTTTGATACTGATATCAGCTAAAACTAATATTTTAATATTAAGAATATTTTCTTTCAATTTTGATTTGGCAAACTGGGTACCCAGTTTTTGAGATTGATTTTCTGTGTTGCTATTGTGTTGGCTAGTTTTCTTTCCTGAGTCCAACATTGAAAAGTTCTTATAACTAGTTAAACATTGAAAATTAACCCACAGTCTTAAGAGATTTCCACAAATATACTAGTCCACTTTGATTTTATCTGAAACAATTGGGATGTTTGCAAATTTCTCAGGGATCATAACGGGGTACATTGGACTCTATATTTCTTATGGAATAATCTCAAATTCATGGAATCCTTGAACTCCACCAACAATAACTGGTGGCATTCTTTTTTATTGTGGAGATGTAATGCTTTGGAACTCTTGTTCAACGAACAATTGAAGCAGGCCAAATATTTTTAAGTAGACATGGATAAATTCCTGATAAACAAGGGAATGAAAGGTTACCAGGAGTAGGGAGAACGTGAAAGTGAGGTTACAATCAAATCAGCCACGAATTTACTGATTGCTAGAGCAAATTCCAGGGGCCAAGTGGTCCCTACTGAGAGTTACGTTTGTAAGCTTAAGAGCAAGTTGAATTATGTGGAGGAAAACTAGATTATGGTAGAATATTCAGGTTTTATAATCAAGAATTACTAATCATCAGGCATCAGGAAAGTAATACTTGCTTATTACTTATATGAAAAAAAGTTATATTTTGTATCTCCAAAACATGTCATAAGATCATTCCTGATACTGCCAAGCTTATGCCACCTTTTTCTTAAGACACCTGCCCCTTGCAAGTTTTAGTCTCGAAATCTATCTCTAAGGAGTTGCCATCACATTAATATCCTTTCTTAAATAAAAGACCAATGCTGTACACAGCACACTGGAGGTTTTCTCAGAAATAAACAAGAAAACTGAAGCTTAATCTCCGTACTTTTATATTCAATTTACCTTGGAATTCATGGTAGCATTCTGATAGCTTTCCTAATTTTATACTTAATCTATCCATTTACATGTTGAAAATCGTTCACCAAAACACCTGATCCCTCAACATCTCAGAACTCTATACTTTGTCAATGCTGCTTTTTATTGTTACTGCCAAAATGGGCAATTTCACTTTCTTCCATGTTATATTCCATTTACCTGATGTTTTACTACTAATGTAAAACTACTTGTATCCCTTTGTAGCCTCCTCATAACTTGCTTTCCTACCTATCTTTGTGTCATCAGCAAATTTGGCAACTATACCTTCATTGCCTTCATCAAGATCATTAAAGTGGAAGCCCCAGTGCTAATATCAGTGGAATATCACTTTATCTTGTCAACCAGAAAAAAACCTACTAATGGCTTCTCAGATTCTTGTCAGCCAAGTGATCTTCTATCCAACTCTGTATGTTATCTTCTATACCATTCATTCATTTTCTAGGATTCAATTACATCCATGGAAAGTGGTTTCCTCACTGAATTTAAAGTGGAAGTATAATAGGTGGTTACTGATCCAGGTGGAAATGTGTTGCGGGGGTACGGGTGGGGGTGGTGGTGGTCACTGTGGACTCATTGAGTCCAAAGGCCTGTTTCTATGCTGTATGTCTCTATGACTATAATTTTAGAGTTTGGTGTTAATCTGACAATGCAGTACATCAGAAGGAGCTTTTCCTAATTGCAATTGAATATTAATTAGATTTGATACCATCTAGAATCATGATAGACATACAATTTATTTTGCAGGCCAAATCTAGAACATTTCTGTCTGATTACATTTTCCACTAGATGTAGCATCTTCTGGATGGCCAGATCCTTATGTATATGACATAGGTTGGCATTAACCTCCATGAAAGTCAAAGACTAATTCCAATATCCTAGCCTGCCTGGTACTCGATCTCTTGATCAATAAAGCCCAATGGAACCCTGACAACTGAATCCTCAGGCTGAACCAGTTGTCAAACCCTATGGATATCTGTGAATTTTACTGACGTTCCGAAACATGCAAGTTAATCAAAAACGTTTCAATTAATTATCCAATTAAAATCTTAACTTTTTTAAAACATTTAAGACCTGATATTTTTAAGTTTATTAATTAACTAGATTCCAAAAATAAAAGTGAACCTAAACATGACTATCTCTCTCAGAACTGTTGATCGAAATTACAAATCATTATACATGTGCCAGGTTCCTCCCTGAGAAAGTGGTGTGGAGAACTAAGTTAGAATGCATTGCAGGTCCATGAGAAGTTCATTTAAAATGGACACTCCTGGTTTCACAGTCCTGAAACCAATCCCATTTGCTCATAATCAGTTACAAGTCTTTATCATAATTTATAAAATGGCTGGGATGTGCCTGGTTCATTTTACATGATAGCAACTGATTTGGGTAGTTAGTTTGCTATAGTTTAGTTCAGCTTCATTTGAAGTTTTCTGTATTGTTTGGACTTATTTAAGTGTTTTTTTTCGCTATAATGTATGTTTTGCATTCTACTGCCTGTGGCTAGTACTACTGACTAGCCACAGGACCTATGATGACTCCATTCTACCTGTGTTGTTTTTAAATAAAACATCTTAATATTGACATGCTCTACTGAATGTACTTTACATGTATCTTGTGCCAGAACTTAATATTGATGGATCCAGGTATGAGTTGTATAATTGGAGCTGCTTTTAGTTCAAGATTATGCGATGGCACACAAAGTGGTGACAGAGAGTGTAAAAATTTAACAGCCTCGTCAATACCTGTCACACTGTCAATAGATTTATATTGCACTAGTTCTCGAGCTAGCTTCAAAATAACCTTTTTATTCATGTCCTGCACTGTGCTAAATCTGCTCTTTCATGAAACTATTGGTAACTCTAAAGATTTTGTGTGACATTTAGAAAATAGCTTGCGTCAGATTATGAAGTAATGTAACAATTCAGCCTAGGTCCTTTTTGTCAAAATTATTCCTGTTGAACTTTTGTGGTTAATTTTCCCATTTCGTAATTTGAGTAAATTCAAAGCAAATCCTCTTGCAGATGGATCACCTATCAATGTTGGTTCCCAAATATTTGGTACTTTAATACAAGCTTTCAATTCATCTATTTCCATTTCTTGTGAAATTACTGATAGATATTGACAAAAATCGCTACCAAGTGTGGAAGCAACACCTTCCATTAATTAATTATTTTGTCTATGATCTTACAACATTTGAGCTAGTGCTTCAATGGCTGATTTGTAAGCCATTATAAGTATGTTTATCCCAAATAATATCAGTTACAATGTTCTTGAACTTTTTCTTTCCTTTGCTGTTCCTAATGAATATTACATGTATGGAGTCTCTATATTTCTCACATTTAAAGGGAGCTTAAAACTGTTTTTCATGTGAAAAATGTTGAAATAATGCCTGATGATGCCACTACCGGGGCTATCATGTTTTTATTTGAACATTTGCCAAACGTAGATGCAAAGTTTCTGCTGTTCCACCAGAAGCATGCAAAAAATATAATTTCTTGGCATTTTAAACAGCCTTCACAATAGTATTGGAGGAGTTGGTATTCCATACATTTACTCTTTCTTCCAGATATGTTCATCCAGCTGGTTGACACATTTCATTTCTTTGTGGTTCAGGTAGATTAATGCTACGAGTTGCTTGTGCTAAAATGATGACGTAACAGTATATCAAGATAGAGTGAATCATTGGCTCCCTTAATTGAACAGAGAGCCTGGTATCTGGTAATTGGGTTACTCTTGTCACATGTACCATAATACAGTGGAAAAATATGGCTTTTCATATCCTCTGTACAGATCATTTCAACACAAAAATACATAGAGATAGTACAAAGTGAAAAGGAAAAATACAATGCAGAATAAAGTGTTATAATTACAGAAAAAGTGCAGTGCAGGTGTACATAATGCAAGGCCCATGATGAGGTACATTGTGAGCTCAAGTCCATCTTTATCATACAAGAGGTTTGTTCAGACTTGTGACAAGTGAGATGTATACAGTTCTTGAGCCTGGTGCATATTTTCAGGTTTTTGTATCTATTGCCCAATGGATAATTCCAGGGTTAAGGGCTCTCTGATTGTTGGCTGCTTTTCCAAGGCACCAAGAAGTGTAGAGAGAGACCATAGAGGAGAGGCTAGTTTTCTTGATGAACTGAACTTGTCCACAAGTCTCTGTAATTTCCTACGGTCTTGGGCAGAACAGTTGTCGCACCAATCTGTGAAGCATTGGCTAGGATGTTTTCTTTGATGCATCTGTAGAAATTTTTAAGGGCCAACAGGGACATTCTGAATTTCCTTAGTGTACTTAAGATACGTTGCTATTAACTGGACTTTTGGTTCCACTGTGCATCATTCATGTAATTTTATGGTTTAATACTGGTATGTCCAATAGTTACTAATCTGGAGTTTTTCACCATGGTTGAGGTTTAGCTATGTTCATATTCCAGCTTCACACCTTTGTCATAGAAGAGACCTTTTACATGTTGAAGGGTGTCAAGTTCACTCAGTGCCATGTCTCATCATGGAAGAATCTGAATAAGAACATGACTCACTTCTGTTGTCATTGATTGCTGCATCAAGGATATTTCTTCTCCTTGAGTGTTTTAAATACACATTTTCTCTGATATTTCTTCTTCATTCTCTTCAGCTGTTGATCTATGGTACCTTTGAAACTGATAACAATTTCTTTTAACACTGCTGTTCCCTGCCAAATGTATTTAATTGTGCACCTGTTAGTATCACTGCTCAATTCAGCCATGTTTAAATTTTCACATACTATTTGTTTTGTTGTCTATATGTCCTTTCGTTGTCAAGAACAAACAAGATTTCCCTACCTTTGCACATTGTTAACTGTTGGGGAAATTAAAATTAGCCTTGCTCAATTGATGTCATACAACTCATCCTTCACCTACTTAACACAATGGGAAGTGATTTAATTGTGTTTCATGATCTGGCTTTGGTAAAATTTGTTCCTCTGTCTTTTCAGTGCACTGAACCAGTTCAATGCATTAACATCCTATTCAGTTGAATTTATCATGCACTCAGCTTTATTGTAAACAATTCATTTAGATAATTTTGTGTTGTGTATATATTAGTTTTTAAAATACTAAATAATGCACATATTATATTTGATTGTTAAAACGTTATCACACATACCTTCAGTATATGGATGCATGATTTCTCTAACTTAACCAGCACATCACTCTCCACAAAATCCATTCCATTTTAAACTCTGCAGGCCATAAACAGTTATACTTAAATATAACCGATAACTTTGTCCTTTGTAAACCCATGTCTGGTTCACTAGTGCATTAAATTTTAAATCATGATTTTCAGATATTTCTGCCCCCTCATTTTCCAGCCTCTGCAGAATTCAGATACCCACATGAACCTCTGCCACTCTTGATTCATGAATTTACTTATCTGTCTGGTTTTCTCTACTCTCTGCACTATTATCCAGTCCCCAGGGGGTAGAGCTGTTTGTTTAAATATTAGTACTAACACATAAACAAAATATTGCTCTATTTGAAATGTGCTCCACTTATACTACAACAGTGCAATTTTAATTCAAACTGAGTATTTTGAATTACTTGCAGATTTGAATTAAAACTGACAGCAAAATCCTAGATCGTTCAATTTGGTTAATAATAACATTGTATGAAGTGCAATTGATCATTAAATATTACTGTCCAACACGTCTGCATAGGTCATAGACAAACAGTAGAACAATCAAAGTATAATACTATATTCTACCTTTTTGATTTGCACGCCCAAATAAAAATATCTCAAAGGTTTACGTTAAAAATAGTCTGCTAAATTCTCTTTGGACATGCTGTATTATATAGCTCTTTTCATTATGCTTTTTTTCATTTTTAACTTAATAGTTTTGAATTTGTTTCTTCTGCTCACACCCCCACCCCCATCTGTCAGTTCAAGGTTTGAACAGAGATTTACAGATTGTAGCACATTATGAAACATGACAGATAAATTATTTCTCAGTGTTAGGAAAAACTCATGATAAATTCACAAATCAGATTAGCCTTGCTTAGAGGTTGTAATCCTATTGATACATGTCCAGAAGTTGTTTATATTCCTGAGTGGATTTCAATCATTAAAGGTCAGTAAAATTTAGTAATTCTGGTCAATCTGTTCAATCTGATTAACTCTTTCGACCAAAGAGTGTGACTGAAAATATTGAGGTGAAGCCTGATAAAAACTAAAAATATCAATGTCAGCATATTTTAATTGGGCCTGCCTCTCATGGTAGCTTTATACTGGAACATGAAAAACATCATCATTTCCCGAAATCAAAATGTTTAACTTGGAACAAGCCTTCTTTTGATGTGTGGGTGACTGATATTCCATGGGGGATATCAGAGATTCAAGTTAATGATCAAGGTCAACTTTTTCATCATCACTTCTTGATGTGACATATTTGCTTCCCTGTACAGATGTTTGATAAATTAAAACAAATGTTTTCTGTTCTACAATGGAAGAAGATAATTTTGTTTTGACACCTTAATGATATAAATTTGTGAGAAAAGGAAGTGCATCATCTTCCCAGGTGGTGCTTTAAATTGGTCATTTTTTGTCTGTGAGAAGTTGTAATTCTCTGGTCACTGGCTGAGCTATTTCCAAATTAGTAGGTAATTGCCTTTTTTTAATAATTTCACTTTCCGATTAAGTGCTGAAATCTAAAGAGAAAGTATGTCAGTTATTTTGATTATGATATTTTCATTGTGATTTAGAAACCATTTTGAACTAATCAACTAATTCTGCTGCCTGGTTTGCTGCTGTTGAATAATCTTTCAAGCTTTCCCAATGTCTTGTACCTCCTGTGCCAAAATATTTTCACATTTTCCTGTCAAGAGGTAGATCTGTGTGTCACTACAATGGCAGCACTGTTCTTCCACCTGAACAGTCCTTTCCCTAACAGTACCTACCAGTCGTTTTGTTGTCTAACTTAACAGAATTGGCTAAATGTATTTCAGTTCCTTTTCCAAATGAATTGATAAATATATGAAAAATTGAGTTGTTGGTACATAAAAATAAGTGAACAAATTCATTAAGTTGCTTCTATCCTAACTCATTCGTACTGTACCTTTGTAAAGGAATTTGGTTGTGGGTGCATGTTCAATATTTCTAAATCAAAACCTTTTTATAAATCTGTTTTCTACCTGCAAGTTATTCTGCTTGAAGTGGAAGCCAAATATAATCTTCACCCACACTGGTTTTATCTTCCAGGAGACGTGGAGATCACTTAACACAGTCACCAAAATACATATAAACAATAGTTAGTTCAGACTAAATAAGAAATAGGAGAGTCTAAGGGTTTTCTTTGGGGAAAATAAAAAAATTAAATAGTTTAGTTATCATTTTAAATTGTTAAGTCATCATTTTAAGCAGATTCTCAGCTGAACAAGCACGTAACTGCTTTCCAATAATCAAAAGTCCGTCTGAAAAGAGAAAAAATTAACTAATTACACTGAACGATAGAGTTAAGTAGCTTGCTCTGTGATGGTATTCCTGTGTACCTCTGGAATGAAAACTCTTGATTCAGTTCTTAGATTAGATGTCACTGATTTATTTAAAGTGACCAAAGGTGTAAGAGATGTAAGTGACATAAGGTTTGGTACCAGGAGAAGACCATTCAACCTCTGGATTCTGCTCCTTCATTCAAATAGACTATACCTTGGTATAAAAGTTTGAGAACATGTACCACTAGGCTCAGCAACAGCCTTAATCCCACAGAAGACTCTTGAGTGGAACTCTTATATGATGAAGATAATCTTGATCTTCCTAGCTACCTTGTCATGGCCTTTGCACCTAATTTGTCTACTTGCAGTGCACTTTCATTTTGTAATACCTCTATGTACTTATGGATAGAATGGTATACAAGCAAATGCTTTTCTTTATATCTCAGAGCATGTGACAATAATAAATCAATTGCAAGTTATTTTCCTGTAGTACCCCTATACTCTTTGTTTAACTTAATATCTGAACATGTGTCAACCTTTGTCTTGACTGAGTGTACACAGCCCATTTGGGTAGAGAATTCCCTGAGTAGAGCAACTTTTTGTCATTTTTGTTCTGAATGGCTGACCAAATCTTGAAGCCATGACCTTTCGTCTCCATACCTCAACTAGGGGAAATGTCAACTCTGTATCCAACTAGTAAATCCCTGTAAGAGTCCAGTAAGAATTTTGAAAGTTTTAATGAGATTTTTCTAGAATTAAGCTGCATCTTATTCTCTCTTCAAATGAGAATGTAATACCTTCAGTCCCGTCCATTCTAGTTTTGCTTTATGACCTCTTGTGCATCACTCATCAAAGGTCTTCTGAAAACCGAATAAATAATTTGTATTAGTTGTATTCTGCTTGGTGCAACTTCAAAAAACTCCAATAGATTTGTCAAACACAACTTCCCTTTCATAAAGCAATGTTGACTCTGCCCAATGCTATTATTGTTTTCTAAGCACCGTGGTACCATCTCCTTATTTAATAGATTCCAGCATTTCTCTTCCACTTTTGTTAAACTAACTGGTCTAGAGTTTCTTCATTTCTAGGTTTCCTTAAATACCAGGGTTACATTTGCTACCATGCAATCTGCAAGAACTTTGGAAGAAGATAATCAGTGCATCCACTAATTCCATCACACCTTCAATATCTGAGAGCTCAGTCATTAGATCTTTAAGTATTACTGCCTTTTAATCCCATTAATGTCTCTGATAATAATTGTTTACTGATAAGTTTCTTAATACTTCAAAGTATGTAATCCTTCCGTGATGCATTCTCTGGTTCTCTTGTCTCAATCTGTAAGGAATTTACATCAATTTTTGCTAGGCTTCTCCTTTTAACCTTTCCTATAGTTCCAAGACTGTTTATTATTTCTCACTTATCTATTGTTATCTCTTTCCTTATTAGGTCCTTGATGGTGCCCCACAGATCTCATAGTCATAGTCATAGTCATACTTTATTAATCCTGGGGGAAATTGGTTTTCGTTACAGTTGCTCCATAGATAATAAATAGTAATAGAACCATAAATAGATAAATAGTAATATGTAAATTATGCCAGTAAATTATGAAATAAGTCCAGGACCAGCCTATTGGCTCAGGATGTCTGACCCTCCAAGGGAGGAGTTGTAAAGTTTGATGGCCACAGGCAGGAATGACTTCCTATGACGCTCAGTGCTGCATCTTTAGAATGATTTAGAATTGTTCCTAATGCTCAGAGTTACTGCTTTTGTTTGGCAACGTTATAAGCCTTCTCCTTTGATTTAATACTATCATCAGTTTGTTCTCATAGCTGTAGATGAACGACTTTTTCTGCTCTTAAAGAACAAAAATTAATTGAGAAACTAGTTAGGATTCTCTTCATTTACTTAGGACAATATGGCGCTTAATTGGGACAGGAAACTGTTGATTAATAATTTCTTACTAGTATGAGTCGCATGCACTTATGTGAGATTAGACACTACATTGTGCTTAGAGTGAACAGTTTTTAAATAGCATCAGTTGCTTGTGTTTGTGTTCAAAAAGTAATGCCTTTTGGCACTGATAGCTTGCGAGAAATAAGCAATAAGAAAATTCAAAACTGTTTTACTCACTGCAGTTTCAAGCATTTAGGCTTGGAAATGACAGAAATGGCTGTAAGTGAAAATAAAATGATGTCACTACTTCAAGTTAGGAACTAGGAAGAATTTGAAGATATCGACAATCATCTTGAGTGTTACAATGAAAATGAGTATTTGGGGGATGCAATCATCAAAAGCATGGTAGTCTATTATCTGCACAAGGTGTCTGCTCTGATTTTGTTCATTTACAAACAATCAAAAGAACATGGCAGCATACACTGGATGAATTCCATTGATAAATATCAGGAACTAATACAGTTTTATAGTACTGTAGTAATGTTGGTAGTGTTTGAGTTTGTTCTATGTTTCATTTAAATACATAATTTGTTGCTCAAATTATGGTAGCTTGACTTTTTTTAATGTAACTTTTTAACTATTTTCATGAATATTAGCTAATTGGGGCAGCTGCTTAATTGAGTCAGAATTTACTGATCCTGATGTGTCCCAGTTAACTGGAATCTACGGTTTTAATTCTTCAAATGTTAAACACTGCTTGTTATTGACATGTCTAACTTTTAAATCCTTTTCAATTTACATAGAAAAGTGAAGTCACATTATGATTAGTATTTTTAGAGGGTTCTTAACTGCCAAATCATCGATGAATGCTCTCTTATTGCGGATTTCGAGATCTAAAATAACCTGTACGCTTGTAGTTTTTTCAATATATCTATCAAGAAAGCAGTCTTTTACTCATTACATAAAATGATTCTGCACATTGTTTCTGCTAATTTGGTTTGCTCACTCTGTTTGCAAAGTGGTTGTCTATGATCATTGTTTTATTCTTGATACATGCATTTCTGATTTTATTGTGTCCTGCATTAGAACCAGAATCAGGTTTATCATCACCGGTGTGTGATGTGAAATTTGTTAACTTAGCAGCAGCAGTTCAATGCAATACATAATCTAGCAAAGAGAAAAAAAATAATAAAATAAAACAATAATAAATAAACAAGTAAATCAATTACGTATATTGAACAGATTTTTTAAAATGTGCAAAAACAGAAATACTGTGTATTAAAAAAAGTGAGGTAGTGTCCAAAGCTTCGATGTCTATTTAGGAATCGGGTGGTAGAGGGGAAGAAGCTGTTCCTGTATCGCTGAGTGTGTGCCTTCAGGCTTTCTGTATCTCCTACCTGATGGCAACAGTGAGAAAAGGGCATGCACTGGGTGCTGGAGGTCCTTAATAATGGACGCTGCCTTTCTGAGACACCGCTCCCTAAAGATGTCCTGGATACTTTGTAGGCTAGTGCCCCAGATGGAGCTGACTAGATCTACAACCTTCTGCAGCTTCTTCCGGTCCTGTGCAGTAGCCCCTCCATACCAGACAGTGATGCAGCCTGTCAGAATGCTCTCCATGATACAACTATAGAAGTTTTTGAGTATATTTGTTGACATGCCAAATCTCTTCAAAATCCTAATAAAGTATAATCACTGTCCTGCCTTCTTTATGACTACATCGATATGTTGGGACCATGTTAGATCCTCAGAGATCTCGATACCAAGGAACTTGAAGCTGCTCACTCTGTCCACTTCTGATCCCTCTATGAGGATTGATATGTGCTCCTTCGTCTTACCTTTCCTGAAGTCCACAGTCAGCTCTTTCATCTTACTGACATTTAGTGCCAGGTTGTTGATGCGGCACCAATCCACTAATTGGCATATCTCATTCCTGTACGCCCTCGTGTCACCACCTGAGATTCTACCAACAATGGTTATATCATCAGCAAATTTGTATATGGTATTTGAGCTATGCTTAGCCACACAGGTATGTGTATACAGAGAGTAGAGCAGTGGGCTAAGCACACACCCCTGAGGTGCATTACCACTACTTTTTGGGATATTATGTATAACTCTCTGCAAAGTTTACTGCCTCTTCATGTTTCATGTTTCCCAGACTGATTGTACTGGTTTTGAATTAAAATGTTTCTCTCTATTGGCAGTAACCGAACTTTGAAGTAAAGTCTACACATCTTATTTGCTATTTAACCTATTCCTTTTAAAAGTTAGGTTACCTGGAATAGTTTATTCCTAATTTGTGTTATTTTGCAACTGCCTCTATTAATGACCACCAGATTGTGCCCATTTGTTTTCAGTTGTTCTGTTAATTCACTTACCTTTTCAGGTGGATGCACAAGATGCTCCTCTCTGAAGTCAGTGACCAGTTTCTTTGTTTTGCTGACATTGTAGTTGCTGTCATGACACTCCGTCTCTAGACTTCTTCCTGTACTCTGACTCACCATTATTTGAGATCTGGCCCACTACAGTGAAGTCATCTGCAAACTTGTAGATGGAGTTGGAGCAGAATCTGGCCACACAATTGTGAGTGCAGAGGGAGTAGAAAAGGGCACTGAGGATGTAGCCTTATAAATAGGATCAGTGTAAATGGAAACCTTCCAACGCGCAAATCCATGGTCTCATGGACTAACGGATGCCTGTAAAAAAATGGGTTAGTGATGGTGAATATTGATATGGTGGGCCCAAGGGCTTGCTTCTGTGCTGTGTGACTGTGATATCAGATTGTGAGTATATTCATGTTTCAAATAAAATTAACCCCTGCATCACAACTCTTTCCTCAATGCCAAGGAGGGTTAGGTATATAAGTCTTTGCCTTTGTTCAAATATTTGTGATTGTGTGAGAGATTTTTATTCGCGTGTTTAAATGTAAATCAAAGCTCCTAATGAGAGAAATCTGAGCTTGCACTCCTACTGCACTTATACTTTAACTTGTTCCTACTTTGATCATTAAGCCATGATTACTGTTTTTGTATGACTTTGTACCTTTAGATGCAGTTTGTGAGAAACACGTGCTTGGCTGACTAGAAATTGCATTTAAACCAATTTACTTGTATGGGGAATTGGGATAAACGGTGCCATGCTGTTTATTTTATTAAACTGCTGTTGTTCAAGCAAATAGTTAAGTCATCATTTAAGCCCATCCTTTCAGAGAGCAGAACAATGATGTGAAAGAATAGTTATTACTAATTTCTAAAACTTAAATCAACTGTGAGTGCTGCTGAAACGTTTAAAGTTTTCTAATGTGTTGTATAACAGGAAAACCTTTGAACACTTAATAATGCTGTATGCGTGAAAGTAATTGTGGAAAAGTTGTTTCCTGGAAAGAATCACCTTGTTGATTTTAGTAAACTGGTATGTTTCTGTTCAGGCATGCTCAGAGCCTTATACTTCCTGGTAAGGTGGCTGCGTGCTCAGATGCAGCAGCCTCTACAGGGCCGACCAATGGTGTTATTTTTTTTTAAACAACTTTTTTTAACGATCGCAAGACACTACTGCACATTCAGAACTTCAATTACCGCAATTCTACCCCATCAGCAAGTTGGCAGAGGAGCTGAACTTGGTGCAAACGGTGTTGTTCTTTTCTACAGAGAGGCTTTGGAGTCAGTGCACGAAAGCAGTGTGCAGTCTAACAACAAGTGATTGTCTTGAACGTTTTTCTTGTGACTGCAAGACTCCGTTGGACTTCCGTAAGGTGAAACGCTGCAAGTCTGGTTCACTGGTTTATTGGCGGGCCCAGTGTCGGGGGGAGCTGCATACCCTCAATTGTAGTGTGGACTAGACCTCATACAGCGGTGTGGTGCAGCATCCATGCCGGTGTCGACGGTACTCTTCAGTGTTCACTTGGTGGAAGACAAGCAGAACTGCATTTGTCTGCCGACTGCTGCGGGCTTGTTCTCAACAGCCATGGACTCCGGAACTTGGGCTATATTATTTTTTTGTGTGGTTGTATGTTTATTGCTACCTTATATGTGTTATATATGTCTTGCGCTGTGTATGACTGTTGGTACTATATTTTGAATCTTGACTCCAGAGAAACCTTGATTCATTTGGCTGTATTCATGGATATTCATGTATGGTCGAATGAAGATTGAACTTGATATGTCTGTCTGTCTAGGTACCATATCCGATGTGGACGTTGGTGACTATGGTTTTCCATATAGATCTATCCTTCATCCTTTGGATGACTTCCATTTCCTCGATGTGTTACCACCTGGCTAGGCTTTTGATGTACATAAGCCAAGGTCTTCCTCTAGGTTTGCTCCCCTCGATCTTTCCAGAGAGCATGAGTTTTTCTAGCTCATCTTTCCGCATGATGTGTCCTAGGAACCTGAGTTGTCTCTCTCTTATTGTTGGTATGAGTGATCGAACTGCTTGGGCTCTTCTGAGAACTTCTTCATTTGATGTGTGTGTGGTCAATGAACTTGATATAGTTCAATAAAATTTCTCTAATTCTCTAAAACTCCAACATATGCATTTCAGTTGTTCCTCTTGAGGACCTGAATTATAGGGAAAGGTTGACTAGATTAGGACCGTATTCCCTGGAGCATAGAAGAATGAAGGGAGATTTGATAGATGTTCACAAAATTGTGAGGAGTATAAATAGGGTAAATGTAAGCAGGCTTTTTGCACTGAAGTTAGGTCAGACTAGAATTAGAGGTCATAGATTAAGGATGAAAAGTGAAATATTTAAGGGGAACCAGAGGGGAAACTTCATCACTCAGAGTGTGGTGCACTTGTGGAAGTGGGTTTGATTGCAACATTAAAGAAGTTTGGATAAGTACATGAATGTGAGGGGTATGATCCAGGTGTCAGTTGATGGACTAGGTAGAGTAACAATTCAGCATGGTCTAGATGTGCTGAAGGGCCTGTTTCTGTGCTGTAGTGCTCTATGATCCTATAGATTTATCTCTCCTAAGCTAAAGAGATCAAAACTATATGCAGCACTCCAGGTCAGGTGTGGTCTCACTAAAAGTAGTGCAGTTATAAAATTTCCACTTTCAAGCTCCATCCCTTTGCAATAAAGATTAATATTCCATTTGCTGCCTTAATTACTTGCTCCTCCACATAGTAGTTTTCTCTTTTGTATACAAGAATGATCACTTCCTTCTGTTTCTCTTCATTTCAAAATTGTTCTGGTAAGGAAGGCAAGTGTGATATCAGCATTCATTTCAAGAGGATGACGAGGCTTTAAAAAGCATTTGTCAGACTACATTAAAAGTATTGTGAGCAGTTTTGGCCCCTTTATCTAAGAAAGGATGTGCTGACATTGGAAAGGGTCCAGAGGAGGTTCACAAGAATGATCCCAGGAATGAAAGTGTTAATGTATGAGGAATGTTTAATGATTCTGGGCCTGTATCCACTGGAGTTCAGAAGAATGAGGGGTATTTCATTGAAAACTATTGAATATTGAAAAGCCAAGATAAAGTGAACATGGAGAGAATGTTTCTTATATAGTGGGGAAGTCTGGGACTAGAGGGAACAGCCTCCGAATACAAGGACATTCCACTAGAACAAAGATGAGGAGGAATTTCTTTAGCCAGAGGGTGGTGAATCTGTGGAATTCATTGCCATAGGCAGCTGTGGAGCCCAAGTCTTGGGTATATTTAAAGTGGAGGTTGATAGGTTCTTGATTAGTAAAGGCATCAAACGTTACAGGGAGAAAGCAGAATAATCGTGTTGAGAGGGATAATAAATCTGCACACTTGATGGGCTAATTCTGTTCTTGTGCCTTATGGTTTTAATCCATCGAGTTTTGTTGTTATACTTATCCCCAGAGAAGACAGTGGTAGGACCATGTTATGTCCACTATCAGATTTCTGTTTCATGTGTGACTGATGTAACAAACAGGTTTATCTGCAGAAATGGTAACCTGTGACCCATCAAATAATTCTCCAGTTTGGTCATGTTCACTGCTTATAAGCACATTTCACATCTTCAGATAATTAATTAATAGCTGATGAACTTTCAGCTGGAAAAGACTTAAAGATATAATTAGAAGATGAAAAATAAACTCTGTGGACAGATTACAAAGTTGCTGTTGGGAGCTAATTGATTAATGGTCTGTGTTCTGTGAGCTTGCTCCGTTATTTTGGAGCTGTTAAATATTTCTGATTTTGTGCATGAGCTAATTTCTAAACATGGAGTTTCATATACTGTAACTTTAAAAATTGGGAGATAGAAATCACTCTTAGTCATATGTTGAAGTTTTGATTATATATTGGTCTTTTGAGATTTATTTCTGTAGAAATTATTGATAATTATCAAGTTGACACCATATCGGTCATTGTGCAGCAAGGACAACGCTTTGATGGAAGCATCTTGCTGCATTTTCCAGAATGTAAAATTATTATAAACAATTATTTTGGTGATTATTAACAGCTAATTGTATGGGATGGCAGATCTGGAGCAGTATTTCCACCAGTACAATGTACTAAGTAGGAAGAATTCCATTAAGCTTTTCAAAAACCCTTCATAAAGTCAGGAGTTATGTTGTAACTTTATAAAATTAGTTAGGCTGCATCTGGAGTATTGCATACATTTCTGGTTGCCCCATTACAGGAAGGATGTCAAAGCTTTGGAGAGGGTGCAAAAGAGCTTTACTAGGATGCTGCCTAGATGTGCTATAACAAGAAGTTGGACAAACTTGGGTTGTTTTCTTTGGAGCAGCAGAGGCTGGGGGACAGGGTGGGGGAGGTGGGTGGAATCTGATAGAGAACAATAAAATTAGAAGAGGCATAGATAGAGTAGGCAGACAATATCTTTTTCCAGGGCTGAAATATCTAAAACCAGAGGGCATGCATTTAAGGTGAGAGGGTGTAAGTTCTAAGGAAATGTGAGGGGCAATTCTTTTTTACATAGAGAGTGGTGGGTGCCTGAAATATGCTGTCTGGGGTGTTGATAGAGGCAGGGACATTAGGGACTTTTAAGTAAAATTTAGACAGACACATGAATGTGAAGAAAATGAAAGGGTATAGACGTTGTGTAGGCAGATTGGATTAGTATAGTTGGCCATTTGATTACTAATTTAATTGGTTCAGTACAACATTGTGGGCTGAAGTGCCTGTTCCTGTCCTATAGTGTGATATGTTCTAAATTATTAGCAGGTTCCAAACAAAATTAGTATCATGAGGGTACTGATACTAATAAAGAGAATTGTTTAAACAGTAATGCCACATTATTTTTATGCCACAGTAAGGGACTTCGAATAAGCTAGACTTCCACCATGTTGGCAGCATTTACAGAGTACATAACAATCTTACTCATTATTGCTTTAATAGTTCTTAGTGGTGTTCATGCTCAAGGATAAACAGTATCCTTAAATTTATCACCTTCTGATGGTTTTGCTTGTAACAAAGTATTCTAACCAAAACTTGGAACACTCGGCTTCCAGACCATATCCAGCTAATATCTGACAATTATTTTGCTGATTAAAAGGAGTGCATAACAATAATTATTGTGTCTGTTCAATATTTTCCTTCACTATTTATCTAAAGATGAGATAGCCATAATACATCATTGTAGCAAATCATAGTGCAGTTAAAGATGATTTCTCCTAATTGTATTTATTTTCATAAATTATCATTGTAATTTGACAAAGTACTAATTAATATGTAATTTACAGTCCCAGGGTTGAAACATATCTAAGAAATCAATATTTTAAACAAATCACGATGTCATGGTGGTGGTTGCAGAATTAATTAAATACATAAGGGTGGAAAATATTCATCTTCCTTGGCTGTCAACTTCATTAATCAATCCTAATAGCCTAAATGAATCTGGCTCAAGGGAGTCTCTCCTCACTGTAGCCCACTGTGCCATTCGTCACCCTCACCCTGTAGAATGTTGCAGAGGTACATCACCTCTTAAAGCTGTATGGTGGAACTTAATTATGAATTCAGTTGCTCTTAATACTCGGCTACAATGAATATAGAATTTTGATTCCAAATTCAGTAAAATTATTAGATCACCACTTTCCAATTGCAGTCCACTCCTTGTAGGATTAAGACAAAATCTAATCCATTAACAAGAAACAATGCCTTTTGCACACTTTCAGCAATGATCTCATTGTGCCTTTGTAGCAGTCTTTAATTGAGATAGGGAACATAGTCTTATAGCTGGGCGGTGAGGATATAATCAGGAAATACTGGTCTGTAAATCAGAGGTAAAGCCGAGAATGCCTTTTTATTTTTTGTATATTTGGAGCGCACACAAATCTTCAGATAGGTGAAGAGTATTTGACCAGCTCACTCAGAAATTCAAGTAGCTACTAGCAACTCAAATTATTTTAAATAAATGTCTTACAATACTTAAGGACTGCATATAATGAACTTTGCTGAAATCTGATGTGGGTGTATGGAAGCACATTGTAAAATTGATTATTTTGTATGGCATGCAGTAATGGTTTAAAGAATTAAGTGCCAAATGTGTGATGAAATATGTAATTCATCATAAATTTGGATAATGGGTGGCACAGCATTTTAGTGCAAGAATCTTGTGCCATTGAAGTATTGGTGTTGTTCTCTCAGCATGTGGCTGTGTGGGAATGAGTGGTGCTAGGCAGTGGTTTTGTTGCCTCAAGGAGCTCCTGTGAGATCCCATGTGGATGGTCAGTGCAGAATATTTTAGGCAGAGGCACACAAGCTTCTTTAATACAGAAGTAGTATCGATACAAATAAAATTAAACGGTGCTGTCATTTCTTCTTTTGTCCTGTTGATGTTGCAGGAGGAGCAAAACAGAGGCAAACCAAACTGGGAACACCTGAATGAAGACTTGCACGTATTAATCACTGTGGAAGATGCACAGAACAGAGCAGAAATCAAGCTAAAGAGGGCAGTGGAGGAAGTCAAGAAATTACTTGTACCAGCAGTAAGTACCTTCAGCAACAGGTTCTGCTTTTCCAGTGTCTGGGTAGGTCAAACACTGAATCAGTACCAGTTGATGAAAAATTGTAAACAAACATGCTATCAAACACTTTTTTTCTCTTGGGTGTTATTTTCTTCCATTTTCTCCTGAATGTGTTGATTATTTGTCACAATATATTTTCATGCAATAGCTATAGCATTTTACCTAAATCATGGATCGTTAAATAATCTTTAAAGTGAATATTAGCAAATTATTTGTGTAACAGGTGGTTATCCTGGCCACCCTTAATGAGATGAGTTGTTTACAGTTGCAAATTTGGTTTTGTTGCATTGTATTGGAATAGTGTATTATATTACAGAGATAACTTTTCTATAAAGCATCACAAATATGTGACCCTGATTTTGAAGTCATACGATTATGAGGAAAATCCCCAAAAGCATTCAGTTGCACTGATGTAAATGTGATATCCTCCTAGAAAGGGCAAGATGATATTCAGGACTCTTAATGTTATTTCGCATGTAAAATGGCTATCTCTTAAACTGGAATGAATGCAACTAAGACTTACAGTGCTTTTTTGATTATCTGGGGGATGTCTGGTGCTGATGTTCGACTTATTTTGTGAGTAAATTCAGGGCCAATGAAGATTCCCATTTCCAAAAAGACTGATAAATGCCTATTATGCTATATTGCTTCGAGCAGTTAGGAGTCAAACCCATTGTCCTTCAAAGGCTGTTAGAAGCTCCCATCTAAAAGGCAAGACTTAACATGAAGATAGGAAAAACAAGAATATTCCTGCTGATTCAAATTTAAAAGGGTAGGGTCAGGTAATTAATAAATGACTGGACTACTGCTTGTGCCAACTATTCAGATGATATTTGCTAACATAGACATGTTACTAATATAAATCAGTTTAGCATTTGTTTTCCTATTAATGAATGTAACTTTTACTTCTTGTGGAAACTGCAATATGGAGAAAGTTTGTTTGTAATTTTATTCTACTTGTATTTTTTTTGTTTACTCAATTTGTTAGCATGAAAAGTAAACTATATTTTACAGTTTAATCACTGAAACTGACCTGTATCCCTTCTTAAAGTTGTTCTTATTGAGGACTTAAGACTTAGTTCTAGTTTTGGGTGATGGATTTCCTCTTTCTTCTGATCGCATGTTTAATGTAGTCTTGTATTTTATTGTTGAAACTAGCTTGGTTCAGTAATATGCCCTGAGGACTTTTTGAAGATACAGTGTTTCATGGTTGTATAGGGATACAGCATGGAAACAGACTCTTCAGCCCACTGAGTCAGTGCCAACCAAAAAACACCAAAGGCCAGGATTGAGCCCAGGTTGCTGGAGCTGTGGTAGCAACTCTACCAGTCCTACAGCATTTTAATCATGCTTTCAGTGTCTGAAAGGACTGGTTTCCTAAGATATATTTTCTAGATGTAAACAATGCTTTATTAATCCCTGACTGTCTTTGAAAATGGCTGCTTTGTTGGATCATGCCACCTAGTAGATGTTTAAAAGGCCATCTCAGAGACTAGATACAATAATATGGCTTGTCAGGGATCTCAGACTGGGTTGACCAAAGATAGCATGTTTTTTGAAGCATATCTAATTGGATATTTACCACCAGTTTTGTGTTCATTTTGTGATGGCAAATTATTTTGAAGTGATTTTGTTCCCCCAGTTGAATTTAAATCTAAACTGATGAAAAATTGTTAATTCAGGTCAGTAATTTACTCATTCATTTTATATCCACCATGCTATCATAATCCATATTTAATAATTATTTATAAATGTGATTATTATGTAGGTGACTGTTGACTGTCTTGACTGAAGAGAGAGTGACACATAATCATCACATTATTCAAAAATATGCAGGACTTAAATCCAAATTAAAGTAGGTGGAGTTATGAAGTTTCCGTATTAATATCTACCTTATTTTATTTATATCAAATGCCCCATATTGGTATAAATGAATTGCATTGCTCTAGTTTTACTTCATTTACTGGCTACAAGTCAGGTAACAGAGAAGTCTACCTAAAATTATATCAGTACTCAGTAGTACTATGAGACAATGTTATCCATTTATTGATTGCGATGCAGACTCAGCTTTGCTGTCTGAATGAGAAATTTTGAAAGTGAATAAAGTTGACTTAATTAAATCTGATTCCCTTTTCCCATATCAATGTGTGATCAATGGGCCCTTCAATCATGCCTTGCCAGAATGGAATGCAGTCTTGAGGAAGATTTACACAATATTTCCTGTTTATATGTTCTGAAAATAGAAAAACAAATATTGTTTGATAAAGTCCAGAAGAATATAATATAATGAGAATATTTAAAACAGTAAAGACATCCAGTTACTAATGGTCAGGCATTTATATTGTTTCTACTATAATCACTTTCCAAAAGTATACACGCATTAAAAACATTACAACTGCATTTTAATCTTTGTAAGCTATTCTATCCTGTGTTCAGTGAACCTATATAGTTTCTGATTAGATTGTTATTCATTTTGACTGCCTTCTTCCTTGAGATCCCAGCTCTATAGTAGCAATTCATTCTTCAATTCATCCTTTCACCATTTTGGCTTTCAGTCATTGTTTATACCTGTGCAAATCTCATTCACGGCGCCCTTTTTCGTTTTGATTAGAAGATTGTTTCCTTGGAATGTCATGCAGTTAAAATTCATGTCAGTTAATACTTGGAGTGAATTTTCCAGAATGCATTGGTTCTTCCTGGACTAGAGTACTAAGCATCTTACACTTTCAGAATTTGTACTTGAACATTAGGGCTTATAATTTTCTGGAAGAGCAACTTTATAATAGAAGAGGAAGGACTAGATGGCAACTGAAACACAAGTTCACAAAATAATAACAGCAGGAATAGACCACCATGTTCCTTAAGATTGCCCACTATTCGATGGCAAGGCCTTGGGGACTGTTATTGAACAGTGAGACCTTTGGATGCTGGTACACTGAAGGTGGCAACACAGGTAGAAAGTGATGAAAAAGCTCGGAGCTATCAGATGAGGTAGTAGAAGCAGGTACAATTATTATAGTTAAAAAAATTTGTACATGGATGGGAGATATGAGTGAAACATAAGCAAATGGGTTTAGAGTAGATAGGCATCTTGGTCAGCATAGAAAAATTGGGCTGAAGGGCCTGTCTGTGTAACTCTATGAACATTAAGGTTGATCTATGCTGGTCCGACTTTTCTTCTGTGTCAGTTCCCCGTAACCCCCAGTTTTTCAATCCTTCAACCATTCGTCTATCTCCACCATAAATATTTCCAATGATCTGTCTCTTGTGTATCTCTGTTTTCAATGACATGTACCTCATTTTTTAGCTATTGCTCATGACTTTCCCAATAGTGAAAATAGTCCCTGTCAAGCCCTTTTAGAATCTTGTACATTTGAAAAGGTTCATCCATCATTCTTAACGCCTCACACCAAGGAATACAGATCCAACTGCCTAACCTCTATTGTTAGGCTAACCCTCTCATCCCAGGAATTAGCCTGGTGAATTTCCTTTAGATTCCTATATCACTTGCCACAGATGATGCAATGCTCAGTGAGGTCCTCCAGCATATTGCTTGTTGCTCCAGATATCAGCATCTGTCTCATTTATGTCCATTGTAACTAAAACATCCTATTCTTAACCTCCAACCCCTTCAACATAAAGACAAACATATGGTTTGATTATCTACTTATTGAATCTGCATGTTTTTTGTAATTCATGCACTAAAATACCTAGGTCCCTTTGAACTTCATTTGCAGTCTCTATTTAGATAATAATCCACCTTTTAATTCTTCATAGTGAATATTTGGTCTCAGTTCCCTATTTGTCAAGCTTGCATGCAGTCATTCAATCTTTCCATATCGCATTGTAGAATCACAATGTCCTCATCACAACATGTCATCCTACAAAATTTATATCATCAGCAAACTTGGAAACTTTACAACCCCCTCCAGGTCATAATTGTGAATAGTAAATAACTGAGAGCCAAGGTCTGACTCCTGTTGTTCATCTCTATTTATACTCTTCTACCCTGAAAAGGGCCCATTTATTCCAACTCTTTGTTTTCTACATGATGGCCAGTTTTCAGTCCATGCTGACACAATTCCTGTGATACCTTGGGCTCTTAATTTATGCAGAGGCCTCTTATGGAAGCTAGTGCTTTCAACATTTGGAAGGTTTCAAAGAGATCCCCCCCGACATTCTTCTAAATTCCAGTGAGTACAGGCCCAAAGCTGCCAAATGCTTCTCATATGTTAACCCGTTCATTCCCAGAATCATCCTCGAGAACCTCCTCTGGATTCTCTCCAATGAGAACACTTCCTTTCTGAGACATGGGGCCCAAAACTGTTGACAACACTCCACTGCAGCCTGACTAAACCCTCAGCATTATCTCCTTGCTTTTATATTCTATTTCCCTTTGGGCTAACTTTGGTCTGTGTCTTTGCTATTGCTTAGCACACGCTTGAGCTCAGTGATGGTACCAATGCACTTTTTTTTGCTAGTGGGGGAGGGGGAATCATTGCTCGCTGCTGCTTAGCACGGGAGGGGGGAGCTGGGGGGATTTTGGGGTTCTCACATTTAACTATCGTTCATTCTTTTGGGCACTTCTTTGTTTTCGTGGATGTTTGCAAAGAAAAAGCATTTCAGGATGTATATTATATACATTTCTCTGACATTAAATTTGACTATTGAACCTTTGAATAAATGCCAACATTGCATTTGCCTTCTTTACCACAAACTCAATCTGTAAGTTAACCTTCTGGGAGTCTAGCACGAGGACTCCTAAATCCTTCTGCACCTCTGAAGTTTGAACTTTCTCTGCATTTAGATAATAGTCCACTCTGTTGTTCCCTTTACCAAAATGCATTATCATACATTTCCCAACACTGTATTCCATCTGTCACTGTTTTGCCCATTCTTCCAATTTGTCTCAACCCTGCTGTAATCACTTTGCCTCCTCAGCACTACCTACTCCTCCACCTATCTTCGTATTATCTGCAAACTTTGCCACAAAACCATGAATTCTATTATCGAAATCATTGATAAACAATGTGAAAAGTAGCAGTCCCAATATGACTCCTGAGGAACACCACTAGTCACTGGAAGCCAACCAGAAAAGGCCCCCTTTATTCCCACTTGCTGCCTCCTGCCTGTCAGCCATTCCTCTATCCATGCCAGTATCTTTCCTGTAACATCTTTTTAAGCAGTGAGGGACCTTCTATGATGATTGCATGTGCATGTTTTAGGCATGATTTTAGGCTTCGGTGCAAGAAGGCTGCGAGTGGAATGGCTAAGGATTTCCGGAGCGAATGCATTTTTACTACTCGGGGTAAAAAAGAGGCAAGACTGCGCAGGCGTGTGATGTCAGCCAGTAGAGCGGGAAAAGTTTAAAAAGAAGACCACCATATCCAGCAGGCAGCGGAGTGGGAGGTAGCAGAGTGATAGGGTTTTGGCTCAACAGGCTTAGGCGGTAATGAGGCGAGGGAGGTTTACCTGTGTTAATTGTGGAAGGGAAGTAGTATATGTGTGAGGCCAGTTTTCTGTGCTCAGTGTCAGATGTGGGAGGTCCTGGAGTCTCCCCGCCTCCCGGACGACCATATCTGCATCAGGTGCATCGAGCTGCAGCAACCAAGGGACTGAGTTAGGGAACTGGAGTTGCCGCTCGGTGACCTTCATTGGTCAGAGAGAGCGAGGAGGTGATAGAAAGGAGTTATAGGCAGGTGGTCACACTGGGGCCACGGGAGACAGACAAGTGGGTAACAGTCAGGAGAGGGAAGGGGAAGAGTCAGGTACTAGAGAGTACCCCTGTGGCTGTACTCCTTGACAATAAGTACTCCTGTTTGAGTACTGTTGGGGGGGGGACAGCCTACCTTGGGGAAGCAACAGTGGCCGTGCCTCTGGCACAGAGTCTGGCCCTGTGGCTCAGAAGGGTAGGGAAAGGAAGAGGAAGGCAATAGTGATAGGGGACTCTATAGTTAGGGGGTCAGACAGGCAATTCTGTGGATGCAGGAAAGAAACTCAGATGGTAGTTTGCCTCCCAGGTGCCAGGATCCGGGATGTTTCAGATTGCGTCCAAGATATCCTGCAGCGGGAGGGAAAACAGCCATAGGTCGTGGTACGTATTGGTACCAATAACATAGGTAGGAAAAAGGAAGAGGTCCTGAAAACAGACTATAGGGAGCTAGGAAGGAAGTTGAGAAGCAGAACCGCAAAGGTAGTAATCTTGGGATTACTGCCTGTGCCACGCGACAGTGAGCATAGGAATAGAATGAGGTGGAGAATAAGTGTGTGGCTGAGGGATTGGAGCAGGGGGCAGGGATTCAGATTTCTGGATCATTGGGACCTCTTTTGGGGCAGGAATGAACTGTACAAAAAGGATGGGTTGCACTTGAATCCCAGGGGGACCAATATCCTGGCAGGGAGGTTTGCTAAGGCTACTGGGGAGAGTTTAAACTAGAATTGTTGGTGGGTGCGAACGGAACTGAAGAGACTGGGGAAGAGGCGGTTGGCTCAGAAATAGAGAAAGCTTGGAGACAGTGTGTGAGGGTGGATAGGCAGTGATAGAGAAGGGATGCGTTCAGACGGACGGTTTGAGATGTGTCTATTTTAACGCAAGGAGTATTGTGAACAAAGCGGATGAGCTTAAGAGCGTGCATGAGTACTTGGTGCTATGATGTTGTGGCCATTACAGAGATTTGGATGGCTCAGGGACAAGAATGGTTATTTCAAGTGCCGGGTTTTAGATGTTTCAGAAAGGACAAGGAGGGAGGCAAAAGAGGTGAGGGCATGGCACTGTTGATCAGAAATAGTGTCATGGTTGAGAAAAGGTGGACGTCATGGGGGGATTGTCTACGGGGTCTCTGTGGGTGGAGGTTAGGTACAGGAAGGGGTCAATAACTTTACTGGGTGTTTCTTATAGGCCGCCCAATAGTAACAGGGATATCGAGGAGCAGATAGGGAAACAGATCCTGGAAAGGTGTAACAGTAACAGAGTTGTCGTGATGGGAGATTTTAATTTCCCAAATGTCGATTGGCATCTCTCTAGAGCAAGGGGTTTAGATGGGGTGGAGTTTGTCAGGTGTGTTCAGGAAGGTTTCTTGACACAATATATAGATAAGCCAACAAGATGAGAGACTGTACTTGATTTGGTATTGGGAAATGAACCTGGTCAGGTGTCAAATCTCTCAGTGGGAAAGCATTTTGGAGATTGTGATCATAATTCTATCTCCTTTACAATAGCATTGGAGAGCGATAGGAATAGACAAGTTAGAAAAATGTTTAATTGGAGTAAGAGGAATTATGAGGCTATCAGGCAGGAAATTGGAAGCTTAAATTGGGAACAGATGTTCTCAGGGAAAAGTACAGAAGAAATGTGACAAATGTTCAGAGGGTATTTGTATGGAGTTCTGCATGGGTACGTTCCAATGAGACAGGGAAGTTATGGTAGGGTACAGGAACCGTGGAGTACAAAGGCTGTAGTAAATCTAGTCAAGAAGAAAAGATAAGCTTACAAAACGTTCAGAAAGCTAGGTAATGTTAGAGATCTAGAAGATTATAAGGCTAACAGGAAGGAGCTTAAAAAGGAAATTAGGAGAGCCAGAAGGGGCCATGAGAAGGCCTTGGCAGGCAGGATTAAGGAAAACCCCAAGACATTCTAAAAGTATGTGAAGAGCAAGAGGATAAGACGTGAAAGATTAGGACCTATCAAGTGTGACAGTGGAAGAGTGTGTATAGAACCGAGGAAATAGCAGAGGTACTTAATGAATACTTTACTTCAGTATTCACTATGGAAAAGGATCTTGGTGATTGTAGTGATGACTTGCAGGAGACCGAAAAGCTTGAGCATGTTGATATTTAGAAAGAGGATGTGCTGGAGCTTTTGGAAAGCATCAAGTTGGATAAGTCACCGGGACTGGATGAGATGTACCCCAGGCTACTGTGGGAGGCGAGGGAGGAGATTGCTGAGCCTCTGGCAATGATCTTTGAATCATCAATGGGAATGGGAGAGGTTCCAGAGGATTGGAGAGTTGTAGATGTTGTTCCTTTATTCAAGAAAGGAAGTAGAGTTAGCCCAGGAAATTATAGACCAGTGAGTCTTACTTCAGTGGTTGGTAAGTTGATGGAGAAGATCCTGAGAGGCAGGATTTATGAACATTTGGAGAGGTATAATATGATTAGGAATAGTCAGCATGGCTTTGTCAAGGTCAGGTTGTGCCTTACGAGCCTGATTGAATTTTTTTGAGGATGTGACTAAACGCATTGATGAAGGAAGATTAGTAGTGTAGTGTATATGGATTTTAGCAAGGCGTTTGATAAGGTACCCCATGCAAGGCTTATTGAGAAAGTAAGGAGGCATGGGATCCAAGGGGACATTGCTTTGTGGATCCAGAAGTGGCTTGCCCACAGAAGGCAAAGAGTGGTTGTAGCTGGGTCATATTCTGCATGGAGGTCGGTGACCAGTCGTGTGCCTCAGGGATCTGTTCTGGGACCCCTACTCTTTGTGATTTTTATAAAGGACCTTGGATGAGGAAGTGGAGGGATGGGTTTGTAAATTTGCTGATGACACGAAGGTTGGTGGTGTTGTGGATAGCGTGGAGAGCTGTCAGAGGTTACAGCTGGACATTGATAGGATGCAAAACTGGGCTGAGAAGTGGCAGATAGAGTTCAACCCAGATAAGTGTGAAGTTGTTCATTTTGGTAGGTCAAATATGATGGCAGAATATAGTATTAATGGTAAGACTCTTGGCAGTGTGGAGGATCAGAAGGATCTTGGGGTCCGTGTCCATAGGACGCTTAAAGCAGCTGCACAGGTTGACTCTGTGGTTAAGAAGGCATACGGGGTATTGGCCTTCATTAATTGTGGAATTGAATTTGGGAGCCGAGAGGTAATGTTACGGCTATATAGGACCCTGTTCAGACCCCACTTGGAGTACTGTGCGCAGTTCTGGTTGCCTCACTACAGGAAGGATGTGGAAGCCATAGAAAGGGTGCAGAGGAGATTTACAAGGATGTTGCCTGGATTGGGGGGCATGCCTTATGAAAACAGGTTGAGTGAATTCAGCCTTTTCTCCTTGTAGCGACGGAGGATGAGAGGTGACCTGATAGAGGTGTATAAGATGATGCGAGGCATTGATCGTGTGGATAGTCAGGGACTTTTTCCCAGGGCTGAAATGGTTGCCACAGGAGGACACAGGTTTAAGGTGCTGGGGAGTAGGTACAGAGGAGATGTCAGGGGTAAGATTTTTACTCAGAGAGTGCTGAGTGCGTGGAATGGGCTACCAGCAACGGTGCTGGAGGTGGGTACGATAGGGTCTTTTAAGAGACTTTTGGATAGGTACATGGAGCTCAGAAAAATGGAGGGCTATGGGTAAGCCTAGTAATTTCTAAGGTAGGGACATGTTCGGTACAACTTTGTGGGCCGAAGGGCCTGTATTTTGCTGTAGGTTTTCTATGTTTCTATGATCAGTAGGTTTGAAGATGATGCTGAGATTGGTGGAATTGTTAACAGTATGGTGATAGTCTTGGGCTACAGGGTTATATTGTAAAGCTGGTGAAATGAGCTGAGAAGTGGCAGGTGTAGTTTATTCCTGATGGAATGTGAGGTGATGCACTTTGGGAGTACTCATATGAGATGAGGACATACTCTATGAATGGTAAGGACCAAGGGAGTTTTGACAAACAGGGATTTTGGCACATGAGTCTAAAGATCTTTGAAAGTGGCAGTGTACTTAAATAGCATGATTATGGAGGCAAATGTGGTTGACTTTCATTAGTAAGGGCACTGAATGCAAGAACGTGAGGGTTATGTCCAATTTTGTAAAACCTTGGACAGAACTCTGCTGGAGTACTGTGTCCAGTTCTGGTCGATACACAATGTGATCAAAATGCTATCTTAGATCTAGTCCTGTGCAAAGAGACAGGTAAGATTAACGATCGTGTGGTCAGGGATCCTCTTGGAAAGTGTGATCATAGTATGATTGAATTTCACATACAGATGGAGGATGAAATAGTTAGATCTAAAACTCATGTATTATGCTTGAACAAGGGAGACTACAACAGGATGAGGGAAGAGTTGGCTAATGTGGATTGGGAGCACAGGCTATTTGGTAGGACAGTTGAGGAACAGTGGAATACTTTCAAAGAGATTTTTTACAGTGCTCAACAAAAGTATATTCCAGTCAATAGTAAGGACTGTAAGTGTGGGAAGAGCCAGCCTTGGATAACTTAGGAAATAAAAGATAGTATCAAATTAAAAGCTCACGTGTACAAAGTCACAAAGAGTAGTGGGAACACGAGAAAATCTGCAGATGCTGGAATTTCAAGCAACACACATAAAAGTTGCTGGTGAACGCAGCAGGCCAGGCAGCATCTATAGGAAGAGGTACAGTCGACGTTTCGGGCCAAGACCCTTCATCAGGACTAACTGAAAGAAGAGCTAGTAAGAGATTTGAGAGGGGGAGGGGAAGATCCGAAATAATAGGAGAAGATAGGAGGGGGAGGGATGCCTCTCCCCCCCTCTGCTTTCCGTAGCGATCGCTTTCTATGCGACTCCCTTTTCCATTCGTCCCCCCCATCTCTCACCACCGATCTCCCTCCTGGCACTTATCCTTGTAAGCGGAACAAGTGCTACATATGCCCTTACACTTCCTCCCTCACTACCATTCAGAGCCCCAGACAGTCCTTCCAGGTGAGGCGGCACTTCACCTGTGAGTCGGCTGGGGTGATATACTGCGTCCGGTGCTGCCAATGTGGCCTTCTGAATATTGGAGAGACCCGACGCAGACTGGGAGATGGTTTCGCTGAACACCTACGCTCTGTCCGCCAGAGAAAGCAGGATCTTCCAGTGGCCACATATTTTAATTCCACGTCTCATTCCCATTCTGGTATGTCTATCCACGGCCTCCTCTACTGTAAAGATGAAGCCACACTCAGGTTGTAGGAACAACACCTTGTATTCCGTCTGGGTAGCCTCCAACCTGATGGTATGAATATTGACTTCTCAAACGTCCACTAATGTCCCACCTGCCCCTCGTACCCCATCCGTTATTTATTTATATACACACATTCTTTTTCTCTCTCTCCTTTTTCTCCCTCTGTCCCCCTCACTATACCCCTTGCCCATCCTCTGGTTCCCCCCCTTTTTTTTCTCCCTGGGCCTCCTGTCCCATGATCCTCTCATATCCCTTTTACCAATCACCTGTCCAGCTCTTGGCTCCATCCCTCCCACTCCTGTCTTCTCCTATCATTTTGGATCTCCCCCTCCCCCTCCCACTTTCAAATCTCTCACTATCTCTTCTTTCAGTTAGTCCTGACGAAGGGTCTCGGCCCGAAACTTCGACTGTTCCTTTTCCTATAGATGCTGCCTGGCCTGCTGCGTTCACCAGCAACTTTTAAGAGTAGTGGGAGACTGGAGGATTGGGAAAACTTTAAAAAGCAACAAAGAGCAACTGAACAAGAAATAAAGGGAAGATAGAGTATGAAAGTAAATTAGCACAAAATATAAAAACAGATAGCAAAGGTTTTTATAAATATTTCAAGCGGAAGAGGGTGGCTAAAGTCAACGTAGATCCCTTGGAAGACGAGAAGGGTAAATTGATATTGGGTGATAAGGAAATGGCTGAGGCGTTGAACGACTATTTTGTGTCAGTCTTTACGGTGGAGGACACGTCTAATATGCTAAAGAATGATGTTATGGACGAAATAGGAGGTGAGGACCTCAATAAAATCACTGTCACTAAAAAGATAGTGATGAGAAAACTAGAGGGCCTGAAGGTAGGTAAGTCCCCTGGTCCTGATGGGATGCATCCCAGGATGCTGAGGGAATTGGCAGAGGTTTCAGTAGATGCGTTGGTAATCATTTTCCAAAATTCTCTAGACTCTGGACAGGTCCCAGGGGATTGGAAAACAGCAAATGTCGCGCCACTTTTTAAAAAAGGATGTAGGCAAAAGGCGGGCAATTATAGGCCAGTTAGCTTAACATCTGTAGTCAGGAAAATGCTTGAAGCTGTCATTAAGGAAGAAATAGCGAAACATTTATAAAGGAGTGGTACAATTAGATAGACGCAGCATGGATTCAGAAAGGGTAGGTCCTGTTTGATAAACTTAGTGGAGTTCTTTGAGGACATAATGAGTGCAGTGGATAGAGAGGAACAGGTGGATGTCATATACTTGGATTTCCAGAAGGCGCTCGATAAGTTGCCGCACAAGAGACTTATAAATAAGATGCGGATGCATGGAGTCAGAGCAAGTGTATTGGCATGGATAGTGGATTGGTTAATCGATACAAGGCAGAGAGTTGGTATAAATGGGTGTTTCTCCAGTTGGCAGTCAGTGGTGAGTGGGGTGCCGCAGGGGTCGGTGCTGGGCTTGTAGCTGTTTACCATTTACATTGATGATTTGGAAGAGGGGACTGAGTGTTGCGTTGCAAAATTTGCTGATGACACTAAACTGAGTGGAAAAGCAAATTGTACAGAGGATGTGGAGAGTCTGCAGAGGGATATAGATAGGTTAAGTGAGTGGGCCAAGGTCTGGCAGATGGAATACATCATTGGTAAATGCGGGATCATCCACTTTGGAAGGAATAATAGAAGAGCAGATTATTATTTAAATGGTAAAAGATTGCAGCATGCTATTGTGCAGAGGGACTTGGGAGTGCTTGTTCATGAATCGCAAAAAGTTGTCTTGCAGGTAAAGCAGGTTATTTAGGCAAACAGAATGTTGGCCTTCATTGCTAGAGGAATTGAATTCAAGAGCAGGAAGGTCATGCTGCAACCATACAGGGTACTGGTTAGGTCGCACCTGGAGTACTGTGTGCAGTTCTGGTCTCCATACTTGAGGAAGGATATACTGGCTTTGGAGGCAGTGCAGAGGTGATTCACCAGGTTGATTCCAGTGATGAAGTGGTTAACCTACGAGGAGAGATTGAGTTGCCTGGGACTATACTGTCTTGAATTCAGAAGAATGAGAGGGGATCTTATAGAAAAATACAAAATTTTGAAAGGGATAGATAAGATAGAAGTAGGAAAGTTGTTTCCATTGATAGGTTGAGACTAGAACTAGGGGACATTGCCTCAAGATTCAGGGGAAAAGATTTAGGTCGGAGATGAGGAGAAACTGCTTTTCCCAGAGAGTTGTGAATCTGTGGAATTCTCTGCCCAGGGAAGCAATTGAGGCTTCTTCACTAAATATATTTAAGATACAGTTAGATAGATTTTTACATAGTAGGGGAATTAAGGGTTATGTGGAAAAGGCAGGTAGATGAAGCTGAGTTTACAGACAGATCAGCCATGATCTTATTAAATGGCGGGGCAGGCTTGATGGCCTACTCCTGCTCTTATTTCTTATGTTCTTATGTTCTTATATTTTTATGATGGTACTGGAGATGGTGCAGAAGAAATTCACCAGGATGAAGTATTTCAGTTATGAGGAGAGACTGAAGTGACTTGGTCTGGGGTGGAGGAATTTGAGAGAAAATATGATTCAGATATTTAAATTTCTGAGTGGTATATATAAAGTACACTGCAGAAAATATTACCCCTTATCAGAGGTGAATATAACTAGAGGATATAGATTTGGTATAAGGAGTAAGTAGTTTATAGGGGATTTCAGAAGGGCCTTTTACACCCAGATAGTGAGTGTTGCGTACCTGGAATGGACTACCAAAGGGATTAGTGGAAGCAAAGTCTCTGACAGCAATTCAGATATGTCTAGGTAAGCACTATTGTCTCCAAGGCATAGAAGGCTGTGGCCATGTGCTGGAAAATGGGTTAAATGCAAATGAATGCCTACTCATCAGCATGGATGTATCAGAATCAGGTTTAATGTCACTGGCATATGTCGTGAAATTTGTTGTTGTGCAGCAGCAGTACCTTCTAAAAAATAATAATAAAAACATTATTATTGTAAATTACAGTGTGTGTGTTTATATTTTATATATATAGGCATATGTTAATCTCGTGAGACCAAGGATTTGCGCCTTGGAAGGTTTCCAGGGTGCAGGCCTGGGCAAGATTGTATGGAAGACCGGCAGTTGCCCATGCTGCAAGTCTCCTCTCTCCATGCCACCGATGTTGTCCAAGGGAAGGGCATTAGGACCCATACAGCTTGGCACCGGTATCGTCACAAAACAATGTGTGTTTAAGTGCCTTGCTCAAGGACACAACATGCTGCCTCAGCCAAGGCTCGAACTAGCGACCTTCAGGTCACTAGACGAATGCCTTAACCACTTGGTCACACGCCAACACACACATATATAGTGTTCATGGGTTCAATGTCAATTTTGAAATCTGATGGCAGTGGGGAAGAAGCTATTCTTGAATCGTTCCTGTGTGTTATTCCTGAATTATTCTTGTGTGCCGTCAAGCTCCTGTACCTCCTCCCTGACAGTAGCAATGAGAAAAGGGCATGTCCTGGATGATGAAGATCCTTAATGATGGATACCACCCTCTTGAGGCATCGCTCCTTGAAGATGTCTTGGAGGCTAGTGCCTGTGATGGAGCTGACTGTGTTTACAACTTTCTGCAGCTTATTTCAATCCTGTACAGAGGCCCCTCCATACCAGATGCTGATGCAGCCAGTTAGAATGCTCTCCACAGTACACCTGTCGAAATTTGTGAGTGGTTTTGGTGATATAACAAACTCCTAATGAAGTATAGCTCCTGTTGTGCCTTCTTTGTAGCTACATTGATATGTTGGGTCCAGGATAGATCCTCAGAGATGTTGACACCCAAGAACTTGGAATTATAGTAGGCCAAATGGCTTTACTCCATACTGTATGACTCTCTTTGACTCATCAGGCCACCTCCTGCCCTCACCACTTGTATGCCCTAATTTATAATTTAACATTATTCTTGATCTCGATTATTGTGCCTCTCTCTCTCTGGAATCACTCTTTTTAATTGGAATAATTCTCAGCTGAGTATTATGGGCCAGCTGGTTGCATATATGCCTATATTCATCTACTGACCTGTATTTTATCTTATTCTCCCACCCACCTTAGAGAAATCCTCTTTAAAGTACCATTCCTTTCATCCTTATTCAAGTTGAATGCAGTAGTTTTGGTCCTGTTGTAAAATACAAAAAGACTAATGAGATTTATGAAATTAAGAACAGAAAAAGATTCACAAGGAAAGGAATTTGGAATCAAGAAAAAGAAAATCAGGGTAAAGTAATAAAAATGTTACATTTTTAAAGAATGTTCTATCACTGGAAATTAATGTCTGTGGTAATGATGGGAAACAATTTAAATTATTTCTGCCAGCATGGTTGATTGACAATGCATTAAAAATTATCATGTCCTTAAGAGCGACTTTAATTACCAGATTTAACTTTCTTTAGCAAGTTTAATGAGCAATTAATTAGCAAATCTAGCAAATTCTTAATTAAAGGAAAGATGAAGGGTTACACATTGAATATGCAAAATAGAATGGAGTGTTATAAGCCAACCAAGTTCTTGAGATTCACAACTTGTGATATACAGTATATCCTAAATCCTGATTTTGTAAACGGGTACATTAATACTGGGTCATGAAAATTGCTATAGTTTTTCAAGTACCATCTAACTGAGCTGTGTTCCCATTAATAACTATCATGGTTGGGAATCTAAACCATGTTTTTTCTCCTTAACTGCATTAACAGAATTGTTTAAGAGAACTAATGCATGTTTTGTTATATAGCATTTTTTATTTGACTTTTATGTTTGCAAAACATTGTCTTCCTGTCAGACTTGTGAAGAGATTTCAAACAGATTTCACACCTCTTTTATTATTATTTTTTTCTGTGTTGTTTGAGGGACCAGGGCTCTCCTATTATGGAAAGTCCTTGCATAAATTGATCAATCAAATTTCATTCTCTGTACAGCAGAAAGTATATAGTTTTGAGCTTTTCCAGGAATTTACCAGTTACTTCTATATCCCTTGTGATTCCCTTGCTCTCCTTTAATGCAAATATTTTGTCATTTGATTTACAAAGGTTTTAATATCTTTTGCCCAAACAGAATAAATAACTAACCCTGCTCTGCATTGATGAGAAACAATCAAATGAAATGCTTGGTAGTACCATTCAAAATTTACACATGAGCAATCCTAGATTTAAAGCTTTATTTGACCTTATCAAAGGAATAAAAAACTTCTCTTGCCTACCTGAAACATTCATCTTTTATTCTGACAAATCAGATCTTTTCTTTCAGGTTATGACTGTATTTCCAGTTCCCATGAGTTCTTAAAGCACATCCAAGAATTGCTGGCTTGATTGCTTTCTTGCTAAATTGCTTAATGCCTACAAACACAAAATACTGGAGAAACTCAGCAAGTCAGACAGCATTTATGGAGGTAAATAAGCAGTTCAGGTTTCAGGCTGAGACCCTTCATCAGACTGGAAAGGAAGGGGAGGGAGGGGTGTGAGGAATACAAGTAGCTGATAGGTGAGGGAGAAAGTGGATGGGGTGAGGGAAGGGGAAATAAAGTGAGAAGCTGGGAGGTGATAGTGAAAGAGGTAAAGGCTGAAGAAACCAGAATCTAATACGAGGGGATATTTGCTCACTTGTTTAAAACACAATAATCATTCAGATAATAAATTCTGCCTTTATTCAGTTCTACAGGACTAACCTCACTTGGTTCTTTTCAGTGTCTTAAGCAATGACTTTTTCACATGGAGAATTACCTCAGGATAGTTGTCCCTTCTTTAAACATGTTCATTCTTAAGATATGTTGTACAATCAATCATTTAGTCAATCCTCTTAGTATTCAGCTTTTTGCACATAGTTCTTTTCTTGTTCTGTGAAGCACATGAGATATTTGTCCACATTTTGAAATGTGATGTTTATTATTATTAGAACTGCTATAATTAAATTATGTTAAGAAATATCAAAATACTTCCATCTTTTGAATGGCAGTTAGTGATTCAAGATTATAAGTGCGGCACTTTCTTCTTAGCCTAAATCACTTACTGATTAGAAGTCTGAGTGTCTCTAATTTTGTAGAAAAACTGCTGTTAAAAACCTGCCACAGAATCCCTGGGTATCTGAAATTACTCCAGATTTGACAAACTGACAGAAGTCACGACTGCATTCTGCTTGAGCCAATTTAACAGAACAAATATTCACGGAATAGTGGAGTGCAATGATTTAGATTTCATGTCACTTATTTACAGCAAAGTTCTCTAATTTTTTTCACAATATAGTTTGAATGCATTGGAGCAAGAACTGTGTAGATGGAATTCAGTGACTTGTGTTTAGTTTGTTGATCAGAATTTGTGTATGCTATTGATTAAAATATATAAACTGCCTTTCTATTTAAAATAGAATTGATTACTTTTGGATAATTGTAATTCTTTGTTAATGATCCAAGATGTAAAACAGACTGTATGAATGCAATGTAGAATCAGACATGACTGTATTTATAAAGCTCTTACCTCTCAGTTTAAAGGTTCAGAGTTGAAGTACTTTTCCAGAACTCTCGAGACCAAAACAAGATAAAGCTGATGTTTCAGTGCATTTCTAAATTCTGTTTGATGGATTCAGACAGATATGGCCAAGTACCCAAATATCATGACTAATATTTATTCCTTAGTCAAAAAAAAACATTTTGGCGCGTGGCCAAGTGGTTAAGGCGTCGGTTCTAGTGATCTGAAGGTCGCTAGTTCAAGCCTCAGCTGAGGCAGCGTGTTGTGTCCTTGAGCAAGGCACTTAACCACACATTGCTGTGCGATGACATTGGTGCCAAGCTGTATCAGCCCTAGTGCCCTTCCCTTGGATAAGATCAGTGGCGTGGAGAGGGGAGACTTGCAACATGGACAGCTGCCGATCTTCCATACAACCTTTGCCCAGGTCTGTGCCCTGGAAGCCTTCCAAGGCGCAAATCTATGGTCTCACAAAACTAACAGGTGCCTATATAATAGTGAAAAAACCAAAACTGATTATCTGGTCTTTATCATATGTTAATTATAATTGGCCCACATTTCCATCATTTTAATGACAACCTGTTCCTTTGTATACACCTCCATTGAGAACAGAAGAATCTATATTTCCTTGGCGAAACACAAATTATCTATTTAATAATCCGGAGTACCGTTGTGTGTATACAATTTGAGAATTTAAATTATTTTTTTTAATTTGAATTGAAAAATGTTGAAGTGTAAAAACCACAATACAGTAATCTGTAGCCTAACCATAGATTTGTGAAATGTTATCCTGCTTTTTTAATATTCTAAGTCCCCTATTTACAATTCTAGGTGTCTTAACTACCTATCAAGCATATATAAAAATGTGCATCCCCAAGTACAAAATAGATTGCACTGCCCTTTCATGTTTTTCCTGAGCAATATTTGCTCTATCCATATTAAATTGCACCTGCCAGATACTTATCAGTTTCATTAGTTTGTGTAATTCCTCTGAAATTCTTTTACTTTGCTGTCATGCTCACTATTTACTGCTTTTTCATTCTTCTATTTTCTGCAAACTTTAAAATTGCTTTCCCTGTATCAAATCTGGTTGATTTAAGATTTCCAAAAGATTTATGGTTCTATCTTGTGCTACTAGTTTCACTGTTCTTATGCTCTTCTCTGCCCTGAAAAATTTCTCGTTTCCTCAGCTCTATTATTTGCCTAGCTTTGCACTGATACTGTATTCTATTTGCACCACCATTTCATTTGGATGACCTGCCCTTCTTCATGTAAAATTGTTGGGCTAAACGATTCCTGCCTTGCGGAAATCTCAGATTGATTGTTACATAAGTGTCAGCTTGAGTGAGTGCTTTATCATACTGACAAGGTAGTCATGAAGAAGTGCCTGCTGAGTCCACGCTGACCATGAACATTCCATCTGCACTGATCCTATATTAATACTCTCCCTACCGTCTCAACAGTTCCCTCCAGATTCCACCAGCCAACAACAATCACCTGCACATCAGGGACAATTCACAGCAGGCACTTAAACTACCACCCAGCATGTCTTTGGGATGTGGGAGGAAACCAGAGTACCCAGGGGAAATGGGTGACACGGTGAACATGCAAACTGCATGCACAGTTCAAAGACAGCATCCAGGTCAGGAACGAACCCGGATCTCTTGCACTGTGAGATAGCAATCACCACGGTGCCCTTTGGATGCATCAGTTAATGCTTAAAATGCCTTCTCAATTATTATTTTAAAGTCAACAAAACAGTTGATTTTGAAATCTGTTCATCTAACTAACTGTGCTATGACCTAGATGGTGGGGTTCCTTGATGATGGAAGCTGCTTTCCTACTGCAGTGTTCCATGTAGATATGCTCAATGGTGGAGAGGACTTTATCTGTGATGGACTGGGCAGTATCCATTACTTTCTGTAGGCTTTTCTGTTCTTGGGCATTGGTGTTTCCATCCCAGACTGTGATACAACTAATCAAGATACTCTGCATTGTGCATCTATAGAATTTGGTCTAAGTTCTAGATAACATGTCAAGTCCGTGCAAATTTCTAAGAAAGTAGAGGCAATGATAGATGAGCCACTAACAGACTTTACAAGCCCTCAGACTGCCAAGGCTACTTTGAATACACATCTTCTCACACTGCCTCCTGTAACTATGCCATTCCTTTTCTCAGTCTTTGTGCTGCTGTATTTGTTCTATTGACCTGAAATGTGGCTTTTCCTTTGCCAATATGTTTAAAACTCTTCATTACTTTTCCTTTATTTTCCTCACATCTGCTCTCACCCCTGTGGAACAGAGATAGCATTCCCTTTTACCAGAGGCATTATAATTTATTTTAGTTCCGTATTAGATTGTGGATTTAGTCATCATATCCATTTCTGCATTTGCTATTAGGATGCTGATAATATCTTGAGAGTGAAATTATTGGCAGTGCAGGTTGATTCACTTTAGCAATTAATGCCTGTACGTACTTTCAAGGTGGTTCTGCTTTAATGAAAAGCTTTAGCGTTTTTACTGCATTAATAAAAAAGGTTTAAATCATATTGAGTAAAAATAATTGCCACACTTAAAACTTTATGAAGAATCTAGTGTGTCTATGAACGGCTGTTCTACTATATAAAAATATCTCAATAATATCACCCCTGTATGGGCATCAGGTTGCTCTTTAAATAATCCTGCTCCAGGCACATTTTCTCTACAATGCATTACTGCATGCTGAAAATTCACTTTCCAGGTTTTAGTCTCTGCACAAATGAATGTAAGGTTTCTAACACTGAAGATTGAGAGATGCACTATTTTCAAGTGACGGAATTGTAAATCCCTATGGATGGAAACAGCAGTTAAGTCGTGATTAAACTGAAAATTTAGTAAAGTGCAAATTTAGTTAAAGCTAAGTACTGGTCAGAGATTACTGCCTCTTTGAGGCTCTATTTTATTTATTTACTCTTGGCAGAATGAAACTGATGAAGAGTAATTATTTCAAGTTAATAAGTTTATTGCAATTGTGAATTTTATTTTCTTCCTATTCTATTAATCAACTATTTCACAGTCTTTGGTAACCTCTTCTGACTAGTTATTTTTAAATATATGCCAAGATAGAAAGCATCAGAAGGTTTCTCACCAAAGTGATTCCCTTAAAACCATAACAGCAATTAAGAAGTTTATTGCTGTTGACAGGGACATGCCAAATTTCTTTAGCCTCCTGAGGAAATAGAGGTGCTGGTGAGCTTTCTTGGCCATGGCTGTTCTCTACTAGGAACTTGATGCTCGCTACTTCTTAGCTTCAGCGCCGTTGATGTAGACAGGAGCATGGTCACCACCCCCCTCCTGAAGTCAATGACCTGCTTTTATTTGCTGACGTTGGAACTATAGTATTGAAGGTAGAGTTGTAGTCAATAAACAGAAGTACGATATAGTCTGTCCAGATGCTCCAGAGATGAGTGTAGGATCAAAGGGATGTCATCCACTGAAGACCCGTTATGGGAGTAGGGAAATTGCAGTGAGTTGAGGTTGTCTGGGGAGCTAGAGTTAATGTGTGACGTGACCAGCCTCTCAAAGCATTTCATGATGATAGATGTCAGAGCCACTGGCCGGTCAGTGTTTAGGCACGCTATCATGTTTTTGGGATGTTACTGGTCTTACAGAAGGTAGGAACCACAGATTGAAGCAGGGATAAATTAAAAATGTCTGTAAATACTCCCACCAGCTGACCTGCAAAGGATCTTTAAGGACATGGCCAGAGACACCATCCGAGCCACATGCTTTCCATAGTGAAAAGACAGAATTTAAGTCCGCACTGGTGTCTGTGAGTCTAGATGCTCTGCAGGCAGTAGGGGTGGGCAGTGACACACCAATTCCCTTCTGTTCAAAATGAGCGTAGGATAAGTTAGGCTTATTAAGAAGGGATGCACTGTTAGCAATATTACTCACGTGGCACTGAAAAGTGTAATTGAAGTAAAGGATCGCCCTGATTTATTGAATGTTGAAGACAGAACATGGAGCCACTCGTCCACTACTGTTTTAGTTTTTTCTTACAGCTTTGGACAAAGTCACTCATGGTAGGCTAATCTAGAGAATAAAGGTATGTGGGATCCATGGAGACTTGTGTGGATTGAATTCAAAATCAACTTGCCCATAGAAGACAAAGGGATAGAGAGCATGTACAAGCTGATTGGATTAGTTTGAATTGGCATCATAGTTGGCACAAACATCATGAGCCAAAGGGCCTGTTCCTGTGCTGCACCTCTTTGGACAGAGTGTGTAAAGAATGTGATAATCATGCAGGATTAAGAGAAATATAATAAGTTCCATCCTAATCATCGTCGTCGTCGTCGCTATCCCTCGAGGTCAAGGATGATGGTCTTCGTTCTGAAGAAGTGGCTCACAGAGTGAAGACGTCTGTGCGTGTATTTGTTTAACGTGTACTTGATGTTGTACTCCAAGAAGCACACGATACTTCACAAATCAACCATCTGATTCCAATGGCATGGAAACCACGACGATTGGAGCTGATGGATTTGTTGCAGCCTTTACAGCCATTGAGTTCGAAGTAACTTCGTCCACCTGTTCCACCGTTGAGGTCTTGGTTGGATTGTTCTTTGTCAGGGACCTCACCCTTGACCTTACTGCCATGGGTGACCCTACCAGGAGCATAGCTCCAGACGGCATTGCTCTCGGGATCACAGGACCACACAAGCTTCTCCACCATGGCAAGGTGACAATCCACGGAGAAGTCCATCCTAATACACTTCAGCAGTCACTTAAAGTTGTGTCATATGATGCTACTGCACATGCTTCACTTGTATTTAATCAAATTAAATGTGGATCTTTACTAATTTACCTTCAAATCTCTCTCTCATTCAGGTATAGCTGTGTACAATCTCACATGACTGTTCAAATAACTTATTTGAAAGCAATCATTGACCACTAGCTTGTGTTAGAGCATAAGATATAGGAGCAGAATTAGGCTATTTGGCCCATCAGTCTGTTCCTCCATTTCATCATGGCTGATTCAATTTTCACTTCAGCCAATCTCCTGCCTTCTTCCCATATCCCTTCATGCCCTAACCAATCAAGAATCTATCAACATCTGACTTAAATATACATAAAGATTTGACCTCCACAGCTGCCTGTGGCGAAGAATTCCACAGATTCGCCACTCTCAGGCTAAAGAAATTCTTCCTCATCTCCTTTCCAAAAGGATGCCCCTCTGAGGGTGTATCCTCTGGTCTTAGACTCTCCCACCATAGGAAACATTATCTCCACATCCACTCTATCAAGGTCTTTCACCAGTCGATAAGATTTCATGAGGTCACTCCTTATTCTTCTGAATTTCAGTGAATACAGGCCCAGAGCCATCAAACACTCTTCATACGACAAGCCATTCCATCCTGAAATCATTTTTGTGAACCTCCTGAACCCTCTTCAGTTTCAACACATCCTTTCTAAGATAAGGGGCCCAAAACTGCTCACAATAGGTTCAAGTGAGGCCTCACTAGTGCTTTATAAAGTCTCAACATTACTTCCTCGTTTGTATATTCTAGTTTCTTGAGATGAATGCTAATATTGCATTTGCTTTCCTCACCAGACTCAACCTGCAAGTTAACCTTTAGGTATCTTGCACAAAGATTCCCAAGTTCCTTTGCTCCTCTGTTTTTTGTATGTTCTCTCCATTTAGAAAATAGTCAACCCTTTCATTTCTTCTATGAAAGTGCACGACCATACACTTCCCAACACTATATTCCATCAGCCATTTCTTTGCCCATTCTCTTAGTCTGTCTAAGTCCTTCTGTAGCCTCTCTACTTCCTCAAAAGTACCTGCCCCCTCCCCATCTTCATATTTTCATTAAACTTTGCATCAAAGCCATCAATTCCATCATCCAAATCATTGACATATAACGTAAAAGAGTCGGTCCCAATACAGGCCCTTGTGGAACACCACTAGTTACTGGTTGCAAGCCAAAAAAGGCTCCCTTTATTCCCACTCTTTGCCTCTAACCAATTCATTCATTCATTCATTTGTTATAAATTACTATGATTGCACATTGCACATTTAGACAGAGATGTAATGTAAACATTTTTACTCCTCATGTATGTGAAGGACCTAAGAAGTACCGTCATTTCAATTCAATTCAATTTTCTTTGTGATGTGCTTGTAGAAGAAAGTAGGGGTATAACAAGTGGAAGACATGCGCAGTGAATAGGTTTTGTTTTAATGTAGATATTTGTGAAGGTCAGATTCAACATGCTACTGCTTCAGTTCTTTAATGGAAACCTCTGATGTGCCAATAACACAGGCTTTAATTTTGATCCTCTGTATAACCATGCAACACCTTCATATTTCTACTTTAATTATCTATTGATTTAAACATGCCAAGAAATTGTAGCATCTTGTTTGAAGCCTGGTACATACAATTTGTTTGCTAAAAATAAAGTGGAGTTTAGTCTTAAAACCTTGTCAAGGAGCACATCTGTTCCTTTAAAGGTGAAACTGTTGGTCTTCTTGCCTAGTCATGGTCATTTTAGAAAGGGCCTTGAGGCAGCTTTATTACTGAAATTGATTTATGATGCTATATTTATTGCATGCAATCTAGATTATTTATGAGTCAATTTAATTAAACGTTGGCCACTTCCATGAGCCCTGCGGCTCCTGCTGGAATGCTAAAACTATTCGTTGTTCAGCTATTTTGAGCTGTAAAAAAATTAACAAATACCGCCACAGTGCTGAAGCAAGTATGGTTTTAAATGTTAATTAGTTAATCATGGACTAGTTCAGGAATTTTAATGTCTGAATGTTCTGGATGCAAGGAGTGGGGAGTGGTGTGTTGAAGGTGGATGCTGCCACTATATTCTGTGGAGGCGCTCCCAGCATTCTTGATAGGGGATGTGGGGGGCATATGGAAGAGCAGAGATTTAACTTAGCTCTCCAGATCATGTATACTGTATATGGGTATTATTAACTACTGTATTTGCAAACAACAAGCATAGTGATGAAGTACACACATCAGTTTCAGTGCACGTACTCAGAAAGCATTTGGAAGCATGAGATTTGATGTCATGTAGTATTGACAGCTGTAGTATTCACACAAAGAGAAGAATGACGCTAGATTTGGGAAGGCCTCTCCCATATTCATTGCTGCCTTATTGGCTGTCATGCCTTGACAGTAAGCACCGAGAGGACAATCCTTTTTTATGTGATAGGAGGCTTTCAACAATATCCAAATGGAAAAAAGGTACCCATAAAAGCAAATTGCAGGGATTTTATACCCCCACCTCCACAGCAGCGCCCTCTGTGTCTAAATGCTGTGCTGCAAATGCTAAAATAAGGAGAGAAAACCATAACTTCAATTTTCACTGAAATGCAAAACTGGATATCCATGGGCCAGCAGAATCATCCAATCTTTATTCGATATCACCTTTCTAGCCTTTTTGTCATTCACAGTGCAATTGCTATCAAACCAAGAGACCAATCCTGATTTAGTGAAGAGTGGTGAAGAATATTACAGCAAAAGCTGTAGCTGCAACATAAAATAAAATGTCAATCTGGTGAAGCTACAATCCAATACCACACCGTAATCTATGGACAGTGCTAAGTGATCCCACAACCAATAGATTAAATCGAAGTTCAACAATCCTGCCATATCCCCTCACAAATATTGGTAAATGGAAAATTAAGCTACTACCAGGAGACTACATTAAATACTCAGTCCCCTGTCAAGCTGAAGCAAAGTACTAAATGCAGAGAGAAGACTGGGGAATTTATGACATTTTCCACCCAAAAGTGCTGAAATAAAAGTCAATCTGGGTTCTGAGCAATTAAGTTCATTCTACACGACCATATGGAAATATTTGAACAAACTACAAGCACATAAAATATCCCAGTTATGTTGCTGAAGCACTCTAGTTAAAGTGATTTCTCAGCCAACCTACAACACTGGTATCTGACTAAAATCCTGTTTATTCACTCAAAGGTACATGGAACAGTTGATAATTTAAACTCCCATCAACGGTTCTTGATTAATGAAAGAGCAGATGGCATCAGCAGTGTCTCCACTACACTAAACCCTACTGTAATACAGAGAACAATTGTTAAGTTCCATATTTAACATTGTGAGAGTTTTAATGGTACAAATATAATATTGCATATAACATACTGGTTTCATCCATTTCTTTAAATAAGAAAAGACAAAAAATGTAAGTGCCCACATGCTTCATTTTACATAAAATCCTTAACAAACTGTTTTATAGACTACCCTTCCAGATCTAGTCCTAATTGGCTGCTGTTTTGAAGCCTGTTGTCAAGCTACAACATCTGGATGTATAGTTAGTATTGGTATCTCTGTCTGTGCTTCAGTCAAGCGATACTGTTGATTGATTTGCTTGCGATATCATCTATTTTTCTAATTAGAAAAGACATTACACCTTGACTTAACAGGACACAGAGTGTGTTTTCTCAGTCTTTCCTTTACTCTGTGGAAAGTTACTCTTCTGCTTATTTGTCGTCTCTATGAAACTCACCAAGTGCTCATTGAGGGGTGAGCAGTGGAGCTTCAAGTTCTTGGATGTTCATATCACAGGTGATCAATCCTGGACCCAACACATTGATGCACATCAGTAATTATACTTCATTAGGAGTTTGAGGACATTTTATATGTCACAAAAGAATCAAGTAAATTTCTGCAGATGTATCATGGAAAGCATTCTGACTGGTTGCACCACAAGCCTGGTATTGAGGCTCCAAAGTGCAGGATCAAAAGAGGCTGCAGAGAATTGTAGACTCAGCCAGTTCCATCACAGGCACAAGCCTCCCCAGCATCAAGGACGACTATAAAAGGCAGTGCTTCAAGAAGGTGGCATCCGTCATTAAGGATTCTCGCCATCAGTTGTCACTAGATTAAATTTCTTATTCAGGCAAAGCAGATTTGGACGTATGTAGTACAGTTGATGATAGAACAGCATAGGAACCATCCAAGTACTACAGACAGGGAAATCATATTCTGAGCAGTTGAGTTGTAAAATCTACATGGTCATGATGGTGGAGTAGCAACAGTTACACCATTGTTCAGTTGGTATTTTGGGGAACATGAGCAGAGTAATCTTTCATGACAAATGGGGGATATCACCCTCAGACCCCAAAGACTATCCTTTGGACTGTGGCTAAAGATGAAAGACATCTGTGACTGACTAGGAATGCAAATGAATCAGCAGAGTTGCCAACCTACGCAATGAGACAATATAGTTTCTTCCTGCTACTGGTCTGTTTCAAAGTTGAAAATAGTAGCTGCCACAGTCAGTGCAAATTACTCCATGAATGGCAAAAAATACCTGCATCTTTGGGCTGATGGAGAAGTAGATAAAAATTGCTCTTGTGCAGTGGAGAACATCAGGCCATCAGTAATGGGAAGTATCCTGTTATGTATTGCACACATCAACAGAGTGATTTGGAGTGATTCTGAGACTAAGAAGTTGAGACCTTAACTTTGATTGTAAGTGTAGTGCCAGCATGTATACAAGCTTACACGAGATTTATTCAGGTAACAGACAAGAGTGAAAACTACTTATAAAACATTGTTCCTCTATATCAGTGGTCCCCAACCTCTGGGCCACGAAGAACACAGTGGTGCAGCAGTAGCCGGAACGCACCCAGCACATCTTTAAGAAAAAAGCCGAAATAAACTAGCTAATTAATTAGGTGCTGTGTGGCACGTAAATGTCGGCCCAGATCAGAGGCAATTGCTGATTGCGTCGCCTCTGATCTGGGCCGACATTTACGTGCCAGGCGGCACCTAATTAATTAGCTTGTATATTTTGGCTTTTTTCTTAAAGAAGTGCTGGGTGCATTCCGGTTATCGCTGCACCGCTGCATTCTTCGTGGCCTGGAGGTTGGGGACCACTGCTCTCTATGTAAGAGTATGGGTCATTGTAAATCTTACGTGGACAAGGTAACAGGGTGTTGAGCCCTTTATCTATTTCTTGCATTGTACTCCACAATTTTCCCCATACTGATTATTCATGTTATTCATAAAGATAAATGTTGGGTTCAGATAAATGGGCAAGGCAAATCACTTTCATTTGTAAAAGCGTGCTTGGAAAATGCAAGGAGTAGTGTATCTTCAATATGAGCAGTGTGCAGGGTGTGGTCAGTGATATGCTGCAGTATTGATACCAACATGGGTTCTGTGGATCAGCCCTTTAAGTCGTGTTATTTTTCAGCCTTTAATAAAAACTGGCTCTTCTGTAAGGGTACTTCAGCAGACCAGTGTAGTTCAGTGGTTTGCTGTTGATCGATTTTAAATATTACATTATTACTTCACTTCATTTCGATTAGTTTAACAATGAAAATCTTCAAGTTTTTTTGCAATTCAACCATACACATGTATACAGCTAAACAAAGTATTGTTCTTCTGATACCAAGGTGCAAAACACAGTACATTTAGTCACACACATGCAATCCAACACATATAGTCACTAAGTAATAATAGCACAAGTTTCTGACTGGCATGGCCTGAAGAATGACAGGTTGACATAAAGTGTGAGGTGAATGTTTATGTAAGACTGTATAATGTTGCTGAAACTATAACAATAAAACAAGCAGTAGTATAAACACGTGAAACAGTAGCAGTAGATGTTACGTGTATATGAGCAACACACACAAAATATTGGAGGGATTCAGTAAGTCTGGCATCGTCTCTGTAGGGAAATGGACAGTCAATGTCTAGGGCCAAGACCCTTCATCAGGACTTTAATAGAAGAGTGCAGAAGCCTGAATAAAAGGTTGAGGGGAGGAGACAAGCACAAGCTGATAAGTGAGATGGAGAAGGTGATGGGTGGTAGGGAGTGGAAACGGAATGATTTGAGAAGCTGGGAAGTGATAAGTGGTAGAGACGAAGGGCTGAAGAAGGAGTCTGATAGGAGAAGCAACAGACCATAGAATAAAGGAAAGCAGGTGTGAAACAAGGAAGGAAAGGGAGTAAAGGAGTCAGGGATGGATGGGACATAGGGGAGCAGTTACCAGAAGCTAGAGAAATCATTGTTAATGTTGGAAGGTTGTAATATGAGGTTTTGCAGACCATAGACAGGTATGTCAGTGTGGAAATGGGAAGTGGAATTAAAATGCTTGGTCACTGGGTGATCCTGGGTGTTATGGCAGATGAAGTGAAGGTACTTAATGAAATGATTTTCCCCAGTCTGCACCGGGTTTACCGATGTAGAGGAGGCTACACTGGGTATTAATACAATAAGCAACCCAGATAAGTTCACATGGATTGCAACTTGATGGCATAAGCATGGATTTCTCTAACATCCATTAACCACTCCTCTCTAACCAACTCCTTCCATAGATGCTGTCTGACCTGTGACTTCCTCCGGCATTTTGTATACATTGCTGTGGATTTCCAGCATCTGCAGAATCTCTTGTGTCCTGTATGCATACAAATGTGCGGAGTGTGTTGGTAACTGATATTAGGGCACACAGAAAACTGGGCAATATGGTTTCTTTCTGCTTAACGCTATTTCTAATCGCATAATATTGTTGTTTTTGATGTGATGCAGTTAGAATTCTGGCCCAATGTTTCAATATCTCCCCCTCCCCACCCCACACTCATTCACTCCATGATCTGGAAACAGTCAATACTCAAAGCTATTAATTAGGGTTCTTTTTGGATGAAAGAGCTTACAGTACAGGCCATTATCTCCTTCTGTGATTTTCTACCAAACAAACAACTCCTGGAGCTTTCAACAAATTAGAAACAGGAATTTTCTACTCCAGCCGATCAATAACATGGGGTAATCTGATTGTAGCTTTTAGCTCCACATTCCCATCACTAATGGTAACCTTTCACTTCTTTGCTTATCAGGAATCTGTCTGCCTTAATAATATTCAAAACTGTACTTTCACTTGCCTTTGAGTAAGAGTTCCAAAGACAGACAACCGACCCTCTGAGACAATAATATTGTATGCGTCATTCAAGTTATTCATCACAACCCTAAACTCCAGCAGATATAAGCCTAGCCTGATATCAAAACTTTCCTCATAAGAATTTGGTTGCATGTATTAATCCAGTTTATCTTCCCTAAACTGCTTCCGTTCTTTACATCCTTCTGTAAATAGGGGACTAGTACTATTAACAAATGTTCCAGGTGATGTACCACCAATGCCCCACGTAACTGAAATGTAATCTCCCTACTCTTGCTGCAGCATTTAATAACTTTGTTGCAGCATGGAGAGTAGTTAGTTGCATGACAGTTGTTAAAAGGATGACAGCTTTAAGCCAATAATTATTATCCACAGATCAGTATTACATTTGGTACAATATCTGCCTAAGAAAGTAGGGAATAGTCCAGAATGCTATATCACCAAAATGCAGGCCAAATCCATTCGAGCTATATATTGCCTTATCAGCCTAGCCTCAATCATCAGCAAAGTGGAGGAAGAAACTGTGTTTAATTGTAGATTATTAACCATCTCACTGATGCTCAGTTTGGGTTCTGTCAAGACCACTCAGCTCCAAGTCTCCTTTGAATCTTGCTCCCAACACAATAAAAGTTGAATTCTAGTGGGGAGGGCATGGTGAATGCTGTGAAGAGGTATTTAATGCGGTATGATATTAAGGAGCTTTGATAAACCTCCACACACACACAAGTTAACAGATAACCCACCCGCCAATCGGCCACAAGAAAGCAAACACCAATACAGAATACAGTCCGATGATCACATAAATCTCAGAATATGGGAAACATCTTTTCACCTGCATACAAGGAGAGTAGTCACACGAACTCAGTCCTTCCTTAAAGAGTGCTTGCCAACCCGGGTCCAAACGCCACCGATCCAGGTCAAACGTTCCCATCTGGGGCCAAACATGCCAATCGGCTGCAGATCATCTCTGTCAGGGGTCACCTCTGATCCCCTCAGCGTTCACCTTGATGTTTCAATCTTCTTCACAGCTTTGAGATGGAGTCGTTCTTCACCCTGTACCTCATCTTTGGTCTTTTCCATGAATTTGCTTGTGTTCTCGGACCTCTTCGGCTCCCTGTTTCTGATCCTTCAGAACACAGCATAGAGCTGGATCCTTCAACCGAATTCCGAACTGTGTGCCACAGGCTCCAACAGTTTCTATAACAAAAACAAGACAAAAAGAACAAGCAAAACGCACAGAGAAAAGTGAAATAATTGGATAACACAAAATAATCTGCAGATGCTGTGATCAAAGCAATACTTTCAGTACGCTGGATGAACTCAGCAGGTCGGGCAGCATCAGTTAGAAATGATGAGTCGACATTTCGGGCCGGAACCCTTCGTCAGAACTGAAGAATGAAAGATGGGGAAGGATTTGAAGAATGCTTGTAGCTTCAGTTGAAAGACCAGTAATTTGAAAGACAGAGGGGTGGGGGAGGGGAAGAATTGACATCATAGCCCTTGAAAACAATGGGTAGTAGAAGAAGTAAGTAGTAAGAAGTAAGAAGTCATCAAGGATGCCCTCACCCGCATCTCCTCCATTTCCCGCACTTCAGCGGGCTAAAAGTGTTGAAATAATTGGATAGATTTGCTGTCTGAAAGATGTTGCCCAAGGAATCATTGTTCACTGGCACCATCTTGACTGGAAATAGTCCCCATGACTAATGGTTTTCTCTGGGTGCTCTGGTTTCCTCCTAGGGTAGGGTAAGAGAGTTGCAGGCATTCCATGTTGGCACCTGAAGCATGGCAACACTTGTGAGCTGGTCAGCATAATCCTCACTGATTGAATTGATTTGATGCAAAATGACACATTACATTCTATGTTTCAATATAACAAAGCTGATCTGATCTCTGTATCCCAAACTGGACCATCTTAGAAAAATTCAAACTGCTGCATAGGTCTTCCATTTGGTCTATAGTTTGCCTAATTTTGTATTTCAATTAGTTTATGCTTTACTCTGAAGGATTAATGCCTAACTGATAGGAAAAAGCTATTAGAAACTTAAGGGCATCTCTCCTATTTCCTAAACGTTTGTGCTTACCCCTTCTTCCTGCCCCCTTAACAGTGATAGAGTTCCTCTTGTCTTTACCTACCACCCATGAACATCCACGTCCAACACAACATCCTCAGTGACTTATCACAATCTCCAAAGGGATCCTACCACTAAACATATCTTTAACTTCCCCATTCCGCTTTCTACAGGGATCGCTTCCTCCCCGATTCCCTTGTACATTCGTCCCTCCCCACTAATCTCCCTCCCGGCTCTTATCCCTGCAAGCGGCCTAAGTGTTACACCTGCCCATTCACCTCCTCCCTCACCTCCATTCATGGCCCCAAACAGTCCTTCTAGGTGAGGCAGAACTGTACCTGTGAATCTGCTGGGGTCATCTATTGTGTTTGGTGCTCCCAATGCAGCCTCCTCTACATTGGTGAGACCTGTCGTAAATTGGGGGACTGCTTTGTTGAGCATCTCTGCTTCATCCACCAAAAGCAAAACTTTCCAGTGGCCAAACATTTTAATTCTGATTCCTTTTTCTGTTCTGACATGTCAGTCCAGGGCCTCCTCTTGTGCCAAGATTAGGCCACTCTCAGGGTGAAGGAGCAACACCTTATATTCAACATCTTATAGTCTGTGTAGCCTTCAACCTGATGGCATGAATATTGATTTCTCATTCTGGTAAAAAGATTTATCTCTCCCCCTTGCCCCTTCTTCTATTCCGCACTCTGCCCTTTTACCTTTCCTCACCTGCCTGTCACTTCCCCCTCCATACCCTCCTCCTTCCCTTTCTACTATGGACCACTTTCATCTCCTATTAAATTCCTTCTTCTCCAGCCATTGGCTTTACTTATCACCTAGCTGGCCTCCTTGTCCTTCCCCCACCTTTTTATTCTGGTGTCTTCCCCATTCCATTTCAGTCCCGAAGAAGGGCCTTGGCCCAAAACATGGACTGTTTTTTCATTTCCATTTTTGCTACCTGACCTTCTGAGTTCCTCCAGCACTTTGTGTGTGTTGCTTAAGGTTTAAATTTATGTTTTTAATTGAGAAAACAAAATGTAATCTGATTTACTTTTAATAATATTTATATAATATTCTTTCCCAACAAACCTTTGGTTTATGATCTGTTGGCTTATTTCAGATATTTTTTCATAATGTGAAAATGCTACGCAACTTGGAACAAAATAAATAGTAAACAGTAATGATATAAGTGGACCAAAAACTTGAATTTTTATTCAGTATCATGTTGGAAATATCACAGGGATTGATAGCTATAGAAAAATCACTCAGTGGCAGTATTGTTCAAGAATTCACTGCGTAGTAAATAAAAGACATATAGCAATGTAAATCAGCAAATAACAGTCGGACACAAAGTGCTTACTTTGCTAAAGAGGTGGAAATGCTGTTTTTATTGATGATAAAACAACATGGAATAACTTTTAGGAAACATTTGTAGTGGTTAATTTTTTTTAAGATCTTAAGAAAATCAATGGTTGTGGGGTTAATGCAGGAAAGTGGTATGTTAGAAAATCAACCATGGTCATGTTGAATGTTGGAACAGGCTCAAGGAGCTGAATAGCTCCTGTTCCCAATTCTTTCGAGATTCTTAATCAGAGATCCACGAAGACATTTAGCCCATACATTATTTTTGCTTATGGGTCTAAAATTATGTTATCAATGTGCTTATTATCACAAACGAGAAAAACTGCAGATGCTGGAAATCTGTGTTTGATGTTGGATTTCAATAGCTTGTACCATTTCTTGGTAAGTTTGTCCAAAGTTAACGAAGATTGTTCTATTTCATTTGTTGAGTTGCTAGGTAAATACATAACTGAAATTGCACAGGAGGATGTGCATTCAGATTAATAAAGTATGATCTTTCATAGATAGATCTGATGGTGGCACCTGGAACAAAGGGTACGTAATGCTTGCTTAGTCTGTGATTATCTTAACTGTTGAAAATTTTGAAATCTGTACTTAAAAAGATAACCAAATTCAAATTTGTCTGTCCATTTCCAATATTTGCATAATTGAAGGTCATTTAGATAATATTTTATTTTGATGAAATTGAAATGTGTACATAGAAGTGAAAACACTGTAAAATTATAAGTTATAATGCATAAAGTTATTACTTATCATTAAACAGTAATAAAGATTCTGTGTATGGAAATTATGATGGTTAATCTTTTTAGTAGTTCATGTCATATTATGATATAGTTTAACCCAAGGGCCAAACCTAAATATTTTAAAGAATGGGAACGTGTAAACTGCAACTCCTGGGATTTAAGCTCCAGATATTCGTTTGTGCATCTGAGGGTGCACAATAAATCAAGCCCAGAGAATCATTCAGAGCCCATTGTGCACCACTAACACAGTCTTAATCATCTGTCAGTGAGGAAGCGACAATTTGAATTGTTATCCCAATTTGTACTTATTTCGGGAAGCACAAGGAAATTTATCAATGTTCAAGAAAGAAATAAAATAACCTTTCAGCTTCCAAGAATGCACCAACTTTTAATGATGGTTGATAATTTGTTTATACCCTTAATAAAATACTAATCTTTATTTCAGAGGAAGAAGTTAAGACTAATTTGATAAACTATAAATACAAACAGTAGGTCATCCTAAACATCTTTGTGAAAAGGTGTTAAATTAAAAAAAAAGGTGTTAGATTTTAAAATAATTGACACCTAGAACAGATTCTGGAAATCTGAAATAAGAACAGAAAATATTTGGAAACGTGGAAGACCAACTAAGCTCCCTGATCCATAAACTGACTGCAGAAGAAACTTTAAAACAGCAAATCTCAGGGAGCATTTCTTGGGGATCTAATGATTGACTTGTCCATTCTCTTCTCTCTCTATTTCCATACCTTGTCTCTTTGCATACTCCTTCCCTCTCCCTAAATTGCTCCTGGTTTTATGCACTCCTTTCCTCTCTCCTTTGCCAGAGCCACTCATTTCATGCTATCCTCTCTTACACTACAGCCCTTCCCTTCAAACTTTTCCACATGCACTTCTTTCTTCTTAATGTTTGCCCTACTCACTCTTAACTGCAAACACCTTTCTCTCTCACCTATAGTCATTCTGACTAACATACCCCATATTTTCCTTCTTATCCTCCCTCCTCACACTCTTCTTGGCCCCTCAGTTCACTTCCCTTATTCCTGAATTTCTTTCTTATCCCCACACTCCTTCCCTGCCCATGCTGCTCCTTTTGCCTCTAATCTCATCTACCTTTTCATACAATTCTCTCTTCTCACATGTCATTCAGTTGTCCTACACCCTTTGCCTCCCAGCACTCCAGCCCTACCCATCTTGCTGCTCCTCAGCAGATTCCCCTCTTGTTCCTGCCCCCTTTGCTCTCTCCTCTGGTCCTTTTCCTGCACACTCCTCACCTCTTCCTCATGTGCCCTCCCTCTATCCACTTCCCCAAAAGTCCCTTTGACACTTCTCTAATGTTCTTTTGATCTTCTCCTGACCATCTCCATACCCTTGCTCCCCTTTCTTTCACACCCACCCCTTTTGTACCCGTCTCCCAATCTGCTTCACTGCCTGTTTCATTCCTTTTAACTTGGAGCTCATCTCTTTTCCCCACCTTCCTTCCCTGTGGCTTTTCTTTCTTTCTTCAACAGAAGAAATGCATTACTTTATAACAATTTATTATTAAAAGATTAATAAAGCAATTTGCCACTTGGTTGTTTATTATGGTGTCAAATGATGTAAACTTCTAGACTATATCCCATAGCTCGATGTGCTATCAAAAATAGTTTGCTCGTCATTTAGCTTTGTCTGCATTCTCACTTAAAACTTCTTTTGTGAAAGCTGTGAGGTTGTATTGTGGGTGTATTTTAATTGTAGTGCCCCAGTCCGCTCAGTTTGAACTTTGTAATAATCATATTCTCAAACTCCAGTGTTGATGATTTTGAAATGCGTACTTAATATTCTGAAGAGATGAAATGTTCACAGTGAGTAAGTGGATAGCTGTGAACTTTGTGAAATTAAGTTGTTCTTTTCGTAATAATTCTCATTACATTACTGTGGAAGTATAGTTATCATATTGAGTGATTTTGTGTATTTTCTGACTTACAGACAAAATTGACTTATGGATGTTTGTAAACTAGAGAGTTGTAAAGGTGGTGAGCAGTAAATATTTGGAGATTGATGAGTGACTTTAGTTCTTAAAATCACTCTGTTTATTGAAATGCTCCTGCTATTTTGCATGGATAGTATTATTGAGTTTGCTGTGGGGTATAATATTGGTGTGTGAACACAATGAATATGACTGCTTATCCATTATATTGCACCTAATAGGAGAACACAAGTCAGGAAATTAAGTAGAAGCATAAACTGCATTCTCAACTCTGAAGATAATGAGCTCTGATTTATGCAAGAGCCTTTCATTAATATGTGAATTAATAGTGTTGCCATCTTCCAGGTCCACCTGTCTCTTTCTATTTACATGTCATAACAATTTTTTAATAAACGTGTTTAAGCATTAAAATACAGTATTCTAAGACATGATACGTTATAAGCTTTGGGATAGGATTTGTAAGTTCTTGCAGAGATTTATCAATGGCATGAGACAACCTACAGGCAAAGCTAGATTCTACTTCAAATTCTGATTTAGGGTCTGGGAAATCTTCTGATTGTTTTTACTCCTGATTACAAGTTAATTTATCAGAAACTCTGAAAGTTCCTACAGTATTTTACTCATTTGTTTTGACTGTTTTGGCCTCTTGCTTACCAGGATCCTCTGCTGACTTGCTTATAACTTCTGGCAATAACTCACTAGAAAGACACTAACCCAAGTAATAAACCATATGTAACACTGAATGATGCCTCTACATTGATTAGAATTGATTTCCAGATGTCAAAGTGATCGGTAAAATAATTTGAAATCTGATATATTTTTTTCTTTTTCCGTTGTCTCCTGAAGTGGAGATACCAGACAAGCAAAGTAGTTTTTGGGAATGCTAGTGATATCTGTAAATGCAAGACCTGGTAAATGTCTACCTGTGTGAGGTGAATCATGCATTGGAATTTTCCAGTGGGCATGATTTTACCAAAATGTGATCATTACTGTGATATACCCTGGGTAGGACTACTTTATATGTGATTTGTGCATTATCAGCATTTGCAAATACATTGATAAGTTTCAATTTTGTTAAGAGACAAAATCTGACACAAGCTTCAAATGGATGGGAGGTGAGTACTTCTGGGTCTGTGTTGTAGTTTAATTATTGTCTTTTTTTTCAAAAAAATTTCTGTAACCTATCAACTTCAGACCAAAGAATAACTGCAATCTAAGCTTGATATGTGATAACTGCTGATTGCAGCTCTGCTCTGTAGACAGAACAGACTGAAGTCCAATATCCTGTCTCTTACTAGCTCTTCCTTCAGTTAGTCCTGACGAAGGGTCTCGGCCTGAAACGTCGACTATACCTCTTCCTAGAGATGCTGCCTGGCCTGCTGCGTTCGCCAGCAACTTTGACGTGTGTTGCTTGAATCTCCAGCATCTGCAGAATTCCTGTTGTTCCTGTACTCATTATTATTTTTGATTGGTAGACCAGACATTTAACCGTGGCAATTCATTGATAGGGTTAATTCTTGTAAGATCCCATGAGAGCTGTATGTTTTTTTTTGTTTTAAATGAAAGCATTTTTTAAATTAAACACTTTGCTATATTATAATGTTGAAGCCTGTTCTTACTTAAGTATTTACTGTTTCCCAGATACAGCATTCTTTACTCAAAAGCTTACGTTGATGATAATTTGGAAGAAAAGTAAAGAAGCAGTTGTGTGTTTGTCCTAACATTTCCAAATAATAAATGTGACTTATTGTACATAGTGAAAGAACGCAGTCTCAGAAATAACTAATGTTGTAGGCATGATCTGTAATAGAATGCCTTAGAAATGGAATTAAATGAATTAATGCAATGTGAATATTTCAGAAGTAGAAAAACAATAGCTCACTAGTGTGTGATTTATGACCACTTTTGTTAATCTGATACCCCAGTTTTACATCACTGGTCACCTGTTTTAAGATAAAGTAACATTGAATATCCTGTCCCTTGTCCACATATATTATTACTTGAGTTGTTTCCTTGTTCTTAATTTTATGCTCCTGGGAGCATCTGATGACCTTGCCAATCAAAGCAATAATTTTAAACATTCGTTTTTTCCTATTTCCTTTCACATAATCCCTTTCAGGCACTACATAATTGAATTTTTGGATCTTGTAGCTCTTACTAAACACAACCAGTTTTAATTCTGTGGCCACCCTATCATCAAAACATAGTTTAGATCTTAGTACTACTGAAATCCTCCCTTGCTCACAGTGAATTTATTAGCATACAGTATATACACTTACCATTTGTAGAGCCACCGATTTAGACTTGCTGGTAAGTGCTATCCCAATTGTAAATAGTGAAGCACAGTGCAGTGGCAAGCTGTTGTGTGATGCTAAGGAGTTTTATGAGTGGACCAAAACAAACCCAGTCCATGAAATAATTAGAAATCTTTAGCTGCCAGGTAAGCCATGCCTTAAACTGAGTGCTAGAACTTCCCAGTTTATGAATGACCTGACTCATGGAAATGAGGCTTTACCTAAATTCTCCCATACATTTTAAAACACATTTTCAAGCCAGTAATAGTAACAATAATAATAAAATGTTTCGCGACAGTATGTATTCCAGTATTTTAACTACGGATAGCGTTAGGGTGATTATTCATTGAAACAAATGAGTTATAGTAAGTGTATGTAGTGCAATGTAAATGGGTAGCCATAGAAATTCAATGTTTCTGACATGGACAGACTGGCTAACAGATGGTTCTTGAGATCATATTTGCAGCTTTCCAATCCACAGAAGCAATTCTGGAATCAAGAAAATTTTGGGAAGATGGTAAACATTGCACCTACTGTCTCTAAAACCACTTCGTTCAAAACACTGGATAAAATTCAATGGATTATTTGGATTTTTCAGCTTTCAAGGTCTCCAACTTCCTTATTACCATTTTTGACGAATACTTAATTCCTTCATTCTCATTCTCATCCTCATCCTCATCCTCAATGGAGCTTAGATTCTGTGATATATTTGACAGATATTGTGTATCATTGTCTCTGGAGACAGGCATAAAGTAATTGTTTAATTCCTCTGTCAATTCTTATTCACCATTATTCATTCTCTGCGCTCCATCTGTAAGGGGGCCTCTGCACTTTTTCCCTTTTCATGTGCCAATAAAAGCTCTTGTAATTCATTTTTATGTTTGTAACCAGTCTACTCTCATATTCACTTCTTCGTTCCTTGATCAACATTTTGGTCCTCTTTTCTGAATTTTAAAATGCTCTCCAACATCAGCCTTGCTACTATTTTAGATATTTTTTAATCTCTTAAATTTCACACTACTCTTCATTTTCTCTTGTCAGCAGTAGATGAATCGCTTTTTGTGTTGGGTTTGTGCCTTAAAGGATTTTTTTTTTACAACTTAATGCATTATTTCTTTAAATGGTTATGCCTGTCTACTGTCATACCTTTTGATGTCTTTCTCCCAGTCAGCCACAGCCAATTCTTAAGCTTTCATACTTTGTTTGGGATAACTAACCTAATTTCACATTGAACTACATCACAATCACGCTCAATGTTAAACTTTATCACATTCTGGTGACTCTTTCAGAAATGTCCTTGACAACAAGTTTCTGAATTAACCCTTTCTCATTGTACAAATGAAAGCCAAAATAGCCTATTCTCTACTTGGTTTGTCAAAATATTCATCCTGAACAACATCTAACATACATCCTGTTGGATTCTGAATTTTTAATCCAAGGTTCTTTCAAAAGTCAGGAAAGAGGCATAGAACTTGTTGCTTTACAATCATTTTGTGAAGCATTAATAAAACAAAGAGAAAATTAAAACAAACAGTAATCGAATTCTATTAAATGAAGGAAGAGACAAAAGCTAAGATTAAAGATTCAAAGTAATCAACCACTAGGAAGTATATTAAACTTATATGCCCATAAGAACTACTTAAAATTCAAGCAGACAATAAAATGTTAAACTGCAAAGAAAATATCAATTAAACAGTCTAATCTAAGAATTAAACAGTCAGATCCAACATCTTTCACATTAATATAGAAATTTGATTTGTTCTATTTATATGTAGGTTAAAGTTTCCCTTAATTACTATATCTCCATTGACGTGCACCATCAATTCACAGATTAATTTTCAGCTACATAAAAGGAAAACTCAACTTCATGGTTTGCATTCAGTGCTTACCAGCAAGAAGAAATATTTCAAAATGAATCATCCGCTAATGGATTGCAGTACGTATTACTATGGGCAAACATGCTAGGAAGGTTGTATAAAATAAGATAAAAGACAAATATTTTATTTTTCTCCAGTTGCATCAGAGAGGAGTAGTACCATGGAATCTTAATATCCACAGAAACAGGTGCTCAGACCAGTATTTAAACTCCAACATATATTCTCTCTACAAATGACTAACAGGTAATCCCAGGCAATACAGAACTAAATGGAGAGCAATAGCACCTTTGAATTTCACACCTGTTTCGATTAGTGTAGCCCCTAAGGTACTCATGCTGTGTAAACAAATATTTTACTTTATATTTTGCTTGGCAGTTGGGTATAAAAGGTAAAATGCTGAAGAAGAAGGAATCTGATAGGAGAGGAGAGTGGACCAAGGGAGAAAGGAAAGGAAGAGGGGCACCAAGGGGAGGTGATAGGCAGGCGAGGAGCAAAGAAGAGGTAAAGGGGGAACCAGAGTGGGGAATGGTGAAAAGGGGGGTAGGGTGTGGTTAAAGAAATCAATGTTCAAAGCATCAGGTGGGAGGCTACCCAGATGGAGTATGAAGTGTTGCTCCTCCAACCTGAGAGTGGCCTCATTATAGCTGTAGAGGAAGCCGTGGACTGATATGTTGTTATGGGAATGGGGATTAGAATTAAAATGGTTGGCCACCGGGAAATCCTGCTTCTTGTGGACAGAGCGAAGGTGCTCGACAAAGCAGTCCCCAATCTGTGTCGAATTAGAAACACTACTTGAACATGTGAATGCTGAACGCACAGTGCAAGAAGTTCAGGTCAGTTTAGCTCTGGTGCAGTTTTCAGTTGTGCTTATGTGAAATTATATGAACATTTAATGCACATATTGCATTGTTTAGCTTTTTAGTGCAATGTTAGCACATGTGGGTAGTCCAATGCCCAATTCATTTGTTAATTGAAGTTAGAACTTTATCCTTTAAAGTAACTACTGAAACATATTCTGCTGCAGTACTTCTAGTGAATGTTACATTGGATGGCCCATTGGGAAAGAAGGAAGCTGAACTTATTGTTTCACAATTCATAGATATGGAGAGGAAAGAGGTGCTTCGAGTTGCCCGAAGGTAGAGCGGAGATGAATCTGCACTGTTAAGTGGTGGTCAAGGAGAGTTTGAAGAACAGGAGTACAATCTGTTCTTCACTCACTGAAGCTGTGTAAAGTCTATTATTATTGAATGAATGAATCAGATTTATTTAATACATATACATCGATATACCCTCAAATGCATCATTTGCTTTAATAACCAACACAACTGAGCGATGTGCTAGAGGGTAGCCCACAAGTGTCCCACACATTCCAGTGCCAACATAGTATGCCCACAATATTCAGTGGAACAACACAAGCAACAAAACAAAAGCAAAACAAGCCCCTTCTCTCCCTCCACCAGAACCACCCCCCAGCCCCATTTACACACTGAGTAGTCTGCCTACCTCCTCAGCCTGATAGCCTTTGTTCAAAGAAAATACGACAGTGATCTGTGCTTCCCTTAGAATACAGAGAACACTTGGGGTACATGGTAACGATCTTCCACAACATGCTGAAGTGATTGAGACCAGGATCTTCAGAGTGTTCGGAGTGATTTTAATCTTTCATGAAATTGCATAGAATGGAATGCAATGAAAATTTAATTCTACATAAACATTCAGAAATGACTCTGAAACTGTAAAATGTGTTCCAATTTCAGTTACAATGCTCAAAATGAAAGTTGCTGATAGCATCCATTTACACTCCAACTACTGTTCATCATACATATACTGGTGCAAATTGCAAGCATTGTGAATCTCAGTGAAATTACTTTGTTTTTTGCAATTTGCACAGAAATACATGAAAATTGAGAAACACTGCATATTTACAATATAAATTAAAGTATTTTGATTAAAGATATGGGAAGTATCGAGAAACAAAATAAAACAGTCCTATACATCTATTTCAGTACAAAGGTTAAAATAGGTGAATATACTTAATAAAATGATTTTGTCTAAAGTGTAATTTTTTTCAGTGGGAAAAAAAACTAGCGTTCATATACATTTGTTGACAGCATGAAAGAAAACAGTCCAAATGCCGTAATTTAATTAAAAACCATTCTCCTTTACCACTCAGAGTCTATTTGACAAGTGTTTAAATGAATATTACACAAACTAAGGAAAAGCTAAAAATCAGTAACAAGTTAATCATTATTGAAACACCACAAAGAACCATTTTAATAGAAAATGGATCTAATCTACAAGAGGAAATCCAATTTTTGTTTGGATCAATCAGATTCAGCATTTACTCCAAGGATGTGGAACAAACTGATTCTTCTAAAATATGATCATTGTGCAGCATTTGGCAGAAGCCATTTAACCTTAATAAGCTGAATACTGGCGCCGAAGCACAGATCAGCTTATGCTCATTATAAACTAAGCCCCCTTCTAACAGTTTTACTTGCTGTTAGGCTTCAACAGAAAAACTAGGGATCTTCCTTTTAAACATAAATTTATGAGTTTATAAAATCCCACCAAATGCCTCAAGTAAATCCTTATTACAAGTTAAAAATTCCCATGGAAACTCATTTAGCTTGGCAGGGAGAATTCATTTCAATCCTTTTATCCTCCAGCTAAAACATTACGATCATAATTCTGCTCTGACATTCAGAAGAGACTACTAATTACTATGTGTTTGTAGTCCCTGGACAGATTCAGACAGATTGTCTTGTCTGCAACATTAGAAATGTGCCTCTTCTTTGGATATATGGCTGTAATTCACTAATACCTTTATTTACAATGAAAGCTTCCTACCTATCTTCTAGGCAGGAATAGAAAATTGCAAAGTTTGGTAGTTAAGTGCATCCTTTTCTCATGGCTTACTTTGAAACTTGTATGAACAAAGAGAAGCTTCCTAACAGCCTCAGATGTACACTTTCAAAAGTCACATCACCTCTTACTTAGCTGGACTTTAAAAAGCTTTACACTTACTGTTGTAAAAGTGCTCCAAGGAAAGAGAAACCTGAATTCAATAAACTGTTGATTAAGCTTGAGGTTGAGGCAGCTCAATCTTAAAGCAGGGGTTTCCAACTAAATAGAAGAAACTATGAATGACTGAGGGTGGGTTGGCAATATTAGACTGGGAAATAACTTTAAAGGGAATGAAAATAGGCAGGCAGTGGTTCACATTAAATAAATAATCAATGATTTGCAATATATATTCCATTTAGGCACAGGAAAAAAATACAAAAATGAGGTCCAACCAGATACTAAAGATGAAATTTTCAATTTCATGTGTGAACAAGAATATACGAACAAGAAATTGATAATGAAAGAGAACTCAGAATAAAAGAGTGAACTAGCAAGAAACGAGCAGTAAGAGCTTCTTGAGAGATGTAAAAAGGAAAAGACCAGACAGGGCAAATAGACAAAGAAAGCAGAATTTATAATGGGTAAAAAGAAAATGATAGAGAAATTAAATCCTCTGCCTGTCTTTATGGAAGATGACAAAATTAATCTCCCAAACATAATGCAGAGCCAGGATTCAGTGTAAACAAGGATATTGGTATTTAGGAATACAGCTAGAGAAATGAACAAGCCTGAAATCTGTTAAATCCTTAAGTCTCAATAATCTGCAAAAAGTTTTGAAAGCAGAGGCTACAGAGACAACAGAAGCTCTGGTTATCACTTGCTAAAATTATACAGATTCCAGAATATCTTATGATCCAAATTGTGACCCCACCGCATTTTAAGAGAGGGAGAACAAAGAAAAGAAGGAACATTCCATCTGTTAACTTGAAATCATGTGTTGGAAAAATACTGGAATCTATACTAAAGGTTCTGAAATCAGAATATTTAGAAAACAGTAATATGCTTCAGCAGAGTCAACATGGATTTATGAAAGGGAAATCATGTTTGAAGAATCTACCAAAGTTCTTTGAGGGTAATCTTGTAGAATAGATGAGGAAGAATCAACAGATGTAGTGTTTTTAAGAGTTTCAGAAAAAAAAAACCATAAGGTTAGTGAACAAGATTACGGATGTATCAGTACTGTAACTCTAAAAAGAAAACCACATCTGGTGAGCTGAAATGTCACTGGAATAAAATCATAGCTGTGAACTGTGAACAGGGATTTATGTAAAGATGCTTCATTTGGAAGAAATACATTCCAGTTAATTCCTTGGCTTCGTCAGCTGCTTAGCGAACTAACTTTAAAAAAACATAATGCTAGTGTGCAAGAGAAATTTTAAATGCAAAGTTCTACTTGCTGTCATTATTATGCAACTAAGCCTGCACCAACACTAAGCTGGTCACCAATAGCTGTACCTGTATTTACAATACATTCCTGTGGTGCAAAAGAAGACATGATTTAGCAAGATTGAAGCCGCATATTTTTGACTATGTGAAAGAATATTCAGAATGTGACAATTGGACCACACAGTAAACTGTATTAAAAGCACTGTTGCTGGCTTTGCAAAATACATGGCAGAATGAATCTGCATTACCCATAACTTATCACTTTGATGCACTTCTAGAACACTGGTGTATGTTTGCCATTGTTATTTGTGATCAATGGTTTAATGATTAACCATGGATTTATAATAACAATGTGTGAGAGTATATTTAAGCCTCTAGCTTTCACTATAGCTTGGAAGCTGAAATGCTCAATAGGCCGAGATGTTCTCCGGTGATTTAGAAGAAGCACGGTTATTCCTTAATTGATGAATATTAAAAGAAAACTGCAGCTGCAGAAAATCTGAAATGTATATAGAAAAAAAACTAGCGGGAATGAGGACGGGTTCGCCATGCAAATTCACTTTCTCTGTTATCAAACTTCTTCATTTCTGCAAAAGTCATCCGTCCGTGGTAATGGTCCAGTTTTCTCTCTTCATTAACACAACCTGACCTGCTGGCTACATCCCACAGTCCTGCTATTTATAACTTACTGTGCTTCTTTGCTTGTGACACAGGTTATGAATTAAATGTTCTGTTGCCAAACTAGGTGGCACAGTGACATAGCTAGTAGAGCCATTGCTTCAGAGAACTAGAGACCTGGGTTCAATACTCACCTTGTGCTGAAGGGCCTGTTTTTATGCTGCAAGTCTCTATGACTTTCTTTGCATGGCCTGACTTGCTGGGCATGTTTCACTGCCCTGCTACTTGTGTGTGTTACCACCCTCTAATAACCTTAAGGATCAAGATAACTTATCCACATTGCAAGCATGCCCTCACTGTCAAGGTATTTCTTATGTCACATTCATCCCTCTTGCCACTTTCTCTGCAACTTAAAACTAACTTGTTTTTTTTCACAGTACTAAAGGGTTTTTGACTTAAAATGTTAACTCTGTTTTCTTTCCTCATATGCTGCCTGAATTGCTGTGTGTTTGCAGCATTTTTGTATTTAATAGTTCAATATCTATTCTGTTCTATGTAATGGGTGTCAGGGTACAATCAATTCCCTTTATTTCATGCTTTCTCATTTTATATTGCCAATTCAACCAAGAGTACTTAACAATATTCTATAGTTACTTTAATTTTTAAAATGCTAAGCTGAAGAAAAAAACAGAGCCTTGCTCCCTTGATGAGATTTGTTTTTGACAAATTGAGGGTAGATTTTTGGGAAATGAGACACCTCACTTTGTAATATGAAAGCTTAATAAGCTTTGTGACAACCTGAACAACTAGTTAGGAAGAATGAAAACACACAACTTTCATTGGAGATAGACAAGATGCTAGAAAAGCTGCTGCATTTCTGGCCCCATCATGACCTATCCAAACTCTTGAGCTCCCTCTCTAAGTTCTATCTCCTTTTATAAAATGCTTTACCAAAAAATTTACCTTTTTAATTATGATTTCATTGCCTATCCTAATAATTCTTTTTGGTGCAAAGTTTTGTTTGACAACATTTCTGTAAAGCATCTTTGATCACTGAAGTGGATGACGTGTCCTATATGAACATGAGCTATTGCGGAAGATCCATCTATTTGTATCTTGGCTCTATGAATAGCTAAAAATTTGCTTAATACTTATGCTTTGCAAACTTACAACAGGGACATGTCTTACTCGAGGTATTTATGCCAATATGTCCACTCTGTTACTTAAGCTTCACAAACAAAATGCTGGAGGAACTCAGCAGGCCAAGCAGCGCTTAAGGAAAAGAGGAAACAGTTGACATTTTGGCCCGAGACCCTCCTTTAGGACTAATATCTGCAGATTTTCTGGTGTTTGTTATGTAAGCTTGTCTAATGATGATAATTTTAAAGAAAGTCTTTGAATCTTTAAGATAGTTCTTGGAAATTATTCAAAAATATGAAAGAAGATACAAGAGCAAAAAGAAAAATGCTGGAGGAACTCAGTAGGTTAGGCAGCATCTATAGAGGGAAGTGTACAGTCCATATTTTCAATTGAGACCCTTTAATTAGACTGATGTCGGGTCTTGACCAGAAACGTTGACTGTTCACTTCCTTCCATAGATGCTACCTGTCCTGCTGAGTTCCTCTAGCTTTTAACTTTTTGCTCCAGATTTCAGCATCAACAATTTATTTTGTCTCTAAAGCAGATGCAGTCTTGATTATGAAAACATATAAAATTAGATACCTCCTGTACCTAAAGGAGGTCACTGAGTGTATGTTTGTGATCTTCTGCTGCTGTAGCCCATGCACTTCAAGGTTTGACATGTTGTGTTTTCAGAGATGCTCTTCTGCATACTGCTATTGTAGTATGTGGTTATTTGAATTACTGTCAGTTTAAACTAGTCTGGCGATTCTCCTCTGACCGACATCATTTTTGCCCACAGAACTGCCACCAACTGAATTTTTGTTTTGTTTTTCGCAGCATTATTTATAAATTTAGAGACAACTCTGCGTGAAAATCCCAAGGAATCAATCGTTTCTGAGGTACCCAAACCACCCTATCTGGAACCAACAATCATTCCATGGTCAAAGTCACTTAGATTGTATTTCTTCCTCCTCCAGATACTTGGTCTGAACAACAACTGAACCTCTTGACCACGACTGGCTGATTAGATATTTGCATTACCGAGCAGGTGTACAGGTATACCTAATAAAATTACCACTGAGAATATAAAGCTGTTAAACATCTAATTATTTTACAATGATTCAAATAGTTACTTCCACTTGAGAACAATCTGAATTAAAAAGAACGTAAATTTACTTTTATAAAGAAAAAGGGCTTACATTATATCACTAATTTTGCCACCTTAAGGATTCATAACCAATTAATAGGTGTGAAATGCAGTTGATGTTGTAAAGTAGGAAGCAGAGACACACATTTACCAGAGTAAGATCCTTCCAATAGTAGTAGTAGTAATAGTAATGTAAGACCAAGAGAGATTCACAAAGCATCTCTTGTGTCGTATTCAAAATATCCAAAGTCTTTGGTAGGCAATAAAATAATTTTGAAGTTAAGCCTTTTTTATTATGCAGGAAACATGGCAGTCAGTTTGCTCACAGCAAGCTACCACAAATTAGCTACTTCAGAAATATAAATTGAGTCAAAATATTGGCCTGAACATTGAGGATAATTCCACTGTTTTTCAAAACTGTGATATAGAATCTTTAACATCCACATAAAGCATAGATGCATTCTTATCTTAACTTCAGCACTTGAGTGTCAGGCAACACCTTATTACACAAAATCCAAGAGTGGTCATGAACCCAGAATCTTCTGATTTAGAACCAAGAGTACACAAGCTGGACTACACCTCCTGCAACAGAACTTGAATACACCTTCCTGGTTGTAAACCATTGTGTTGCTACTTCTGAAGGATTCATTTCCACAGTAGGACGGAGGAATCGGTCATCATTTTATTCAAACCTAGAGGAGAAATTTGCATGGTTGACTTTGGCATCTCCAAATTTAATGGTCAACAATGTTGTCCATGTGGACTTACATATAGACTGGCTGAATAAAAACAATAGATTTTCTTCCTTGGTAAACTAGAGAAATAGTCTGGTCATTCACCATTACTGAGACAGTTTTGTTTTAAGTTACATTTTATTTAATAGAAACATAGAAACTAGGTGCAAGAGTAGGCCATTCGGCCCTTTGAGCCTGCACCGCCATTCAGTATGATCATGGCTGATCAACCAACTCAACTAATAATTTGAAATTATAAATATACATTGTTAATCTAATCTTTTGGTTTACTACTCTAGTAATTTATTTATTCTACCACTGTCCTTGTGACATGCATATTTCCCTTAAGTGCTGGACCATAAAATGCCCGACGCAGGCCTCTCATGGTCTGATTCAATGTTCCCTCCCCACTGGACCATAGGTAAATTTATTTTCCATTATGTGCCAATAATGGGTCTCTGAATTAAAATTCCTTTCCTTCTTTGTACAAAATAAGGAGCAGAATTGAACATTGTGTAAACCCTGTGCTGACTGTGTTGAGCCAAGTTAACTGAGTAAAGGCTAGTGAAGAATTGTTGATTAATGGTGATTGATTTCAGTCCATTGGGGCAATAAGAAAGTGTCCTTTGAAATATTATGGTTGATTTTTCTTTATAGAAGGACAGTGTTATAAATGATAACATAATGGAGACCTCTGAAGGATATTTGGTAGTTTACTTTCAATGAATTTGTATGAAATCTTTCAATGTCTATGGATTATTTGAATTTGACAATAGAAGTGTGCATTATCATGATCTAATCATCTTGGATACATACCGAGAGGTATTTGTTTAAGTAGATTGTTTGTCTTATCTAAGTCTGATAACATTTCTGAATGGAAGTCTGTTTTGTTATATACTGCACGTTAGAATTCATTCTTGTTTCATTTTACTGTTTGGTTTTATATAATATAATGTGCATATGTATACACACACACACACCTGGAGAAGAGGGAAATCTGATTGAAGAGGACAAAACCATGGAAGAATGGGAAGGGAGTGGAGCACCAGAGGGAGGATGGGTAGGGAAGGAGGTAAGGGGAGAAAGGGAGACAGGAATCAGGAATGGTGAAGAAGAGTGTTTGGAAGCTACCCAGACAGAACACAAGGTGTTGCTGTCAATCTGAGTGTGGCCTCTTTGCAGCAGTAGAGGGGGCCATGGACTGACATGTCAGAATGGGAATGGGAAGTAAAATTGAAATGGGTAGCTACCAGGGGATACTGCTTTTTGTGGCGGACAGAGCACCCTTTATCTCTTTCGCCAATCAATTTCCCAGCTCTTTACTTCATCCCCTCCCCCTCTCCGGGTTTCACCTATCATCTTCCGCCCACCTTCTTACTCTGACCTCCTTTTCCTTTCTAGTCCTGATAACGGGTCTCGTCCCAAAATGTCGACTGTTTATTCTTTTCCATAGATGCTGCCTGTCCTGCTGAGTTCCTCCAGCATTTTGTGTGTGTTGCTTTGGGTTTCCTGCAGCTGAAGATTTTCTCATGCTTGTCAAGGACAGCTTCCACACCACTGTTATAAGACTATTAAATGCTTCCTATTACAATTGGATGGATAGTTAACCTCACAATCCACCTCATTATGCTCTTTGTACCTTATTATCTACCTGCATTGCACTTGCTCTGTATCTGCTGAATTTTTTTATGCATTTTGTTATTGTTTTAACTTGTACTACCTCAACGTACAATGTAATGATTTGATTTGTATGAACAGTATGTGAGACAGACTTTTCACTATATCTCAGTCCATGTGACAATAATAAGCCAATTCCAATTCTTTAGTTGTGGCATTACTTTGTAATTCCAGTAGATATTTAATAGCTTACTTCTTGTGAGACTTGCCATCTTAACCTTATCACTGTTCTGTTACTGTTTCCTGTAAAATCAATACTTGATGCTTCATTTGCTGTTCCAAGATTGTCCTGAATGCTCTGTGGGGAGGACGGGGAGAGAATTAAACCAATCCTGTCTTTAATAACTAAAAATTCTATTATGTAAAAGACAAGTTTCAGGTAAACCATTTAAGCTTTTTCAGAATTATGTATTAATATCAAGTTAAAGTTATCCATTGGATTAATTTGTGTTACTTGAAATCTTCATTAAGAGATTTCATTTGAAGGTCTCAGCCTTCCCCACAGCTTGGAGTTGATGATCTTGATTACAGATGCCCCCTTAGCAGAAAGAATGCAGAGAAACTTTACAAGGACTTAAGGAAAGGTTCAATAGGATAGAACTTTATTCCCAAGAGCGCAGAAGAATGAGGGAAAATTTGGCTGAGGTACACAAAATTATGTCTGCATAGATATATTAAATGCAAGCAGGCTTTTTCCACTGAGGTTAAATTAGATGTCATGAAATGTTTAAGGGAAACATGAGGGTGAACTCCTTCACACAGATGGTGGTGAGAACGTGGATCAAACTGCCAGTGGAAGTGGTGGATTTAGGTTTGTTTTTAACGTTTAAGACGTATTCGGATAGGTAATTAGATGGGAGGGATATGGAAGGCTATGGTCCAGGCACAAGTCGATGGTACTAGGCAGATTAACAGTTCAGCACGGACAAGATGGGCCAGCGGACCTGTTTCTGTGTAGTAGTGTTCTTAGACTCTGTGACTTGAAAAGGCAAATCAGACAAACTGAACATGTAGTACATCTAATTTTCTATTCATAAGTATTATTCCATTATCTTAATTGAGGGAGTGTAATTTTTCTTCATATAGCTTTTGCTCAGAAATTTAAATTATTTAACAGAATATCCAGAGGCAAAACAAAATCTTTTTTTTCAAATAACTATTTTTGCCCAATTACATTAAAAAACAAAAGCAAATTGTTTCAATTCTTGAAAATAAATAAAACAGGAAAAAGAAATGTGACAAGAGAAATGTTCCTGGTGACCGGGCCACAGGTCATGGTTGAAACTAGGTTAAGGGAAATAATGAACTGCTTGAAAGCAGGGGAAGCAATCTGAACAAAAGTATAACTTGGTAAAGTAAGAGTGTTCACCTATTACTCAAAAGGTAGGAGTCTATTTGGGGTAGATAAACATATGATCTTGGAATCACTAAAGGTGTCAAGACCAGAAAATATGCAAATCAAACGAGAGTTTAGTTGGAAAGAATCGAAATGTAGAAAAGTTATCCTAAAATTGTTTTGTATTTTGGTTAGATCAGATGCAGTTGTGGCATACAGTTCTAGTTACCATATGATAGAAAGGATAAAGAGATGAGAATGAGTTAAAAGCGTTATTAGGAATGCAACAGTATACATTGTCAGGAAAGGATGAAGTCTGAAAGTTGACTTGATACAGATGGTAAAGTGAATGAGGAATATTTCCACTTGTGGAGAAATAAACACTACAAATGCCTACCATCACAACAGTCACCAAGAAATCCAATAGGGAATTTGGAAGAAACCACTTTATCAAAGAGTGGTGAGAATGCGGAGATTGCCACCACAGGATATGGTTGGGTAGATTTAAGGGGAGGCTGGATAAGCATATGAGGCAGAGATAAGGAAAGGTAATGAATTATTTAAATAAACATAAATGCTTAATCAAACAGTATATTTACAATATTACTCAGATATTACTGAAATATTAAATAGACAACACAGACAAAAAGATGCAATGATGCACTCAAAACCTCCTTTAAGAAATGTGATAACTCCACTGATTCTTGGAAATCCCTGGCCTGACCAATCGAAATGAGAAAAGGAAATTGGATTGGATTTAGAATCTCAAACCTGTACATTGGAAGCAACCTGAAGCCCTGTGTAAGTGACAGAAGGAGCACATAACCTCACAAGCAATCCGCCAACAGGTACCTTCACACCCGTCCATGGAAGAGTCTGCGGTTCCACATTGTCCTCATCAGAAACTTCACAACCCATAAAATCAGAATTAAAATGAGTCATCCTTGATTCCAAGGGGACTGCCTGAGAAGATGATTTAAGAAACGGATGGTCTTGCAGTGCTCTGAAATGAAAATAAGATTCTATCAACATAAAGAATCTGAGTTGCCTTAAACCTGCTATTTCAGTTATTCTTTCTTTTATAATTTGTAACCTTTATTCACAGCCAAATTCAGATAACACTTCAGATAACTTTTGCTGATGTTGATGAATTGCAGAATGCACATCCTCTGACCGGTTCTTATAATTACATGGCCCCCAGGATTGATATGGGATGTGATAATCATAATGCTGTTCAAAATCATTGAGAAATGGATAGGTTCTCTTATTTGAAAAGGGCCATTGCCTAGTTAAAAATTAGTTACCTCTTCCTAGAGATGCTGCCTGGCCTGCTGCATTCACCAGCAACTTTGATGTGTGTTGCCTAAAAATTAGTAATCATGTTTTGAACTTGAATTTTGTTGTGAACTTCTATAGATTGACACAGGTTGCTATATTATCTGAGGAAGTGAAATTGGGACTGAGACCTGCAGTTATCACAAACATTTTCCCTTCCAATACAATGGAGGGAGTGCATTAATAAAACAACTGTAAGTGGTTTGGCCTAAACCACTGCCATAAATAACTGCTACTGAAACAGACTGAGAATCGATCATTTTTCTTGGGAATCCATAATTGATTTCCTACTTGTGTGGCATGGCTGTAGCCATGGAAGTGTTTTTACCAACAATGAACATTAACAAAGTTTACTACAGCCCTTTGGTGCCTTATAAGGGTTTGTTCTTCAAGGAAGTATAGCATTTCTGTAACCTAAGCAAATCACCGTCCTTGAATCTAACTGTGAAAAATTGTTGCACTACTTGCAAAAAGCAATTGCATTCTTCAGTGACTTAATTTGTGGAAAAGTGTAAAGCTGAGGATTGTGAAAACAGCTTTTTTATGTGCAGAGCTATCTGGTTCAGCAAAACGAAAGAAAGAAGCAAAAGTAATCTGTGATTTTACAGGAAATAATTGTGTAGATAGAATAATTTGCCTTGACATTACAGGCTTCCAGCAGGTCAAAAGGATTATTTCATTCACACAGGATGCTTAGAAATATTGTGCAGCCAGCTATTGACTGAAAGGGAAGTTTTGGTTTATCAAAACACAATGTTGATTTTCTTTTATAATTAAATGTCTTAAATGTTAATTCATTAAGGCTAAATAGGGTAAAGAAGCTTTCAGTAGGAAGGGGAAATGAATTTACTTTGGCATGCTTTCTTGTAGCTTATGTGTTATATTCTTGTTCAATAATTATAAAATATAGAGAATAATTGCTTATTAAAACAGAAAATGCTGACAATGTCTGAAGAGAGGGAAAAAGGGTTAAGATTTCAGGTTGATGACCTTTGATCAGAACTAGTAAATCAGAAATCTATTGTGTTATAAGTTGCAAAAAAGGGAGACCATAATACATAGTAGCAGAATTAGGCCATTGGGTCTGCTCCACCATTCTATCATGTTTGATCTATTACTCTCCTCAACCCCATTCGGCTGCCTTTTTCCCATAACCTTTGATATCCTTACTAATTAAGAACCTATCAACCTCTGTTTTATATATTCTTCTTCAGTATTCACTATGGAAAAGGATCTTGGTGATTGTAGGGATGACTTGCAGCAGATTGGAAAGCTTGAGCATGTAGATATTAAGAAAGAGGATGTGCTGGAGCTTTTGGAAAGCATCAAGTTGGATAAGTTGCCGGGATAGGATGAGATGTATCCCAGGCTACTGTGGGAGGTGAGGGAGGAGATTGCTGAGCCTCTGGCGATCATCTTTGCATCATCAGTGGGGACGGGAGAGGTTCCGGAGGATTGGAGGGTTGCGGTTGTTGTTCGTTTATTCAAGAAGGGAGTAGAGATAGCCCAGGAAATTATAGACCAGTGAGTCTTACTTCAGTGGTTGGTAAGTTGATGGAGAAGATCCTGAGAGGCAGGATTTACGAACATTTGGAGTGGTATAATATGATTAGGAATAGTCAGCATGACTTTGTCAAGGGCAGGTCGTGCCTTACGAGCCTGATTGAATTTTCTTCAGGATGTGACTAAACACATTGATGAAGGTAGATCCGTAGATGTAGTGTATATGGATTTCAGCAAGGCATTTGCTAAGGTACCCCATGCAAGGCTTATTGAGAAAGTAAGGAGGCATGGGATCCAAGGGGACATTGCTTTGTGGATCCAGAACTGGCTTGCCCACAGAAAGCAAAGAGTAGTTGTAGACAGGTCATATTCTGCATGGAGGTCGGTGACCAGTGGTGAGATTCAGGGATCTGTTCTGGGACCCTTACTCTTCATGATTTTTATGAATAACCTGGATGGGTTAGTAAGTTTGCTGATGACACAAAGCATGCCTTATGAAGACAGGTTGAGTGAACCTGGCCTTTTCTCCTTGGAGCAACAGAGGATGAGAGGTGATCTGATAGAGGTGTATAAGATGATGAGAGGCATTAATCGTGTGGATAGTCAGAGGCTTTTTCCCGGGGCTGGAATGGCTGCCACAAGAGGGCACAGGTTTAAGGTGCTTGGGAGTAGGTACAGAGGAGATGTCAGGGGTAAGATTTTACGCAGAGAGTGATGAGTGCATGGAATGGGCTGCCGGCAACGATGGTGGAGGCGGATACGATAGGGTCTTTTAAGAGACTTTTGGATAGGTATATGGAGCTTAGAAAAATAGAGGGCTATGGGTAACCCTAGTTATTTCAAAGGTAGGGACATGTTCAGCACAACTTTGTGGGCCGAAGGGCCTGTATTGTGCTGTAGGTTTTCTGGCACCTTTTTGTATATATGCTCTTGATGGAGGATAGGTTGATGCTGGTGAAACATTATATAAAGAGTAAAAGAGGTGAGAGTAGATATAGGACCGATAGAAAATGATGCTGGAGAAATTGTAATGGGAGATAAGGAGATGGCGAAAGAACTGAACGAATATTTTGCATCAATCTTCACTGCGGAAGACATCAACAGTATACCGGACACTCAAGGGTGGCAGGGAAGAGAAGTGTGCGCTGTCACAATTACAACAGGGAAAGTACTCAGGAAGCTGAATAGTCTAAAGGTAGATAAATCTCCTGGACCAGATGGAATGCACCCTGGTGTCCTGAAGGAAGTAGCTGTGGAAATTGCGGAGGCATTAGCGATGATCTTTCAAAAGTCGATAGATTCTGGCATGGTTCCGGAAGACTGGAAGATTGCAAATGTCACTCCACTATTTAAGAAGGGGGCAAGGAAGCAAAAAGGAAATTATAGACCTGTTAGCTTGACATCGGTGGTTGGGAAGTTGTTGGAGTTGATTGTCAAGGATGAGGTTATGGAGTACCTGAAGGCATATGACAAGATAGGCAGAACTCAGCATGGTTTCCTTAAAGGAAAATCCTGCCTGACAAACCTATTACAATCTTTTGAGGAAATTACAAGTAGGCTAGACAAGGGAGATGCAGTACATGTTGTATATTTGGATTTTCAGAAGGCCTTTGCCAAGGTGCCACACATGAGGCTACTTAACAAGATAAGAGCCCGTGGAATTACGGGAAAGTTACATACGTGGATAGGGCGTTGGCTGATTGGCAGGAAACAGAGAGTGGGAATAAAGGGCAAAGAAGTGGCAAATGAAATACAGTGTTGGAAAGTGTATGAATATGCACTTTGGCAGAAGAAATAAACGGGCAGACTATTATTTAAATGGGGAGAGAATTCAAAGTTTTGAGATGTAACGAGACTTGGGAGTCCTCATGCAGGATACCCTTAAGATTAACCTCCAGATGGAGTCAGTGTTGAAGAAGGGAAATGCAATGTTGGCATTCATTTCTAGAGGAATAGAGTATAGGAGCAGGGATGTGATGTTGAGGCTCTATAAGGCACTGGTGAGACCTCACTTGGAGTACTGTGGGCAGTTTTGGTCTCCTTATTTAAGAAAGGATGTACTGATGTTGGAGAGGGTACAGAGAAGATTCACTAGAATGATTCTGAGAATGAGAGGGTTAACATATGAAGAACGTTTGTCTGCTCTTGGACTGTATTCCTTGGAGTTTAGAAGAATGAGGGGGGACCTCATTGAAACATTTCAAATGTTGAAAGGCATGGACAGAGTGGATGTGGCAAAGTTGTTTCCCATGATGGGGGAGTCCAGTACGAGAGGGCATGACTTAAGGATTGAAGGGCATCCATTCAGAACAGAGATGCGAAGAATTTTTTTTAGTCAGAGGGTGGTGAATCTATGGAATTTGTTGCCACGGGCAGCAGTGGAGGCTGAGTCATTGGGTGTCTTTAAGGCAGAGATTGATAGGTATCTGTGTAGCCAGGGCATCAAAGGTTATGATGAGAAGGCGGGGGAGTGGGACTAAATGGGAGGATGGATCAGCTCATGATAAAATGGCAGAGCAGACTCGATGGGCTGAATGGCCGGCTTCTGCTCCTTTGGATTATGGTCTTATGGTCTTCCTGTCCACCACAGTGCAGTTTCCATACCATGCAGTGATGCAGCATGTTAGGATGCTTTCTACTGTGCATCTGTAGAAGGGCATGAGTCTGGATGAGCAGAGTCCAGCTTTCTTCAGCCTCCTCAGAAAGTAAAGGCTTTGGTGAGCTTTCCTGATTGCTGTGAATGTGTCTGGCACCATGAGAGGCAGTGTGAGATGTGCGTTTCCAGAAACTATTTGCAGATTACACTGCTGCGCCACTGATGTAACGAGGGGTGTGTGGGTGCTGCAAGTTCTCCTGAATGAACTCAACACTGTCGCATCATCGGCAGGCATAACAATGTGATTATTAATGTGATACCAAATTCTTGGAGTTAATTTTGTGTATGAGCATATTTTTTAACTTTAAAAAGCCTTTCTAGCAGAGTTATATGCATATACATCCACTTACCATAATTCCTGACTCCCTTGTTCAGTTGCCATTTCCTTGTTTATTTTAAATATTTTCAGTGTATTTGTGGAAATGGTTTTATCATTTCTTTCAAGTGTGGTCACTGTACCTTGGGGAGTTTTGTGGCTTTAAAACATGGTTATGTAAGTATTTCAGTACATAATGTTTTTTTCAGCATTATGCAATCAAAAATCGACTTCTCCCGCAACAACATATGTAACAACCGGGCTGTTTCATGTCATTTTGGGTATTTTACAAAGTCTTTCTTGTGTAATTTGCACCTCATTGGTAATGCATTTTCAGTGCTGGGCATGAGCCTAACAGCATAGATCCTGTACACCAGTATTCATCAGCACTGCTGGATGAAGTCTGTTCATAATTTTACAAAGATCCTCTGTTGTTTGTCACTTGTTAACTGACCAAATATTTATAAAATACCTGAGCTGCAGCTGTGTTATTTTAAAGGGGCCTATGCACACTCATATTTGATTTTGAAATTTGGTGCATAACTTTCTGGAGGATGACTGCTTATTTTGAAACCTGCTGCCAGTCACTGCAGAAACTCACAATGACCATTGCAAACTATGCAGTGTGCACTTGTATAGTATAACTGCTGATGTCATTTGAAGAAATGGAACTGGACCAAGATTTACCATGAAAATATTGTAGAGCTTTGTAATCCTCTGTAGCCCTGACTACAGACTATGTTTTTTTGTAAAGAACGAAGTTACAATTAAATTCAACTTCCTAGGAACAGGGCATTCTAAATATTCCCTGTCTTATTTTGCTACTTTTCACAGCGTTGATGAGGACACTTTTACTGCCCTGTACAAGATAAGAGAGAGTGACATTTACCATAATTACTGGCTCTGTGATGATTTCCACTGTGTGGTGATTTCAGTTCCCTTTATGAAGCTGCATTTCTTCATGTGTCACAAGGACTTCCATTCTCCCAGTGTTGCAAATATAAAAGAGGCTTCCACATGCTTGATGCCAGGTATCTTGGGAGTTTGCAAGATTTCTTCATTCTATGGAGCCCCAGCTAGCAAGATCTATTTCCTTCTTTCATGGTTTCTCACTTGTACGTGTTTTACAACTACTGCAACTGAGTAGCTCTACGGTGAAAGCTGCAATAGCACAGCAAACTCAATGGAGAACATTGTTGGCTTCTACAAAATAGGATTTTACACCACTCTCGTGGCATTTTCCAATACTCCACAGGAATCTCCAATTTACTGCATAACTTGGGAAGCAGGCCAGTAAAGTCCCTGGGCTGTGCACTTCAGGAAGAAGAGGAGCAACAAGGAAAGCAGGTGAATCAGTAGGGAGAGAAGGAATGGGGAAAGGGAGCATCACACACACACACACACACTGTGCAAACTAAAAAATGGTCTACTTGGTATAAGGTTGGCCTTGTCTCAACACACTGTTCGGGATCATCTATTAATCTACAGATGCTTGTACAGAATACCAATTTGCAGCCCACACACAAACATCTGCAATAACTGTGTAATTTATTTGAGATTGGGCCTCATCTCAAAGTCTGTACAATATTATTCAAATCTCCATCAGCTGACTGCAATAGCAAAGTATCTGAAAGATGATCATATATGTTACAGGCAATATCTTGAGACATACTGGCTTTCCCTTTAGCCATTTTTTCTTGAGTGTTTATAGTCAAGAGGCAGCCACAGAGGTAGTTTTGCTCCAAAGTGCCCATGGAAAATGAGAGTTTTCATTTTGGACAACATAAACAGAAAAAATATAAATAAATGAAATTTAGCTGCACTGTTTTTAATGTGGCTTATGAACCCTGGTACTTGTGCATTTCCATGAAGGCACAGTAATTTGACCACTACATCTGGAGCTTCTCTGGCTGTCACCTCGCTGCTGAGAAGCTCACCCATTCCCGGCATAGGGAAGTGCTTATCTGTGCTTGTCGGGATGAACTTCAACCCTGGAAGGGCTGCTTCTGATTGTTATGTTCTAACAGGACTGTACCAGTCCAAGAAAGCTGTTCTGGCCCACAGACAAAGATGTCGAGAGCCTTAGTGGGAGGAAAATCCTGAGGGAAGGCAGTTCTTTAGCAGCAATGCTATCCATGACCCTTGCAGGATCACAATGGTGTGTTGATCTGCCTACTTGACGAATGCCTCCTTGAAAACTTGTATAAATCTTGTTAGCTGCAGTAAAACAGTTCTCATTTGCTGCAGAACAGCAAATTTCCTTTGCTGAAAAATGATTAGCTTCAGGCTTGTTTTTTCCTGCTGCCATCATGATTGTGATATCTGACCTGGTGCTTAATGGGGATAGAAAAACACAAAGACACAGGCATCTTACTGATTCCACATCACCCAATTTCATGTCCATACTCCTGTTCATTCTGTATATCAACTTCTTAACCTGAGTGAAGTCTCTCCCTGGACAGAAGCAGAAATGTGGCAATACTTAGTATGGTCCCTTCATGGAAATGATGTTACTGGGTCTTCACAGTTAACTTATTGGGTAGGTATCCAGAGATATTGAGATATGGGTTTGAATCACTCCATTGTAGATGGGGAAATCAAGTAAATTAAATGAATATCAAATATTTGACAAATATTCAAGTAATTAAATATTATTATTGTTACAAGGCCATAAGAATGTAAGACATGGGAGCAGAATTAGGCCATCTGGCCCATCAAGTCTGCTCTGCAATTCAATCATGGCTGATCCTTTTTTTCTATCTCCTCCTCAACCCCAGTTCCCTGCCTTCTCCCTGTAACCTTTGATGCCATGTCCAATCAAGAACCTATCAATCTCTGCCTTAAATACATCTAACGACCTGGCCTCCACAGCTACATGTGGCAACAAATTCCAAAAATTCACCACCCTTTGACTAAAGAAATTTCTCTGCATCTCTGTCTTGAAAGGGTGCCCCTCTATCCTGAGGCTATGCCCTCTTGTCCTGGACTCTCCCACCATGGGAAACATCTTTACCACATTATTCTGTCTAGGCCTTTCAGCATTCGTAAGGTTTCAATGAGATCCTCCCACATCCTTCTGAGTTCCAGCGAGTACAGACCCAGAGCCATCAAACATTCCTCGTATGGTAACCCTTTCATTCCTGGAATCATCCTTATGAACCTTGTTACGTACCCCGTAACTGGGTTGCCAAACCAGCAGAAATGGATCACTCAGTTGGAGTCTGGATTACTAGAACTAAGAAAGTTTTATTAAAGAAACAAGCAACACAGTACTCTAATCAAAAGGATAATGAATGCAACAGTTCAGCAATGATAAACATACATGTACACAGAATTAAGATAGGATCAATCAAGTATCATTGTCTAGGGGTAAATGACCAGTTTCAAAGTGACGCAAAGTTCAGTTCAATTTAGTTCAGTTCAGTTCGCAGTAATCGCTGCCGTGGCGATGGACATTGGGGGGGAAGGAGAGAGAGAGCAAAACGAATGAATATTCAAAACAACTTCCACACAGACCTTCGCAGTCAGCTTTCGGGCGAGTCCTTTGTGATGTCATCTGAGGTCACCGACCGTGACCCCTCCGTTCCGGATACGAATCGTTTCCCTGCGGTGAACCTGGCACCCAGGCAAGGGTGGACACACACCAGGTTCCCGCCGATCGTGCCTTTTCACCCTGTGCGTCTATGGCCCAATACTTCTCACCGACTTGTGAGAGACGCACCGCTTCCAGGGTCTTGTTACCTCGGGTGTCGTGTGTGTCCTGCCTTAGTGAACCTGTCCCTTTTTATCCCCCTGCTGGGGTATCGCCTGTCTATCACTTCAAACAGTTCAGGGTTCAAAGGGGGAGCCAATCTTGACAGCTCTCCTTCCTTCATTAACATCTCCAAATGCTGCTCCATTGTTTTCCTTATCTCTCTCTCTCCTGAAGACAGGTGGCAGACCAACTGCTGATTCCACTGGTGCCAGCCCAGGTCAGCTACATCTTAATCTATGTGTATTCTTGTCACAACCTCCTCTGGACCCTCTCCAATGCCAGCACATCTTTCCTAAGATGAGGGACCCAAAGCTGTTCACAATACTCAAGGTGAGGCCTCAGCAGTGCCTTATAAAGCCTCAGCAATACATCTTTGCTCTTGTATTCTCGATCTCTTGAAATTAATGCTAACATGGCATTTGCCTTCCTCACCATCAACTGAACCTGCACGTTAACCTTCAGGGTGTTCTGCACAAGCACTCCCAAATCCCTCTGCGTCTCAGATTCCTGGATTTTCTCCCCATTTAGAAGATAGTCCGCAGATTTATTTCTACTACCAAGTGCATGACCATGCATTTTCCAATAACATGACATGTCACGTGTATCAAGATACAGTGAAAAGCTTATCTTGCATACGGTTCATACAGGTCGAATCTGTACAAAGTGCAGTGAGGTAGAACAAGGTAAAATAACAGAATGCACAATAAAGTGTAACAGCTACAGAGAACGTACAGTGTAGATTAAACAGTAAGGGTAAGATTATAGTAGATTGTAAGGTCAAGGGTTTATCTGATCATACTAGGGAACCATTTAGTAGTCTTCTAACAGCAGGGTAGAAGCTGTCCTTGAGCCTAGTGGTACATGCTTTCAGGCTTGATGGAAGAGGAGAGAAGGGAGAATGTTTGGGGTGGGTGAGGTCTTTGATTATGCTGGCTGCTTTCCTGAGGCACTGAGAAGTGGGGTAAGTTGAAATGTAACATGGGGGAAAAATCAAAAAGAGTGATGATGATTACAGGACTGAAGGTGTTATATTTGAATTCATACAGAATAAAGTAGATGATCTTGCAGCACAGTTAGAGGTTGGCAAGTATGACATCATGGGCATCACTGATTTGTGGCTGAAAGAAGATCATAGTTCAGAGCTTAACATCTAAGGCAAGGCTTCCCAACCTGGGGCCCACTGACCTCTCAGTTAATGGTAGGGATCCATGGCATAAAAAAGGTTGTGAACTTCTGATCTAAGGATACATATTGTATTGATAGACAGGTAGGCAGAGGGGGTCGGGTGGCTCTGTTGGTAAAAAATGAAACCAAATCCTTATAAAGAGGTAACATAGGTTCGGAAGATGTCGAATCCTTGCAGGTAAAGTTAAGAAACTACAAAGGTTTTTTTAAAAAATCCCTGGTTGGAGTTATATACAGGCCTCTGAACAATGGCCAGGATATGGAATATAAATTACAATGGAAGATAGAAAAGGCACGTAAAAAAGGCAATGTTACAATAGTCATGGAGAATGTTAATATATTGGTAAATTGTGAAAATCAAGTTGGTATTGGATCCCAAGAGAGGGAATTTGTAGAATTCCTACAAGGTGGTTCTTTAGAGTAGCTTGTGGTTAAGCCCACTAGGGAAAAGGCAATTCTGGATTGGGTGCTGTATAATGAAACAGATTTGATTAGGGAGTTTAAGGTAAAAAAAAAACCCATAGGAGATATTGATTCACCCAGCAGTTTGAGAGGGAGAAGCTAAGGTGAGATGTATCAGTATTATAGTAACACTCACAACATGCTGGAGGAACTCAGCAGGTTGGGCAGCTGTTGTGGAAACGATGAGTCGACGTTTCGGGCTGGAACCCTTCGTCAGGACACTGGCCTGAAACATCGACTCATCGTTTCCACGGATGCTGCCCGACTTGCTGAGTTCCTCCAGCTTGTTGTGAGTGTTGCTTTGATCCCAGCATCTGCAGATTATTTTGTGTTCAGTATTATAGTGGGGTGAAGGGAATTACAGAGGCATGAGAGAGGAGCTGAACAAAGTTGATTGAAAGGGGATACTCTCAGAAATGATGACAGAACAGCAATGGCTGGAGTTTCTGGGAGCAATTCGGAAGGCAGAGGATAGATATATCCCAAAGTTGACGAAGTATTCTAAAGGGCGGATGAGGCAACTGTGGCTGACAAGGGAAGTCAAAGACAGCACAAGTGCTAAAGAGAGAGCATATATTACAGCAAAAAATAATGGGAAATTATAGAGGATTGGGAAAGTATTAAAAAACAGCAGAGGCAAATGAAAAATGCCATAAGATACCACAAGAAAAGATGAAATATGAAGGTAAGCTTGGCAATAATATGTAACCCTCAGGTTCTATTGGCTATGTAAGTCTAGGGAAGACAATCTCTGGCCCTACCAAACGTGTGAGATTGAGCTGCAAACCCTCCTGTTTGTATGGATGCTGCGTGATTTGTTCCTCCGTTACAAACCAGTACCACAAAATAACAGACAGTATACCATATGCAATTAAACGATTTAGCTTTATAATTCCTAATTTGACTAAAGTAAAACAAAAAGAAAAGGGTCCATTTAATGAAACAGTCTAATGTGCACAAGTTGGAGCTCATGATTTCCCTTTCTCCGATCCTCCATCGATTTCCCCGGGCTTTGTTGACTCCTGGCCCCACCCCAAGTCCACTCCTTTCTGGTGTCTACGACCTCCCCTTTCTGGCATCTTCTCTGTCCGTCTTCCACCAAACAAAAGACCCAGAATACCTCGGTGTCAGCCCCACAGCACGAAAACACATGTCCCTCATTGGACGGCTCACATTGTAAAGCACCCATTATCACTAACCATAACCCAAACACTGCTTCAACAGAAAGACCATTACATAGCAGTGAAACCTTTCCCAGAGTGTGACAAATATGAAAGAGGATACTTTTCAGATATAGGAAGGGTAAAAGAGAGGTGAGATTGGATATCTGACTGCTGGAAAATGACACTGGAGAGGTAGTAATGAGGGACAAAGAAATAGTGGACGAACTTAGTAAGTCTTCACTATGGAAGACACTAGCAGTATGCCAGAAGCTCAAGAGTGTTAGGGTCCAGAAGTGAGTATAGTTACTATTACTCAGAAGGTGCTTGGGAAGCTGAAAAGTCTGAAGGTAGATAAGTCACCTGGTTCAGATGGAATACATCCTAGGCTTCTGAAAGAGGTAGCTGAAGAGATTGTGGAGGCATTAGTAATGATCTTTCAAAAATCACTAGATTCTGGAATGGTTCCAGGGGAATGGAAAATTGCAAATGTCACTCCGCTCTTTAAGAAGGGAGGAAAGCAGGCCGGCTGGTGGCACAATGACATTGGTGCCAGACCTGGGAGCAGAGGTTCCCAGGTTCAAAACCAGTCGGGTCCACTCCCGAGTACACTTTCCATCCATGCCGCATTGAGTGTCGAGATGGCAACTCGACCTCATAAAATAAAGGGACAATACTGTGAAAATGTCTGTGTGAGGAGTGGCATGCAACACAGTCTCTCTCTCTCTCGCTCCGTGCCTTGTAAAAAAAATCCATGGAAAAAGACATCATCACGCAGACGCGCACACACGCACAAAAAAAAGGAGGGAAGGAAGCAGAAGAAAGGAAATTATACACCAGTTGGCCTGACTTCAGTGGTTGGGTAGATGTTAGAATCTATTATTAAGGATGAGGTTTTGAGGTATTTGGAGGCACATGATAAAATAGGCCAAATAGGCATGGTTTCCTTAAGGGGAGATCTTGTCTGACAGATCAATCGGTTTCAATAGGTATATTTAATGTCAGAGAAATGTATACAATTTACATCCTGAAATTAGTTTTCTTTTGTTGGAATCCTTTGAGGAAATAACAGGCAGGATAGGCAAAGGAGAGTTGGTGAATGTTGTTTACTTGAACTTTCAGAAGCCCTTTGATAAGATGCCACACATGAAACTGCTTAACAAGATAAAAGCCCATGGTATTACTGGAAAGATACTAGCATGAATAGAAGATTAGCTGACTGGCAGGGGGCAAGGAATGGGGATAAATGGGGCTTTTTCTGGATGGCTGCCGGTGACCAGTGGCGTTCTATGGGGGATCACTAATGGGGCCACTTCTTTTCAAGTTATATGTCAATGATCTGGTTGACGAATTGATGTTTTTTTTTTGGCCAAGTTATTGGATGATATGAAAATAGGTGGAGGGGCAGGTAGTGTTGAGGAAGCAGGGAGCCTACAGATTGGGCGAATGGGCAAAGAAGTGGCAGGTGGAATATAGTGTTCCGAAGTATATGGTCATAACTTTAGTAGAAGGAATAAAGGCATAGTCTGTTTTCTAACTGGAGAGAAAATTCAACAAATAGAGATGCAAAGGGAGTTGGGAGTCCTTGTTCAGGATTTCCTAAAAGTTAACTTGCAGGTTGTGTTGGTAGTAAGGAAGGCAAATGCAATGTTTGCATTCATTTTGGGAGGACTAGAAAATAAAAGCAAGGATGTAATGCTGAGGTTTTATAAGGCATAGGTCAGACCACACTTGAAGTATTTTTAGTAGTTTTGGGCCTCTTATTTAAAGAGGTGCTGGCATTGGTGAGGCTCCAGAGGAGGTTCATGAAAATGATTCCGGGAATGAATGGGTTATTGTCTGAGGAGTGTTTGCTGGCTCTTGGCTTATACTCACTTGGGTTTTAGAAGAATGAGGAGAAATCTAAATGAAACCTATTGAATATTGAAAGGCCTAAATAGAGTGGATATGGAGAGCCATCATCTGATGGGTGAGCCTAGGACCAGAGAATAAAGGGACATCTATTTAGAGCAAAAATGAGGAATTTCTTTCACCAGAGGATAGTGAATCTCTGTGGAATTCATTGCCACAGATGGCTGTGGAGGGCAAGTCATTAAGTATATTTAAGGTGAAAGTTGATAGGTTCTTGAATAGTCAGGGTGTCAAAGGTTACAGAGAGAATGAGAAAAATGGGATTGAGAAGGATAATGGGCCATATTGCCTAATTCTGCGCCTATAGGTAAAAAAGAACTGACATAGCCCATGAAGGGGAGGCTGGCTTTTGTGACATGCTAAACTATGTATACAGCTCTTTGCAGTTTCTTGTAGTCTTATGCAGAGCAGTTGCCATATCAAGTTATTATGCATTCAGATAGAATGCTTTCTATGGTGTATTGATAAAAATTGATAGCAGTCAATGGGAAGATGCCAAATTTACTTAGCCTCCTGAGGAAAGAGAGATTGTTAGTGAATTTTCTTGACAATGGCATCAATGTTGTTGGACCAGGACAATGTTCACTCCTTGGAACTCTCAGCCCTCCCAACTTAAGCATTGTTGATGTAGATAGACACATAAATACAAAGTGCAGTATAGTAGTGTAAATATACTCATGTCTGGAATGATAACCTTGAAACTAATGAATCATGGTAAAAATCTCACAGCATTCCTTAACATCTTTCAGGAAAAGAAGTCTGTCAACCATTTGCAGTCCTGATCCGTTTGTGGCACCAGACCCACAACAATGTGATAGGCTCATAAATAATATCCGCACAGTTCAGAGCTGAGTGATAAACTTTAAATAACCTTAGTAATGATGTCCATTGTTTGTAGACATTTCAATAAAATGCTTACCCCATACTTCTAACGTTGAAGTAATTTCAAAAAGAGAATGAATGATGATTATGAAGACACGTAGTCCTCTTTTATTGTCATTTAGTAATGCATGCATTAAGAAATGATACTTTATTTCCTCCGGTGTGATATCACAAAACACAGGACAGATCAAGACTGAAAAAACTGACAAAACCACATAATTATAACATATAGTTACAACAGTGCACAATACCATAACTTGTGCTTTCTGTGCTTTCATGTCCATTCTCCATAAAATCAGAACTGTCCACGGCCCCTATTTAACAGATACGATATAATTTTTCACCAGAGGGCTGCACACACACAGGCGCGCTGTCATCTTCTCCTCCCGCCAAATGTGCTTAAATGATGCTGAATGTGCTTAAATTAATTACCTGAGAGGTTCCAAACATGCTGGCTTTGTCAGGAACTTCCTCTCTGTCTTGTCTTTTTTTTCTGTCACTCTACCCTATCGTCTCCCTTACCCTCTCCTTCATCCTCACCCTCTCTCTTGCCTTTGCCCTCTCCCTCTCATTCTAACACACCACAGCAGCACTGGTGTGTTTGTATTGTTCCAGTCCCTTGAAGTGCCAGAGCACCAGGGTCACAGTTGCAGAGCTAAATTCCAGCAAATGTGGAAGATTCTGCTGAATGCTTTCAAAAGGGTGCACTAGTTGCTCTTTTAAGGCAACATTTGGAGAGTCACTCACCTCTTCTGTCATACAGAAATGAAAATGTCATCCTTTCACTTATTTTCAAACCTTCACTAGCTCTTCTAACACACCAATTTTCGAGCAGGTTTATTTTTAGCTATTATGTTTCAAACATTTTAAAATCTATTTTGTGGTCATTTCAGATATTTTGTTTGAAATGTTTCATGGAGGGATTGTACTTTTATAATGATAACCATAAGAAGCTCAATTACTCAACAGGTTGGTGGTTTTAAAGCATTTTCGGTTATGACAGATTATGAAAAAAGAGAAAGTTTAGTGTATGGTAGTGTTGAAGGCTTTTCCCACAAACACAAAAGCTGGTTGCTTGAACTAAAGTTTGAACAAAAACTGGGGTTTTCATTTAACTTATATTAGTTTGTCTTGATTCAGTGGCAACAGAACTAGGCCTTTACAAATATTTTAGATGTTTCTGCTTGATATAATATGAAGGTCTTTTCAATAAAGGAGAGAACCTTTAATGGTTAGGGGTTGGATTGTAAGAATTCAAGCTGCAGGGCATTCGGTAATCATGGCGTGAACGTGAATTCAGTCTTCCAAATTAGCTGGAGGAGATTTCCTTTAATGTAAGGAGTAGCAGAGGCAGCTGCCTACGCAGTTCCCAGTTGCTGAGAACTGTGTAGCAGCCCAGAGCTGTCTTTAGCACCGACAGAATGTGCTTAGGCTGGTCACATGCAGAGAGCATATAGTCATCCAACTGTTTAGAGCTGAGCTATCAATGAGTCTTTGTTCATAGTCACTCACTGACAATTCTAAGCCTGCATTTATCATGGACTTCAAAAAATAATAGTTCAGTGGAAGAAAAGGAACAGAAGAAAAAAAGTCTTTGACTCCCCTCACACTTGTTGCCTTCACATACAACAGTTGAAAGCAAGTGTCACTTAAAAAACATTTTAAAACATTTAAAATATTTTCAAGGCCTGAAGAACATGTGTGTCCCATGATAAAATTTGCTTTGGTTTTTTAATTTTTTGTACATGAATGAAATTTATTCTTAAGCTGAATTTCCGAATTGTAAATTGAATCAGTTCAATGAGAAACAGACTGTCCTCATTGATCATGTCCAAAATGTAAAAGTACTTTAGCATTTTTAAAAATATATTTAATATACCTAATTAAATATGTAGCTTCTGGTGTTTGATAAAGCATTTCACCATACTGGAGTGGTCATAAATTTTCAAATATTTTCTCAAAAAGATCACAAAGACTGAGATTTATTTAGTTTTTTACTGTCCATATTGAGGATATTGCCTCTGCAGCTTGGAGTATTTCTCAAAGAATTGGCATCAAACTCAATATAGCTAAAGACTATATTATAAAGTTCTTTACTATATTCCACCCAAGTGTTTAAGTTATTACCTCAGAGCAGAATATTCCTGTGTAATAGTATTACATTTTATTTACTACATCTGCTGTCATCAAATGACAGTGGAAAATTAGCACTGGATTAATTAAACATTTTAGAGGAAGTATTAAATTGACTTTGTTTAGTTCAGTCATAAAGTAACCCAGCTTACTGCAGAGCGACAAGGTCAAAAATTAAATTGACCTTAGTTTGTCTATATATACCAGTTTACCCTCAAAAACATTATGCTACTTTGTAGAAACATAGAAACATAAAAAACCTACAGCACAATACAGGCGCTTCATCCCACAAAGCTGCCCCAAATATGTCCTCAAACAACAGGAATTCTGCAGATGCTGGAAATTCAAGCAACACACATCAAAGTTGCTGGTGAACGCAGCAGGCCAGGCAGCATCTCTAGGAAGAGGTACAGTCGGCGTTTCAGGCCAAGACCCTTCGTCAAATATGTCCTTACCTTAGAACTACTGAGGCTTACCCATAGCCCTCTATTTTTCTAAGCTCCACGTCTCTTAAAAGACCCTATCGTTTCCACCTCCATCACCACCACCGGCAGCCCATTCCATGCACTCACCGCTCTCTGTGTAAAAAAACTTACCCTGACATCTCCTCTGTACCTACTTCCAAGTACCTTAAAACTGCCCTCTCGTGCTAGCCATTTCAGCCCTGGGAAAAAGCCTCTGACTATCTGCATGATCAATGCCTCTCATTATCTTGTACACCTCTATCAGGTCACCTACCATCTTCTGTCCCTCCAAGGAGAAAAGGCCGAGTTCACTCAACCTATTCTCATAAGGCATGCTCCCCAATCCAGGCAACATCCTTGTAAATCTCCTCTGCACCCTTTCTATGGTTTTCATGTCCTTCCTGCAGTGAGGTGACCAGAATTGAGCACAGTACTCCAAGTGGGGTCTGACCAGGGTCCTATATAGCTGCAACATTACCTCTTGGCTCTTAAATTCAATTCCATGATTGAAGAAGGCCAATGCACCGTATGCCTTCTTAACCAGAGTCAACCTGCATAGCTGCTTTGAGTGTCCTATGGACTCGGACCCTAAGATCCCTCTGATCCTCCACACTGCCAAGAGTCTTGCCATTAATGCTATATTCTGCCATCATAGTTGACCTATCAAATTGAACCACCTCACACTTATCTGGGTTGAACTCCATCTGCCACTTCTCAGCCCAGTTTTGCATCGTATCAATGTCCCACTGTAACCTCTTAACAGCCCTCCACACTATCCACAACACACCCAACCTTTGTGTCATCAGCAAATTTACTAACCCATCCTTCCACTTCCTCATCCAGGTCATTTATAAAAATCACAAAGAGTAGGGGTCCCAGAATAGATCCCTGAGGCACACCACTGGTCACCGGCCTCCGTGCAGAATATGACCCGTCAGCAACCACTCTTTGCCTTCTGTGGGCAAGCCAGTTCCGGATCCACAAAGCAATGTCCCCTTGGATCCCATGCCTCCTTACTTTCTCAATAAGCCTTGCATGGGGCACCTTATTAAATGCCTTGCTGAAATCCATTGTACATCTACTGCTCTACCTTCATCAATGTGTTTAGTCACATCCTCAAAAAATTCAATCAGGCTGATAAGGCATGACCTGCCTTTTACAAAGCCATGCTGACTATTCCTAATCATATTATGCCTTCCAAATGTTCATAGATCCTGCCTCTCAGGATCTTCTCCATCAACTTACCAATCACTAAAGTAAGACTCACTGGTCTATAATTTCCTGGGCTATCCCTACTCCCTTTCTTGAATAAGGGAACAACATCCGCAATCCTCCGATCCTCCGGAATCTCTGCCGTCCCCATTGATGTTGCAAAGATCATCACGAGAGGCTCAGCAATCTCCTCCCTCACTTCCCACAGTAGCCTGGAGTGCATCCCGTCTGGTCCTGGTGACTTATCCGACTTGATGCTTTCCAAAAGCTCCAGCACATTCTCTTTCTTAATATCTACATGTTCAAGCTTTTCAGTCTGCTGCAAGTCATCCCTAAAATCACCAAGGTCCTTTTCCATAGTGAATACTGAAGCAAAGTATTCATTAAGTCCCTCTGCCATCTCCTCCGGTTCCATACACACTTTTCCACTGTCACACTTGGTCCTATTTTCTCACTTCTTATCCTCTTGCTCTTCACATACTTGTAGAATGCCTTGGGATTTTCCTTAATCCTGTCTGCCAAGGCCTTCTCATGGCCCCTTCTGGCTCTCCTAATTTCATTCTTAAACTCCTTCCTGCTAGCCTTATAATCTTCTAGATCTCTATCATTACCTAGTTTCTTGAACCTTTCGTAAGCTGTTCTTTTCTTCTTCACAACAGCCTTTGTACACCACGGTTCCTGTACCCTACCATTCTTTCCCTGTCTCATTGGAATATATCTTCGCAGAACCCCACGCAAATATCCCCTGAACATTTGCCACATTTCTTCCATACGTTTCCCTGAGAACATCTTTTTCCAATTTATGCTTACGTGTTTCTGCCTGATAGCCTCATATTTCCCCTTACTTCAATTAAATGTTTCCCTAACTTCTCTGTTCCTATCCTTCTCCAATGTTATGGTAAAGGAGGTAGAATTATGATAGAATTTGTTGTAATGTATCACAAACAGTTTTTCAAGCTTCTAATCAATCTCTCTCCTCTTTGAACCTTACCCCTTCTGAATGCACTGCCGTCCACTCTCTCCACACCAATCCCAACCTCACCATCAAACCTGCAGACAAAGATGGTACTGTTGAGGTGTAGCAGACTGACCTCTACTTTGCGGAGGTCATGCAGCAAATCTCAAACATCTCCTCTTACCTACCCATTGGAAAAGACCCCACTCAGGACCATCAAAACATTGTCTGCAACACCAGCACCAACGTGTTCATCTCTGGAGATCGCCGATCTACAGCCACCAACCTCATAGTTCCCTTACCCAGCTCTGCTTGTTTCTACCTCCTGCCCAAGATCTGCAAACCCAACTGACCAGGTAGACTCATTATTTCTGCCTGCTCCTGCTCCACTAAATTCCTATCCGGATGGCTTGACTGCATTTTATCTGATCACCTGGTCACCTCATTTTTGCCATGGATGTCCAATCCCTATGCATTCTATCCCCCATCAAGTTGGTCTTAAAGCTCTCTGCCTATCTCTTAACAACAGATCTGATCAGTTTTCCTCCACCACCACCCTCCTCCGTCTGGCGGAACTGGTCATCACCCTCAACAATTTCTTTTTGGTTCCTCCCACTTTTTCCAAACTCAAGGTGTAGCCATGGGCCCAGCTATGCCTGCCTTTTCGTTGGCTATGTGGAAAAGTCTATGTTCCAAGCCTTCCGTGGTAATGCTTCCCAACTCTTTATACACTAGACTGACGACTGCATGAGTGCTGCTTTATGCACCCATGCTGAGCTTGTCAATTTCACGAACTTTGCCTCCATCTGCCACCCTGCCCTTAAATTCACTTGGTCCATTTCTGACTTCTCTCTCCCATTTCTGGATATCTCTGTCTCCATCACTGGAGACAGACTGCCTACTGATATCTTTTATAAACCCAGCAATTCCCACGGCTATCTTGACTATAACTCTTACCTCTGTGAATCATGTAAAAGTGCCATTCTCTTTTCTCAATTTCTTTGTCTCTGCCACATATGTTCCCAGGATGAGGCTTTCCTTTCCAGGACATCAGAGATGTCCGCCTTCTTCAAAGAACAGGGTTTTCTTTCTTCCACCATTGCTGCTGTCCTCATCCACATCTCCTCCATTTCCCAGACGTTCACATTCACCCCATCTTCCCGCCACCTTAACAGGATAGTTCTTCTTGTCCTCACCTACCATCTCATGAGCCTCCACATCAAACAGATCATTCTCCGCAACTTCTGTATCCTCAATGGGACCCTACCATCAAACTCATCTTTACCTCCCACCTACTTTCTGCTTTCCACAAGGATCACTCCCTCCTTTATTCCCTCATCAAATTCAACCCTCCCCACTAATCTCCCACCTGGCACTTAAGCCTGCAAGTGGCAAAAGTGCTACACCTGCCCATTTACCTCATTACTCACCTTCATTCAGGACCCCAAACGGTCCTTTCAGAGGCAACACTTCATATGAGAATCTGTTGGGGTAGTCTACTGTATCCAGTGCTCCTGGTGTGGCGTTCTCTGCATTGGTAAGACCCAGTGTAGGTTAGGGTACCGCTTTGTCCAGTACCTTTGTTTAGCTCCATCTGCAAAAAGCAGAATTTCCCAATGGCCAACTATTTCAATTCCTATCCCCTCTCCTGTTCTGACATGTCGATCCGTGGCCTCCTCCCCTGCTATAAAGAGCCCACTCTCAGGATGGAGGAGCGTCATCTCAGATTTCATCTAAGTAACCTCCAACTTGATGGCTTGAACATCAATTTCTCCTACCCCCCTTCTTCTCTGTCCTCTTACCTCTTCTTTTCACCTGCCTATCATTTCCCCCGGTTCAAAGGATTCAAAGTACATTTCTTATCAAAGAGTGTATAAATTATACAATCTTGAGATTCTACTGCTTCCAGGAAGGCACAAAGCGAGAAACCTGAAGGAACCCAATTTAAAAAAGTCCCACACTCAGTGTGCAGAGAAAGAGGAAAAAACACAAACCATGCAAACAGTAACAGCAAGCAACAGCACTCCAAACTAAATTAAGCCCATGGACCCGGAGCCCAGAGCTGCTGGAGTAGGCCCGTAGCCTCAGTCTCAGTTCATCACACAGTGGAACAAATCACCACAAAATTTGCAGGCACGAAGCATGTAGCATCAAAGGTTATGGAAAGAAAGCAGGTGTATGGGGTTGAATGGGATCCTTGATGACAGAATGGCAGAGCAGACTCAATGGGCTGAAAATCCTAATTCCCCTCCTATGTTTTATAGTCTTATAGTAGCAGCAAGAGCAGTCTCACAGCCTCAGCGCCACGGAGAGAGGAGTGAACATTATGGAAGAGTGAGCAGAATCGGCTCGAACCTCGCCTCCGGTCCCAACACCATACTGTTTCAGTCAATCTGGGACAACATTCACAATATTTAAATCATCCAAACACTGGATCATGCTGCGCACTAGGACCTGGGCCCCGCCGCAGTGATTCGCTCTGGACCTGAACTTCGCCACTCAGTACAAGGCCATTCTCGATCTTTCCAAATCAGCTCAGTGCTTAGATTAATCCGACATCACCTGCAGGTGGACGCACTCGGAAACTCCTCAGCATCGACTCCTCTCCAATTCACTTGCTCCAACTCTATCTCCAACGATAACACTGTCTCAGCCTTGCTTCTCCTAGACCATGCCATGCTTTGACTTTACATCGCACCCACACAGCTTTACTCTCGATTCAGCTATGCCATCACTCAGTTTCTTCACAAACACGAGGAAATCTGCAGATGCTGGAAATTCAAACAACACACACAAAATGCTGGTGGAACATAGCAGGCCAGGCAGCATCTATAGGAAGAGGTACAGTCGACGTTTCGGGCCGAGACCCTTCGTCAGGACTAACTGAAAGAAGAGATAGTAAGAGATTTGAAAGTGGGAGGGGGAGATCCGCAATGATAGGAGAAGACAGGAGGGGGAGGGATGAAGCTAAGAGCTGGAAAGTTGATTGGCAAAAGGGATACAAGGCTGGAGAAGGGAGAGGATCAACGGAAGGGAGGCCTAGGGAGAAAGAAAGGGGGAGGGGAGCACCAGAGGAAGATGGAAAGCAGGCAAGGAGTTATTGTGAAAGGGACAGAGAGAGAAAAACGAGAGAGAGAGAAAAAAAGGAAAAATAAATAAATAAATAAATAAATAAATGGGGAATCGGGTAAGAAGGGGAGGAGGGGCATTAACGGAAGTTAGAGAAGTCAATGTTCATGCCATCAGGTTGGAGGCTACCCAGATGGAATATAAAGTGTTTTTCCTCCAACCTGAGTGTAGCTTTATCTTGACAGCAGAGGAGACCATGGATGGACATATCAGAATGGGAATGGAACATGGAATTAAAATGTGTGGACTGGGAGATCCTGCTTTCTCTGGCGGACAGAGCGTAGGGGTTCAGCGAAACGGTCTCCCAGTCAGCGTCGGGTCTCGCCAATATATAGAAGGCCACATCACTTACTTACTTATATATTTCCCCTTTCTTTCTCTCTCTTTTTTCTCCCTCTGTCTGTCCCTCTCACTATATCTTCCTCTGGTGCTCCCCTCCCCCTTTCTTTCTCCCTAAGCTAGGGTAGAACAGGTGAACAAAAGTTTGCAACACAAAGCAAATCCAGAGTTAGTAAAAAAAATTGTAAACCTAAATCAAAGCTGAACTATCTTTATTTCAATACTTGGTAGCATTTAGGAAAAAAAATATAGGTGAGTCGTCAGCACAGATAGCACCATCTGAGTATGATCTAATAACTATTATAAAGTCATTGTTGCAGGGTGACCAAGACTAAGGGCTTAGTATTCCAGATTATATGGTGTTCCTAAAGAAAAGGTGGTGGGGTAGCATTGTTAAAAAGATATCAAGAGTATTGTTGAATTGTAATGTAGAGGCAGTAGATGTAAGGTATAATCAGTTTAGGTTGAAATCATGAAAAACAGAGTGCACAGATGAGGGTAGTCTTTTCACCACAAAAATGTGATCACTCAGAGCATGATTAGAGGGAACAGTAATTGCCATTTTAATCTATATATTGATTGGACAAACTAAACCGGCAGTGGTGTCATAAAAGAAGAATTTGTGGAGTGCAACAAAATCACTAAATCTACCTGGGAGCAGGTTGTTTTAGATCTTGTCATAAGTAATGAAGAAGGATTAATCAGAAATCTTGTGGTTAAAGATCTCCTAGGAGGTAGTGACCTCTATGTGATAGATGTCCAGGTGCAGTTTGAGGGTGAAAACCACAGGACCAGAACCACTGACTTATACCTAAATATGTGCAAATAATAATAGTATGTAAGTGGCTTCCTCTGGGAAAATAAGGTAAGAGATAGTCAGTGGTGAAGATTCTAATATCTTCATTCAATAGATCAGTAACACTCAGCAGGAACTTAACCCAAATCAAAAAATAGATTCATGGAAAAGGGGCATAATATGTGTATAACCAGGTGACCGTTGAATATTATTTTTTATTATTAAAGTGCACTTATGTATTCACCCTAGTAATGCTAAAATAGTTGCCTTTCCCTTTAAGAGGAAGTGGTATCGTCATTATGCATGTGTGGAGTGAAAAGAGCAGTTGCAATGTTCTAGAACAAACTTCAAGTGCTGGGAGCTACTTTTCCCAGGCATGGTAAGGAACGATTTTCGTGAGTAAGGTATTGGCACTGGATAACATGGTTGTGCAAAGTTTCTTATCAGCGTAGTAGGTTAGTCTTTCTAGTAATTTAATTACAAGGCAATATATTGTAAAAGTTTTTGTCAAAGTTTATTTTTGTCTTACTTTATTGTTTCATGACCAAAGGTGAATGTGTTAAGCTCTGTCCATGCAGCATGAGCGAGGAGAATTTGTTTCAGGGTCTAGCCCATATGTGTTTGGAAGTTAAAGCATGTGTGTGCCAAAGTGAGTGTACATCTTAGTTCAGATGTATTTATTCATATTTTTGATGTTGTCTATAAGGTACAAGGTTGGTGGGATTCTAATGTTTGTATTATTTTTTAGATTTCCCACTACTGTATTGGTTTTGTATATTTTATTTATTTTTTCATACTGCATATGATACATAAGTGTGTGGACTGAAATTTAGCTGAGGTTGTAACAGCAGGAACTGTGCTTTTTCTAAATTCGTTTTGTTTTTATTTTGATACCCTCTTTCTGCATTAAAACATCTAAAACAGATAAAGGAATTAAAGACCCGAAAAAGTATTTGTTGTCCTGAGTGTGTATTTTTCCCAGGCTATAAAAGGTGATTAACAAGAGATCAAGGCAAATGTTAAACTTAAAAGTCAGGCACACACAGTCACTGAGGTTGGTGGTAGGTCAGAGGAGTGGGAAACTTTTAAGATCCAGTAGTGAAAAACCTAAAGAACACAGAAAGGGAGGAAACTGATTTTGAGAGAAAGTTTATGTATATTAAAAAAAATCAACAGCAAAAGTTACTAAGTATAAGTAGGATGAAGGCTGCTTAGGTGGGTGTGAGACCTTCAGAGAACGGGGCTGGTGAACTAAGGTTCAAAAGTTTAAAGTAAATTTCTTATCAAAGTATGTATATGTTACCATTTATTACCATGAGATTCATTTTCTTGTTAGCATTTACAGAAGAAAACAGAAATATTATTGAATTTTATGAAAATCTATACATAAACAAAGACTAACAAACAACCATTGTGCAAAAGAAGACAAACGGTGCAAATAAAAATTCTGAGAACGTGAATTGTAAACAGCTCTTGAAAGTGAGTCTGTTGGTTGTAGAATCAGTTGCTGTTAGAGCTGAATGAAGTTAACTATGCCAATTCAGGAGCCAGATGGTTGTAGGATAATAGCTGTTCCTGAACCTGGTGGTGTGGGACCCAAGGGCTCTATATCTCTTGCCCAAAGGTAGTAGTAGGAAGAAAGTATGGATAATGGGGTCTTTGATGATGGATGCTGCTTTCTTGTGGCAGCACTCCTTGCAGATGTGCTTATTGTTGGGGACGGTTTTGCCTGTGATGGACTGGGCTGTATCGACCATTTTCTATAGCCTTTTCCATCTATGAGCATTGGTGTTTCCATAGTAGGCTATGATGCAACCAGTTAGGATATTCTCCATTGTGTATGTATAGACGTTTGTCAAAACCTTCGATGACATGCCATATTAGATTAGATTAGATTATGAGGACACGCAGTCCTCTTTTATTGTCATTTAGTAATGCATGCATTAAGACATGATACAATGTTCCTCCAAAATGATATCACAGAAACACAAAACAAACCAAGACGAAAAAAAATTGACAAAAATCACACAATTATAACATATAGTTAAAACAGTGCAAAGCAATACCGTAATTTGATAAAGAACAGACCATGGGCACAATAAAAAAAAAAGTCTCAAAGTGTCTCGAAAGTCCCATCATCTCATGCAGACGGTAGAAGGGAGAAAGCCTCCCTGCCATTGAGCTTCCAGCGCCGCAAACTTGCCGATGCAGCACCCTGGAAGCACCCGACCACAGCTGACTCTTCAGTCCGTCTGAAAACTTCGAGCCTCTGACTAGCCCTCTGACACCGATCACCATCTCTGCCGAGCGCTTTGACCCCAGCCCCGGCAACAGGCAGTAGGCAAAGCCGAGGATTTGGGGCCTTCCCCTCCGGAGATTCTCGATCGCACAGTAGCAAGTAGTAGTAGTAGTACTTATGCAAACTTCTAAGAAAGTAGAGGTTCTGTCATGCCTTCTTTGTGATGGCATTTATGTGCAGGTCCTAGGACAGATACTCTGATATGATAATGCCAAGCAATTTATATCAGGAAACAACAGGAATTCTGCAGATGCTGGAAATTCAAGCAACACACATCAAAGTTGCTGGTGAACGCAGCAGGCCAGGCAGCATCTCTAGGAAGAGGTACAGTCGACGTTTCAGGCCGAGACCCTTCGTCAGGACTAACTGAAGGAAGAGTTAGTAAGAGATTTGAAAGTGGGAGGGGGAGGGGGAGATCGAAAATGATAGGAGAAGACAGGAGGGGGAGGGATGGAGCCAAGAGCTGGACAGGTGATTGGCAAAAGGGATACGAGAGGATCATGGGACAGGAGGTCCGGGGAGAAAGACGGGGGGGGGGGGAACCCAGAGGATGGGCAAGGGGTATAGTCAGAGGTACAGAGGGAGAAAAAGGAGAGTGAGAGAAAGAATGTGTGTATAAAAATAAATAACAGGTGGGGTACGAGGGGGAGGTGGGGCATTAGCGGAAGTTAGAGAAGTCGATGTTCATGCCATCAGGTTGGAGGCTACCCAGATGGAATATAAGGTGTTGTTCCTCCAACCTGAGTGTGGCTTCATCTTTACAGTAGAGGAGGCTGTGGATAGACATGTCAGAATGGGAATGGGATGTGGAATTAAAATGTGTGGCCACTGGGAGATCCTGCTTTCAATTTATATCAGGGATACATTTAATAAAATTGTGGCACCAGGAGCATGTTTTCTTAAAAAATATATAACTTCAGGTGTTTAAAATGTTTAATTTTTAAGTGGCTTAGATTGGTCTATTGCTTTTCAGTTTTGATATTGGTAGGAATGAAGAGCAGGCATATAATGTGCAGATTGGTGCTGGAATTGTCAGTGGAGTATAAACTAGCAGATGGTGTGTTAGTTAATTCCCATCTCCAAGCTTATTTTGGATTAGTATTGGCCCAAAAATTTCTATCCACCTCCAAGCAAAGCCCCTTCGTCTATCTAGAAACTTGTGAGAAGTCAAACCAGTTCTTGTGAGCAAGGATCTAAGCTTCAGAATGCCTCTGTGGAAAACATTATTGCTACCAGTGGATGAATGAGTATTGCCCACATAAACAAAAAATATATTTAACAATCTCGTAAACTAGAATTGTCACAGCTGTCAACTATTTACTGCTATAAATGTTTCTGAATGTCTGTTACTGGGAAATGTTCAAAACCATTAAAATAGTTTTAACAAGTACTTTTAAAAGAAAGCAACAATACTTGAAAGAACTTAACAGCACTGAATTTGAAAAAGAACTTAATTATCTAATACTTAATCTACTGCAGTTTTGCCTAAGAATTTATCCAGCCTGCAAGGATTATGGATGTTGGACTGATGAAAGTTCACAGTAAACATTAAAGTTCAATCTTCAAGGTAAATTTATTACAGTATCCAAGTACGTATATGTCACCATTTACAGGTTGAGCACCCCTTACCCGAAATGCTTGGGGCCAGAAGGGTTTTGGATTTTGAATTTTTTTTGGATTTTGAAGTATTTGCATCTATATAATGAGGTGCCTAGGGAATGGGACTCAAGTCTGAAAAAAGTCCATTTATATTACATATACTACTTAGAAATGCTGTGCCTTGGAAAAGTATTCAGCTCCCATCCCTTTGTTCATATTAATGAGTATTACAACGAGGAATTTTGATCATTTTAACTGAGAATTTTTATTGTTGATCACCTGCTCTTTTTCACAATAGAACTCACGCCCCCCCCCCCCCAAAAAGGCTGAGAAAATTGTAAAGTGTGAAGAACTAAAAATTCAGAAGCTGGATTGTCAATAGGTCGAAAGCATTCATCCCCTTTTGCTCAGTACTGAGTTGAACCAGCTCTCACAGCTGTTACAACCAGTTATCTTTTTGCACGATGTGATGGACAAGATCTGACCATTCCTCTTTCCAACAATACTTAAGTTGTGCCAAGTTAGTAGGGGAGCAGTAGTGGACAGCACTCTTGAGGTCTTGCCAGAGATGTTCAATTGAGTTAAGATCAGGACCGCTTAAGACTGAGCCACTTAAGAACATCAATTTTTTTTCATTTGAAGTCACTCCATGATTGCTCTGACAGTGTGCTTTGGTGGTTATCCTTCTCAATGAAGAACTTCATCTCCAATATAAGCATTCTGGCAGAGGCTAGAAGGTTATTATCCAGAAATTCTCTGCATTTAGCTGCATTCACCTTCCCATCAATCCTGACCAGATTTTTCAGTCCCTGCTGTTGAAAAGCATCCCCAAAGCATGATGCTACATCCACCATACCTTACAGTAGGGATAGTGTTACTTGACTGGTGTGCAGTATTACTAAGCAGTATATGCCAAATGTACTGCTTAGTGTTGAGCCAAAAAACTCCACTTTAGTCTCATTCGACCACAAAATTTTCTTCCATGTCTTTGCAGTATCTTCTAAGTGATGCATTGCAAAGTCTTGACAGGCAAGGATATGCATTTTTTAAGCCAATGCTTCTTTCCTGCCACTTTTCCATAAGTACCCTTTCTGTGCAAAGCCTTAGAGATTGTGGAGCCCTGAACTTCATTTCCAGTTGCACCCACTGATTTCTGTAGTTTACTCAGAGGAACTATTTGCATCACAATAGCTTCTCTTGTAAGAGCTGTTCTTCCCTGGCATCTGTTTAAAGGGGTGGCCTGGCCTAGGCAGTATAGCTGAGTTTCATATTTTTTCCACTTATTCACGATGGGCTGCACTGAGCTCTGAGGTACGTTCAGTGCCTTTGAGGTGGTTTTGTACTCTTCCTCAGGTTTGTGCTTCCTGAATGCTCTTTTGTCTTCATTTTGATTTGGTCTGTTGAAAATCTATCATACTGTTGGACCTTACAGAGAGAGGGGTTATTTATTCTTATGAATTCATTGAAAACAGGTGGTCCTCCAATTTTCGACATCAACAAATTAAGTAAGTTGATAAGGTAGTTGCACCCGAAATTACAAAGGGGATGAATATATTTTTCAGCCTCACAATTTAGATTTTTAATATTTAATAAATTGTTGACAGGGTTTGGAATTTTTCTTTTAATTTGACATGACACACAATGTTTTGTAGATTAGCTCAAAAATCCTGCTGGATGTGGGGGTAGAAGGGTGGGTTGGCAAGTTTGCAGATGACACAAAGGTTGGTGGTGTTGTGGATAGTGTAGAGGATTGTCAAAGATTGCAGAGAGACATTGATAGGATGCAGAAGTGGGCTGAGAAGTGGCAGATGGAGTTCAACCTGGAGAAGTGTGAGATGGTACACGACAAACTCCCAAGGCAGAGTACAAAGTAAATGGCAGGATACTTGGAAGTGTGGAGGAGCAAAGGGATTTGGAGGTACATGTCCACAGATCCCTGAAAGTTGCCTCACAGGTAGATAGGGTAGTTAAGAAAGCTTATGGAGTGTTAGCTTTCATAAGTCGAGCGATAGAGTTTAAGCATCGCGGTTTAATGATGCAGCTCTATAAAACTCTGGTTAGGCCGCACTTGGAGTACTGTGTCCAGTTCTGGTCACCTCACTACAGGAAGGATGTGGAAGCATTGGAAAGAGTACAGAGGAGATTTACCAGGATGCTGCCTGGTTTAGAGAGTATGGATTATGATCAGAGATTAAGGGAGCTAGGGCTTTACTCTCTGGAGAGAAGGAGGATGAAAGGAGACATGATAGAGGTATACAGGATTTAAGAGGAATAGATAGAGTGGACAGCCAGCGCCTCTTCCCCAGGGCACCACTGCTCAATACAAGAGGACATGGCTTTAAGGTAAAGGGTGGGAAGTTCAAGGGGGATATTAGAGGAAGGTTTTTTACTCAGAAAGTGGTTGGTGCGTGGAATGCACTGCCTGAGTCAGTGATGGGGGCAGATACATTAGTGAAGTTTAAGAGACTACTAGACAGGTATATGGAGGAAGTTAAGGTGGGGGGTTACATGGGAGGCAGGGTTTAAGGGTCGGCACAACATTGTGGACCGAAGGGCCTGTACTGTGCTCTACTGTTCTATGTTCTATGAAATATATTTTAAATTTAGAAAATGAGACGGTAAAACTTGAAAATAGTTGTGGAGGCTGAATACATTTTCAAGGCGCTGTATACCCTGAAGATAGCTTTATATCAGGGAGAAGTTCAAAAATCCAAGTGCAAAGGACTTAGGAGTCCTTATGCAGGATTCCCTAAAGGTTAACCTGCAGGTTGAGTCGGGGGAGAGGAAGGCATTGCAAAATCTGCATTTATTTCGAGAGGACTGGAACATAAAAACAAAGATGTAATGGTGAAGCTTTATAAGGCACTGGTGAGACCTCATTTGGAATTTTGGATAAGGGGCACTCAACCTGTATTACCTTGCCATTTATTTTCTTGCAGGCATTCATAGCAGAACTGAGAAATGCAATAGAATTAATGAAAAACTGCATAGAAAGAAAGACTGACAAGCAACCAATGTGCAAAGGAAGACAAACTCTGCAAATATATAAATAAATAAATCTATAAATAAACAAACCTTGAACATGATTTCTAGAGTCCTTGAAAGTAAGTCCATAGTATTTGGAATCAGTTCAGCACTGAGGCTGTTCATGCTGGTTTTGGAACCTGATGTTTGAAAGGTAATAACTGTATAGGTTACAACTGTTTAGATAGCTGAAAAGATTGTAAACACTGAGCCTATGAGCTTATGTAGGTAAATTTATCAATTATTATGGAATATGTAATTTATGATTAAAAATGTGAATGCATTCTCATTCGATGAAGGGTCCTGGTTTGAAACATTAACTGCTTGCTCCTTTCCATAGATGCTGCCTGGTCTGCTGAGTTCCTCCAGTGTTTTGAGTGCATTCCTATGCCACTACGGTTGAGTTCTGTTTTGTGTAGTGCACAGTCTGAGCATATGAAATGAATTTACAGGTCTCTGATACGTATCTGAACTTGATCAGACTTTACTGACCAGATTCAGTGGAGCAGACTCAATGGGCCAAATGGCCCAATTCTGCTTCTATGTCTTATGATCTTGAATGCATGCCCATAGTTTAGCTGAAACATACCTGCTATTAAACACCTTGCAGTCTGATGTTCTCACCATATTTTAGCTGATACAACAATAGCTCATGGGTGACCAGGGCTATCCCCACTCTCTCCAGTCTGAGACTCTTCACTTCAGTTTGTATTTCTGGTCCTATAGAAAATCACAATTACAATTCCAACTACAGGAACACCGGGAGCTTAGTAGAGACTGACCTTATGATATTCACATCAAGACTGCTGACCATTTAGCCACCTTGAGGATGGAATCCTTTTCCAGCATAGAGCAGCAGCAACAATAGCTGAAAAAGAAATAGTAATCCTACGGCAAATATCAGTAGACAGGTGATCTCTGGATGTTGTATAGTTGACATGAAGTCCTTGCCACAAGGTCAAGGCATAAGTATAGTGCCAGTCTATGAGGTGCATCTTTTTGGAGTCATTACCATCTCAAGGCACTTCACCAGATTGTTGTCAGGTAAATTCAATACTATATTCGACATTAATCACCCTATAAGCAAACAGTACAAGTTGAATATAGACACATAGTGTAGAAGCAGAGGTTGTTGTCACATCTATTATTCTTGACCTTGTTCCTTCCACTATTCATATACCTAAGATTTCTCTTTTTCTTTCCCATGGGAATAAAATAAGATGCAGTTATTCATTGATTTTTGAAAATGTTGAAAACATTTTATTGTTTTAAATTTCATAAATCCAAGTTATTTCACAAACTATTTCATGGGTATTTTGGTACATTGTGTTGCAATGGTCAGACAGTGGTACACTATTTGTTATGATGAAAACTAGATGTGTAAATCAAAAGAACATACCCTAATGCGTGATTGGTATTAGAAAGTAAATTCCTGAACAGAACATCAATAATTTGATGAACAAAACCTCAAAAGGAATCTGCCTAACATTTGACTAATCTTTCATCATCTGACCAAATATATATTTAGGCGGCTAGTTACTGGTTTGATACTTGTCCACATGATGAGTCTGGATATGTTTTACTGTGCCAAAGATGCCTGCCTTTCCCAGTCTGTTTCCAAACTTTCCTTTGCCGTAGAAAACCCTCCTAGCACTGAAATATAAGCTTATTTGATTATCAGTCTGTATTCTCATATACTTGATTTATTGCTCAAGAACAACATCATCTGTATTCTGGTGAGTATTCCAAGGCTGATTAGCCACAGAGTCTAAACATTGCATACCCCATGGTTCACTGAATCAACAGTTAAATGCAAATGAAGAAAATCCACAGGCTGAGAATGTTGGACCAGGAATTAAGATTTAAATGACAGGGGAGATGTCAGCTTTCATTCATATTGTTCTGTGAAACTAACATCAATGTCTGGCATCCCCATCTGAAAGAGATGGAAATGCAGAAACTGCTGTAACTCTTCTACATGTTGCTTTGTTGTAGTCTTTGCCAAGAGAGCAGCTCTGAACCACTAATTTCACACAAGCTTTATTTCTCGCAATGTTAGCTATTGAAAATGTCCTTTGTTAAACAAGGCATCAATTAGCTTTTCATGACACTCCAAGCTATAATTATTGACAAACAACCTCTGGGTCAATGTGCAAAGTCTAATTTCTACAGAATATTTTTCCAAAACTTCTTGAATTGTAATCCTTCATATTTTAATATTTTGGTTTCTACCTTAGTCCTTGCTTTCCTTTCAGAATTCTTCTATTTGACTGACTGCTCTGCCAATTAATTGACATTATTGCTGCACAGTTTTTTAGTGATAATATAAGGAGATATGGAAAACGCAGACACTTACCCTACTAAATTTTGTGGGCAAGTTTCCTTGAGATAAGGCTTGCACCCTATCCCTTTACCATCATCCAAAAAGTCCAACCTGTAGTTTATTATCTAAGTGAGATCCTGGGTTCTTAAAATTACTTTTTTAAAAACAAGTAACTTAATAAAACCAATTGATCGTGTTGTATCTTGAGCTGTAGTAAAGTCAAGAACTTAATACCCAAGAACCAACATGTTTACAACCATGTGCTATGTCCCCAGATACCCGGGCAATGCGGGCTGTCAGTAAAGATGCAACACTGATTAACTATGTTTCTAATACAGATCTTGTTAGATATTAATAGTTGCAAAGTAATTTAGTGAGTAATATGCAGAATTCATGGAACTTTTCTTATTATGTATTTGATTGAGTTTGTGCATTTGTTTTTTCCCCATTTTTATCAGTATTTAGCAAATCAGATTAATTTTGATTTATTAAATCATCTACATCAACTTTCAATAATATTTGGTCTCTATAATAACAACTAAATCGAAATCACAATACTTAGACATGTAGTTGAAATTCATTTATTTTTTTACTTGGCCTCAGCATCATTTGTGTACAAAAATGCTTATGTAGCCCCCAGGTAAGCCTCAGGCTAGCTCAGCTCGCTTTCGCCTAGGGGGAGCAGCCTTCGGCCCCACCAAACTGGGTAATAAAGTTTGTGTGGATGCTGTGTGATGTACCCCACCACGCCAAAAAACAGACAGTACACCATATGTGATTAAATGATTACACTTTATAGATCTTACTGGAACTATGTAATTAATAGAGATACAATATAAAAGGAAAGTAAAAGGTGCCAAACTTATCAAAGTTCAACCATTTCGTGCACAACAGTTGGAGCTCAATTAACAGAGTCTTCTTTCCACTATTCGATCCCCTCTGACTTCCTCGACCTGCCGCCTGGGACCAACCATGGTGGTCAACCAGACGCTCCACATGAGTCTGTCCTCGTCTCCTCTCCTCGCCGAAGACCCTGGGCCTCGGACTCCCACTGGGAGTCCGTCCCATCGCCCAGCTTACAGCATCGCATCTCCTGTCTCTGTCCCCATCGCGCCTTCTGCCCCAAAGCCCGCGAAAACAATAGCTTACAGACACACAAGAAAGAATAACACCTATCCCAATTGGTTAGCAAATGAATACAATTCTCTCTATCAGTAATTATAACCCAAACAAGCTGCTATAGAGAAGCGCTTTCTCAGCAGTTAACATAACAAAGAAGCCATTTTTATTAGCCTTAGCAGTAAGATAAAAGAAGAAACCCCTTACACTCCCTCCCCACCAAATTTAGTCATGTCCTCATGACTTCTAAATAACTCACCAACCCTTCCTGTAGACACAGAAACCCACTCCAAGTACAAACAATGACATTGTTCCCCAAACAGTAGACCTTGAGCCCTGTTCCTCAGGTGCTACATAGGCCAACCTATCTGGGAGTTTCCTAATCCTCCGAGACCTCCATACCCCTTCACCTAAACCCTTCAGGCTCAGACACTACTGGGGGTACCTCGGGTCTGCTTGCCAACTCCTCTCTCAATCTCTCACTCATGCCCCCACTGCAACTCGGAGCCCCCTGTGCTGTGTCCAGGGCCCCGCTTCTTTTCCTTCAGGGTCCTGTAGTAACCCAGGCTGCTCACAGATAGACCTCCTCACTACCCCTGACTCAGCGGGGGAAGGGCCAAAAGTCTCTTCGTCAATCAAGGGGAAGTTAGCAAAACGCAGCATGTACCACACATCCATCACAATATCCTTCAAATCCGTATTCTTCCCCATTTCCTCGGTTGGTAGCTGCTGTTTGATTTTCTCCAAACTGAAGCACTTAGCCTGGGCTGCCTCTGCAGCCTCTTCAGCCTCCGGCAGTCGAGACGTCAGCTTTTTCTTTGACTCCTCTGCCTCCACCCATAGTCGTAGCAATTCTGACTCACGCTTCGTGTTCATCTCCATCTGGGATGCAATTACACCACCAGCTTCTTCCAATCTGTTCTGGATCGATTTCTTGAGTTTCTGCTGATCCTTTCGAAGGTTGGTCATTGTTTCGTCTCTCTGGATTAATTCATCAGTAAATGACCGCAGTTTCAGCTTGGAATTCCATTTCCCCGTCTCCACTTTGACGAGCGTGGACTCCAATTCTTCAATGGTTGTCCCAAAATCGCGGCACTCAGTCTCCAGCCTGCATTTCTGAGCGTTCAGCTCAGCTGTGCAAATCTCCTCTTTCAGCCAAACACTCAGGATCTGCGTCCTTCTCCAGACCTGGCACTTGTCCAAAGAAGGTTTTTCTTCGTTAATCCCTGATCACCCAGGATCCCTCACTCACCTGGCTTCATAGTCTCCCAAGGCGAATCCAAACCCTAGGCGATCATCCACATATGCCAAAACTCCAAACACCTCCACATCCCCCATGGTCTTCCCCATGCCCCATGGGAAGGTTGCAAGGGCTCTGGATAGGCCCTGTGTCATCTTTTCGGACTGGAAGAATCCTAGGGGACCTATAACGGCCATCTTCTCCTTGTCAGCCTCACTCATCGGGATCTGGCAACATCCACTCCTCAGATCCAGCACATTAAACCACATCGCATCACTCAAACAGACCATCACGTCTTCGGCCCTCAGGACCGTATTCTGGTCAATGACAGTGTGCCTGTTCAGAGTCCTATAATCCACACACACACTGCCTACATCTTTCACGGCTGCAGGGGCCAGTCGCCGCGACCTCTCTCTCACCGAGGTGTCTTCAGCGGTCAACTCCCCTCCCTTGTGGTATTTCAAAGCATCCACTAAGAGGGTCTCACCCTCAGATACTTCCTCTAGGCTATACCACCATCGGCTCTCGTTTAAATTCGGTACCAGCCCAATGCTGCTACACACATCCTCACAAGCAGCTCGAAACACTGGGTGCACAGACAATGCCCCCAAACAGCTCCACCCGCCTCCCCCTAGCAGGCCCCCATGCGCCTTCTCATCAGCGGGGTGTTGGTCCCCTCCAGAATCAAAACACTGCCCATCGCACCAGGGTGCAGACACATCAGCATTAACAATTCACGACCCTCTGACACCCACCCATTGGCCTCCAAGAACTCCAGTTTCACTGACCAATAACCGTCATCTGGATAATCACTGGCACTGGTACCCCAAATCTCCAGTGCTCTTATGTTGTCAGGGGCAAATGCTTCAAAAACTGGTTGTAAAACGAACTGTACAACAACTTGACCAGCACCCTGGTGTCGAGGATGGCTTTAGCATAGCTTCCATCTATCCATAACGACACCGAGGGCGTGGTCCCTCTTAAGCCTTCAGGAATAGGGTCTTTTCCTTTTGGGAGTCCCTTGATACATTGCTGGGAACGTGCTCCCCCAGAGACCCCAAGCCGTTCCCCCACTGGGTCTCCACTAAGTTTCCCCACACCACTCTGATCAGCTGACCAACTGAGGGAGGAGCTCATCCCCCTGCACCACAAGCAATTTAGCTGCCTCCCTAGCCAGAGAAGATACACTGAAAGCTTTTCCCCAATCGCCTGACACAGGTATGGAAAGCCCCCCAGGTGCTGCATTTTACTTCCAGTCGAACCAAACGCATTTTCCCCCCACTTTCAGATAACTGGCAGCTGTCACTGCGGGGTAATTGAACCTGACAGTTCTGACAACATCAACAGCTCGCCTATCCAAACTTTCAACCAGTCCCTGCTGCTCTCCCTCAACCGAGCACTGCCATTCATCTAACAACTGAGAGATCCGTTCCGCCCACATCTTGTACGCCTCTGTCCCCTCTCTCCTGACAGTATGGAGAGGCCATGGCCCTGCCTCACCCAGGGCACCAATAGACAGTGGCAATCCCACCTCCGTGACATCAGCACTAGCCCACGCTGAAGCAAGGTCTGAGCCTGCCATTTTATTAACTTTTCACTCTACGATTTCAAACTCGCTATCAGCTTTAACCATACTCAAAAATCAAATTATCAACTCCTCCGGGGTACGGCTATCCACCCTACTCATCCGTTACTCACAGCAATCCCACAGAGGCAGACATCACTAACCGCAATCCCACAGAGACACAGCAGCACTGATTTAAACAGGTCAATCACACAGCAACCTACAAAAATCCATATTCCGGACGAGTAACCCCACAATGTAGCCCCCTGGTAAGCCTCAGGCTCGCTCAGCTCACTTTCGCCCTGCCAAACTGGGTAATCAAGTAGATGCTGTGTGTTGTACCCCACCACGCCAAATATCAGACAGTACACCATATTCGATTAAATGAATACACTTTATACACTTACTGGAACTATGTAATTAATAGAGATACAATATAAAAGGAAGGTTAAAGGAACCAAACTTATCAAAGTTCAACCACTTTGTACAGAACCATTGGAGCTCAATTAACGGAGTCTTCTTTCCACCATTTGATCCCCTCTGACCTCCTCAACCCATCGCCTGGTACCAACCACGGTGGTCGACCAGACGCTCCACACGAGTCTGTTCTCGTCTCCTCTCCTCGCCAAAGACCTTGGGCTTCGGACTCCCACTTGGGGTCCATTCCGTCGCCCAGCTTACAGCACCGTGTCTCCTCTCTCTGTCCCCATTGCGCCTTCTGCCCCAAAGCCCGCAAAATCAATAGCTTATAGACACACAAGAAAGAATAACATCTATCTCAATTGGTTAGCAAATGAATACAATTCTCTCTATCAGTAATTATAACCCAAACACCCTGCTATAGAGAAGCGCTTTCTCAGCAGTTAACATAACAAAGAAGCCATTTTTATTAGCCTCAGCAGTAACATAAAAGAAGAAACCCCTTACACTCATTTAGAAGTTTAAGTGCAATAATTCCTACGATAATATGAATCTAATAGCTTTTCAAACAAAGCAAAGTTAAAGCCAGCTTTTATTGGCCTTATTTTAGAGAATATACATGCACGTATCAGGGTCTGGCATATACCATATATATTCTCTAAAATAAAGGTAAGTAGCTTTTAAATCAGACAGTAAGTTCATCCTGTATCTGCCAGAATAAATGCATGGGTACGTTACATCAATTCATGACTGAGTGAATGTGTGGAGAATCTTTCTAAACAATGCTGAGGGTCTTATTCAAATTCTACATCGTTCTTGTTGTCATTGAACAATAACAGTGTTCATAAAATAATCTTCAAAGATTATGTTTTAAATATTACTGACAAGCAATTAAAACATTTTAATTGCAATAAAGTATGCAATTAAAAAGATTAAATTAATTAAAGTTTTAATTGCACTGCTAAACAATAATTTAAATTTAAAGTCTATCCCGAGCCTTTGTGGCCCATCAGGCCGGTGCTTATGCCAGTTTCTGTGGTGTGAAGCGACTGAAAGTATGAGATTCCCCCCCGCAGATAGGACGCCAGTCTATCGCGAGGTTAACCCTCAGCATTTTGCCGGTACCTATTTTCAGCTGGGTGGACTGGAGCAGTGTGTAGTTAGGTGCCTTGCTCAAGGACACAACATGTTGCCTTGGCTGAGACTCGAACCCACGACCTTCAGATTGTGAGCCCAATGCCCTAACCACTTGGCCATGCGCCAACAATAATAGAATACCAATAATTTGAATGCTGAGAAAAATCTATTTTTATCTTTAATTTTGAATGATCCAGTGGAAGACACATTGCCTTATAAATCTCTAGTAACATGATAGGTGATCAAATCTCTGCTGAGTTTGATTCTATCTCTATAATCACACTATTGGGCTGTGTTATACAGTATATATGTACTTTGGAAATCCAGTTTATATATGTTAATATATGTGTGTATATACATATATTTATGTACAGTGCCTATAAAAAGTATTCACCCCATTGGAAGTTTTCATGTGTTACAACATTGAATCACAGTGGGTTTAATTTGGCTTTTTTGACACTGATCAACAGAAAAAGACTCGTGTCAAAGTGAAAACAGATCTCTACAAGGTGATCTGAATAAATTACAAATAAAAAACAATATAATTTGTTGTGTAAGTATTCACCTCCTTCAAGTCAGTATTTAGTAGATGCACCTTTAATAGCAATTACAGCCTTGAGTCTGTGTGGATAGGTCTCTATCAGCTTTACACAGCTGGACACAGCAATTTTCCCCCATTCTTCTTTACAAAACTGCTCAAGCTGTGTCAGATTGCATGGGGATTATGAGTGAACAGCCCTTTTCAAGTCCAGCCACAAATTATTATTTGGATTGAGGCCTGGACTCTGACTTGGCCACTCCAGGACATTAACTTTGTTGTTTTTAAGCCATTCCTGTGCAGTTTCGGCTTTATGCTTGGGGTTATTGTCTTGCTGGCAAACACATCTTCTCCCAAGCCGCAGTTCTCTTGCAAACTGCATCAGGTTTTCTTCCAGAATTTCCCTGTATTTTGCTGCATTCGCTTTACCCTCTATGTTCAAAAGCCTTCCAGGACCTGCTGCAGTGAAGCATCCCCATAGTATGATACAACCACCACCATGCTTCATTGATAGGGATGGTGTGTTTTTGATGACGTATGGTGTTTGGCTTACACCAAGCCTAGCGTTTAGTCTGATAGCCAAAGAGCTCAATTTTGGTTTCATCAGACCATAGAACTTTCTTCCAGCTGACTTCAGAGTCTCCCACATGCGTCTGGCAAACTGTAGCCGAGATTTCATGTGTGTTCTTTTCAACAGTGGCTTTCTCTTCGCCACTCTCCCATAAAGCTGCAACCGGTGAAGCACCCGGGCAACAGATTTCTGCGCAGTCTCTCCCATCTCAGCCACTGAAGCTTGTAGCTCCTCCAGAGTTGTCATAGGTCTCTTGGTGGCCTCCCTCACTGGTTCCCTTCTTGCACAGTCACTCAGTTTTTGAGGACGGCCTGCTCCAGGCAGATATACAGCTGTGCTATATTCTTTCTATTTCTTGATGATTGATTTAACTGTATTCTAAGGGATATTCAGTGATTTGGATATTTTCTTTTATTCATCTCCTGACTTGTGCTTTTCAATAACCTTTTCGCTGAGTTGCTAGCGGTGTTCTTTTGTCTTCAGTGTGTAGTTTTTGCCAGGATACTGACTTACCAGTAGTTGGACCTTCCAGATACAGGTATATTTTTACTACAATTGAAACACCTTGACTGCACACAGGTCTCCAAAAACAGATCTCCATTTAACTAATTATGTGACTTCTAAAACTAATTGGCTGCACCAGTGATGTGTGTGTTGTATTAAGGGTGGGGGGGTGGGTGAATACTTGTGCAATCAATTACTTTGTGTTTTATATTTCTAATTAATTTAGATCACTTTGTAGAGACCTGTTTTGACTTTGACAGGAAAGAGTCTTTTTCTTTGTTGATCAGTGTGAAAAAGCCAAATTAATTCCACTGTAATTCAATGTTGTAAAACAATAAAACATGAAAACTTCCAAGGGGTATGAATATTTTTATAGGAACTGTACATATATATAAATTACATACACACATTTGAATTGCTAGTGTCCAGACACACCTACAGTATCTTACTTGATTGTTAATCCTATGAAGATTGAACCAAGCTAAATGTTATCTAGTGTGGCAAGGTTTGAACTACTTAACTACTTTGCACGGCAGGAAGCCTGATAATATTTCCAGCAAATTGAGAAATATCTACTTAGAACTAATCATAGGATAAAGGTATAACGTTTGAAAGAAACTTCTCTGATTTTACAGCACCAAAAATGTTGTTTACATGTTTCAAGCCTAAGAGTTTCCAGGATAAAACTGTGGTAAAATATTCCACTTTGTTAAGCACCTTCACTTCATCCACAACAGGCAGGATTTCCTAGTGGCTAACCATTTTAATTCCAATTCCCATTTCCATTCTGAGACATTTTGGGCCATGACCTCCTCTACTGCCATGATGAGGCCACTCTGGGTTTGGAGGACCTCATAGTCTGCATAGCCTCCAACTCGATGGCGTGAACATCAATTTCTCTAACTTACAGTAATTTCTCCTCCTCCCCCTTCTCTCTTCTATTTCTCATTCTGGCTGTGCTCTTACCACTTTTCTTCTCCTTACCTGGTGCTCCTTCTACTGTCTTCTATCAGATTCCTTCTTCAGCTCCTTACCTTTTCCACCTATCACCTTCCAACTTGTCATTTCATTCACCCCCCCCACCCCCCAACCTATCTTCAACTATCACCTTCTAGCTTATACTCTTTCTCCACCCCCCCCCAACCTTTTCCTCTCTAGCCCTGATGAAGGGGTCTTGGCCAGAATCTTCGATTCTTTGTTCCTTTCCATAGATACTGCCTGACATGCTGAGTTCCTCCAGCATTTTTTGTGTGTTACTCTGGATTTCTAACATCTGTAGAATTTCTTATGTAAAATATCCCTTCCATTTCGCCCTTCTCAGTTCCCGAAGTCTGGATAATGCCAGTTTTGTTGAGTCAGAGGTAGATCGCAGATTCTTCCACTGCATCATTGTCTTCTCCTTCCATCTCTTATGCAGGGCCTCTATGCGCTCTGACGAATGGCCTTGAGGTATTCAATACGTACTGTCTAAATACTCTTTAGTACTTTGAGCAGCCATGAGCCAGCGATTCTGGGATGTCAGTCGATGTTGCATTTCTTTAAGATGTCTTTGAGCACATCACTGAATATTTTTAGTTCTCTGCTGGGTAATTTCTTTCCATGACAGAGCTTGAAATAGAGTTTAAAGTCACTGTTGTTAGGCATACAAACAATGTGGTTTGTCCAACGTAGTTAACTGGAACCTCAATAGAAACATAGAAAATAGGTGCAGGAGTAGGCCATTCGGCCCTTCGAGCCTGCACCACCATTTATTATGATCATGGCTGATCATCCAACTCAGAACCCCGCCCCAGCCTTCCCTCCATACCCCCTGACCCCCGTAGCCACAAGGGCCATATCTAACTCCCTCTTAAATATAGCCAATGAACCGGCCTCAACTGTTTCCTGTGGCAGAGAATTCCACAGATTCACCACTCTCTGTGTGAAGAAGTTTTTCCTAATCTCGGTCCTAAAAGGCTTCCCCTCTATCCTCAAACTGTGGCCCCTCGTTCTGGACTTCCCCAACATCGGGAACAATCTTCCTGCATCTAGCCTGTCCAATCCCTTTAGGATCTTATACGTTTCAATCAGATCCCCCCTCAATCTTCTAAATTCCAACAAGTACAAGCCCAGTTCATCCAGTCTTTCTTCATATGAAAGTCCTGCCATCCCAGGAATCAATCTGGTGAACCTTCTTTGTACTCCCTCTATGGCAAAGATGTCTTTCCTCAGATTAGGGGACCAAAACTGCACACAATACTCCAGGTGTGGTCTCACCAAGGCCTTGTACAACTGCAGTAGTACCTCCCTGCTGCTGTACTCGAATCCTCTGGCTATAAATGCCAGCATACCATTCGCCTTTTTCACCGCCTGCTGTACCTGCATGCCCACTTTCAATGACTGGTGTATAATGACATCCAGGTCTCGTTGCACCTCCCCTTTTGTTGGGATGTTTAATGTTGGTTCACATCAATTGATTTTCTGGACTATTGGATATGTTATTAATGCCCAAGAATGCTTAACATGTTTGTTTTTACTTTTTTGTGATTTATACTGTAGTGTAATAAATTTTCCAGTAAACCTAGTGAGCTTACAGAAAGCAGGAAATAGACAAGCACTCCTGACCTCAAATCTACTCACATCCCAACCTATCACATTCCAGACCTCATCACTAGTCCCAGCAACACATATGCCTCTTTGTGTGGAACCCAGCCCCAACTCCAGAGAATATGCTGCTTGCTCTCTACATCCCTGGCTCACACTGGATTAATGAGTGATGGTGGTTTATCAGTTTTACTGTAGAAGGGCAGGGATTGCTGCTGCCTGGTAGACCATGAGTTTTGTGCCAAACTGAAGTCTTGATCTTTTTTTTCTTTCTTTCTTTCTTTTTAAATCTTTTTATTAATTTTTCAAAATTACAAACTCAATAACAAAGTTGGTACACAGAGCTTGGAAAAATGTTCATCAACATATATAAAATGAATTTTAAGTAACATAGATATAAAAGACTTCCAAACTCATAATGAGATTAAACATTAAAAAAGAAATAAAAAGAAAAAAAATATATAAACAAAAAAAAACCCCAAAAGAAAAAAAAAGAAAAAAAAACCCAAGAAAAAAAAAACAAAACAGGGCTAGACCAACAGCTGATATCGGACATGTTCAATAATGTCGTTAACTCCGTTCCTCTCCTCATATAATTTATGAAGTCTTGATCTTGATATACCTTTTCACTCAAACGATCAAGTGCTGTGCAAGTGCATTAAAGGCACTCGTGAATTTCATCATCAGTACCTACCATCACCATGACATACCCTGGAAGATACACAAGTACTGTTTCACATTGCATTTTATTCATGTACAACAATCATGCAATGAAACCAAAAAGTATGTTTGTATAAGACCTGAAGATTTGTTAATGGGAAATGCATCATTCTTCAACTTTTTTAACATATGAAATTCTAAAAACAGTTGAATTGGTCTTTTACTTCATCAATGTTTGAGTTATGGCGAACTCATTGTCCCCTCCAACCCCAAACCCTGAGCCCCACTTTTTGATCTTGTTCATCTGAATAATCATCAAAACTGCAAAGGCTGCTGGTGCAGTTCTACTTTAATTATGCTGAAAATTGTGGACTTATTAAGAGGGAGGTCTGTTCATGATAGGAATAGAACAGTGATTATAGTGCCAAGTCAGTTACAGACAATGTATTTTCTAGAAAGAACTTAGTCTGTTTTGAAGAGATCCCTGATACTAATGAGCACTCCCTCCAATGTATGAAAGGCAGTAGTAGGTATGAATTGGCCATCATTAAAGCACCGTCATCTTTTATAGTATTTACAGTGACCTCTCCTGTAAACCACTATACATAGAGTAATAATGCTGATCCCAGTCATTAAAAAAACACAAAATAAAATGATCACACAGTAGAAAAACATGAAATATGCATTTTACATTTTCAAAATAATATAGTAACTATAATAAAAGAGAATTATATATTTAGTATGCTTTGCTATTCAATATGTCACATGCTGCAAACCAGATTTAGTGCCCATTAGTGCACCAAGGCTGCAACAGATAAGCAATCAGGAAATAACTTTTGGTTTGTAGATTTGATTTAATTAATTCCTATGGAAGTACTCAATAAAATCACCATATAGTGCCACCCATTCAATGGTCTGTGTTGACGCTAGCAGGCATGAACTTCAGATTGCGGCCTCTGCCATTGATCTCGCCGGCTCCAACACTTCAGGGCATATTCAAAACCCGGACTCCAGCAACGAGCATGGACACCTTCACAGCGATTGCGCAACCACCAACTGCGACGCCAGCCTTGAACTCCACGCCGGGTCTTCAAGTGCTGCTGTTGTGACTCCCGTCTCCCCTTCCCCCACCATCACTCCGCAGCCCCGTCTTCCTCAGATCCCACCGTCAGCTCCTGGGCTCTCAGAGGCTCCATCTTCCTCTCACCCCAACCCTCCCCTCTCCATTGACACCCCCAGCCTCCCCCCTCCCCCATCTGATCCCAGCTCTCATCCGTGACGGGTCTTTACCATCCCCTCCGACCTTCAACTGTCGGAGGCAGAACGCTCTGTTCTCAGTGAGGGCCTCACCTTTGTCCCCCTTCACCCACACCTCAGCGAGTTCTATGTTCGCCACGATGCGGAACTTTTCTTCCGCCGTCTCCGTCTCCGAGCCTACTTCTTCGGCAAGGACTCTTCCACCCCCACCGATGACCCCTTCTCCCGTCTTCAACCCTCCTCTTCTTCATGGACACCCCGCTCTGGTCTTCTGCCTGCTCTGGATCTCTTTACTGCTAACTGCCGACGGGACATCAACCGTCTCGACTTCACCGCACCTTGTCCCCATTCCAACCTCACTCCTTCGGAACGCTCTGCTCTCCACTCCCTCCGCACTAATCCTAACCTTATTATTAAACCCACCGATAAGTGGGGTGCTGTTGTAGTCTGGCGTACTGACCTCTACCTTGCCGAGGCACAGCGACAACTCGCGGATACCTCCTCTTATTTACCCCTCGATCGTGACCCCACTAAGGAACACCAGGCCATTGTCTCCCACACCATCACCGACTTTATCCGCTCAGAGGATCTCCCATCCACTGCTACCAACCTTATAGTTCCCACACCCCGCACTTCCCGTTTCTACCTCCTACCCAAGATTCTCAAACCTGCCTGTCCTGGCCGACCTATTGTCTCAGCTTGCTCCTGCCCCACCGAACTCATTTCTGCATACCTCGACACTGTTTTATCACCCCTTGTTCAATCCCTTCCGACCTATGTTTGTGACACTTCTCACGCTCTTAAACTTTTCGATGATTTTAAGTTCCCTGGCCCCCACCGCTTTATTTTCACCATGGATGTCCAGTCCTGATATACTTCCATCCCCCATCAGGAAGGTCTCAAAGCTCTACGCTTCTTTTTGGATTCCAGACCTAATCAGTTCCCCTCTACCACCACTCTGCTCCGTCTAGCGGAATTAGTCCTTACTCTTAATAATTTCTCCTTTGGCTCCTCCCACTTCCTCCAAACTAAAGGTGTAGCTATGGGCACTCGTATGGGTCCTAGCTATGCCTGCCTTTTTGTTGGGTTTGTGGAACAATCTATGTTCCGTACCTATTCTGGTATCTGTCCCCCACTTTTCCTTCGCTGCATTGACGACTGCATTGGCGCTGCTTCCTGCACGCATGCAGAACTCGTGGACTTTATTAACTTTGCCTCCAACTTTCACCCTGCCCTCAAGTTTACCTGGTCCATTTCCGACACCTCCCTCCCCTTTCTAGATCTTTCTGTCTCTGTCTCTGGAGACAGCTTATCCACTGATGTCTACTATAAACCTACTGACTCTCACAGCTATCTGGACTATTCCTCTTCTCACCCTGTCTCTTGCAAAAACGCCATCCCCTTCTCGCAATTCCTCCGTCTCCGCCGCATCTGCTCTCAGGATGAGGCTTTTCATTCTAGGACGAGGGAGATGTCTTCCTTTTTTAAAGAAAGGGGCTTCCCTTCCTCCACTATCAACTCTGCTCTTAAACGCATCTCCCCCATTTCACGTACATCTGCTCTCACTCCATCCTCCCACCACCCCACTAGGAATAGGGTTCCCCTGGTCCTCACCTACCACCCCACCAGCCTCCGGGTCCAACATATTATTCTCCGTAACTTCCGCCACCTCCAACGGGATCCCACCACTAAGCACATCTTTCCCTCCCCCCCCTCTCTGCATTCCGCTGGGATCGCTCCCTACACAACTCCCTTGTCCATTCATCCCCCCCATCCCTCCCCACTGATCTCCCTCCTGGCACTTATCCGTGTAAGCGGAACAAGTGCTACACATGCCCTTACACTTCCTCCCTTACCACCATTCAGGGCCCCAAACAGTCCTTCCAGGTGAGGCAACACTTCACCTGTGAGTCGACTGGGGTGATATACTGCGTCCGGTGCTCCCGATGTGGCCTTTTATATATTGGTGAGACCCGACGCAGACTGGGAGACCGCTTTGCTGAACATCTATGCTCTGTCCGCCAGAGAAAGCAGGATCTCCCAGTGGCCACACATTTTAATTCCACATCCCATTCCCATTCTGACATGTCTATCCACGGCCTCCTCTACTGTAAAGATGAAACCACACTCAGGTTGGAGGAACAACACCTTATATTCCGTCTGGGTAGCCTCCAACCCGATGGCATGAACATCGACTTCTCTAACTTCCGCTAAGGCCCCACCTCCCCCTCGTACCCCATCTGTTACTCATTTTTATGTACACATTCTTTCTCTCACTCTCCTTTTTCTCCCTCTGTCCCTCTGAATATACCTCTTGCCCATCCTCTGGGTCCCGCCCCGCCCCTTGTCTTTCTTCCCGGACCTCCTGTCCCATGATCCTCTCGTATCCCCTTTTGCCTATCACCTGTCCAGCTCTTGGCTCTATCCCTCCACCTCCTGTCTTCTCCTATCATTTTGGATCTCCCCCTCCCCCTCCAACTTTCAAATCCCTTACTCACTCTTCCTTTAGTTAGTCCTGACGAAGGGTCTCGGCCTGAAACGTCGACTGCACCTCTTCCTACAGATGCTGCTTGGCCTGCTGCGTTCACCAGCAACTTTGATGTGTGTTGTCTGTGTTGGAATTGTTTTTAGAATTTGCTAAAGTGGTCAAAATTATAAATATAATTCTCCATTATACTGACATTATTAGGGAATCTTTTGCTGATGCTGGACTTTTATATCTATAGTAGAGCGGATGCTGAAATTCTTAAGCTAAACATTGTTTAAAAAAATACGTGTATTGGCTGTGAAATTGCACCGAGTTTAAAGTTTCTCTTTAATAGACTCAGAAATGATCTGGAAGTAGTACAGAGCTTATTGATTAAGAGAGGAAATGGTCAGATGGGGAAATCAGGGATGTAAAGAACTCCATTGAAGATCCCTTTCCCTTTGTGCCTGGTTAGCCTTCTGACCCGTGAATTTGTCAACTGCCATAGCAGAATTGCCTTTGCATATCATTTGAACTGAGGGCTTGCTTTGAATATATTAACAGGCCTTGTTGGCCAGAAGGAATAATGATGCTAATTTATCTTTATCTGCCAATGGATACTGAGTGTGTGTTTTGCAAGAAGAGGAGGATGACTGGTTCAGCTGAACTCAGAAGCAAATGCAGTCTGATACTGTGCTGTGGTTCAGAGATGCACATGTGGTATTTTATATCAGTTGTCAAACTTAGTTTTAACTCCAACGTTTTTGATTTTTGTTACTTCATGTAACACTTTAAGTTGACAATATATTTTTTAAGAATTGGGCTAATTAACATTACCTTTCCTGATTTATTTTTTGTTGTGATTTTGATTCCTGCAAGTCTCTAGCTGGTTGTATGAAACTAATAGACTGACTTTTGAATTGTGAGATACCAGATAAAATTGCAAGTAACTAGGTATTAAGACTGACTGAAATATGAGCATCTTTGCTGGTTATATCACAGGCAAATGAGATACATACTTTGCAGAATTCAGCAACCCAGTAGAATAGATAAGTGGAATCGGTGAATGTGGTGTATTTTGATTTCCAAAAGGTCACATACAGGGGGAAGTTTAACACAGTAGACTAGGTGGAATTAGAGTTAATGTACTGACATAGATTGAGAATTGATTACGGGACAGAAATCAAAGAACAGGAATAAACTGATCCAGCTCAAGTTAACAAGCTGTGTCTGGAGGCTGAAATATCCTTTTTCTAAATTTGCTGACAATACTAAACTAAGTAGGATTATAAGTATAGCAGTAGATGTAGAAAGCTTTCTCGGAGATGCAGATAAGCATATACATTGCATATGGAAAAACTGCTTATCCATTCTGGTGCAGAAGTCAGAAAAACAATTGTTGCATGCTAATGTTCAAAGGAATCAAGATGTGCTGCTACACAAGCACTTAAGAGGATAATGATATATTAGCCTTCATTACTAGAGAATTTAAATCAGGAAGAGTCAGGAAATCTAATCACAATTGTGTAGGGTCTTGGCGAGGCCACATTCGGAGCATTGTGTTCACTTTCTCAGCAAAGAAAGGATGTAGTTTCAACAAGGGAGTTTAGTGAAGTTTCACTGGTGTAGTTCATGAAATAGCAGATTTATTGTGTTAAGTAGACTGAGTTTCAAAGGCAAGAAGTGATTTTATTGAAATCTAAATTGTTAAAAAATTGACAGGCTTGATCCAGAAAGAATGTTTCCCTTGGCTGAAGGGTCTAGGACCACAGGCATGATTTGGGAATAAAGGGGAGGCCTGTTAGTACTGAAATGAGGAAATGACTTCATTTAAATTTTAAAGGGTGGTGAGGTTTTCTACCATGTGCAAGGTCAATCATTATGTTCGTGCAAAACAGAGTGATAGGTTTCTAGTTGTTAAAGAAATCAGGGAATATAAAGATAATGCAATGGAAAATGACAAATGATGGAGATGGTTCATAGGGTTATACGGCTTACTCCTGCTATTTCTTATGTTCTTTTGTGAAGGCCTTCGTGAAAATAATATTATGATTTAGTATTAATAATATAAAGTAGTAATATCTTGGCTTTATGAGGTGATCCTGTCTCACTCACTGACAAAATCAAGTCAACGTAATGTTTCTTTGGAATAGAGCAGGATTAAGAAAGATAAATAAAATTTTGAAGAGTCTGAATAGAGTCACAGCAAGGACATATTTTTCTTAGCTGAAAGGTCAATAACTAGTAACTGATAAGATGAAAGGGAAGTTGGGAATTTTATTTTTCACCCAAAAGCATGTGAGGATTTTGAACTTGTGCTGCAGAAGAGCATAAACAGAAATTCTTGTCGTTATCAGATATCCCACCCTGCAAAAACTCATTTCAGGGAGGTAGACTCCCGGAACTTCCGGGAGAGGTGGGATGTCTGCAGTCGAGTAGCTCCTTAGCAGCTAGCCAGCTAGTTTAAATAACGTTAGCTATGCTAATGAACGAATGACACCTGTTAAACTCACCTTAACATGTCTTTTACAGTCTTAACCCACCATTGGGCAATAGAAAAGTCACTGTTACGAACAGTGCAGTGAGCAACGCTGTCATTATTTTTGACCCCTATTAGGCAGAGGTACACTTAAGGGTAGTCTGGGGGGACGTACGTTTTATATATATTTTTTGGAACACCCTCCCATGGCGCGCTCTCTCTTGTCTCTCTCGCACTTGCTCTCTCGCTCTCTCTCTCCTTCTCTCTCTCACTCACGCTCTCTCTTGCTCTCTCTCCCTCGCTCGCTCGCGAAAAAAAATGATTTTCGTAATATTTATATAATTTGCAGGCATCAGGGAGCCGCTATTAATTTGCGGGAGACTCCCAGAACTTCCGGGAGAGGTGGGATGTCTGCATTATGAAAGTGTTTATGAAGTGCTGTAACACAAGATTATGGACCAAAAACGACGAAGAAAAATAAACCCGAATAGTTCTCTCTCCTTTTAAACTTATAACCTTCTGTATTGTAACTTTCTGATTTTATAATAAGTTGTTCTATTTAAATGTAAGCCTACAATTACACTTAATGTTGGCTTTGGGTAGATAGATATAGCACCTAGAAACAATGAATTTGTCGGCAGTTATATTTGTGCACATCTCAACCAGAACCCCCAGCAACATTGTTTAGAAAAGTTAGAGTAAGATCACAGTGATTCTGGTGGCTAATCAGGGCAGCCGCTTATTTGGGACAACTCTTAAAGTTAACAAAAACTAAACGAGAAAATAGCCAGAATTCTCTTTGTTTATTTGGGATATTATACCACTTAATTGGAACAGGGGACTATTGCCAAACAATTTCTAACTAGTGTCAGTCACATGCACTTGTGTAGCCATTAGACACTATACCATGTATGTGCTTGTGTTCAAAAAGCAGTGACTTTTGTCACTGACAGTTTGTGAGAAATAAACAGTAAGACAATTCAGAATTGCATTATCACCACAGTCTCAAGCATTCAGGTTTGGAGAAGCCAGCCGTGGCCAGGACTGAAAATGAAACGATATCACTAATTCAACAAATTAGGAACTATGAAGAATTTGAAGGTATTGTGGCGGCCCGCCAACGCGGGACTCGAACCGCCATCGGGAGCTGCGGGCAGACACGCGGGAGTGTGTTTGGAACTGCCCGCTTGGGGCGGACCTTCCGGGGACAGTCTGACCTCACGTCCACCCCGCGGGTCGCAGGGACCCATGGGAGGGGAGATTTAAGCGCGCGATTTTGAATCAGTAAAGGCATTCTGAGTTCAGCTCTCTCTGCCTCCATGTGTTTCTTTGGTAGTGCGTTTGCGCGCGACTACATTGGTGACCCCGATGTTCCGGATGGCATCTGGAGCCGGCAACTCAGCGACCAGCCATGAGTTTGAGCAACTCGCACAGCACGGTCTCTCTGAAGCTCCCAACTTTCTGGGCCACTGAGCCCCACATTTGGTTCGAGCAGGCTGAGGCCCAGTTCAATATCAGAGACATTACAGCCGACGCCACGCCGTACTACTACATGGTCAGCACGCTCGACCAGGAGACGGCAGGCCGGATCATCGACTTCCTACACCAGCCACCAATGGAGGACAGGTACACTAAGCTTAAGGCGCTCCTGATCCATACCTTCGGACTCTCCCGCCGCGGCTCCTACACATGGACGGCTTGGGCGACCACACGCCATCCGAGCTCATGAATGTTACACTGGCGCTCATGGACGGCCATAAGCTGTGCCTTTTATTTGAACAGTTGTTCCTCGAGCAAATGCCAGAGGACATTCGCCACCTCCTCGCGAGAGAGGATTTCAGCGACCCACGCAGGGTCGCAGCTAAAGCAGACGTCCTTTGGCAGAGCAAGCAATGTGGAGCAGCCTCCATTGGCTTAGCCATGATCGCGCGCCCTGAACCCCAGGCCCCGCAACCGAAACCGTCGAGACTCACGGAGGAAAAAGACGAAAGTTTGGAATAATGGTGTTTCTACCACCAAAGATGGGGCTCAGGTGCGTGCTGCTGCCATCCACCATGTGCTTTTCCGGGAAACGCTGGGACCAGCCGTCGCGAATGGCTATGACTGTTGGCCACCGAGACAGCCTCCTGTACCTCTGGGACCGACACTCTGGGCGGCGCTTCCTGGTAGACACCGGGGCCGAAGTCAGCGTACTTCCCCCGCCCCCCGAACATGGACACTTGTAACGCAGTCCCAGGCCCCAAACTCACCGCTGCAAATGGCACCAGTATTCAGATGTACAGCCCGCGAACTATCTCACTGCATTTCGGGTCCAGCCATTTCACTTGGACTTTCACGTTGACAGCGGTGTCACAGCCACTACTAGGGGCAGATTTCCTACGAGCCAACTGCCTCCTGGTCGACCTAAAAGGCCGGTGTTTGGTCCATGCCGAGACGTTCTAGACTTTCCAGCTTGGAGAAGCCAAGCTACCGGCCCTCCACCTGGATTCCGTGACCCTCTCGGATAACGAATTTGCCAGGGTGGGCGGAATTCCCCTCCATAGTCACCCCTCAGTTCTCCATGGCTGACCCCAAGCACGGCGTGCAGCACCACATCCCCTCGCAAGGACTGCCACTGCACGCCCGAGCTCGCAGGCTCCCACCCGACAAGCTCCACCTCGCCAAGGAGGAGTTCCATAAGATGGAAGAGATGGGAATCGTACGCCGCTCAGACAGCCCGTGGGCATCTCTGCTGCACATGGTGCCCAAGTCTGCAGGAGGATGGAGGCCCTGCGGAGACTACAGAAGGCTCAACGACGCCACAACCGTTGACAGATACCCGGTACCCCACATCCAGGACTTCACGGTGAACCTGCACGGAGCAACCATCTTCTCGAAAATCGACCTGGTCAGGGGATACCATCAGATCCCAGTGCACCCGGACGACGTGCCCAAGACAGCCCTCATCACCCCGTTCTGCTTGTTCGAATTCCTGAGGATGCCTTTTGGTCTCAAGAATGCAGCCCAAAGTTTCCAAAGGCTCATGGACTCGGTAGGACGCGGCCTGGATTTCGTTTTCATTTACTTGGACGATATCCTGGTGACCAGCAGTTCACACCAAGAGCACGTGGCACATTTGCGCCAGCTCTGCCAACGCCTGAGCGACCACAGACTGGCAATCAATCCGACGAAGTGCTAATTCGGGCTGCCAGAGATCGACTTTTTGGGCCACAGAGTCAACCGATATGGCGCAGTTCCCCTACTGGACAAGGTCCAGGCCATCTGCCAGTTCCCCAAGCCCAGCACGGTCAAGGGCCTGCAGGAGTTCGTAGGGATGGTCAACTTCTATCATCGGTTTGTGCCAGCGGTGGCACGCATCATGAGACCCTTGTTCAGCCTGATGACCGGCAAGGCCAAAGAGGTGGCATAGGACGCGGAGTCCACAGAGGCATTCGAGCAGGCCAAGGAGGTGCTGGCAAAGGTGGTCCTCCTAGTGCACCTGAGAGTCGATGTACCCACGGCACTCACAGTCAACGCTTCCGACACGGTAGTCGGCGGAGTCCTGGAGCAGCTCGTTGAGGACCAGTGGCAACCATTCGCTTTCTTCAGCCGGCACCTACGGCCACCAGAGATGAAGTACGGCACTTTCGATAGACAGTTGCTAGCGCTCTACCTGGCTGTCCAGCATTTCCGGTACTTCCTCGAGGGAAGGGAGCTCACCGTGTATACGGACCACTAGCCCCTCATCTTCACACTGACCAAGGTATCGGACCCATGGTCAGCTCGGCAGTGGAGGCAGCTGTCCTTTATTTCAGAATTCACCACGGACGTCCGCCACATCGCAGTGAAGAACAACGTCGTTGCCAACACACTGTCTTGCCCCTACCTCCACTCAGTAGGCATATCGTCCTCAGGAATAGACTACGCAGCACTGGCGGAAGCACAACAGTCGGACACCAAGATCCTGGCTTACCGCACCGCCATTTCGGGCTCCAGTTGGAGGACATCTGCATCGGCCCAGCAGCGGATCGACTCCTAAGCGATATGTCTACCGGCAAACCCCAACCCATAGTACCAGCAGCATGGAGGCACCAGCTGTTCGACACGCTGCATGACCTGGCCCACTCGTCCATCCAGGTGTCCGTCAAGCTGGTAGCAGACAGATTCGTCTGGCACGTTTTGCGTAAACAGGTCGGACACTGGGCCAGGACCTCTGTACACTGCCAGATCGCTAAAGTCCAGCGGCACGTGAAGGCTCCCCTCCAGCAGTTCCAGCCGACATACAGGAGGTTCCAACACATCCACGTGGACATCGCCGGCCCCCTGCCAGTCTCTCAGGGCACCAGGTATATCTTTACCACGGTAGACAGGTTCACCAGATGGCCGAAAGCCATACCGCTCGCAGACACATCCACTGAGCCCTGCACCAGGATGCTCATTGCAAACTGGATCACCAGGTTCGGCCTCCCAACGGACATCACCTCCGAAAGAGGGGCGCAGTTCACGTCTGGTTTGTGGACAGCACTGGCGCAGCTCCTGGGCACCCAGCTGCATCACACCACAGCGTACCATCCCCAGTCCACCACCCAGGCAAGCCACACAGACTGGGGACTCCACTCCCCTGATGGACGTTTCTGGCGGGGGGGGTGGCAGCCCGCACACGCGGGACTCGAATCGCCATCAGGAGCCGTGGGCAGACACGTGGTAGCGCGTTTGCAACTACCTGCTCGGGATGGACCTTCCGGGGACAGTCTGACGTCACGTCCGCCCCGCGGGTCGCAGGGGCCCATGGGAGTGGAGATTTAAGCACGCGATTTTGAATCAGTAAAGGCATTCTGAGTTCAGCTCTCTCTGCCTCCGTGTGTTTCTTTAGTAGCACGTTTGCGCACAACTACAGTATCAACATTCATCTTGAATGTTACAATGAAAATGGAGGATGGAATCATCAATAGCACTATGTGAAGGCCATTATCTGCACTATGTGGCGGTGCTGATTTTGTTCATTTATAGTCAATCAAAAGAAAATGTACAGATACACTGGATGAGTTCCTCTGTCAATAACAATTAGGAACTAATGCAGTTTTATAGTACTGTTGTAGTTCTGTATTTCAATTAATTATTTAGTTCTTGCTCATTTAAATAAGTTTGGTTTTTTTTATATACCTTTTCAACTTTTTCCATTAAATGTCCGCGAATTAGGGCAGCCACTTAATTGGGTGAAAATGTATTGGTCCCGATATGTCCTAGTTAATCAGAATTCACAATATTTGTAACTTCCAAAATACTTGCCCACACTGAGCTGAGTAACCCTGAGTTCATAGACTCCAGGTACAGCAGGTTTATGTATTCTACAGAAGGCAGGAAGAAACATTTTCAGAAGGGACTGCAGTTTTAATCCATAGCTTTGTAAAGATAGCAACAAATGGATAATCAATATTCCCTTTTGGCTGCCTGCACTGTCTTTATTTAAAAATGAATTACACTAGAAGTATATATATATTTTAAAAACTGTTGAAATCTGAGTGAATTTAAGTACCTTGGCTAGTTTGGTTTTTCTCCGTGCCATGTATCAGCTGGCATTTTAGTTGCTTGAACGAGATGGATGCCTCAGTTGAATTACACATGAGCTGGTTTCTAAATGAATATAAAAGAACACCACCTGAATATTGTTGTTTACAACCAGATATGTAAAAACTGCATTTAAAATTACCTCATGCACTGACATCTTTGTGAGATTCCTCTGTAAATTTAATGCCATAATAAATAATGCGCTAAAGAGATTGCATTATTTATATTTATTTCTTTCACAAAGGTCACATTTTTTTAAATTTTGAATTCTAGATTAGTTCAATCCCATGACGTAATTTTTAAAATAAAAACATAAAATGCTGAAAACACTCAGCAGGTCAAACAACATCTATGGAAGGAGAAACATAGACATAGAACAGTATGGCACAGTAGAGGCCCTTCAGCCCATAATGTATGCTGACTCTTTAACTCTCCACGTGCCCTCCATATGCTCACCTAAGAGTTTATTAAATGTTCCTAATGTATCTGCCTCTACCACCACCCTTGGCAGGATGTTCCACGCATCCACCATTCACGGTATAAATTACCTCAGACATTCCCCCCCCCTATATTTTCCTCCAAACACCTTAAAATTATGCTCCCTTGTATTAGTCATTTCACCCTGGGAAAAATTCTCTGGCTTTTCACTCTAGCTATGCTTCTGAACATCTTGTACACATATATCAAGTCATCTCTCATTCTCCTTCGCTCCAAAGAGAAAAGCCCAAGCTCACTCAACCTATCCTTTTAAGACATGTTTTCTAATCCAGGTAGCATCCTGGTAGATTTCCTCTGCACTCTCTCATTATCCTTCCTATAATGAGGTGACCAGAACTGAACACAATATTCAAAGTGTGGTGTAACCTGGATTTTATAGAAATTCAACATTACCTCCTGACTCTTGAACCCAATCCTTTGACCAATAAAGGACAACACACAATACGCCTTCTTAACCACTCTATCCGCTTGTGTGGCAACTTTGAGGGATCTGTGAATGTGGACCCCAAGATCCTTCTGTTCCTCCACATGGGTAAAAATCCTGCCATTAATCCTGTATTTTGCCTTCAAGTTTGACCTTCCAAACTAAATCCATAAGACCACAAGATATGGGAGCAGAATTAGGCCATCTGGCCCATCAAGTCTACTCCACCATTCAATCGTGGCTGATCCTTTTTTATTCTCCTCCTCATCCTCAGTTCTCGGCCTTCTCCCCATAACCTTTGATGCCATGTCCAATCAAGAACCTATAAATCTCTGCCTTAAATACACCCAATCACCTGGTCTCCACAGATGCACATGGCAACAAATTCCACAAATTCACCACCCCTTGGGTAAAGAAATTTCTCCACATCTCTATTTTGAAAGGGCACCCCTCTGTCCTGAGGCTGTGCCCTCTTGTCTTAGACTCTCCCATCACGGGAAACATCCTTTCCACATCTACACTGTCTAGGCCTTTCAACATTCAAAAGGTTTCAATGAAATCCACCCCCCCCCATCCTTCTGAATTCCAGCGAGTACAGACCCAGAGCCATCAAATGTTCCTCGAATTATAGCCCTTTTATTCCTGGGATCCTCCTTGTGAACCCCCTCTGGAATCTCTCCAATGCTAGCACATCTTTTGGTGAGATGAGGGGCCCAAATCTATTCACAATACTCTAGGTGAGGCATCACCAGTGCCTTATAAAGCCTCAGCATCACATCCTTGCTCTTGTATTCTAGACCTCTTGAAATAAATGCTAACATGGCATTTGCCTTCCTCACCACCGACTCAACCTGCAAGTTAACCTTCAGGCCTCCAAGGACTCCCAAGTCCCTCTGCATCTCAAAATCCTGGATTTTCTCCCCATTTAGAAAATAGTCTGCACATTTATTTCTACGTCCAAAGTGCATGACCGTGCATTTTCTAACATTGTATTTCATTTGCCACTTTCTTGCCCTTTCTCCTAATCTGTCTAAGTCCTTCTGCATCCTACCTGTTTCCTCAACACTACCTACCCCTCCACTAATCGTTGTATCATCTGCAAACTTGGTAACAAAGCTATCTATTCCATCATCTAAATCATTTATATACAGCATAAAACGAAGTGGTCCCAATACCGACCCCTGCTGAACACATCTAGTCACTGGCAGCCAACCAGAAAAGGATCCTTTTATTCCCACTCGCTGCCTCCTACCAATCAACCAATGCTCTAACCATGTTAGTAACTTTCCTGTAATATCTGAGCTCTTAACTTGTAAGCAGCCTCATGTGTGGCACCTTGTTAAAGGCCTTCTGAAAGTCCAAATATAGAACATCCACTGCATCCCCTTTATCTATCCTACTTGTAATCTCCTCAAAGAATTCCAACAGGTTCTTCGGGCAGGTTTTTTTCTGAAGGAAACCATGCTGACTTTGCACTATCTTGTCCTGTGTCACCAAGTACTCCATCACCTCATAGTTAACAATTGACTCTAGTGTCTTCCCAACCACTGAGGTCAGGCTAACTGGTCTATAATTTCCTTTCTGCTGCCATCCTCCTTTCTTAAAGAGTAGAGTGACTTCTGCAATTTTCCAACACTCTGGCACCATGCCAGAGTCCAGTGATTTTTGAAAGATCATTTCTAGTACCACCACAATCTCTAACACTGCCTCCCTCAGAATCCTAGGATGCAGTTCATCTGGTCTGGGTGACTTATGCACCTTCAGGTCTTTCAGCTTTTTGAGCACCTTCTCTCTTGTAATAGTAACTGCACCCACTTCTCTTCCTTCACACACTGCAACATAAGGCTTACTACTAGTGTCTTCCACCGTGAAAACTGATGCAAAATACTCATTTAGTTCATCAACCATCTCCTTGTCCTCCATTATTATTTCTCCTGCCTCATTTTCTAGCAGTCCTATTTCCACTCTCATTTCTCTTTTAACTTTTATTATCTCCTTTGTTATTATTTGCTAGCTTGCTTTTATATTTCATCTTTTCCCTTCCAATGATTTTTTTTAGTTGCTCTCTGTAGGTTTATAAAAGCTTCCCAATCCTCTATCTTCCCACTAATTTTTGCTTTGTTGTATGCACTTTCTTTTGCTTTTACAATGGCTTTGACTTCCCTTGTCAGCCATGGTTATACTATTTTACCATTTGAATATTTCTTCATTTTTGGCATACATGTGACCTGCACCCTCCTCATTTTTCTCAGAAACACATGCCATTGCTGCTCTGCTGGCATCCCTGCCAATAGCTCCTTCCATATACTTTGGCCAACTCCTGTCTCATACCATTGTAATTTCCCTTACTCCACTGAAATACTGCTACATCAGACTTTACTTTCTCCCTATCAAATTTCAAGTTGAACTCAATCATTTTGTAATCACTGGATTATCTTCCAACCCTACGTCACATCTTTCTACTGATTTGATGCCAGTCTTTACCAGTACAGCCACACCACCCCCTCTGCCTACCTTCCTATCCCTCCAATATAACGTGTAATCTTGGACGTTCAGCTCCCATCTACAACCATCCTTCTGCCACGATTCAGTGATGGCCACAACATCATACCTGGCATTCTGTAATTTTGCAACAAGATAATCCACCTTATTTTTTTATACTACACGCATTTAGATACAACACCTTGAGTACCGTATTTGGTATCCTTTCTGATTCTACATCCCTAATGATTTGATACTCAGCCTCTTGGCTGCAACTAAGTCCCATCATCTGCCTGCCCTTCCTGACAGTCTGACTGCATGCTATCTTTACTTTTTTACCATCTGTCCTATCCTGAGCACCTTCACTCCAGTTCCCACCCCCCGCCAAATTAGTTTAAACCCTCCCCAACAACTCTAACAAACTCGCCTGTGAAAATATTGGTCCCCCTTGGGTTCAGGTGCAACCTGTCACTTTTGAACAGATCATACCTCCCTCAGAAGAGATCCCAGTTATCCAAGAACCTGAAGCCCTGCCCCCTGCACCAACTTCTCAGTCACACATTTATGTGCCAAATTATCCTGTTTCTACCCTCACTGGCACGTGGCATGGGCAGCAATCCAGAAATTACTACCCAGGAGGTCCTGCTTCTCAGCTTTCTACTAGCTCTCTAAATTCTCTTTTCAGGACCTCATTGCTTTTCCTTCCTATGTCATTGGTACCAATATGTACCGAGACATCTGGCTGCTCTCCCTCCCACTCCAAAAGGTTGTGGACGTGATCTGAGACATCCCTGACCCTGGCACCTGGGAGGCAACATACCATCCGGGTGTCCTGTTCACGTCCACAGAATCTCCTGTCTGTTCTCCTCACTATTGAGTCCCCTGTCACTACTGCTCCCTCCTTCTCTCTCTTTCCTTTTTGCACTGCGGACCCACGGTAACTCAGTCACTGTGGCATTCTCCTGGGAGATTATCCCCCATAAAAATATCCAAAGTGGTATACTTGCTTTTGAGGGGAATGGCCACAGGAGTGCTCTGCTCTAATGCCTGTTTCCATTTCTCCTGACAGTCACCCAGCTACTCACCTCCTGCAGCTTCAGGGTGACTACTTCCCTGTGACTTTGATCAATTATGTCCTCACTTTCCCGTACAAGCTGAAGGTCATCCAGTTGCTGCTCCAGATCCCTAACACTGTCTTCAAGGAGCTGCAGCCGGATTTACTTCACGCAGATGTAGTTTCCCGGGAGTTCTCCAACATCTGACATGAAGTGCACACCACAGCCATTTAAATGGTACAGTAAGAGAGAAAAAAAGCAAAGAAGGAAACCTTAACAGATGCGTTACGCAAAGCCAATGCTTCTTTCAAGCCAAAGTCTCTTTTGAGCCAAAGTCTGTCGCTTCTACTCTCACCACTGGCCTATTCCTGACCATGGCTGCTCCGATTATCCCTTCTGTACTTTTATTTAGTTCGTAGAGCTCTGTTGGCGCCGTTGATATGCCTGGTACAATGGACAAATGCCCGTGAAGCGCTCTTTTTAAATAACCCCTGCCAACCTGTGAGAAACACCACTTCATAGAACTCTGTTGATGCAGTTGATAGGCATGGTACAATGAAATCAATTCACACTTTTCTGGATTGAATTCCACTGCCACTTCTCAGCCCAGCTCTGCATCCCATCAATGCCCTGCTGAAATCTATGTACAATGTAAATGTTCCAGATCTATATTCCCTTGATTCCCCAGACTTAAATATAATTTTAAAATCATATAAACTATATTAATAAAAGTCCTTTTGAACAGCTCAAACAGAGTCAGGGTTTTGAGACATAGATCCTTTGTTTGGTCTTTGACTTGAAGCAGTACGTTATTTTGTTCTGAGTGTAAACAGCTATGGTGTAGACATTTCTGAGCTTGTTTTTACAATATAGGAATTCACTGTGCAAAATGCTGTTGCAGTCAATTTGTTCAGTCTCATATTTCAGAAACTTTGTAATTCTGTTCATTTAGAGCCATTTGATCCCTCCATCATTATAGGTCCTGCTCTGTCTCCAATAACTAGAATGTCCCAACCATTGTAGAGTGATCACAGGGTACAGGTAATTCCAGATGAAACTGAACTTGTGCCACAAAGCTATCTCCCTGCAGTTTTGCATTTTTACTTGCATATCCCAAGATTGGCTCAGCAGTTTACTTTATTACTGTTTTATAGTGTGATGGTGATTTCAACAAGACATCCATGAATTTCTTTCCTACTTGTGCCCTGCAGTCTTTGATCATTATCTTGCCTCCCTACAGTTTATCGTCCTTTTCAGTCTCATCATTTTACATCTGTCCACATTGATGGTACTTGCTACCTGTCAGTATAATAATTCAGTCTATAGAGATCTCTCGTGTACAATCCATATTACTCTTCCTCACCCCTCCCCCCTTTTAAATGGTCAGCAAAATATAGATAATTTTATTTATATCTTAGTTCCAAAGCACGTATTTACGATAAAAGGTTACGATCAGTCCGGTACAAATCACTTCACCCATCCAATTCCCCTTACAATTCTTTGATCCAGTTTCTGATGCGTGACATGTTTCTTTGTCCTTCCTTGCCATTCGTCCCTTATTTTACACCTTTAGATCTTGTAGGTCTTTCACCAATGTAACAGCATCAAAAGATCACGTATAATTTAAATCTTTAATCTGGTCCTATTAAGTACTCACCCATTCTTTCGCAAATATATTTTAAAACTAGAGAACCTTTTATTATTAAACCCTTATTTCTTCAGATGTTTTTGTTATACTCTTGTAGTCTTTTATCTGCAGTTATTTTTCCATTCATTTCTAAAATATGATCTAATTTATTTTCAGTCTCTTGAAAATGCCTGGCAGAAGGTGTCCAGCTTGATTCTCCATTTCTCAGCAGAGAGAAAAATGAGTCTTTTAGCATACTTGATCCTATTTAGTAGCTTCATTTGTCGCATGTACAAACGTCTACATTGAAACATACAGTGAGATGAGTTGTTTGAGTCAAATCAAATTATTGAGGATTGTTCTGGACAGCCCGTAAGTGTTGCCACACTTCTCGCATCAACACAACCTGCCCACAATTTACTAACCCTAATCTGTACATGTTTGACCTTCATGTTTGTAATTAAGGCTATTATTAAGCCAGCAAGAAATGCAGTTAAGGATACCATTGCCATTACATAGACTACAAGAATGGAAAGATTATACTTTGAAAATATAAAACATTAATAGAGCCACAGCCAGAGAACTGTATGTAATTCTGGTCACGACAGAATGGTATAATAAACCTGAGAAGGTGTGGAGAAGATTTACAAGGGTGCTGCTGGAGCTGAAGAAGTGTGATCCAATCTGTGAAAAAAAATAGAATTAAGAACATAAGAATTGGAAAGGAATGGATCATCTGGTCCTTTTGAGTCTGTTCTACCATTCATAAAAATTATCGTTGATCTTCTAACTCATCACCAGCTTCCTGCATTATCCTCTCATCCCTTGGCTTCCTTAATATTCATAGCTCTATTAATTTCTGTGTTGAATGGACTTCTGTTCCCTACAGAATAAAAAATTCCAAATGTATGTCTTCTGAGTGAAGATGTTTCTCCTTTTTTCAACATAAATGGCTTATTCTGACACTAAGGACCCTGGTTCAAAACTCCTTACCCTAGGAAAATTTAGTTTTGAAAGTAATCACCAAGTTATACCATCGATAATCACACACCCATTTATGCTAATCCTTTCAATGTCTTCTCTTTCTCATTGACTCCTCCTAGGTTCCACCATTTGCCTACACACTTGGGACAGTTTACTGTGTGTAGTTAATGTAATGACCCTCATGTCTTTGAGATGTGGGAGAGAACTAGACCATGAGGAGAAAACCCATGTAGTTGCAGTCAGAGCATACAATGCAGTATTTGTCAGGATTAAACCCTGGATGCTGGAGTTGTGAGATAGCATTAAAACTGGCCAGATCTCATCAAATGATTGACTTCACCTACTTAAGTTATGAATTACCAGTTAATATCATGTGGATCCTATCCAGTTACTGCATCCTTTTGATTATGAAACCTTGTGCTTGGAAATTGAACAAAGTAGATGCAACCTAAGTTTAAGAGTTTATCTTCTCTCAAGAACATGTTAAATTTTATTGTCATTTAATCATACACGTATGTACCACCAAATGAAATGAACAATCTTCCAGACCAAAGTGCACAACATAGTATATATAATTCATACACAACACAAAAAGTAATATTACCGCAAATAAATTAACAAATATGGTGTATTTAAGACACTGCTGGAGTGATTGGTATTGCTGAACTTGAGGGAGTATCAAAGCAAGCCCTAATATTCTAAGGACATATTGGAAATAGTTTAAGTGTGCTTGTGTTTTATAAATTCATCTGGAATTTTCCCTACAACAGGAAAAGAATTACTTTCTTGTGCACAGGCAGTAAATTTATCACTAGTAATTGGAGAGAAAGGTCTAAGTCTAATTGCAGTGACTATAGACTATAGGAGTTGGAGCAGACATAGGCCACTTGGCCTATCAAATTTACTTCGCCATTTGATCATGGTTGATTTATTTACCTTCTCAACCTATTCTGAATCAGAATCAGAATCAGGTTTATTATCACCGGCATGTTCCGTGAAATTTGTTAACTTAGCACCAGAAGTTCAATGCGATACATAAGAGACAGTGAGAGAAAAAAATAATAATGAATAAAATAAAACATAATAAATAAACAAGTAAATCAGTTACGTATATTGAATAGATTATTTAAAAAATGTGCAGAAACAGAAATACTATATACTTAAAAAAGTGATGTAGTGTCCAAAGCTTCAAAGTCCATTTAGGAATCGGATGGCAGTGGGGAAGAAGCTGTTCCTGCATCGCTAAGTGTGTGCCTTCAGGCTTCTGTATCTCCTACCTGATGGTAACAGTGAGGAGAGTGCATGCCCTGGGTGCTGGAAGTATTTAGTAATGGATGCTGCCTTTCTGAGACACCGCTTCCTAAAGATGTCCTGGATACTTTGTAGGCTAGTACCCAAGATGGAGGTGACTAGATTTACAACCTTCTGCAGCTTCTTTTGGTCCTGTATAGTAGCCCCTCCATACCAGACAGTGATGCAGCCTGTCAGAATGCTCTCCACGGTGCAACTATTGAAGTTTTTGAGTGTATTTGTGGACATGCCAAATCGCTTCAAACTCCTAATAAAGTAAAGCCGCTGTCTTGCCTTCTTTATGACTACATCAGTATACTGGGACCGGGTTAGATCCTCAGAGATCTTGACACCCAGGAACTTCTTCTGCCTCCTCTCCATAACCTTTGACAACCTTACCAATATACTCAATGACTTGGCTTCCAAAGCCATCAACTGCAATGAATTCTACATTTTCACCACAATATGCTGTCCTTAAGCTAATGCAGGACTAGAATATTCCATCTCTCCCTGTATAACAAATCAGCTGTTCCCAGGAACCAGCTGATTTGTTATACAAGGAGAGTACATCCATGGTAAGGACAGTATTTCTTGTGCAAAGGAAACTAAATTTCCGCAGTATTTAATCTGCACTCTCACCAAAGCCTTTTGTAACTTCACGAAGACATGTCCACTCCTGTATTCACAGCCATTTATAATGAAGACCTAGTATATCAGTATAATATTTTTCTTCCTAATTGTTTGCTATAGCCTGATGTTTGATTAGGTACAAGGATACCTTGGGCCCTTTGACCTTCAACCTTTCCCACTCTTGTCACTTTCAAAATATGCTCTGCTTCTTACAAATGTGGTTGATTTCGCATCTTTTAGCTATGAGAAAATACACTCAAGGCTAGGATCATTTTCTCTGTAAAAGATTGGTAACTTGTCTAAGCCTCTCATTAGTTACACAGCAAGGACCTATTTCCCTTAGCAGAGAGGTCAATAATCAAGGGGTGTAAATAAGTTAATTGGTAGAAGGATTTGAAGGAAGTTGCAGACATCCGACCTCTCCCGGAAGTTCCAGGAATCTCCCGCATATTAATAGCAGCTCCGTGACACCCGCAAATTATATACAATATCCCAGAAATGAGAGGGAGAGGGGGAGCAAGCATCCTGATTGGTCTCTCTTCGTGATAAGTCTATCTATCAGTTTTATCTGTGGGCGGGCTTTACAGTCGACATCTGTCTCTCCATCAGTTCAGTTTCGTGTCCTGCACCGCCATGGCAGTGTTTCAAAAAAAAGAAAATATAAAACGCACTTCACCCCAGACTACACTAAAGTGTACCCCTGCCTAATAGGGGTCAAAAATAATGACAGTGTTGCTCGCTGCACTGTTTACAACAGTGACTTTTCTATTGCCCATGGTGGGTTAGGACTGTAAAAGACATGTTGAGGTGAGTTTAACAGGTGTCATTCATTCATTAGCATGGCTAACGTTATTTAAATTAGCTGGCTGGCTGCTAAGGAGCTACTCTATTGATGTCCTACGTGATGAGGCCAAACTCCCTGTAGATGTGCTTAAAGTTGTAATAGAATTAAAAACCACTCCATGATAAGACATATTTTAATGTCACATTTTCTGCATGTACCCAGTTAACAGATTACAGATTGGTTTACAGATTAGACAAAATCATTAAACAAAGTATTATATAAGACAATATAATAAGGATACACCTTATGCTTTTATTTCTTTTAGGGACCACAATATATTAGGGAGGCTAATTGCAGGGAAGGCTGCTCAAGTATTTCACAGTTCTTTTCAGCAGAGCCACATCACAGTACAAGGAAAGTTTGCAAAAGAAATAGAAAAGCTATTTGCATTAGCATTGAGATTGCCGACAAAATACTCAACAAGGAATATATATATATATATATATATATATATATATATATGTGTGTGTGTGTAAATGGTTTCAATATGTGTCAAATAAATTGTTGTGTTCTTTCATAATCAAATGCCCCGTATACATGCGCCCTTGGAGGTCGGTTGACCTGGGGTGTGGGGGGGCTTCTACCTCCCTGAAATGGTGGTGGTACCTCCCTGAAATGAGTTTTTGCAGGGTGGGATGTCTGAAGTTGAGAAAATAGTTTTTTCACTTAGATAATGCTAGACATCTGAAGCTCACCATTCGAGAATGATAAAAGCAGAAGACCTTACCGTATTTAAAAAAGCCCCTGTAAGGTGTAACTTGCAGCAGTGGGATACCATGGTAGTGTAGTAGTCAGAGCGACACTATTACAGCTCAGGGCATAAGAGTTCAGAGTTCAATTCCGGCGGCGTCTATAAGAAATTTGTACATTCTCCGCTTGTGACTGCATGGGCTTCTTCTGGTGCCCCAGTTTCCTCCCACAGTCCAAAGATGTAATGGTAGGATGCTGGACGGAACTGTTCGTTGGGCCAGAAAGGCCTGCTCTGCTTTGTATCTCTAAATAAATAAACAAGAGCTGGGAAGTGGGTTTAGATTAATATCCAATTTTCACCACATTAGAAACTATATACTTCCCAAGCATTTCTGTTTTAATGCACTGATAATACTATAGTTGTATTTTGTGGTCCATGATTTAAGGCCTAATCCATGCAAATACTTCAGAGCAGTTTCAAGTGTATGAATTCTGTTATTCAGGGAAGTATCTCTGATTTAGTAGATATTAATCATTCCATATTAAAATTTGAAGACAAGCATCCAGCTTTATTTATTTATTAGAGCGAGGTGGGCATCACTGGTAAGGCTGATGTTTAATACTCATCCTGATTGTCTCAAGTAGTTTGTAGGAAAAAACTTTTTTGATCTCATGTAATCAAGGTATTTTCATTAGTTAGGAGCTCCTAGGTTTTGAGAAAATATAGAAATAGTAAGTTCTATTACAAGTAATAGTAATTTATAAAAAATTAAGTCATTACAAATAATATGTTGCTTCAAAGTTAAGTAACTCTATTCCTTGGAGGGAAGCTTGGGCGTTGTAGCTCAAATGTACCTATGCTCTTTTCCTTCCAGGGTGCATAAGACCTGGGTGGAGGTGGGTACCGTGGAGGAAACCTTGGCAATGTGCTGCAATGTTTTGTGTGGAAAGTGTGATAAACAAGTGTTGAAGGAAAGAATGTTTGAGGTGGTGGGTGGGTTGTTGTTGAAATTGAATGGTGAGTTATTGGCACTGCGCACATCAGGCATGTAGGTGTGAGAAAGCTAGAGCCCTAACAGTGTTCCTCCTCAACCAACAATGACAGATAAATAGCTCACTGTTCTCTGTGTGGTTTCCTCACAGAATAACGGGGGTAACAAAATATCAAAATATACATTTTCTTACACTTGTGGATGAGTCTGAAGGAAGAGATGTGGTGTTGTTATAAATACAGGACCCTGTCTGCCCACTTCTTTCACTGTGGCCCCTGAAAACACAACCAACATCTCTGGAAGTTAAGTTGTTGCTTCTTTCTAAGTAGTATTCTATAATTTTCTACAAGCATTGTAAGGCACTGAGTCATTTTTCATGACTGTCACTGAATTCATGGGCAAGACTGAATTTACTGCACCAAAACCTCTATGCAATCCACTAAAGTGGTTTGAAATAACATCTATTAATTAAGTAGCACAGTGCAGTAGTAGCTGGCCCGTGTGGGAACTAACCTTCAGCTGAAGCTACTGCTGTAAATCAAACAGAAGTTTCTATGTGTTGCATGGGCCAGATTAAAATGCTGCAATTCAGTAATGAATTGTGGCTGATGGACAATCAGCTAATTGGAGGAGTAAGTTACAAGATCATTTGAGGGTTATGAAAATATACTATTTATTTCTGATGAATTGTTATTTTATATGCTTGTTATTCTTACTTAAAGGAGTTAGTTCCTTCATCTGTATTTTTTCTGCACAGTGGTTCTGGCACAGGAAAAATTTGTACTCTTCTCATATACAAATAGGTAGCTGCCAAACTCAGATGAATTAGTGTCATCTAGGTTTTCTTCTGAATCACATGACTTTAGAATCAATGTTCGTTATATTTTACCAACCATTTTGGGACTGGTGATGGCAGCCCTGACATACTTGTGAAAGAAGCAGTTGGCCTGAGGTCAAAGAATCAACCAGTTGGGACTTCAAATATGCTTAACATAAAAATGCTAAACCTACTTCTTACACTTGACTTATATTGTTTCAGTCACATCGCAATAAATGAAAATCATACTCCACAGTAGATTAAGATAAATATTAACCGGAAGGATGTCAGTGTGAAATACTATGGATATGTAAGATAGATGAGACGAGCATTGTGACCAAAATACAAGGAACATGGGGTTGTTGACCTCTCTGTTACTGCTAACCTATATATTAGAGGTTTATTTTGTTTTTTTAAGCTTCTGTTAATGTTAATAGAGAGCCATCCACTTGGGTGAAAGCAAACTAAGACATTCTTCTTTGAACAATTACATTTTGCACAAGAGGCTTGTAGTCTCCTCTTTCCTCCTCTTTCCTCATGCATTGTGTATTGATGCTCTCTGTTTCATAACATTCCTCATTTTTACCACATCAGCAGGGATATATGAAACACCAGGGCCTTAATTACCAGGTTAAATGTTTAGCTTCACCTAACCGCAGCTCTCCTCCATTTGTATTGCATATTTTTTCTGATGGTATTATTGGTTTATATTATTATTATTATAATAATAATTATAAAATTGCCTTGTAACAAAGATGAGTATAGAAATTTGAGTGAAATATTACCAGGGTTTTCTTTAAAACAAAGGTGAGAGTTGTTCAGAAAATTCTGTTGTATTTTCTTACTGTTGAGATATTTTTCACTAAAGATTATTCAGTGAACATCACTCAATTATTAAAAGGAAATTTGTTAAAATCTTGAAGCAAAAGTTTTTAGGAATATTTATTCCCAACTTTGCCAGAAAAATAATTGATGCAAATTTTTGGGAAGTGATAGTTTTGTGAAATGCTATTCATTATAAACCACGAATAAATGCAGAAATAATTCTATCACCTATGAGTTCCCAGTGTCTAGATTTCAAGATAGGAGATGTAGCCTGTGATACTGGATTAAGTCCACACATGTGAATACAGTGGATTTTGATTAATTGGAGCATCAGTTAATCAGGGCAGACACTTATGTGGAACAACTGTTCAAGAACAAAAACTAATAAAGAAAATTGCTGAAATTCCCTTTGTTTATTTGGGACACTATGCTGCTTCATTCGACAGGAAACTTGGTGAACAGGTTCTAATTAGCATCAGTTGTGTGCATTTTTGGGGTCATTAGACGCTACACCATGCTTAAAGCAAACAGTTTTTAAATAGCTCTAGTTGCATGTGTTTGTGTTCAAAAAGCAGTAATTTTTATCACGGATAATTGGAAAGAAGTAAGCGGTAAAACAATTCCAAACTGTTTTACTCACGGCTGTTTCAAGCATTCAGACTTGGAATGCCAGAAATGGCCTGGGGTGAAAATGAAACCTAAAATGAATAAATAGAAACACAATGGCCCATGATGTTGTGCTGACCATGTAACCTGCTCTAGAAACTGCCTAGAATTTCCCTACCGCATAGCCCTCTATTTTTCTAAGCTCCATGTACCTATCTAAGAGTCTCTTAAAATTCCCTACTGTATCTGCCTCTACCACCTTCACTGGTAGTTCATTCCACACACCCACCACTCTGTGTGAAAAACTTATTTCTAACATTCCCTTTGTACCTACTTCCAAGCACCTTAAAACTTTGCCCCCTCGTGTTAGCCATTTCAGCCCTGGGAAAAAGCCTCTGGCTATCCACATGATCAATGCCCCTCATCTTCTAATACTCATCTCATTATACTTCAACAAAGTAGGAACTACAAAGAACCTGAAGGTATCGACAATCATATTGAATGTTGCAATGAAAATGAAGATTTGGAAGATGCAATTATCAATAACATTGTATGAAGGAGGTCCATTATCTGCACTAGGGGTCTGTGCTGATTTGTTCATTGCATACACTGGATGAATTTCTCTGTCGATAACTATTAGGAACTAATATACAGTTTTTTTAGTAGTGTAGTACTATTGGTAGTGTTCTAACTTGTTCTGTATTTCTGTACTCAGTTTGTCTTTTTTATACATTTTTAACTGTTTCCAAGAAACTTCAGCTAATAGGGGCAGTGGCTTAATTGGGCTCAGATGTACTGGCTCTAGTGTGTCCCACACTAAATGGAATCCACCGTACTTGTAAACCCCAGTTAGCTGCTCTTTCCCATTGTGGCTAATTTCAACAAAGTTGAGTGGGCAATCTAAGGACAGAAACAATGAAAGTTTTTTTAATTGAAGTCCACAAATGTTGGATTTATTCAGCCATTACTTCAGCCAAAGATTCTACAGCAGGAGTTTGAGGACTCTCAGAGGACTGAAAGCAGAAATGAATTTTAATGCTGCAGTATAACTGTGCACTGAATAAGGCTGGGAAGGAACTGGATGACAAAAGTAAATCTAACTTAACTGGCCCAAAAATGTTGACTTAAACAGACTTCTAATATACAAATAGCTGAGCTTAGTTTCACATAGTGCACAGGTGCTGCACTGAGCCCAGTGTAACACCTCATGCAACCTTTCTTTGTTGTAACAGGATGCCTGCAGGATTGCCTGGGGGGAAGATGGATTGCATTAGCTCACTTAGTTTGATCAGCTGTCAGTTGTGTTCGCGGAAAGAAGAACTCATAAAATGAAAATACTGTGGCTTCCTTCATAGTTTTGCTTTCTCTTGCTGCAAGCTGATAGATGATGAGAAATTGGGGCCTGTGACATCTGTGAACATATGAGTCAGTAGAACAGCTTGTGCGGGTATGCTGAGAACTCTTGATGTACCTTTGAAGATGACAGCTGAAAAGCACCTTTGTTAAGATATTCTAAATGCCATCAGATTTTATGCAGCAAGTGATACAGCATAGTGATGATAGTAAAGGCGAGATTAGGATGAATTATGGGCTTTTTTACAATAAACAGTGCCATCTCCTGGGCCAGGTAGCAAATTTTCTTCAGTCTGCTGAATAATCACTACTTTTCTATAGCATTATTCAGTTAATTATGATGGAAAGTCTTAATGATCAAGATTTTATCCCTCAAAACTTGAAGTATGATGTAAAAATGATTATCGATCAATTGGCAACTGACTTGTTAATACTTACACTGCAGGTATAGTTAGCCTTGAACTATCAATGAATTACCAATGAAGTGCTCATTCAGCCCCTGAAGTTTTTTTTGTACATTTTAGTGTGGATGGAAAAGGATAGAAAGTTCATTGTCTTTGGACCTAATTCCATGGATAATCAAGCTGTCTTCTTGGGAACCCCTTGAACATTTTTTTGCAATTTTTTTGTGGGGGATTAAATTTTAAATTAAAAACTAAAAACAGAAAAGGCTACACACATAAAAGTTGCTGGTGAATGCAGCAGAGGCTGATTCAGAACAGAACAGAAAGGGCTCATTCTTCAACAGATGTAGCAGTATCCCTAAAAAGAGAAAATAAATATTTACCCTTCGCCAAAACTGGGAAAGAAAAACACTATTTACTTCAGATTTCTAATGTCTTTCTTTAAAAAAAATGTATCTACCTGTTAAAATTTATTTATTTATAAATAAATAAAATTTGGTTTAAATTTTAGTATAAACATTGTGGTACTACATTCTGTTAGGGACTTGTGATTGGAAATGCATTGATGGAGAAATTATCTTGCATGCCTTTCAAACCTTCTTCTTTTGTTTCCCTTAGGTTATCAGAATCACTTGTGTATCGTTGCTTTTTCATTGTCTTTTTGGTAATTTGGCTGAAAATTTGATGCTGTTTGGTAGACTAAAATATGTATCCAGCGGCGTAACAATATCTCTGTGGTTTCTAAGCAAGTAGGTTCTGTCATTGACTTCCCAAATACGTTGTCTCTTTCTGTTGCTGTAATTATATTTTAACCATTGAATTCCTAGTTCTTTATTTTAGTTTTAATATCAATTATGTTGTAGTACCATGTTATAGCATATACCAGTATCTCACCACTGTCACTACAAGAACTTTGCTTTCTCCCCCCATCCCATATATATGTTTCCTGTGTCTTTTAACTTTTCTTCACTTTAAAGCAAAAAATCCCATCTCACCTATTATTTTGTGTAAAGTCTATCATTTTTTTATCCCTTTGATCCTCTTCATTATCCTATTCAATTATTTAAGTTTACCAGAAGATCATTTTAAGTAATTCTTGTGTCTTTAATCCTTTATCCTGTACATAGTTTATCTTAATTTTATTTCCTCTTATGCAAGTATTTAGTCTAATATATTTACGTTTGTCTCCTGATTTAAAGTACTTATCTGATTTCTACTTTCCACTCTGGGATTTGGATAAATGTAATAATTCATACCCAAATTCTGTTTCTATGTCCAAAAATATTATTAGTCTGTACTGAGTTATCTAACTTAGAATTACAACCACATTATCAGGCCAACTAATGTCTACTGAAGTGCGTTGGATTCTTAATCTTAAGAAAGTGTCATTAATTGATGGCAGCCGCGTTCTTAGATAATTCTTAACAATAGTGGTTAATCTATAAATTGCAGATTGACAATAATACTCATGAGCCGAGAAAGGTCCCCTCAAATGTGATTTGATACTGGAAATCTGGAGCAACACAGAAAAAGCAGGAGTAACTTAGCAGGTCAAACTCAAAGTTGAGTTTATAGTGATATTCACAAGAGTGTGTATGGACAGGTGCAATGAAAAACTTGTGACAGTATCACAGGCACATAGTGTCATATAAGCAGTGCTCACATGAAAAAGTATAAATTGCAAAATAAATTGTGTTCTCTTGAAAAAAAGTACACTTTTTTTTATACAAAAAAACCATCTGAACAAAAGAAAACGAAGTCCATCTTAATGCAAGTTGTCATATTGTCCGTAGTTTTGCTCAACTGTAATGATTTGGGTTTTGTCCCTTGGTTCAGGAACAAAATGGTTGAAAGCAAGTAACAGCTATGGAGGGAAACGGACAGTTGACTTGTCAAGTCATGACCCTTCATCATGACTGGAAAGAAAGAGGAAAGGTAGCTAGTAGGAAAAAAAAAGGGAGGGGAAGGGGTGGAGTAAGAGCTGGGAAGCTGATAGATAATAAAAGATATTTTTGAAGGTTTTTTTTAACTAATCAGATTCTCTGTGACTGGATTACTTGAATTAATTCACTAAAAGATGAACGGGAGCAAAATATCCATTGATCGTCTCAAGGGACCAAATTGATTATTGTTTGCTTTTTACAATATCCAATGATACCAGAAATGAAAGAGATTATTGATGAGAAGATTGAGTTATTCATCTTAGAGCAGGTAGACTAAGATGAGACAAATGATAGATTCAATACTGTGATGGGTTTGATAAAGCAAGTAAGAGGAAAAATGGTTCTTTCAGCTAATGAATTGGTAACTAGATATAATAAATGTTAAATAATTGTCACAATTTTGGAAATGAAATTATTCCACCAAAGGGTCTTATGTTCTGTAAAAATTGAGAAATCAAGAGAAAAGGACATTCAAGTGGCAATTAGACATGTATTTGGAAAGACCTAACTTGTGATGGATATGGGAAAAATTGACACAATTTCAAAGATCCATGGGCCTGCCTAATAAGGCTGTATGATTCCACAGATTTACTGATAAGTCAACGCAAGTGCATCTTGTTCTGTGAAAATTGAGAATCCTGGCAGCAGAATGACACACAAAAAGTAAAATGCAATCTTCTGCACTGTGCCTCTAAATCTTGTACTCATCGATCTTTTTGTACTGCAATTTCATACTGGTGCATTAACAATTTTGCTTGTTTATTTTTAAAAGTTTCTAATCCTTGCTGATTTATTTAAAATTTACTTCTGGTATTGATATACTTATGCAATGCTCTGCTAATAATTGCATAAAATTTGGCCATTCTGCCCAGCTGGTGCTTATTTTTAATGGAACCTCCTTTACTCCACTTTATTTAACTTTAGCACTGTGATTTCTATTGCTTCATCCCTCATGTACATCCACTTAAATGCATCCTCCTCAACTTTACCTTGTGGTGGTAAGTACACATTCTAACCACTTTTTGAATAAGGAAGTTTCTCTTCAGAATGAAGTTTATTTCTGACATGTGTCATGAAATTTGTTGTTTTGTGGCAGCAGTGCCATGCACGTTGTAAAAATTGCTCTAAGTCACAAATAAATAGTGCAAAAGAAAATAATGAGGTAGTATTCATGGACTGTTCAGAGATCTGGCAGAAGGAAAGAAGCTGTTCTTAAATTGTTGAGTGTGAGTCTTCATGCTGCTGTACCTCCTTCCTGCTGGTAGTAATAGAAGAGGAAATGTCCTGGATATTGACGTTTCATGATGATAAATGCGATGCTACCTTCTTGAGGCACTACCTCTTGAAAGTGCCTTTGATGATGGGGAGGTTTGTGTCTGTGTTAATGATTGCTGGGTCTACACTCTCTGCAGCTTCTTTCCATCCTGAACTTTGAAGCTTCCATATCAGGTGGTAATGCAACCAGTAAGAATGCTCTCCACCTTACAGACATTTTCAAGAGTCTGATGACTTACCACATCTCCTCAAACTCCAAATGAAGTAGAGCCTCTGACATACCTACTGTATGTAAATCAAACTGTATTGCATGTTTAATTTGTAAGTCACTCTCTTATGATTATGTCCCATCGTTTTGGTATAGCCCATAAAGGAAAACATTTCCCTTGTGTCCATTTTATCAAACCTTTCCTTAATTTTATCAGATAACCCTTCGATTTCTCTTTGCCAGAGGAAGGATGTTTAGTCTGTCACCAATCTTTGTGAAATAAAGAAGGAACTGGAATATGATATTTTAACAATTTTTTTCTATGGAAACCTACTGAAATCCTATTTCGAATCTATATTTCTTAGCAATCTAGTTTTTATTTTAAATGGTTTGAGAAACAGAGTAAATGTCTTTCATAAATACTTCACAAAAACAAAGCACTTTCCACTGAAACTGTGGAAGGTGACTACAAGTCCTGGCTATATTGGTTAATGCAGTACCAACAACAGTCCCTTTATCTAATGTCTTCTAAATAATTAAAGATAAATTATTTAGGCTAGAAAAGACTAGAAAACAACTATTTCAAAATAAATGCAATATACACTGAGCAAGAGAATGGCTTATTGTTCCATCAGTTCTGATAAAAGGGCTGTATGGTAGAGTAGCAATTAACATAATTCTATTACAATGCCACAAACCAGGTTCAATTCCACCACTGTCTGTAAGGAGTTTGTGCATTCTCACCATGACTGGGTGGGTTTCCTCCGGGTGCTCCAATTTCTTTTAGTCAGAGCACAGTGTATCTATGGAATTCATTACCACAGGTGGCTCTGGAGGTCAAGTCATTGGGTATATTTAAAGCGGGGGTTGATACGTTTTTGATTAGTAAGGGCGTCAAAAATTATGGGGCGAAGACGGGAGAAAGGGGTTGAGAGGGATAATAAATTAGCCATGATGGAATGGTGCAGCAGACTCGATAGGCTAACTGGCTTAATTCTGCATCTGTGTTTTATGGTCTGATAGATTAGTAGGGTAATTGGTTACATGGGTGTAATTGGGTCCCTTGGGCTCATTGGGCCAGAAGAACCATTTATGTAATATATCTCTAAATCAAACAAAAAGCTAAGTGAAAACAGAAGTGTAATCATTGTCCTCGAAAGACCGACTGTAACTGTTTCAGGTGTATATTAGCTGTAGATAAATTGAGTAATGTGTTCACCTGCTAATGCTGTTTGGAAGCCAGATTACCTGGAATGCCAGCTCATAATCCTGCCATAATCCTGTTAAGTGTGTGTTTAATTTTAATTTTGAGGTGTAGCTATTTACTGGAATATACTGTCTTTATCTAACTTGTCAGAAGAGATAGCGAAAGAAATGCTGCTGGCCTTGAGTTGGCTACAACTAACCAGGGCATGCGGTCACCTCAAGAGTGTTAGGCACCATGCTTTAAGTAGTGGATGCTTTGTATTCATAGGGACCAGAAGACTGAAGCCTTCCTGCAGTTATCCAAACTACCAGGTTAAGTTTTTTTTTAAAGTACTTCAAATTTCCCATGAAAAAGGTTTCATATTATCCTTGCAATTGTTTTCTATCCACTTTCCCTAATTGGTGAATGTCTGTTATTTAGTAATGTCTTGGAAGACGATTTGCCACCATTTTATTTAGTGAAGACAAAATAATGATATCTTCTACATTTTAAAGGAATGTCTTCAGTAGGTAGTCTGGCTGTACTGTTTTTCTTAATAAGTTAGATTAAATTAGCATCTCTAACTGTACAACACTGTTTCAGTACTGGTGATGCTGAACTGTCAGTTTAGACTTATGAACTTAAGCTTCTGGAATGTGTATTGAGCCCATTTCTTTCTGAGAGGCAAAAGTTCCTCCCACTGAGCTACAGCTGAAGGATTGTTCATATTGTTGGCAGCAAAGATCAACAGTTTCTGTTTTTGTGTCTGCCGGGCATTCTTGGCATCTCAGAAAGAAAAAGATTCCAATGTGCTAGTCTTCTCAGAAGGAAACATTCCATGCATCCCAAGCAAAGGTTTTGCTTGCCCAAGCATGTGCACTGGATGAAAGATGATCAAGTTGTACAGTATGGGAAGGTAGAATGAGCCAAAAAGACTCATCACGCTCCTTTGTGATGTAACCACAACATATGTTCCTAACCATGCAGTGGAACGTGGAAAGGAAACCAAGAAAAGAAACGAGTTCCATTTTTACAGACGCTTTAAAGCGATTTTGGCCATAAGTTGGAAAATGCACAAAAATCGTTTGATAGGGGAATTATATCTCCACAGTGTTGTAACAAGTGGCATCAAAAACACCTAAGGGTGTTAAGAAAGAACAGTTACTAAAAGTGCAAAGAGAAAATGAAACCATTTCTGCCAGTCATATTGTTGAACTTATATATGTATATCACAATTTAATATTATGGGAACTCTGTTGTATGTATTGGTATTGTTAAGTCAAAAATGTATAACCGAGAAATAGTCTGTATATTATTCCTGACGGAAGCTGTGCCTGGAGACTCCGGGACCAGAACAGAGTGTGGGTGTAATTTGAGCTGGGGTTGGGTGTTGATCATAATAGTTCACCCTGAAAGAAACATAGAAACATAGAAAATAGGTGCAGGAGTAGGCCATTCGGCCCTTCGAGCCTGCACCGCCATTCAGTATGACCATGGCTGATCATCCAACTCAGAACCCTGTACCAGCCTTAATCCCTTTAGCCACAAGGGCCATATCTAACTCCCTCTTAAATATAGCCAATGAACTGGCCTCAACTGTTTCCTGTCGCAGAGAATTCCACAGATTCACCACTCTCTGTGTGAAGTAGTTTTTCCTCATCTCAGTCCTAAAAGGCTTTCCCTTTATCCTCAAACTGTGACCCCTCATTCTGGACTTCCCCAACATCGGGAACAATCTTCCTGCATCTAGCCTGTCCAATCCCTTTAGGATTTTATACGTTTCAATAAGATCCCCCCTCAATCTTCTAAATTCCAACGAGTATAAGCCTAGTTCATCCAGTCTTTCATCATATGAAAGTCCTACCATCCCAGGAATCAATCTGGTGAACCTTCTTTATACTCCCTCTATGGCAAGGATATCTTTCCTCAGATTAGGGGACCAAAACTGCACACAATACTCCAGGTGTGGTCTCACCAAGGCCTTGTACAACTGCAGTAGTACCTCCCTGCTCCTGTACTCGAATCCTCTTGCTATGAATGCCAGCATACCATTCGCCTTTTTCACCGCCTGCTGTACCTGCATGCCCACTTTCAATGACTGGTGTATAATGACACCCAGATCTCGTTGCACCTTCCCTTTTCCTAATCGGCCACCATTCAGACAATAATCTGTTTTCCTGTTTTTGCCACCAAAGTGGATAACCTCACATTTATCCACATTGAATTGCATCTGCCATGAATTTGCCCACTCACCTAACCTATCCAAGTCACCCTGCATCCTCTTAGCATCCTCCTCACAGCTAACACTGCCGCCCAGCTTCGTGTCATCCACAAACTTGGAGATGCTGCATTTAATTCCCTCATCCAAGTCATTAATACATATTTTAAACAACTGGGGTCCCAGCACAGAGCCTCGCGGTACCCCATTAGACACTGCCTGCCATTCTGAAAAGGTCCTGTTTATTCCCACTCTTTGCTTCCTGTCTGCCAACCAATTCTCTATCCAGATCAATACCTTACCCCCAATACCGTATGCTTTAAGTTTGCACACTAATCTCCTGTGTGGGACCTTGTCAAAAGCCTTTTGAAAATCCAAATATACCACATCCACTTGTTCTCCCCTATCCACTCTACTAGTTACATCCTCAAAAAATTCTATGAGATTTGTCAGACATGATTTTCCTTTCACAAATCCATGCTGACTTTGTCCGATCATTTCACCGCTTTCCAAATGTGCTGTTATCACATCTTTGATAACTGACTCTAGCAGTTTCCCCACCACCGATGTTAGGCTAACTGGTCTATAATTCCCCGGTTTCTCTCTCCCTCCTTTTTTAAAAAGTGGGGTTACATTAGCCACCTTCCAATCCTTAGGAACTAGTCCAGAATCTAAAGAGTTTTGAAAAATTATCACTAATGCATCCACTATTTCTTGGGCTACTTCCTTAAGCACTCTGGGATGCAGACCATCTGGCCCTGGGGATTTATCTGCCCTTAATCCCTTCAATTTACCTAACACCACTTCCCTACTAACATGTATTTCCCTCAGTTCCTCCATCTCACTGGACCCTCTGTCCCCTACTATTTCCAGAAGATTATTTATGTCCTCCTTAGTGAAGACAGAACTGAAGTAATTGTTCAATTGGTCTGCCATGTCCTTGCTCCCCATAATCAATTCACCTGTTTCTGTCTGTAGGGGACCTACATTTGTCTTAACCAATCTTTCTCTGTTCACATATCTATAAAAGCTTTTACAGTCGTTTTTTATGTTCCCTGCCAGTTTTCTCTCATCAACTTTTTTCCCCTTCCTAATTAAGCCCTTTGTCCTCCTCTGCTGAACTCTGAATTTCTCCCAGTCCTCAGGTGAGCCACTTTTTCTGGCTAATTTGTATGCTTCTTCTTTGGAATTGATACTATCGCTAATTTCCCTTGTCAGCCACGGGTGCACTACCTTCCCTGATTTATTCTTTTGCCAGACTGGGATGAACAATTGTTGTTCATCCATGCAACCTTTAAATGCTTGCCATTGCATATCCACCGTCAACCCTTTAAGTGTCATTTGCCAGTCTATCTTAGCTAATTCACGTCTCATACCTTCAAAGTTACCCTTCTTTAAGTTCAGAACCTTTGTTTCTGAATTAACTATGTCACTCTCCATCTTAATGAAGAATTCCACCATATTATGGTCACTCTTACCCAAGGGGCCTCTCACGACAAGATTGCTAATTAACCCTTCCTCATTGCTCAATACCCAGTCTAGAATAGCCTGCTCTCTAGTTGGTTCCTCGACATGTTGGTTCAAAAAACCATCCCGCATACATTCCAAGAAATCCTCTTTCTCAGCACCCTTACCAATTTGGTTCACCCAATCTATATGTAGATTGAAGTCACCCATTATAACTGCTGTTCCTTTATTGCACGCGTTTCTAATTTCCTGTTTAATACCAGCCCCAACCTCACTACTACTGTTAGGTGGCCTGTACACAACTCCCACCAGCGTTTTCTGCCCCTTAGTGTTATGCAGCTCTACCCATATGGATTCCACACCCTCCTGGCTAATGTCCTTCCTTTCTATTGCGTTAATCTCCTCTCTAACCAGCAATGCTACCCCACCTCCTTTTCTTTCATGTCTATCCCTCCTGAATATTGAATATCCCTGGATGTTGAGCTCCCATCCTTGGTCACCCTGGAGCCATGTCTCTGTGATCCCAACTATATCATATTGATTAATAACAATCTGCACTTTTCATTCATCCACCTTGTTACGAATGCTCCTTGCATTGACACACAAAGCCTTCAGGCGCGCTTTTACAGCTCTCTTAGCCCTTATACAATTATGTTGAAAAGTGGCCCTTTTCGATTTTTGCCCTGGATATGCCTGCCTGCCACTTTTACTTTTCACCTTACCACTTTTTGCTTCTACCCTCATTTTACACCCCTCTGTCTCTCTGCACTGGTTCCCATCCCCCTGTTGTGAACTAACCTCCTCTCTCCTAGTCTCCCCAATTTGATTCCCACCTCACAACCATTCTAGTTTAAACTCACCTCAGTAGCCCTCACAAATCTCCCCGCCAGGATATTGGTCCCCCTAAGATTCAACCATCCTTATTGTACTGGTCACGCCTGCGCCAAAAGAGGTCCCAATGATCCAAAAACTTGAATCCCTGCCCCCTGCTCCAATCCCTGCCACGCATTTATCCTCCACCTCATTGCATTCCTACTCTCACTGTCGCGTGGCACAGGCAGTAATCCCGAGATTACTGCCTTTGCGGTCGTTTTTCTCAACTCCCTTCCTAACTCCCTATATTCTCCTTTCAGGACCTCTTCCCTTTTCCTGCCTATGTCATTGGTACCTATATGTACCACGACCTCTGGCTCCTCACCCTCCCAGTTCAGGATATCTTGGACACGATCAGAAATATCCCGGACCCTGGCACCAGGGAGGCAAACTACCATCCGGGTCTCTGGACTCAGTCCACAGAATCGCCTATCTGACCCCCTTACTATCGAGTCCCCAATTACAACCGCCCTCCTCTTCCTTCCCCTACCCTTCTGAGCTGCAGAGCCGGACTCTGTGCTGGAGGCATGGCCACTGTCGCTTCCCCCAGGTAGGCTGTCCCCCCCAACAGTACTCAAACAGGAGTACCTGTTGTCAAGGGGCACAGCCACCAGGGTACTCTCTATTACCTGACTCTTCCCCTTCCCCCTCCTAACCGTGACCTACTTGCCTGCCTCCCGTGGCCCCGGTGCGACCACCTGCCTGTAACTCCTCTCTACCAACTCCTCACTCTCCCTGACCAGACGACGGTCATCGAGCTGCAGCTCCAGTTCCCTAACGCGGTCCCTTAGGAGCTGCATCTTGGCGCACCTGGCACAGATGTGGACGTCCGGGAGGCTTGGAGACTCCAGGGCCTCCCACATCCGGCGCCAAGAACAACAAACTGCCCTCACACTCATCTCCTCAAATAACAACAAAAAATGAATACCAAACCTTACTCGCCTTGCCCGTTTCTGCCTAAGCCCGGTGAGCGGAAGCCCTTAAGCCTTCACTCTGCTCCCAGCTCACTCCGCCACACGCAAACTACGCTGCCTGCTGTATAAGGCTCTGTTCCTTTTAAATCTTCCGCGCTTCACTGCCCGACGTCACACGCCTGCGCAGTGCCGCCACTCTGAACGCTGATGGAAAAAAAACCGAAAAATTCAAAAATGGCTTCCTCCGCACTCCCGCTCTGATTCTCAGACTTCCTTCTTCGAAAGCAAAATCTCATGCTGTAGAGTCACACAAACAAGCCCTTTAGTTCACTGAGTTCACTCTAACCATTAAGTACCCATCTAAGTGCCATGATGAACAAACGAAAAACAGCCTAACCTGCCACCCTTCACATCCTTGTCGATGTCTTCAATCAAATTTGCTTGAAGAAATCTCTACCCAATTACCATCAGCACATTACCTGCAGCACCAGAGGATGCGACACACTTGACCTCTGCTACCCTACCATTAAGAATGCCTACTGTTCCATCCCTAGATCACATTTCAGAAATTCTGATCATCTTGCTGTCCTCCTCCTACCTTCATATAGGCAGACACTAAAGAAAAACCACCAAAGGTAAGGATGCAAAGAGGTTGTCATGGGTGGCAGAGGAGTGACTACAGGATTGCTTTGTTTCAGTGCACTGGGCCATGTTTGAGGACACATTAGAGGACCTAAATGAATATGCCATTGTTGTCATAGACATTATAAAGAGACTGTAGATGAGTGTGTCCCGACAAATCATTCAGAATCTTCCCCAACCAGAAGCCCTGTATGAACCAAGAGATGCGCAATCTGCTGAGGGCCAAATTGGTGGCTTTGAGGACAGGTGACCCAGGAAAGTACAAGAGGTCCAGGTATGGCCTCTAGAAAGCCATCTTACATACAATATGGCAATTCTGGACCAAATTTGAATCACAGAAGGATGCTTGAGAGCTTTGGCAGGGCTTGAATGCTATCACCTCCTACATTGCAAAACCAAGCAACATACATGAAGACAAGGTTTCACTCCCAAAAGAGCTCAATACCTTTTATGCTTGCTTTGACTGACAGAACATGGAGGCACCATCACAAACTCCCACAGAACCCAATGACCCTGTGATTTCAGTCTGAGGCCAATATGAGAACGTCCTTCAGGTGGGTGAACCAGGTGGTGCACCTGGCTGAGTACTGAAGACTTGTGCTAATCAGTTGGCTGGAGTGTTTACCTACATCTTTTGCCTCTCACTTTGGCAGTCTGAGGTAGCTACCTGCTTCAAGCAGGCTTCAATCATACCGGTACCCAGGAACAATATAGGAACCAGCTTCAATGACTATCATCCAGTAGCATTTACATCCACTGTGATGAAATGCTTTGAGAAGTTGATAATGAAGCATAATAACTCATGCCAGAGGAGTGATTTGGATCTGTTCCAGTTTGCCTACCATTACAAAGCAGATGCCATTTCATTGCCTCCTCACTCAGCTCTGGAACACTGGGACAGTGAAATTGCATACATCACAATGCTCTTCATTAACTACTCCTCAGCATTCAACTCTATCCACAGAGCTAATCAATAAGTTCAAGACCTATACCTCTACCTCCTTGTGAAACTGAATCCTCAATTTCCTCATTTGCAGACCCCAGTCAATACAGATTGGCACCAACATCTCCTCCGCCATTAGCACAGGGGCATCACAAAGCTGTGCCCTTAGACCCTGCTCTACTTGTTTTATGCGTTTGACTGTTCAAGCTAAGTACAGCTCCAATGCCATATTCAAGTTTGCTGATGACAGCACTGTTGTTGGCCAAATCAAAGGTGTTGATGAATCGGCATACAGAGGGTAACTGAAAATCTGACTGTATGGTGCCACAATAATAACCTCACACTCAGTGTCAGCGAAACCAAAATGCTGATTATTGACTTCAGGAGGCATAAGTCAGGGGTCCATGCGCCAGTGCTCATTCGGAAATAGGAGGTGGAGAGACTCAGTAGCTTTAAATTCCTAGGTATTATCTTATCAGAGGGTCCATCCTGGGACCTACATGTAAGTGCCATTATACAGTAGGCATGACAGTGCCTCTACTTTTTTAGAGGTTTATACAGATTCAGCATGTCATCTAAAATTTTGAAAAACTTCTATTTTGACATAGACAGTGGAAAATATCCTGACTGGTTGCATCATGGCCTGGTATGGAAACACCAATGCCCTGGATCAGAAAAGCCTTTCAAAAAGTGATGAATAAAGCCCAGACCATCGCCCCCATTGAGTGCATCAGCAAAGAGCATAACCACAAGACAGCAGTGTCCATCATCATGCTGTCTTCTCGCTGCTGTCATTGGGAAGGAGGTACAGGAGCCTTAGGTCATACACATAGGTAATAAGAGCAGTTATTACCCTTCAACGTCAAGCTCCTGAATCAGTTCACCTCAGCTTTGAACTGATTGCCTATGGACTCATTTGGAAGTACTCTACATTACAACTTATGTTCTCAGTACAAGCTCCGGGACAGCTTCTTCCACCAGGCTATCAGACTGCTTAACTCATGCTGACACAACTGCATTTCTATGTTATATCGACTATCCTGCTGTACATACTATTTATTATAGATTACTATAAATTTCACATTGCACACTTAGATGAGAGGTAACGTAAAGATTTTTACTCATATATATGAAGGATGTAAGCAATAAAATCAATTCAATATTATTTGTTTACTTATTTTTTTGTATGTACACAGATTGTCTTCTTTTGTACATTGGTTGTTTGTCAGTCTTTGTATGTAGTTTCTCATTGATTCTGCTATATTTCCATGTTCTACTTTGAATTCTAGCACGAAAATGAAACTCACAGTAGTATGTAATGACATACATGTCCTTTGAGAATAAATTTATTTTGTACTGTGTACTTACACTAATCCTCCCTTAAGATATTTTGTTCTCCCTACCTCACATTTTCATTCACTTCCCTCAGATTTTACCATTGAATTACTCTAAGACTTCCCTGAACTTTGCAATAGTGTTACAGCAGCTATCTCTAAACTCCAACCAAAAATCCTATGTGGAAATCAGAAAGTTTAGCAGTAAAATATTACACCACTTTGTAATGTTTTTACTGACTGAGCACGGAAAGAGCTGACATGAGCAATGTCAGGGTGGGTGTTCACCAAGAGGATAAGCTGCAAACTTTGCATGTCTCAGTTGAGGGGAGGGCATCTGGCAGTTTAAGAGTGAAATGCTTTAAGTTGAAAATAAAAAGCCTAATTTTACTTATGCTATTCTGAATCTTTAACTCTTAAAATAAAAATATTTTGTTTCAAATGCAACCGCTAAAACACTGGAGCTAAAGAACAGTTGAAATGAAGGAAATGCTGAAAGCTAACTTGTGCGGGGAAATCAAATGACAATTGTCATATCTTCTTGTGCATCTCTTGCTCCTGAGGGGTTGGCCGTGCCAGTCAGCCTACTGCCAGCAAATGGCAAAGAACCAAACATCTCAAAAGATCATTTCATACTTCCAGCTGACAGCTTTACCTTCAATATACGTAAACAAAAATGAATGCTTGGCCTCATTCCACATGACTTGCTCTTGTTGTTATATCCTTCTCAGTTAAAAGTGCTTTCACTGCACATTTGCATTATCATCTTTCATTGCCAGTTGCTCAGTAGCTGTATCCTTTGTTTACTGTCTCTATGGAGCAGAGTTCAAACAAAGGATGCCATTGTTTGACTGGAGCTATGTGCATCTTCTGACTTGTACTTTGCCACTGGATAACTTGCCAATGCATTAGTTAGTTTAATTTTATAGTTTTTTGGGTATTCATTCAAAATTCAAATAAACTTCAGATCTTAATGTGTGTTGTCAATTCATTTTCTGAAAGTCTTATGTGTTTCTCCCACACCCTCAAATTTTCCTTGTCCGTGCCTGCCCTCTACTTCTTTACTAAGGGGCCTGTGCTGGATCATTCTGACCCTAGCTCACTCCCTGGCCCACTGCCCAACAGTCCCCACCCTCCCACACTTCAACTGGATGCAGAGGGCTGACTGTGTGCATCAGTTATCCAACGAGACGGAGCAGGTTCAGAGTTACAAGAAGGCTTTCAGCATCACATCCTGAATCAAATAGATTTAAATAATTTTAACTAAATATTAAAATGGAATAAAATTGGGAAAGATTAATTTGTGCATTTTAAAACATGTAAGGATTGAAATAAAATCAAATAAAGAAAGCACTTTATCTTTCTCCACAGGCACAGCAACAAATTCAAATCTACAGGGTAACAATTTTCATGCCAGTTTTTCCTGGCATGAAAGGGTCAGATGTGAAGTGCATTTGGATCTTCTTAAGCGCATCATTCCTCCTCTCCTGAACTACTGTTGCCTAGAAACAGAGTCAGTCAGATTCACAAGCAGCTGATCATTACAGCTCATACCTTGACACTGCGGTGTGCAGACCTAGAATTCTGAAGGTTAGAAGGGATTATTGCTGGCTGATTCCCTGGAAACCACTGAGTATCAATCATTAAGACCGGCCACTATTCCTTTCTCAGATGAAGTTTTGTGGACATGGATCATCATTAACAATTTACCTTAAATAGCTTTCTTGTTATCTGATTGTCTGATTTTCCTTTGGGTTTATCACAACCTGTTCCTTCCCCAGGCTCACAAGCTTGCAATTTCATCAAGGCCTAGCTATGCAGAGCTCTGTATCCCGACCACGTCACTCCCATTTGGAGGATAAGTGCCGAGTACCAATCAGAACTATAACTGAGATCCCCTCAACCTACATGTTTTGGGAAAATCAAACCTGGGACTCTCCTTGACTGTTTATTGATGTAACTCATTATGGCACTAAGGAACAGACTTCTAATTGTCTTCTATGAGCTTGAATACAAATAGAAGAGGGATAGAATTGCATATCTTTACTAAGATATATCTGGGGGAAATGAGCCAGCATTTCAGCACAGCAAGATCCTACTGTAAGCAATGACCAGACTAAAATTAATGAGATCAAATGATTCATTGGTTATATTAAAATTGCAGTTAAAGAATAAATATCCTCAGCACTTTAACTCCTCTTAAAAATAATCTGTTGCACTTTTTGAAAGTCTAACTGAAGTTAGACAGATCCTTAGCTTGCACTTTTTCCAGCTAAAATGTTACCATAAGGACAGAAAAATAAAATGCAATGATCACTACAGAAAGGATGTGGAAACCATATAAAGGGTGCAGAGGAGATCTACAAGGATGTTGCCTGGATTGGGGAGCATGCCTGATGAAAACAGGTTGAGTGAACTCGGCCTTTTCTCCTTGGAGTGACAGAGGATGAGAGGTGACCTCGTAGAGGTGTGTAAAATGAGGAGAGGCATTGATCGTGTGGATAGTTAGAGGCTTTTTCCCAAGGCTGAAATGGTTGCCATAAGAGGACACAGGTTTAAGGTGCTGGGGAGTAGGTACAGAGGAGATGTCAGGGGTAAGTTTTTTACACAGAGTGTGGTGAGTGCATGGAATGGGCTGCTGGCAACGGTGATAGAGGCGGAAACGATAGGGTCTTTTGGATAGGTACATGGAGCTTAGAAAAATGGAGGGCTATAGGTAAACCTAGTAATTTCTAAGGTAGGGACATGTTTGGCACAACTTTGTGGGCCAAAGGGCCTGTAATGTGCTGTAGGTTTCCTATGCTTCTATGTTTTAGATTGACTGTACATCACTCAGATTTGTAAGCAGCACACACAACTAAAATCAGTAGATCGCAAAGCTTTTAAAATGGCAGTATAGCCATCACTGGGTATAACTGCTGAGACTGTTTTTTTCTATTATGTTTTCAGGCAGAGGGAGAGGATAACCTTAAGAAGATGCAACTGATGGAATTAGCGATACTGAACGGCACCTATAGAGATGCCAACATCAAATCACGTAAGGATATGATGGACTTGCAGAACCTAGAATAAGCATTGCACAACTTGTACACATGTTCTTTTTGCAGATAATCTTTTGGTCAAATTGTTTTATATTGAGAACCTGGAGGAAGGGATACTTGATGAGAATTAAAACACATTGTTATAGCTTTAGTCATATAGAAGCTAAATCCCACAATTGTAAACCAAAGGACAGTTTTCCCTAGTTAAGTAATTTTCTCAGTTTGAATGTAAAATGTTAAACTCCTCAGAGATGGCCAGAAAATTGCTGAAATCATGACACAAAATGAAGTTGTGATTGACCAGTCCACAATAAATCATTTGCTCTTGAAATAAGTAACTAACTGGCAGATTGGATTCTAAGGAATAGCTAGCTGCTGACAGTGAGGAATGCATAGTTACTGTTTGACAGTTTGATGGAGCATTGTGCACTTGTGAAACAAATAAGCAGAGATTATTGCATTTTTCCTATAGACTGAATGGTGCAACAGATAACATCTTCTTGTACTTTCTGTATCTGTACATATTTAGTGTTTCCTGCTCGTCCATCACTCAAACAAAATCCTATTTTTGCTCAGCTTAAAAAAAAATTCTTAACATATGTGCTTAGGTGAATTTTTGTTATTTTCCGCAGGACGCACTGTTGTGTCTTGGCCTGATTATTGAAAGAGAAGACTTATTATTGCATAAATATTTACTGAGCAAAGAAAATCTTTGATTGTCAAAGGGAGATCCTGATTATCATTCTGAGATTATTTTTAGGTGACATTAAATATTCAGGATAAGAGTACATCAGTGTCATCCCTTCAAGTACTGCAACCAGTTCACAGACTAGCCAAATGCAGAACTATATATTAATATACCATTGCAATGATGCATTATAAATAAACACATGGTTGCAGTGACTACCTGAACATCTTGACTGAATTATTGACATAATTATTGACATATAATCACCAAATCATTTTAATAAAAATCTTTATTTTTCTTTGTAGAAAACAATACATTTTAAGAAGAGTTTTCTCAGTCCTTGGACTTCATTTCCAAAAGGCCTAATTCCACCTTGTCTGCTCATTTTGTACACTTGCATTATTAAATTTTAAGAGCCGTAAATGAGAACTCTTGTAATTTTCCTTGATTCCTTTCTGTCATACTATCCTCAAAAAATATTGTTGAATAGCATATAGGAATTTTTGGAACTTCATAAACTGAAGTGCACCAAATATCTAGACTTAAAAAGGAGTTAAAGCTTCTAGACTTAAACATTGCCTAAACTTTAAAAGATGTTACTACATAATTAATAATGTCCATTACATTTATTTCTTTTCTAGCTAATGATGATATTAAAATATCCCTCTTTCAATATAAATTTAATGTTTGGATCTTTGGCATTTTGAAAATAGTTGAAAATTGGACTCACTCATAGTAATTTTCAACACCTGAAAGGCCTTATTCAGGAAGAAAGTTGTAGACTGGTGATCTTCCCAAGTATTTCCAATGAATGTGTAATATAAGCTGAGCTTCTTTATATGTAATACACAAGGACTTCAAATATATTAGCCAGTAAAAACTGGCTATTTTAGAGTTTTTCCAGTTTGTGTACTTAATTGATATGATTAGTATTATTTAGAAGTGTGTTTGTTTTGTTTGAGTTTAGAGGTATGCTCTAGCAGTTCAATTTGCTGCTGCTTGTACTAATGATTACTTAATTTTTCTTTCATTCCTCCTGCTTATCTCGCTTCCCCCATTTCCCATTTTCCTTTTCCTCACACGGACTATTCTCTCCACACCTTCTTTATGAATTTTCTTCGCTTACTATAGCTGCCCTTGCCTTTTCTCTTGCAGCGACAGCCCAAGCTCCACGGATCATTACAGGGCCCACGTCAGTTCTTCCACCAGCTGCCTTGCGAGCCCCTACGCCAGCTGGTCCAACTATTATGCCTCTAATTAGGCAAATTCAAACAGCTACAGTCATGCCTAATGGATCCCCTCATCCAACTGCAATAGTGCCTCCTGCACCTGAAGCCGGTCTAATCTATACTCCTTACGACTATCCTTACACACTGGCACCAGCTACTTCCATCCTGGAGTATCCCATTGAGCCTAGCGGAGTTTTAGGTAAGGACCCTTTTCAAGCCTGACTGTTCCACAACATGTTTAACATCTTGCTTCATTACTTGAGTGAGTTAAGGCTGATTTCATTTATCTGAAGCTTGAGACTTTTGATTGTAAACCCAATTGAATTAACCTTCTGAAATGACGTTGGTCACTGAGGATTGCAATGTGTATCTCATAATTCTATTTATAATTTCATAATGTACTTAAGGTATCTCTATAATTAAAACATATCATTTATGTAGTACAGACACACAAATGCATGCAAAGCTCTCCTTAGCAAGCTCTTAATCATGATGATACAATAGTCCTATCATCTTTACTCTTCTGTCATTAGTTGTTCATTCTGAGTAATGTGTGAAAAAAAAGAGTTACGTGTGGATTTGGCCTTCCAAAACTCCCCAAAGCAACTGTTGTGGAATAAAAACAGTTTTCCAGTTTTTGATATTTTAAGTAGATACTGAGAAGGTCAAGGCAAGAGAAATTGTTGATAGTGTTAAGTCCAAGGAAGAGGCTTACAAAGTTGCCAGATATATCAATAGGCCAGAGGATTGCAAGTGTTTTGGAAATCAGCAAAAGACGGCCAAGAAATGGAAAACAGAAAGTGTAAGATGAAATATCAGTGGTAACTGGTAAGAAATATAAAATCAAACTCTAAAAGTTTTTATATGCATATGGGGAAAGAAATCAAATTTAAAAGTCCTATAGATGGAGAATGAAAAAATGACAGAGAAATTAAATAATTACTTTGTATCTGTCTTTACAGAAGAACCACAAAACCTGCTGGGTATAGTAGAGAATCAAAGGTCTAATGAGAATGTGAAAGTAATAGGAACTAAGTATTAATTGAGAAATAGTGCTAAAGTAGTTGGTGAACTTGGAAGCTGACGAATCTCAAACACCAGAGTTTTGATTGACATGTCCATGGTTAATGTTCTGGTATCATCTCCCAAAGTTCCATAAATAATGAGGTCAGTTCCGTGGATTGGAGGGTAACAAATGTGATGTCACTACCTTACAAAGGAGTAGGAGAGATAAAAGGGAACCACTGACCTGTCACCCTAACATCAGTGGTAGGAAAATTGCTGAAAATCTATAGTGAGGAATGCAATATCAGAATACCTTAAAAAGAGAGATAGGATTGAGCAGCATTAACATGGATTTATGAAAGGAAAATCATGTCCACTGATCTGCTGGAGATCTTTGCAGATGTGACCAGTAAGATAGATGCGGGGGGACCAATGGATGTGGCATATTTGGAATTTCAGAAGGTTTTAAATGGTGAACAATTAGGACCAACTTGCAGGTGTGACAAGAGGTTAAGAAGTAAATGGTCTTGATAACAAAGGAATTTGAATTGAAGACTGAGAAAGTCTTACTGAAGTCACTTGGAGCCTTGATGAGCTAGCACCTGGAGTATTACTTTCAGTTTTAGACTCCTTTGCTGATTAAAGAATAGACGTTCCGAAACAAGTGTTTAGTGAAGATTCAACAAATGGTTTCAGGGATGCCAAGTTTGCTATATGAGAAAAAACTGAATAGGTGGGGCCTGTAGAGTTTTGGAGAATGAGGAGATCAGATCGAAGTATAGAAAATTCTTAAAGGTATTCATGTCTACTGAGGAATCTAGGGCCTAAAAATACATTTTAGGAATAAGAGGTCAGCTTTTTGGGACTGAGTTGAGAAGATAATTTTTCACTCAAAGTGTGGTGAGGGGTCAGAATTCTCTACCTTACAGGGCTGTGGAGGACCTGTATCTTTACTCAGAATTTTATAGTTCTACTTCGGCCACAATGTAAATGAATGGTGGAGCAGGCTCAAACACTGGGCGAGTAGTTCTGTAAGTTCTTTGGTGAATGAGTCCAAGGCAAAGAATCTAATCTGCAAATTAGGTATGGTTTGATTAATCATAGTTTGCAGAAACCATAGTGAAAATCTGGAACTCATTCCCCAAAACAGTTCTCTGGGGCAACTGAAAATTGTGAAACAGAGCTTGGTATTTTTGTAATTCAGCAAAGCTATTAAGGATTACAACGAGTAGATGTAGTTAAGATATAATCACCCATGATCTAATTGAATGGTGAACAATCTTAATGGTCTGAAAAGCCAAATCCTGTTCTTAAAACCTTTTGACTGCACTGTAATGAAACTTGAAATGTGTTGTTATTGAGCTTCAATCCACATAATGATACTTTGAAGATTCTTTTTGTTAATAGGTAACCAAAATATACAAATAGTGCAATTTAAATTTCTGATGTAATCTTTTCCTGACAGTATTTGAAAAGCACATCCGTTGAATGTCAGGTCTTCCCAGTATCAATGTCAAAGAAAGGCATTGTCTGTTTAACATGATGGAGTTGACATAATACCTTCCTTTCTGTAGAAAGACATCCATTTAGCTGCACACAAGATCATTTCTGCTACAGGATAAAGCCAACAGGCTTTTAACAAGAAAATTGGCAAATGGATCTGCTGCACAGAATTGGACAAATTGATTACTTAGTCTGCATCGGTAGTGATGCTGATTGCATTTTACCAGTATTCAATACATATGAATTCAAAGTGTTTTTGAGGACACAAAAGAAGATTTTTAAAAAACTGTCCTGATACTAGTTAACTTTAAGGTGTACAGAATTGTAGGGTAGATACCAATCAGATAAGTTTATAGCCACTTAGTACTTGAATCTAGGGCTGCCTATCTTGTTTTGTTTTATTAAATACAGGAAGCCATATCAGAGTTAATTAATTTATTGGACTGCTAATCCAGAGGCATTATCTCACTAAAGAAACTTCGAATTTAATTTTGAAGTGAAATAACCCAGAGAAACTAAACTACTATCAGTAACTTTCAACATGGAGCAATTAGATTTATCACTTAAAAAGTTTTGATTCCCTAATATCCTTTAATGAACGAAATCAGCCACCTAACCTACTTGGTATCCAAAATTCAAACAATATGACTGACTCTTAATGACCTTCTTGGATTGTTTTCTCTGGAGCGTCGGGGCTGAGGTAAAATCTGACAGAAGTATATAAAACTCAAAGAGGCATGGAGAGGGTAGGATTTCAGAGTCTTTTTTCCCAGGAAATGCCAAATACAAGAGGGCATAGGTTTGAGGAGAGGAGGAAAGTTTAAAGGAGAGTTATGAAGCTATTTCTGCAAACAAAGAGTGGTAGGTGTTTGGAACAAGGTGCCAGGGAGGTGGTAGAAGCAGATACGATAGCAGCATTTAATAGGCATTTAAACAGACACATGAACAACGAGGGAATAGAAGAATGCAGACAATGTGCAGGGAGATGGCATCATGGTCAACACAGATGTGTCAGGCCAAAGGGCCTGTTCAATGTTCTGAATTGGCCAACCTGCCGCTCCATTATAACTGATTTTGTTAAAATGCAGAAATGAAAATGGATGGTCAGCCCCAGCATTTAACGGTGACACACCCAAACAAATCACCCCAGCAAAGATCCCCACACAAATGCTCATGAATGTATCTTAATTGCAATAATTCACCTCAGACTAGCGTAATCTGGTGTGGTCTTATGAACAGACATATGCCTTTCACCTAGAGTTGCACACTTTTTTTTATCACAGATACAGCAGAGTTCCCAGCTCAGTGGTGTACAGTTGAAGGGACATAGACCTGGGAGTTTTTAGTATTGATTCTGCAATGATGTGAAGTACAGGTGAGAGAACTTGCTCCCCTTCACTATTGAATGCCCTCCCCCAGCTATTTTGGACACCACTTGCTTATTTTGGTAGAAAATGTACTCTGGTGAGAGGCTTATATCATGTAGCATAGTAATACCATCACTAATAGAACTGGCCAAGCTGCACCACCCAGAAATCATCCGACTTAATCCTAGCCTAATCACAGGACAATTTACAATGACCAATTAACCTACCAACCTGTACATCTTTGGACTGTGAGAGGAAACTGGAGCACAGGAGGAAACCCATATGGTCTTGCGGAGAACATGTAAACTCCTTAAAGGCAGCAGTGGGAATATCAAAGGGCATAACCACCGGTCTGATATTGTGCATTAGGGAATCAGCACCAGGGGATCTGGTTGATTTCATCCTTGCCAATCCCTTTGTTGAAGATGCATTTGTCATAAAGACTTGTGGTTACAACAATGACATCAATCTGACCTGACCACTTGGGAAATTATACAGTTACATCCTTCCTGGGTAAATGCAGCTTCAACAATATTCAAAGAATTTGTTGGCATCCAGGACGTTATCCTGAATTCTCACTTCCTCTGCCATTGACACAATACAGCTGCAAAATGCAGCAGGAGCAGCTCACCAGGATGACTTTGATGTTATTTCCCAAACTTATGACTACCAGCATCACTCATATGGACAACAGAAGTGAACACGTGTAATACCATGATCTACCACTCTAAAATATATCCACCTTAGACCTGTTACTGGAATATCCTGTCAAAAAGCACCACCGAAATATCATTGTCTTCACTATCGAACACTGCAGTAACTCGAGAGATTAGCTCTCTTCTTCCTTCTTGAAGATATTGATGAATGGGAAGTTAACGATGGCCTTTTCTCCAGAGCTCACTTCTCATTAATTCAATTAACCTCAATGAAACTTCAGTTCAGTTAATAATCTGGTATTTAGAAAAACAATAACATGTTTTAGTAAACATGCCCAGAAAAGTTACAGAACAGTGGGTCCCTCTGATTCACTAATGAACTTCTGTGTGAAACATTGGACATCTTGACCCAGGTCACCTTCATGTGGCTGACTCTTTAGTGCACTCTGAAATGGCACAGCAAGGCACTTAATTGCATTATTACCATAACATTCATATAGAGAAAGAAATATAGTCAGCCCAGGCAACAAATCCTGACCCAGTAAAGTGATTCCCAGCCCGGTCAACCTTGTAAAATCCTACTCACAAACACAATGGAGACTGATGACTAAATTGGGAATTTTGTTCTACAGACTGGTCACACAATAACTTAGTTCTTGCAAAATCGTGTATTATAGTGCCAGGTCCCTCCAATATAATCCTCGAATATGATCTGATCCACCTATGGTGGAGGTGTGATGGTTACAGTTAGGAATGAGTCACCCTTGGCATCTTTAACATTGATCCATGATCACACCATACCCCATGAAGTCTTAGGTTAAATATGGACAACGAATTCTTCTGACTAACACTTACCCAACTTCTTTCAGTTTTCCATTTTGAGCAAACATTGAAAGTGGTAAGGCCACAGAATGAATTCTGAATGGGATATGTCAATGTACATCATCAAGGATGGCTTGATAGAAGCAGCACAAACTGATCCAGAGCAATACACAATCTACTGGCAATGCTCAGTGGGTCGAGCAGCATCAGTGAGAGTCTCCAAAAACTGAGCTGGTTGCTTCCTGACAGATATGGCTGCCAGACAGTCTATGATGGGATAAACTCACTTGGCCTCATCCTCACCAATCTACAAACTTTTGTATATGTACCAGGTGGATCTAACCAAAATAGCATTGGTTGTTACAGCCATCAAACACAAAGGCCTACTTCATAAATGGGATAATCCCAAAAGAAATCTTAGCAGCTCAAAACTGGGCTTCTACAAGGTATTGTCACCAGAAAATAAAGCAGCAGAAAGTTAAGCATCATAATCTATGGGCTGGTGTCCCAGCACATTCCCTCTCTACAGCTGCTATCAGTTGTACCCTAGTTTACTGAAGAGTGCAGAAGAACTTGCAGGGAGCAGGGCCAGGCCTAAGTAAAAAATGAACCTGAAACGCAGGGCTACCTGCATGCTATTACATCTAATCATGAACAGTGAAATAGCTAACAGGAGGATTAGGCTGAGAATATCTTCATCCTCAATAATGGTTAAGGCCCATCAAGTGAGACAAAGCTGAAGCATTCACAACCACAGTGTTGAATAGCTTTCCTTTTGGTTACATATTGAGAACCCCAGTATTATAGAAAGTAGTCTCTCTTCGTGTGATATCGATGAATGCCTCAGAGCACAGATAAACCAAATGCTTTGGGACCAGTCAGCATCCGAGCTGTAAACAGAAGATCTGCACTCTAAAACTAGCTGCTGCTCTAATTTCAGTACAGTTACACTACTGAGCAATGTGGAATATTGTCTAGTTATGTTCAGTTGGCAACGAGCAAGACAAATCTCACCCAGATAATTACTACTCTGTCAGTCCACCTTCTTTTGCCAGGAAGTGATGAAAACTGTATTGATGATGCTGTCAGGAAGCACTTATTCACCAAAATCCACCACAATGATGTCCAGTTTGTGTTTCACCAGGATCTGCTCCTGACTTGATCATGGCTTTGGTCCAAACATGGACCAAAGAGCTGAATTCTAGAGGTGAGATGTGAGTAACTTCCTTTTATATAAAGGCAGCATTCTCTTGTGAGAGTGTGTAAATCTCAAGTCAGTGGGTATCAAAGGACAAACACTCCAGGCAGGAACCATACCTCACACAAATGATGAGAGGTATGAGTGTAGGTGGCCCATTTATCCCAGCTTCTGGGTATCAATGTAGGAACTCTTCAGGGCAGTGTAGTGTAAAACCATAAGACATAGGAGCAGAATTAGGCCAGTCAGCCCATCGAGACTGTGCCACCATTCCATCGTGGCTGATTTATTATTCCTCTCAATCCCACTTGTCTGCTTTCTCCCTGTAACCTTTGATGCCCTGGCTAAACAAGAAGCTATTAACCTCTGTTTAAAATATACTCAAGGACTTTGCCTCCACAGCTGTCTGTGGTAATGAATTCCACAGATTCACTGCCCTCTAGCTAAAGAAATTCCTCTTTATCCCTGTTCTAAATGGGCATCCTGCTATTTTGAGGCTGTCCCCTGTGCTCCCAGATTCTCCCCCTACAGGAAGCTTCTTCTTCATATCCTCTCTGTCTGGGGCTTTCAATATTCGATAGGTTTCAATGAGACCCCCCTCGTTTTTGTAAACTCCAGAGAATACAGGCCCAGAGCCATCAAACCCTCCTCTTAAGTTAACCTTTTCATTCCTAAGATAATTCTCATGAACCTCCTCCATACCCCCTCCAATGCCAGCACATACTTTCTTAGATAAGTGGCAGATAACATTCTCAAGAACAGAAGAAAACATTTGCTGGCTACGTGGGAATTCCAAAAGAATGAAGAGCAACTGTTGAAGGAGTTTGTTGTTAAACTTGCACCCTGAATCTGCCTTTTATGTGGAATCCATTTGCCCTCTTTAGTACACCTCAGATCAGTTCAGCACACAAAGAAAATCTCTGATACAGCACTGGTGAGTTCCTTGAACATGTCAATTTATTCAGGCCCTATTATCATGTATGTCCAGGAGCACTTTGACTAGCTGCTCCAAGGTACTTCACTGACCCATAAAAAAACAGCAATTTATGGTATTTGTGTTACAATAGTCATGGATTTCACAATTATTTATCAGTAACCCACTTCTCTTTGTAGTATATGATCTCAGCTTTATCTCTGCAGGGGTTGTCTGTAATTGCCTGACAGATGGGACTTTGTCTTCCTTTGCCAGAGAACATTTCCCTCACTCTTTCTGCAAATGAGCTGGGTGCTCTATTTTATGTTATTGTCCTTCTAACATGACTCCACTTATAATATACTTGCCTAGGTCCATCTTATATTTGATTATCTCTGCCCCAACTAGGTATACCTTGCAATCTAAACACATTCCTATCCTAATGACTTCTACTGTTTAACTGTACATGGATACTACAAATTATTGCAAGTTTTTTCAATCAGTGGTGTATCTTTGAGCTCTCACTCAAAGTGCTCCCTGGTGCACACTGTACCAGGGCCTGAATAATATGACCTTTAAGCTATCTCCTATATTGACCTATTTTCCAATCATCCTTTTCCAATTTGTGTCACACAGAAGTTGACCGTATACTAACTTCCCTAATTTTCTTATGATTCTTGGAGATTCCACCTTCAGCAACCTTATTCAATCAAATAAGCCGGCTTGACAGGTTAGTTGTTGAGATGTTTTCAGTAGTGGAAGAGTTTCAATTGAGGGGGCGTAGTTAAAAGTTAAGAGTTAGGTCAGAATGAGAAGTGGGAATTGGATTAGGATTCAGGGAGTTCCAGATGATCGGAAGTGTAGGGGTGATGGGGAGAATCAGGATTCAGGCAAAATGTCAGAAGGTTTTATAGAATGGGGGAAGGGATGAGGCAAGTAGTATGTGGGGCCGTCAGGCTGTTAGGTCTTTGGACTTAAGATATTGTGGAGTGGCCCATGTTGGGAGTTAAAAGGTGCTGAGGTTATTGGTGCAGCTAGAATTCATCCGAAAGAGTCTGGCACGGTGCTGAGTGAAGCAGATTATCCAGCTTTGCCTATTGTTGGGTGTTTCTGGGACACCAAAGTCCAGTTTTTCCTTTGGAAACATTGTCAGGGATGTAAGAGTGACTCTCTCCCAGATGTACCTGGTTTAATTTCCAGAATGACAGGAAATGACTAGGAAATAACAATTATCAATTTTCACTCTGAAATAGAAATCTTTTTCATTTGCAACACCACATAAAACTGTTATGAAATTGAATTTCTATTCAATGTTCTATTGATGAAAATGATTCTTTTAAGGTTACAGACCCTATTTCTAACTTGCATCAGTGGTATCATTTTGATTGTATTCATAATGCTTGACTCTAGACCAGTCAGTTCTCATTCTGCACTTGCATACCAGCCAGAGTGCAGCCCTAGTAACTTTATACCACTCTGTTTTATTGCTAATCTTCTAAACATGATTAGAAGTAATAACATATTGCCCCAATAAGATAACTAAACATGGTTTTGTAGCATCCATTCTAAAATGAAATATATTTAATCTATTTAGAAGAAACTATTAAGTTTCACTTGTCTACCAAATTGCCAATTCTGTCATCTAAATTGGTATGTATATACTGTTTCAAAATATTTCATTAATTCTGCAGTTAGAAGATTTATTGATGGGTTTATTTTGTACCTGCATTAGGCACTTTATAATACCCTTGGGAAGTTGAATGCACTACGTGATAGATATCAATGAACATTCAGTTGAGAGGGCAGCATAAATATGTTGGGCTAGAAATTCTGCAGTGAAAAATGTACATTGAATTGGCTATCATTGAGGCTGAAGGGAGATAGGTGCTACTGTTATTTAATGAACACAGCCAGCTGAATTGAGAACCTTGGGCCCTATGAATATAATCAGCACAAAATTCTTCAAACCTGAGGTTCCACAAGAAGCTTAAAATTTCACCACTAACTCTCAGTTTTGAGAAGTGCTGCTTCAAACATTATTTTAGGATAGATCTGTTCTCATGACAGGTGACTATTGGAGACAGCCATCATGTGGCTCCAACAGGATATTGCATTTGTGTTCAGATCAAGTTCAAGTTCCTAGTTATTCAACCATATTCATTTGTACTACCAAATGAAACAATGCTCCTCCAGACCAAGGTGCACACAGTACATAAAGTGATATAAACACAGATAAATTACAAATAATAAAATATATTCCAGAAGATTGATATTTAGCAGAAGGTGCATTTACAACACAACCAGAAGATGTGGACCAGCAATCATGCCATCCCAGAATTAGAACCTATTGAAACATAGGATTCTGATGAGCTTATTGAGATAGATGCTGATCCCTTCATGGAAAGGAAAGGTACATTGCATCCGGAGTTTCTCTGGTTAGCGGACGATTTCCCTCCATGCCTCTCTGAGAGTGGTGGGGAACCGCGTACAAGGCAAGTTACAGCAGTGGTTTACCATTGCCTTCTGCCGGGTGAGTTTCCAAAGAGATCACCAGCTTGTAACCCAGCATGGATGGAAAGCGTGCAGGGGAGCCGGCTGGATTCGAAGTCAGGACCTTTTGTCCCGATGTCCGGCACTGATGCCACTACGTCACCAGCCAGGTCTGATCCCTTCATGAGGAATGTTCAAAATAAGAGATCACACATTTAGTATAAATACTTTGCAGAATCTCAAAATGATTATGACACTGAAGAGATCATTTCCATTTTCCAGTGTATTGATATAAAATAAAGTCCCTCACTCCTGGAATCACTGTAACTTATCTTCTTTCACCCTCTAGTCTTTGCAACTTTCCTAAAACATGGCAGTCAGTTGGACACTACTCCAATTTCTGTCAAATCAGTGTATTATAATAATTCTTCTTGAGTCTCTTGTTCTTCTTTTCAATTTTGTCCACTCTATTTACATGCCCTGCTACTTTAAGCATATTTTATATACTTATCATTCTGTTCTTGCAATGTGCCTTCTAGTGTATATTATTCTTCTCATTTGTCCCACCAAAATATACACTACATGCTTTTCAACAATTCTTATACTTGCTGTTCGTCAGTGTGTGGCCCATCCAGTGTATTGACCATGTCTTCCTCTGCCCAGGCTTCAGCAGCATCTCCTTACTTGGCGAAGTCTTTGAAGTACTCATTTTGCATCTCAGCCTGGTCTTTGCCTTCCATGAGTACATTGTCATGGAAGGTGAAGACCATGAGACCTTTAAAGTACTTGACGCCATTCACATATCCAGAAAACACTTTTGGATGTCTCATCAAAGTTGCTGGTGAACGCAGCAGGCCAGGCAGCATCTGTAGGAAGAGGTGCAGTCGACGTTTCAGGCCGAGACCCTTCGTCAGGACTGTCCTGACGAAGGGTCTCGGCCTGAAACGTCAACTGCACCTCTTCCTACAGATGCTGCCTGGCCTGCTGCGTTCACCAGCAACTTTGATGTGTGTTGCTTGAATTTCCAGCATCTGCAGAATTCCTGTTCTTTTGGATGTCTATTATGTTTGCATCAAGTGTTCTGACATATTTCCTTACAACATATGAAGTGGCAGTTTTGGCTTATCAAATCCATGCTGGCTCGCTGATCAATTCTCATTCTCCCCGTAATGTTTTCTATAACCTCTTCTTTCCATGTTCCCATCAACTCCCACCAGATCTCACCACTCATCTACTCACTAGCACTTTACACAGTGTTGTTATCACAATGACATAGTTAAAGGAAGGCAAGTATGACAACTTATCATTCTATGATGTGACTGGGAGAGTAGAAAAAGAGGTGGTGTAGCGATATTGAACAAGCAGTTTATTCCTGCAGTAATAAGGGAGATTATCTTAAAAGGCTCTGCAAAGTAGGCTCTGTGTATGTAACTTAGGAACAAAATGGGTGTGATCTCTTTACTTCAGATCTCCTAGCAGATACATATGTTTGTTTGTTATGACCATGATTGTTCTTGGCAATTTTTCTACATAAGTGGTTTGTTATTGCCACTTTCTGGGCAGTGTCTTTACATGTCTGGTGACCCCAGCCATTACCAATACTCGTCAGAGATTGTCTGCCTGGTGTCAGTGATTACATAGCCAAAACTTGTGATCTGCACCAGCTGCTCATACGATCATCCACCACCTGCTCCCATGGCTTCATGTGACCCTGACAGGGGGTAAGCAGGTGCTATACCTTGCCCAGGGGTGATCTGCAAGCTAAAAGAGGGAAGAAGGGCCTTAACCTCCTTTGGAAGGAACCCCACAACCCCAGCAGGCATGTAGACAAATCACAAAGAGCTGTAAGAATAATAAGGTTATAGCAGTAGAGATTTCAGCTTTCCTGACATTAACTGTTTTTTACACACAACTCTGTCTAGGTGACTTTGACCATAGGCATTCATTTTTCAAAAGTAAAAAATAGCTTATTGATTTAATCAGATGCTTTAATTCTGTTTGTGGAGACAAGGAACTTCAACACTCTTCTCTACCAATATCTTTTTTTATGATGTCAAGAGAAATCTATTGACTGTATCAAAGGATAAGGCACCCCAAATATGCTTATTATTTTTGGAGTGCTTATCCGTGAAAATTATTTCAGATCCTCTGGTATCTGAGCTAATAATAATCTTTGAAATCCTGTTTCATGTCCTTTCTAACAAAATAAATAGAACCGATTGCCGAATTACTAGTATATTAAAAATCAACAATTAATTTAGAGCAACATAGAAAGAACTCGTGTACCAAAGCAGGCTATGGTAAATCCAATTAAAGATTTTTTTTTTGTTTGTTTCAGTCTGAGTTTTCCATAGATGAGATCACTTTTTACCAAACGACTTTGGAGTATTACAGCATTCTTTGACTTATGAAAGGGATGTCTTCCTTGAAAATATTTCCTAAGTCAGATGCTGTGCAATATTTATTCTAGGTATTTTGGTATAATATATTCCAGTAAATGGAATGTGGCAGCCATTGTTGTGGAAAGTTGACTTAAAGTGAGGGCATTTACTCCAATGCCTATTTAAATCATTAGTATTGTTCTACTTTCTGAATCTTCTTTTTCATCTTGCACTACATAAAGGTTTTGTATCGTAACCCACATCACTGAAAAATCTATCCACTCTGGCTTACAAGAGTAGTATTTAGAACCACAAACTACAGTCTAATGTATAACATTCATGCATCCATGTTTATGTAAAATGTGCAACAATTCATCCATCTGAAGAAGCCACAGAAACAGAATATTAAGAAAATTGTACAGAAATGTGATGAATTTCCATTTCCATTAAGTTCTACTAGGAATTTTAGCTCAGATCATTCACATGTTCACCCTACCATGTGAGTGGACTGTGATTAATGTAGATAAGCACTATTTCCATTGCAGCAGCATTCTTCTGAGAGAAGGAAATAAAGTAATACTTTTAAATATATACTGTAATTATAGATGAATCTTTATTACCCGGGATAGAAGAACCAGAGACAGCATTAAAGGGCAGAGAAAAATTGCTTTGAAATTTTTAAAGCATCTATGTAATTAAACTTGACACTTGCATTTAGCTGAGAAGTTTTTCAGTGCATACACTAAGAAGAACCTGTCACAGAAAGTGCATAGGCTTCAGGTTTTTGCTTTAGAGATTACTCTATTGGGCACAAAACTAAAATTGTTGATCATTTCTAAGTCCAGAAATACGACTTTAAATGTGCAAGCTCAGACTCATAAATTGAATTCCAGGGAATATAATTCAATGAAAATATGAACAATTGGGAAATACTTTTGGCAAACTCTGGATTGGTAGCACTACGTTTACTATGTCTGTGTATATATACTATCATGAGGACAACATTGTATGGGCCTTGAAAGGCAGGAAGGGATACTGTCATGAACACTTCCAATGGAACTATCATTAATGTCTAGTAAGAGTGAAAGTAAAATTAGCCTGCATATTAAACAACATTTTATGCCCTTTTTGAACATAGTGTATATTGGGAAAGATCTTGTTGGTTAGTGCTCAGAACTGCAAGGTTTTATTCATTTAACCTATAGCAAGTCTGGGACCTGTATGCATGTGGTAGAGTGGAAGGGAAGTTTTATTTTTAACTATTAGTGTTCAATAGGTTTTATTACTTGTCGTTTTTTTTGTGGTGTTCTGGTAATTGCACGTTGAATTTTGGGGGAAAAATCCCTATTTATTTCAATTTCAAAAGTTTTTAAATGTCTGAGATATCTAAAAGCTATTAAAAATCCCTCACAACATTTATAGCAAAACTGAGCGTGCAGCTTTACTGGTGGTCAAAGCTTTCAGCGTAGTTTCTAGGATGGATGGAGCCCTGCCAACATCCATACCACATACCACAAGAATCTGGGCTGCTTCAGCTCGCAAGAAGGGTCCTCCACATCTGGCCCTGATGAGTACCAGCATGGGCTGATTGTAGGTGATGAACTGAGGCATTACACCAGATTAGTAAGATCTGGCCTATTATCATTTATTCTTTTGAATCTATGGTTTCTTGATACAGAAAAGATTCATGTATTTTCATATAGAACCATAGATATGTATAGTATAGACTGCACTTCTGCAACACAACTTGCAATTATTATTGCGTAAACCATTTTCTGTTGCAAAATGTACCAATAATTTTAGGTTTTGATCATCAAATTAAAGAAAGAAGCCCCTCCCACCCCCTGTAAGTTATAGTCGCCTTTTGGTATGAAATCAGCTGCTTCCTTTAACAGCTGAACTTGTAATTTAATAAATCAATTATTTTTAAACTTCTCAGTGTCTTGAAAGACCAGTCAAGTTATGCACAGCACTTTATCAACAGCAATAATATCAACAATAGTGGAAAAACAAGAGTGCAGATGCTGGACAGTCCTGATACAAGGTTTCAATTCAAAAAATTAACAGCTCTTCTTCCCCTCAACCCTTCTACCCCCCCCCCACACACACACACAAACACACACCTCAACCTGCTGAGTTCTTCGAGGTTGTTTCTTGCTCCCATGCAGTGGAATTTGCTCCTAGTAATACACTCAGATAAATGACAACTAAATACTGTATGTGAAGTTATATTGGGTGGATCTAACTGATAACTGGCTTTTGAGATCTGCCCTCATAGAGATCAGGACTAAATCCACCTTCATTATCCCAAACTCAGTGAAGAAGCTGCAACAGTCAAAAATATGGGCATATTTTGGGGTGGGGCAAAAAATACTGCTAATTGTTTTTCCCAGATTTAGAACATGGTTAAATCAGAGTATGTAGTTGGAGTGAAAGGGCTGTGGATTTAAGGGAGAGTTAAGCTTACTTGACAGAAGTGAAAGGTTCAAGAATCGTTGAGGGCAGAATAACAGCAGGCATCAAGGGGAAGTACTGGTGACAGAGCTCAGAGCAAGTTGAAAAAGTTATTTTCATATAAGCTTCCTGTATAAATCAAATGACACTATTTTCACACTGTATAGGTTGATGGTTAAATGGTATCTAGAATATTGCACCCAGTTTTTTTTATACCTGATGTGATTGAACAATGGGCTTAAGTGTGGACCAGTATCTCCTGTTTGCATGCTAGGGGGCAATACTGATAATGATAGAGAACTTGCCAGCAACCCTTTTTGATATGATTGTTGTCACATCATTTGTCACATTATTGAGCTGAACTTTGGCACAGGCAGCAAGGGATCCAATGGTTTACCATATGTCAAGTCCAACAAGCCAACTTTAATCATACAAATATATTTAATGGTGGAGGTCATTGATGCTTTAGAAAACTTGCTAAAACCCCATTTGCACCGTATATATTTTATATTTGTATCATGTATACTGTATGTCCTATATACTGTACATGGACATATTGGACATATACATGGAACAAATGTAAGTAATATTTGGCTTCTGAACCTCTGTTCACCTCTGTAAGTGAATGTGGAATGATTTAAGATATGAAGGTCACAATAAGATAAGAGTACTTTCCATTTACATTACATTTTATAGAGATAAAACCTACCATCCAGTTTATTACTGTGATTTTCAAAACTTGCCCTATCTCATACCCCAAGGTCCTTGATCAAGGGCTAATCAAATTAAAACCCCTTTTTAAAAGGGGAAAGGACTATTAAATACTTTAATTACGTTTGTAGAAAGCATCAAATCAGCATTTTAAATAATATTTCCCATCAGCAATTCCTGTATGCAGTGCAGTAAAAATTTATCCAAAAAGGTCATTCTGTTTCCAATTCAGTACTTTGAAACTGTTTTATTCCTAATTGGATTACAGCCAGGTAGTACGTAAAGAATCTATAGGTATATGCATGTTTATATTTACACCTTGAAGAATATACAGTGCCTTGAAAAAGTATTCAGCCCCCACAACTATTTTCATATTTTACTGTCTCATTTTCTAAAATTAAAATATATTGTAGGATTTTTGAGTTAATCTACGAAACACTGTGCATCATGTCAAATCAAATGAAAAATTCCAAAACCTGCCAACAATTTAGAAATTAAAAAACAAAATTATGAGGCTGATAAAGTATTCATTGCCTTTGTAATTACTACACTAACTTTCCTCAGATGCAATTACCTTACCTAATCACCCAGTTTGTTGATGTAGAAAATTGGAGAATCACCTGTTTTCAGTGAATTAATAAGACTAAATACGCCCTCTCTCTGTAAGGTCCAACAGTATGGTAGATTTTCAACAGACCAAACCAAAATGAAAACAAAAAGCATTCAAGAGAAGTCAGGGAAATGACAATAGAGAAACAAAAGTCTGGTGAAGGGTGCAAGACCATGTCAGAGGCTCTGAACGTACCTCGGAGCTGATTGCAGCCCATTGTGAAAAAGTGGAAAGATATGAAACCACAGCCACACTGCCTAGGTCAGGCCACCCCTCTGAGCTTTCCAGAGAAGAATGGCACTTGTAAGAGAGGCTACTGTGACGCCAACAGTAACTCTAAGTGAGCTGCTCATAAAGACTTTGCAATGTGTCACTGAGAATATACTATTAAGATATAGAAGAAGGTCTTGTGGTCAGGTGAGAAAACTTTTTGGTCTCAATACTAAGTGGTACATGTGCCGTAACTCTAATACTGTGCATCAGCCAGGTAACACCATCCCTACTGTAAAGTATGGTGGAGGTAGGGATGCTTTTCAGCAGTGTTGAATGGAAATCTGGTCTAATGGAAATCTGATGAAGGGCGAATGCTGCTAAATACAGGGAAATCCTGGGTAAAAATCTGCTAGCCTCTGCCAGAAAGCTTATACTGGAGAGGAAGTTCGTCTTTCAGTGGGACAACAACCCAAAGCATACTGCCAGAGGAACCATACAGCGGCTTCAAATGAACAAAATTGATGTCATTGAGTGGCCCAGTGGGAGTCCTGAACATCTCAATTGAACATCTCTGGCAAGTTTGCTGTCCACTACCACTCCCCAACTAACCTGGCACAGGTTGAGCAACACACATCAAAGTTGCTGGTGAACGCAGCAGGCCAAGCAGCATCTATAGGAAGAGGCGCAGTCAACGTTTCAGGCCGAGACCCTTCGTCAGGACTAACTGAAGGAAGAGTGAGTAAGGGATTTGAAAGCTGGAGGGGGAGGGGGAGATGCAAAATGATAGGAGAAGACAGGACGGGGAGGGATAGAGCCGAGAGCTGGACAGGTGATAGGCGAAAGGGGATACGAGAGGATCATGGGACAGGAGGTCCGGGAAGAAAGACAAGGGGGGGTGACCCAGAGGATGGGCAAGAGGTATATTCAGAGGGACAGAGGGAGAAAAAGGAGAGTGAGAGAAAGAATGTGTGCATAAAAATGAGTAACAGATGGGGTACGAGGGGGAGGTGGGGCCTAGCGGAAGTTAGAGAAGTCAATGTTCATGCCATCAGGTTGGAGGCTACCCAGACGGAATATAAGGTGTTGTTCCTCCAACCTGAGTGTGGCTTCATCTTTACAGTAGAGGAGGCCGTGGATAGACATGTCAGAATGGGAATGGGATGTGGAATTAAAATGTGTGGCCACTGGGAGATCCTGCTTTCTCTGGCGGACAGAGCGTAGATGTTCAGCAAAGCGGTCTCCCAGTCTGCGTCGGGTCTCACCAATATATAAAAGGCCACATCGGGAGCACCTTCATTTTTTAAAGAAAGAGGCTTCCCTTCCTCCACTATCAACTCTGCTCTTAAACGCATCTCCCCCATTTCACGTACATCTGCTCTCACTCCATCCTCCCACCACCCCACTAGGAATAGGGTTCCCCTGGTCCTCACCTACCACCCCACCAGCCTCCGGGTCCAACATATTATTCTCCGTAACTTCCGCCACCTCCAACGGGATCCCACCACTAAGCACATCTTTCCCTTCCCCCCTCTCTCTGCATTCCGCAGGGATCGCTCCCTACACAACTCCCTTGTCCATTCATCCCCCCCATCCCTCCCCACTGATCTCCCTCCTGACACTTATCCGTGTAAGCGGAACAAGTGCTACACATGCCCTTACACTTCCTCCCTTACCACCATTCAGGGCCCCAAACAGTCCTTCCAGGTGAGGCATCACTTCACCTGTGAGTCGACTGGGGTGATATACTGCGTCCGGTGCTCCCGATGTGGCCTTTTATATATTGGTGAGACCCGACGCAGACTGGGAGACCGCTTTGCTGAACATCTACGCTCTGTCCGCCAGAGAAAGCAGGATCTCCCAGTGGCCACACATTTTAATTCCACATCCCATTCCCATTCTGACATGTCTATCCACGGCCTTCTCTACTGTAAAGATGAAGCCACACTCAGGTTGGAGGAACAACACCTTATATTCCGTCTGGGTAGCCTCCAACCTGATGGCATGAACATTGACTTCTCTAACTTCCGCTAGGCCCCACCTCCCCCTCGTACCCCATCTGTTACTCATTTTTATGCACACATTCTTTCTCTCACTCTCCTTTTTCTCCCTCTGTCCCTCTGAATATACCTCTTGCCCATCCTCTGGGTCACCCCCCCCCCGTCTTTCTTCCTGGACCTCCTGTCCCATGATCCTCTCGTATCCCCTTTTGCCAATCACCTGTCCAGCTCTCGGCTCTATCCCTCCCCCTCCTGTCTTCTCCTATCATTTTGCATCTCCCCCTCCCCCTCCAGCTTTCAAATCCCTTACTCACTCTTCCTTCAGTTAGTCCTGACGAAGGGTCTCGGCCTGAAACGTCGACTGCGCCTCTTCCTATAGATGCTGCTTGGCCTGCTGTGTTCACCAGCAACTTTGATGTGTGTTGCTTGAATTTCCAGCATCTGCAGAATTCCTGTTGTTTACAGGTTGAGCAATTTAGCAAGGAGGAGTGTGCAAATCTTGCGCCATCAAGTTGTGCAAAGCTAATAGAAAAACACTGCTGGTGTAATAGCTGCAAGAGGTGGTTCAACTAAGTACTGAGCAAAGGGAAGAATATATTTTGAACTGCTGGCATTTCAGTCTTTTCATTTTTAGTTTTTCATGCTTTACATATTTCCCAGTTTTTGGACTCTATTGTGGAAAAAAAGAGCATGTGATTCACAAATAAAAATTCTCAGTTAAACTGATAAAATTTCCTGGTTGTAATTCTTACTTATGTAAAAAAAGATTGCGGGCTGATTGCTCTTACGAGGCACTATATATATTGCCATGCATCCATTAGTGCAATGTGCTGCATTAAAACACTGCAAATAGAACTGAAGCCCTGCAATGCCCGCCATGTAAAGATCCAAATGCAGTAAGCTTATTCACAAACTGGTGAATGTCCATGTGTTATCATGCTTATCTAAAATTAGAACATATAACATAGAAAATCTGCAGCACATCACAGGTCCTTCAGCCCACAATGTTGTGCCAAGCCAATGATAAATAGAATAAGAAAATGCTAAAAGTACTGTGCAGGTCACAAAGCAGTTTTGAGGGAATAACGTTTCATTTGAACCATGGGTTGGAACTGCAGCACAATTACAAAAGCTACATGCTCTTAAATAGTAAGTGTTGAAGTCTTGCATTATACCAGCCCAGAAATGTCTGAAGCTCCCTTTAATATATGAATTTTTGTGCAATTTCCAGAAATTGATTCTTAAGTGATATTATAAAATCACTTTACGGTGTTAGGACAACTGCAAAATTCATCTGCTACTCAAAGGGTCATTATGACAATGGCCTGTCATTTTTCTTAGTAAGCAATAGAATGAACCATTGACTAATTCTAATTCCGTTCTTTATCTTTAGGTATGGCATTCCCAACGAAAGGCTAAGAATTCAAGGACACATGTCACTGAACCCTCATCAGATCTGAACTTTAACAAATGCTTAGTTTCACAGCAGCCATGGACAAAATGTACCCAATCTGACTGTCATTGAAATGCTAGCATTGTGTGTATGTGTGTGTGTGTGTGTGTGAGAGGGGGGAGGGGAGCGCGTAAGAGTAAGTGTTGTATATGTCACTCACTCTCTCTCACATACACATGTACACAAGACATTTGGAAGCCAGTTGGGTCAATTAGTTATAATTCTGGCCTAGTGCTCTTCCTATCATTTTTGGCACGTCTATCCCAGAAGAACCACACACTGTGTATTTCTTTGCCTGCTTGGTATAGGGTATTTACTTTATACATCATTGCAATTTTTAGCTAGTGGTTTCTGAGTTAAGCATGCATTTTTTAGGTCAAGCAATTGCTGCAAATTTTTAAAAATTTGTAGAGATTTTATTTTTAAGAAAATAACTGGTGTCAATACTGATTCAGTGTTATGAATTAAAACTTTTTCTCTGCAAGGTGCACTCCACTGATTATATGACTAGTAAAATTTAATTGTGCTTGGATCTAACTGAGTAATCTCATTTCATATAGTGGGAATTTTAGTAAGTGGATAGCAGCAATGGGTTAAGACTATGTCTTTTGAAATGGAATGCAATATTAACATGCACAGTTGTACTCAATTAAGTAATTTCTGCTTGAAAGTTCGATTTATGAAGGTGCTGTGCCTTAACCTACTTTTTAACTGCTATCTTGCTGTAATTTCTAGTAAATCCATCTTTGATCTGCCATTGAAATGCTAATAATATGTTAACCAATCACTTCCTCGGAAATTCCTCTAACCATGTGTTGGAAATGTTGTAATTTAACTAGGTGCAGTGGCTACTAAAGTTCGAAGGCACGAAATGCGGGTCCATCCTTACCAAAGGATTGTGACCGCTGACCGAGGTTAGTTTAGTTCTGGAGTTCTTGTTTTTTGTTGAACTTGTTGACTGTAAGGGTGCTGCTTTGCAAAATCACATCAGTTGGGGTTGACCAATGGTCTAATTTCTGAGGACCAGTTATATCCATTTTTATTCAGCAAAATACCACTATGCCCAACAACTCTTCGGATTTTTGTTGCAAAGTTTTCCCAGAACTTCTGAGTTAAGTTCCTCACATCTAATGGGAATGCAGAAAGGAATTTAAGGCTGGAGAAAGAGAATATTAGTGTTCCTGTTCCTGCCTGATAAGATTGATGAACTTTTGAGAGATATGTTGTAACTGCCAATATGTTTAATATTGAGGGAGGGAGGGGAAATGCATTCGCATATTTTAAAAGTAGCCAAATCCAAAAAGACTTTTCAGACAATGCTTTTGAAAGGACCAAATCCTTTTCCTTGAAGAAACTCTTGAATTGTGCCTTTATAATCTTCAGAGGAATATAATACATGAATATGAATTTATACACTGTTGTACCTGATTCTTATCAATGCTTGTTGTGGCATGCATGCACGTTTTATACCAGCACTGGACCCTTCATGCCAATACAGTTGGGTCAACATTTTATCTGTGTAGTTATTTTGAGATTATGTCCCCATAATGTATTCAGAGGTCTTAACAGGAATCAATGTTCATTTTCCCAGCCTAACTCTTGCCGTAATTATTGCCCTTAGACCTGTAAATGAAAAAAATCTAAATTATTAAAATATTTTAGGCTCACATACACCATGAATCCACGAATTTTCAAAGACATTGCGTTCAACCAGTAGCTATGTAAACTTGCAAGAATTAAAAGTCTAATGAACATTTATTAAAAGTTAGATTCAAAACAAGTAAAATATCACTTTTTACTCATCTACTTTTTTTCTGACAATAACAAACAAAATTGCTCCCTGTAAGCAAGTGTCCAATGTACATTTTGTTTCTCTGATCCAAATAGTTTTCATTACTTGGCAATTAGTTTTATGTAGGGAAGTGTACTACCTTTTAAGCGCACTTTAAGTTTTTGAGTGAGATTGTGTCTAATTGTGGAGTTGAGGGTGGGGAATATAAAAACTGTGAAGAGAGGGGAAAGGAAGAACCGTGGTATAGAAAATTCTACAAATTTTAGGTCTACAGTATTGCAGTATTTTAGGTCTACAAATCCCAGCTGGTGTGCATATTCATGGCTAGGAGACAGGGAGAGGTGGTACTGACGTTTTGACTGCATGGAGAATAATTAGCATCTTTTATACAAGACCCAGGGTAGTAATTGTTGAAATCAAAAGCTGAGTAAGGATACAACTCCTGGTGTCAGAAAAAAAGGTATCTAGATAGATTGCTTGGATAATACTGTAGCATTCACCACTTTATGTAATGGAGGGTTTTTCTTGCACTTAATCTGGAGATTATTTTCCAAGACACCAAGAGCTCAGGTAAATTCTGTAAATGATCAAAACTCTAGAGGGTTCCTAGGCAAGTCTGTTGTCATCCATACCATTAAGTTCTCATTCAGGTCTGTATGGTGTATTGAGAGCCTAAATTATCACATTGTTTTCTATAATTAAATTTGGACTTTAATTTATTCATGATTTTTTTAAAACCAGTGTCTCCCAACTGGGTCTAAGGGATTTCTGTACTCAAAATAATATATGGGTTGCTAAAATAGATGGTTCCCTTCCTTTGCATAGGATTACGTGCCTCTTAATTATTTGTTCTGCAACAGAAAAAATACTTCACAGTTGATTTAGATGTTATTACTTTTAACCTAATATTTAGATTTGGTGATGGGTTTATCACTGCATCATTCTTTACTGCAAAGAAAATGACTCTGCAGTTTAACTTTACAGAAATGTATTTGGTACAGATAATAAGATAGACTGACTGAAGTAATTGGAATGAACTCCACATTGTGTTGCACGGTTATTGAACCTGTGTGTACTGTTGAAAGCCTGGGACTGAGCAGAGGATTTGAGCAGGTGTATTGGTTGATTAGAGATTACAACCATTTTGTTGGTCCTTATAGGCTGTGTGCTTTAGAAGACAAGTAAACATATGTTTCATTTTTCCTGACCATATTGTGGCCTTGTACAAATATTTGGCAACACATATTAAATCACTAATGCAATGGATTTTATCCTGAATTTTTTGAAGAAAAACTTCTAATCGTGAGTCTTTGAATGTAAAATATTTATACAGGCATCACAGTCCTTTCTTCATTTTAACAGGTACACTGAAAGAACTGTTATTACAGTATTATGTTTTGTTACACCATGATCTCAGCTGCTAATGTATTTGGATATTGTGCAGAATCTATGTCCGATTCCATGCAGTTCCAACTCCTGGCCTTCCATTGGCTCTCGGTGGGTGACGCACTCCTTTTTTTTTAAACCCACTAACACGGGCAAATGAGCTGTTCTTCAATCCTGTGATCTATTCATTTTTATCCTGTAGAAGATGAGGTCTAAAACTTGAGTCATCATGACTGTAACATGGAGAATAAGTACAGCCTTGTATATGGGCCATCAAAAGGGATGCTGTTATTAAGCATTACACCAGACTTATCTTGCTAAAATGGCACAAATTTGACTTTGCACTGAATAATTTATTTCATTTCCTCTGTTTAAGTCTTGCAACCAACAGTACAATATTTTGGAACCTCAGAACTTTGATACATTTTAAGCTGTTGAACAAAAGTCTTATTTTACATTGAAGTGGACCAAGTTGGGTGGAGGGAAATGGGTGAACAAGAGAGAGTAAAATAGAAACAGAATGATTCCAGAACACTCTGACTTATCATTTTCCACTTGAGAACTTTTGTTTTACTGTAATCATCTCCATTTTAATTTTTTTGCAAAGAAAATAGTATTACAGGTGGCTTCTTTAAAAAACTATAAAAATATAAAGCAGGAATGTATATGAAATTGTCAGATTTTATTGTATTTGCAGAGTATTAGCATTGAAATTCATAAATGAGGGCTGTTTGTAGTTTAAAATGTGCATTATAGTGTTGAGTAGAAATTCATCTATTTTTGGATATATTTTAGGGCTTTATAAATGTAGACTTTTAAACGGCAGGACTTCTTTTGTGTTTACATGCAAATGCATTTTATACAAGACTGTCCTATAAGTGTACAATAGTACTCTCAACTGGAATACGTTGGATAAAAGTAAATTAATTGGCCTCTTCCAAGTTCCCGTGATGTAGCCAACACTGCTATTCGTATAATTTAGAATTGCTTGTATTTTGAGGCCGAAGATTTCATATTGTTGTAAATAGAAAAAATGAAAGGCAATAAAATTTTATTGAACTACATGGTTTTGCCCCTTAGTTTGTTAAATTTGTTGTGTGCAATTTCTAAATACGTCTTCTTTATCAATAACCAGTTAATCGCATTCTTGAATAATATTTGCTTTCTTTTGTGCTCGCACTTAGAAGGACACTAATGCTTAATAGCAGTCAGGTACAGATAACTTTGTACTGACTGAGAGATACCCAATGTTTCTGTGCAGATCCAGACATCTTTCCTTGACTCTCTTGTATGGTCACTATTTTCCTGAACTCTTCCATTGACTGCTACTAACCATTAGTCATTAGTTACTTATCAAGTTAACAAATTGTGGGAATGGTCTCCTTCTCATGCTTTTATTCATGATCCAGTGCCACCATGATTGAATGCATTCTATCGAAAGTTGCCAATCAGTGTATCAGAGTTACAGTGCTTAGTTTATTAGTTGTGGTTAGCTTTTCATGTTGTCATCCAGTTTTCACCAGCCAACACTAATCTCTTCTCTATCTTTTTTTCTTTTCTCTTTTTTTTGTTTCTAACCACCCAGCTGCCACTGGTAACTAACCTATGACCTTCTGACCTCTGAGCTCTTCACCCAATGATGACCTGACCATGCCTGCCTGCTGATCAATTAACTGGTGATCGCCTTTGCTTGCCTGTCTTCAGTGCAGCGAGCTGAGGCACTGTCCGTTCGTCTTACTGCCTAACAATGAAAACAAACAAACAAACACACAGACAGACATACATACATACATACATACATATATACACACACACACACACACACACACTCAGCCTCTCAGTTATTCTGGTTGGGTGAATCGTGAGGTCCTAGAACCTGCACTGAATAATACTAAAGCAATAAAGTCCAATTCATCCCTAACTGTTCATCAATGATCATCATTTTGTGACCCTCCCTAATGAACGGTAAGAAGGCCTAGGAGACAGAAGATGGATATCTATGAATAGCTATTAACAAAGGCAGTAACTGTGGGAGTTTGAGGAACATTTTTTCTCATGCCGAAGTCACAAGTTTCCTGAATGTAATTTGTTGTGATGATGCATCATGCATGAACCTTTGGTTAATGATGTCATTGGTGAGGATATTTTATGAATGAGCTTCAATGTTCCAAATTTGGCCAATTTCTTGTTCTATTCATTTGTGTTCTTCAAGGACACAGATGCCAATTTGAAACTTTTCATGACCTTGACCTGCCAGTTCAGCATTTTCCTAAACCATAGAAAGAGCATTGAACAAGAACCAAAGGGTGTTGTAAAGAAGACTGAATTAGTAATGGTTTATGAGAAGAATACCTATCGGACACTTAGGAGCCTTTTGGCAAAAGGTCCATGCATTATGTGTCACAATACTGGGCGAATTGTTGAATCTTAATTTTCTTCCTTGTATGGATTTGTTTTCTCAAGGATGTAAAGCCATGCTTGCCTCTTTACTATATTACTGTATTGAAATTGTAGATATGCATAATGCATTGAACAGACTACAAAAAGAACAAAAAGTAGACACTTTTACTATACAAGGGTGCTGGTAAGAAGAAATATATTTTTGACAGTGTAGTCTTTTATACTTTCAAGTATTAAATAGAAGCTGAACAAAGAAACCCTTTATTTCACTAAATGATTTCCTGGTAGTTGTGAACAAAGCAAAACAGGAGACCAAACAGCCTTTTTCCTCCTTTTTTTGTTAAATTGTAAAGATTGGAAAATGTCTACAGAAAGAAGTGCCTTATTTTATTCATGGTCATTTTGTCTGGCGTCTCATAATTAATCATCTTGCTGAATGCAAAGTCTCAAATGCATGCAAACTTAGCTGCCCAGTACTTATATGAAAGGATCCACTTGTGAATAAAAATGAGCTGGCAGTTGTGTGTCTGATAAGTGCCACATCACTGAATCCACAGCTCACAATAACTGTGACTGTGACAGTTACTTGTACACTCCCCGAGCTTTATAGTGTTTTGTCCAAAGCCCTCATTCCCTGAGATTTTCATGTCTTAAAGAGGCAATTTGCCTTTTATTGGCATCCATCAGATAACTCAAGAAAGAAAGGAGATAAAGAATAAACAGTCAAATTTGCTGCAGAGGTGCACAGTTGTAGCCAAAGTTTATGTTTAGTCATTTCCTGATCACTGCTCCAGTCACTGCTGCAACTCCTGAGATTTCAAAAGCTCATGAGAAGTTGCAGTGACTCAATGGTGTACATTTGGTCAGAAGCTCGTTCTCTGTGACTTAAGTCATCAATATTGGTGACTGTTTGTTGACAACCTTCATACCACACATTGCAAATCAATAGGGACAACTTGGCTAAAGTAATATTAAACAAAAAAAACAGTAACACAGCTCTCAATAAAGTTAGGTGACATCGTCAAGTGCATACTTCTCCAAAGATAATCAATCCCCTAATCCAGCAGAATATGATTACTTGTTGACGTAACGTAAAGATTATTCTATTAGCATTGACCTTACTGTGACCCAAACTGACCAGTAGACTCATAAGCAGAGGAATTCTCTGCCACAGTATATGTCCTATAATTAAATTGATGGCTCATTTATGTCCACTGAGAGATCCTCTTTAACTAAAGGAACATCCTGCCTTTTTATCAGTTGAAGAGAGAAACATGTAAGGGTTGCTATAAACATTTGCATGGTCAAATCACTCATTCTTGACTTCATATTTTTGGGAGGGGTGGGTTAGAATGGGGAGAAGGGGGGAACATAATGATTTACTATGCAACAAGAATTAAACTGTCCAGCCAGCTTTAAATGTTGTGCCACCTCTCGTCTTCCTGATACCTTGCTTCTTCAAACTTACCCAGTTTTCATTCTTGTACCATTTTTAACATTTTTGTTTGAGCTGAACTTGCGACACTCAAGTGACAGTCGTGATAGTCACATGGAAGTTGAGGAATCAAAAATTAGAGTGAAATTTTATTTTCCCTGTGAACTCTGGATAAGTGGGCTTGTGATGCCAATGGGCAAGGAAAGGTTAAATGTCAAAAACATAACTAATGCATTTCTGCAAATCATTGAATGTAGTTTCCAAAGAAGTCTGACAATTTCAAATATCTGTGTGTACCCTTAACTTCAGTATTACCATAATTTGGGGATTTTATCTTCATATATATTCAAAAGTAGTTTAAAAAGAACCAGTGTGCTTCCCTTTCCTGGCAGTGTTATGTAATTCTACGGAGTGATGGGAGTGTCGCTTGTAGCATATAGTTAACAGGTATGAGCCAGTTATCTGCAGAGCAAGAAATAGATTCATGTTGTGTCTGTACCATAACTAACAATTGCCTAAAGACTTGTAAGATAATGTATTTACAGCCATTGTTACAATTTATAATGTATTTTTCTAAACATTGTTTTTGTATGTTATATATAGCATTCAAGAATTTTTTTTCCTGATAAATTGAAAACAAATTATAAAAATCCCACCATTTTGATAACTGATAAATACCAATGGTTTTTGTAGTAGTTTATTATTGAAAGTATTCCCCTTCTCTGGCTTTATGTTAGCAACTTGATGGCTTAATTAGACAATTAGATTCTTTCTTTTTCAAAAAAAAAGAATGCTTGCCTTTGATTTTACTGATTCTTTGCGATTTCTATTAACCCTGCATTATTTTAATAAATGTTATAATATCAAACTACTAACTCTGGACTAAGTTTGTTTAACTGCTTTTGCGTCATTTTCTAAAACAAGAATAAGAACAATGATTAAAAATATTACATAGTTTTTCAGACTAACCCCAAGGTGAATGACTATATAGTAGTAACATGGTATAATTTCCTTAATCCTTGACCTGTTGTTCAGCACCCTCTGTGTAATGACATTGAAATCACTGAATTTTGGGAAGGAAGTCCCCCATCATTTCAATGGGGACAAATATCTTTTTCAGTCTTCTTGTATGCTTTCCTACTTCATTATTTTCACAGCAATTTCTTTTCTAACAATTCTTGGTACCCAAACCCTTCAAGTAAAAGTGAAAGGGCTACAAGAGTAGCAGTTTCTTAACAATAATCACTGCATGTAAAAGTGGTTTAGGCTACACAGTTTTACAATTACCTCACACATGATTCTTTAAGTCCCTGCAATGTCATCTCCAGTGATAATTATGACATCATTTCCATTGATGATGTGACTTAATTTTTATTGAGTTTTGGATCTCTTCCTCCCTTAAACATTTTGCTTTATGAGTTCATTGTTAGGAAAAAAATGTCATGAGGTGGAATGGGTTGAGAAATTTGATTGTAGTGTTTCAGAACTTTCATAGCCTGAGGTAATTAAGCATTAAAGGAATATACAGTACAGTAAGAGTAAAGGAGGAAGAGTGGCTAGTTATGAGCAGTTAATTTGATTCTTCTCATTTAATTAAAAAATATTGGAATTGGTGTATTATTTTCATATGTACTGAGGTACAGTGAAAAGTTTGATTTGCATACTGATCAAATTATTTCACAGTACATTGAGATAGTACAAGGTAAAATAATAACAGAATGCAGAATAATGTGCAACAGCTGCAGAGAAAGTCTAAGGCAGGTAAGATGCAAGAATATAATGAAGTAGATTGCGGAGGTTAAGAATCTTGTTTTATTAAACTCCAGAATCATTGAATAGTCTGATAATAGGGTACAAGCTGTTCTTGAGCCTGGTGGTTTGTGCTTTCAGGCTTTTATATCTTCTGCCCAATGAGTGGGGGTTGAGATGGGGGAGAAGAATGAATGTCCGAAATAGGTGGGGTCTTTGACTTTCCTGGCTGCTTTACCAAGGCAGTGAGAATTAGATATATAGGGTCCATAGAGGGGAGGCTGATTTCCGTAATGTGCTGAGCTATTTTCACAACTTTCTGCAGTTTTTTGCAGTCAATAATGATAAACTAGTGTAAAGAATCATTACCTGGTGTGTAGTAAAAAATGTTACTGCAAAATCTAATAGTAATCAGTCCTATGTTTCCATGTGTGGTCAATGTACCTGTTCAGTCTTTTTCCCCTGCTCTTTCCACTTAATCCTGCAAATTATTTTTTGTCCTGTTGATCTAATTCCCTTTCTCTCGTTGGCTCTATACCTGCCACCATTCTGGACATCCTATACTCTACATTTAAAATCAAAAAGATTTTCCTTACTAACAGCAGTAGCTTTTTCCCTGAGCCTTGAATGATCCTGCAGCATAAACATATTGTCTGTATTTCCCCTGCCTGAACCAGACTTCATCTTATTGACTTCCATAAAATCTCTGAAACTCAAGGAGGAAAACCAAATTCTTCAGTCCAACCATGCAAATGAAATCCCTCATTCCTGGAACCATTGTAATGAATCTTGTTCATACTTCCTGTGAACTTTCATCTCCTCGTAAACACTAGCAATCAATTAAATATAATACTCCAGTGGTCAGCCCAGCTAGTGTTTTATTACGGTTCCACATAACCCTACTTTTGTGACCTCTTGTGAACTCAAAATCCTTAAGCTTTACTAACTATAAGAGGGGGGAAGCAACATGATAGCAGTTAGAATAACGCTATTAGAAGCAGAATCAGGTTTAATACAACTGACATACTGTAAATCGTGAAATTGGTTTTGCGCCACTGGTACAGTGCAATACATAAATGCTATAAATTACAATAAGAAATATATACAGAATATATAAAATTAAGTCAGTCAAAAAGAGAGCAATACAGTGAGGTAGTGTTTGTGGGTTGGTTCATGGTCCTTTCAAAAATCTGATGGCAGAGGGGAAGAAGCTGTTCCTTAAATGTTGAGTGTGTGTCTTCAGGTTCCTCTGTCACCTCTCTGATGGTAGCAATGAGAAGAGGGCATGTCCTGGGTGATGGGGGTCCTCAAAGATGGATGCTGTCTTTTTGAGGCATCACTTTTTGAAGATATCCTCGATGCTGATGAAACTAATGCTGGGGTGCCGGCTAAGTTTACAATCCTCTGCAGCTTTTAACAATCTTGGGCAGTGGCCCCTCTATACTGGACAGTGTTGCAACTTGTTTGAATGCTCTCCACAGCATATCTAGAGAAATGTACTAGAATTTTTGTAGCATACCAAATCTCCTCAAACTCCTAATGTTATATAGCTGCTGACATACCTTATTTGTAATTGTATCAGTATGTTACGCCCAGGAGAGATCTTCAAAGACGTTGACACCCAGAAACTTGAAATTGCATACCTTTTCCACTGCTGACCCCCCGATGAGGACTGGTGCATGTTCCCTTGACTAGTACAGTACCAGAGACCCAGGTTCAATTCCCCTCCTGCTGCCGTTTATAAGGAATCTGTGCATCCTCCCCATGACCGCATTCGTTTCCTCTGATTCCTCTGGTTTCTTCCCATAATCCAAAGATGGATTTATTCATAGGTGAATTATTCACATGGTTATAATTGAAGGACACAGCCTCATTGAGCCAGAATGGCTTGTTACAGTACTGTATTTCTAAATAAATAAAGTAAAACTGTTATTTCAACCACATTGTGTCACTTTCAAGTGTTTTAAGTACAAAAATGCCATGACCCTGTGCTTATGGAGCTGTGTCATATAGTCTACTTTGCTTCTCCTTATTCTCCCTATCAAAATGTATCCCCGTGTGCTTATCTCTATTAAATTAAAATAAACTAGATTTTTAGTGTTGTCAATTCTGTGCCATTAACACAGAAGTAAATCAAAACATGTTAGTTGTTTAGTACTTCAATCTAACACAGTAACTGTAAAGCTCTTGAAGTCGAGTTCAAAGGTGCGAAACGGACACACAGCCATGTATTTGATTCTGAGAGTATGAATGTCAAGAGCATGGGCCATAAATCCTCCAGTACTCTGCTGCATTGTGCAGTTGTGCCGTTAGAACATGGAGCCCCCATGCTCAGAATTGGACCATGGACCAACCTGCCCCATATGCTGCTAGACTACGGTGCCACTTCCTGGTGTCAGTGAAAAGAGAAGGGGGGAGGGAATAGAACCCCAAGAAAATGGAATTTGTGGAAATGTAATGCCATTTATCTCTTGCTCTGCATTCCTACCTCCATTTATAAGCTTGCATCTATAAGTGCCATCTACAGTTTTGCAGTTGATACCACCATAGTGAGCTGCATCTCAAATAGTGCTGAGTTAGTATACAGAAGGGAGAAAGAGAACCTACTGACATGATACGATAGCCTTTCCCTCAATGTTAATAAAGCAAAAGACCTGGTGCATTATGGAAGCCAGCCTCCCCTTCATGGAATCTGTTTACTCTTTTTGCTGCCTCAGTAATGCATCCAGCGTAACGAATTACCATTCTGCACATTCTTTCTTCTCCCCTCTCCCATTGGGCAGAAGGTATAAAAGCCTGAAAGCATATACTACCATGATCAAGGACAGCTTCCAACAGCAATATTGTTGTAAGACTATTGAATGTTTTTCTACTATGATAAGAAGGACTCAACCTCACAATCTACCTCATTTAACCTTGCACTGTCCTTTCTCTGTAACACTTCATTCTACACTCTGTCATTTTTACTTGTATTACCTCAATACACCATTGTAATGAATTGATCTGTATGGATGGTATGCAAGACAAGTTACTCACTGTACCTTGATACATGTGAGAATAATATACCAACTTGATATCTTTTTTCATTTACCCATTCTTAACTTATCTCCCCTCTCTCATTCTTCATTTCCCTCTCCCTATTGCCTATTTCCTTTCTCAACATATTTTCCACCCCTCTCCCAAAATCCGTCCCCACTTCTGTCCTGTTTTCTCTTTCTCTCTCTTGCCCACTCTGCAGTTCTTCCCCATCTCATTTCCTTGCCTATTCTCTGTCTCTTCCTCTCTCTCCCTCTATCTCCTGCTTTGAAGTACACTGTTCCTTTCCTTAATCCTATCCAGAGAAAAATATGATTTCTATGGAAGGTTAGCAGCAAGTATAACCAAACTACTTGACAGAAATCTTATACATTCATCAATAAAGCACATCATAGGAAAAGGACAAGAATCTTGAATCGGACCATGTAGAAATTTGTGTGTACAAATGGGATTGGAAGGACTTGATAGATCAGGGCAACCCCATAGAGAGATTTGAATTTGATAAGACTTAAATCATGTCATTAGAGGTTATGAAGGTAAATAATTTTTATTGCAGCATTTAAATTTATTTGTTTTTCCATGCAATTAAAATTGCAATTACATGTTACTTAATTTTAATTGTACAATTAAATTTTATTTATTGCTTGGTGGCCCAATTTTTTCCCCTAAAATTGGTGCTGTATTTATTATTCCTTCATTCTTTCAGATCAGCTTGGACTTTACACTAACGTGGAATGGCCCTCAGCTGTTGTCATCGCCCACTTTAGTCCTCACTTTGTGGCTCAGACTGAGGGTAGCCAACTAGGAAAAGTGACGCCAGAGTTTCTCAGTAACTCTTCTAGCAAGATTGAGAATTGACATCTGAAAAGTAGCTGTGCACGTGCAGTTGAATTATTCCTGTGGTATAACATTGTTGTGTTTCATTTGAATCTTGCCACTCTGAAAGTTTGATCCATTGGGATTTCACTTTGCAGCAATGATGTGTTTTCTGCAATAGATGCTCATCTAATTATGCCATTCCTCATCCAATATTATTTTAGAGTCATATTATTCCTAAGCTACTTTGATTACAGTTACAGTTACCATTTGCTGGGTCACTCACATTACATGTGCTACCTTTCGTTGTCTAACACAGAGCTCTCTGGAGACATAATGTGTATTTGACAACTGCTGTTCATCTCCAACTTCTATTGAGCCCTCCACCATTTCAGCTCTTGGGAAGTCCTTGCAGTGGTTCTGTCACTGCTGGTATCCCTAGCTGCAGCTTTTGAGTGTGAGGCAACAAAAGAAAGGCTGAAGATACTAAGGGGGATGGTGGGGTTGGCTGCTGTAGGTCAACCTAAAGTCTTATCCCACAGTCTTATCTCCATCACTTTGAGAAACAACGTCTTCATGGTCAAGTCAGTCCTATATGACTATCTTTGGCCAGCATTCCAGCCATGCAGCCAAGCAGAGATCCATGTCATTCTTAGTACATGTAATACATAAAATTAATCTTTAATCTCACCCTGAACTTCCCTTCTAAATATTTACATGTGCACTTGAAAGGCCAAAGCATATAGGTCTATCAGCCAGGTGCTAGGAATTTGGATGAGTAGAGATAGGTACTTGGTGTTGGTACAAACACAGTGGGCTGCAGAGCCTGGTTCAGTGCTGTGTGATCTCCTCGACTTTTTCTCAACAGTGAGCCTGCTTTTGGTTGCTGTGTGAATTGTGTACACTGGAGCTCTGGGTTCTGAAGGCCCAGTTCCTGAAGTGACAGACTGCATTCAAACAGGGCTCGGGCTCCCATCTAGAACACCGAACACATTACTCAGTCTTCAAGATATTTCTCTCATGGTCAATAGCAGGTATCCAGGAAGATTCATGTTTAGGAAATCCACATATAATGTTGGTACCAGACCGCTCTAAGGAGTACTATCCCTTCCTGTGGCTACAGACAGCTAACCATGCACCAGCCACTCGAGACACAGTCAGAATCAGGTTTATTATCACTGACATCCTCTGGGTCCCCCCCCCACCTTGTCTTTCTTCCCAGACCTCCTGTCCCATGATCCTCTCGTATCCCTTTTGCCTATCACCTGTCCAGCTCTTGGCTCCATCCCTCCCCCTCCTGTCTTCTCCTATCATTTTGGATCTCCCCCTCCCCCTCCAACTTTCAAATCCCTTACTCACTCTTCCTTCAGTTAGTCCTGACGAAGGGTCTCGGCCTGAAACATCGACTGCACCTCTTCCTAGAGATGCTGCCTGGCCTGCTGCGTTCACCAGCAACTTTGATGTGTATCACTGACATTGTTGCTTTGCAGCAACGGTATAGTGCAAGATCTGATTACGCTATAAATTGTAATCAGAAATATATACTTTAAAAAATTAAATAAGAGTAGTGCAAAAAGGGAGCAGAGTAATTGTGACGGTTCATTGTCCATTCAGAAATCTGATGGTGGTGGGGAGGGAAGAAGCTGTTCCTGAAACTTTGAGTGTGTGTCTTCAGGTTCTCGTACCTCCTCCCCCGAAATAGTAATGATAAAGGAGCATAATAAAGGTGATGTGAGTCCTTAATGATGGATGTCACTTTCTTGAAGCATTGCTTTTTGAAGATGTTCTTGATTGTGGGGAGGCTAGTACCCACAGTGGAGCTAGCTGAGTTTACAGCCCTCTGCAACTTTTTCCAATTCTGTGCGTTGGCCCCTCCAGATTAGACTCTGAGGCAACCAGTTATGATGCTTCCACAGTACCTCTGTAGAAATTGCACTAATATGTTTGGCCCAGGGTAGATCCACTGAAAGCAACGTCACTATTAGGTCCATGCTGGAAAATGAAGTTAAGCAGAATTTGGAAGAGTGAGAGATAAATACATTGAAACATACAGATCCTTGTATGCATTGGTAGGGTAGATGTGGAGCAAATGTTTCCCTGGCAGGGATATCCAGAATTAAGGGTCGCAGAATCAAAATAAGGGGTCAGGATTGAGAGGGGAGGAATTGTTCAGAGGGTAGCAAATCCTTGGAATTTTCTATCCTGATGGGTTATGGAGCCTCAGTCACTGAATAAGTTAAAAAAAAAAGAGCTTTAATGAGATTAGCTTTATTTGTCACTGGCCCGTCACTGAAATGGTCCACAACCTAAAGACTCACTTTTAAGGACTCTTCATCTCATGTTCTTGATATTTATGGCTTATTTATTCACTATTATTATTTATTTATTTTCTATTTACACATTTTGTTGTGGTTTGCACACTGGTTGAATGCTCAAATTTGTGCGGTCTTTCATTGATTCTATTCTGGTAATTATTCTATTATGGATTTATTGAGAATGCCCGCGGAAAATGAATCTCAGGGTTGTATATGGTGACATATATGTACTTTGTATGTTGCAACATACAGTGAAGCATGTTGTCTGTATCAAATCAGATAAGGGAGGATTGTGCTAGGGGTAGCCCACACCTGGCGCCAACTTATTAACCCTAACCTATACATCATTGGAATGTGGGAGGAAACCAGAGCACTTGGAGGAAATCCACAAGTCATGGGGAGAATGTATAAATCCCTTACAGACAGTGACAGGAATCTTACAGCTGGTGTTGTACAGTGCTGTGCTAACCTCTAGGGTACCATGCTGCCCTGACACAGTCAAGGCAAAGACTGATAGATCTGACTTTGTGAAGGGATTCAGAGTGTAGGGAGATTGTGATCAGGAAAATAGGGCTGAGGCTAATGATCAACTATGATTTTAATGAATAATTGGACAGATATGAGAAGTTGAAATGGCTGATTCTTCTCTTGTTCTTGTTCTTCACCTCTGTGCAGTGTACTGAAGAGAGCTTGTCAGAGAAGAAAGGCGATAAATTTGAGAAGGAAACTCACATGAAGCATTGTGTCACTGCACAGGGATAATTGGAAGGGATCCCTTATCAATTTTTCAGAACAACAATGTCACATCCAGCTGTGTGGAGTCAATTGACCACACACACAACTGCAGCCATTCTCTCTCAGTTGGCATCAGCCCATGATGGCGCCAGTTCCCTTCAACCATTTAATCAGACTATAGTTGTTGAAATGGCCAAGAACATTACACACAATGCACGTGACCTGGAGGGAGCTTGCAGTCCTTGTCTTGACTTGTTTTGCCACTGATGCAAATACACTCAGTTGCCACTTTATTAGGTACACCTATACACCTGCTCGTTAATGCAAGTATCTAATCAGCCAATCACATGGCAGCAACTTAATGCATAAAAATATGCAGACATAGTCATTGTCAGTAGTTGTTCAGACCAAACATCAGAATGGGTAAGAAATGTGATCTGACTGGCTTTGACCATGGAATGATAGTTGGTGCCAGACAGGGTGGCAACAGTACCTCAGAAACTGCTGATTTCATGCACATCTCTAGAGTTTACAGAGAATGGTGCAATAAAAGAATACAGCAAGCAGCAGATTGGCAGGCAAAAATGCCTTGTTCGTGAGAGAGGTCAGGGCTGAATAGCCAGACTGGTTCAAGCCAACAGGAGGGTGACAGTAACCCAAATAACCATGTATTACAACAGTGGCGTGCAGAAGAGCATCTCTGAACACACAACATGTTGAAACTTGAAGTGGATGGGCTACAGCAGCAGAAGATTCACGAAGAAAGACTCAGTGGCCACTTTATTAGGTACAGGAGGTACCTAGTGAAGTGGCCACTGAGTATATAACTTCTCAAATGTAGTAGCATGTGGATCAGGTGCACTGTCGGAAAGGTTCAATTCTGCAAGTGTTTTATCTGCAAAGGAATCTTTAAGAGATTTATCAAAAGAGCAAGTCATCATTGATCTTATAGAGTTGATGTTTTGGCCCGAAACATCGACTGTACTCTTTTCTACAGATAAACAAGAGAAAATTTGCTGATGCAAGAAATCCAAGCAACACTCACAAGATGCTGGAGGAACTCAGCAGGCCAGGCAACATCTATGGAAAAAAAGTGCAGTTGACGCTTTGGACCGAGTCCCTTCGGCAGGAGAAAAAAGGATGAGTAGATTTAACAGGTGGGGGGAGTGGAGAGAGAAACACAGGGTGAAACTGGGAGGGGGGAGGTGAAGGAAAGATCTGGTGAAAGAGATACAGGGCTGGAGAAGTGGGAATCTGATAGGAGAGGACAGAAGGCCATGGAAGAAAGAAAAGGGGGAGAAGCATCAGAGAGTGGCGATGGGCTGGCAAGGAGATAAGGTGGAAGAGGGAAAAGGAGATGGGGAATGGTAAAGGGGGGAAAGCATTACCGGATGTTCAAGAAAACCTGATGGCATGAACATCGATTTCTCTTTTACTCTTAATATAGCCGTAGAACCTTTTGGGATTTCCCATAACCTTACCTGCCAGATCCAGCTCATACCCTTTCTTTGCCCTCCTGATTTCCCTCAAGAATACTCTTAATCTTACTGTAGTCATCAACTCAGTCCTGACCTCCTGAACCCAATGTTTGCTTGCTTCCTTTTTTTGACCAGAACCTCAATATCTCCCATCAGCCAGGATTCCCTAAACTTGCCCAGTTCGCCCTGCAGCCTAACAGGAACATGCAGCTCCTGAACACTCGCATTTGTGAAAGCCTCCCAATTGCCCTTTGTTCCTTCCCTTTCAAACAAGCTCACCCTATAGTCAATTGCTCGATCCCTCAAAATTAACCCTGTTCCATTTTAGGACCCTAACCAGTGGACCAGTCCTACCTTTTCCCATCACTATCATAAAACTAGTTGAATTACAGTTATGAGAGCCAAAGTGCTCCCTGGCGGCCACTTACTTGCTCTGCCTTGTTCCTTAAGAGGAGGCCTATCATTGCACCCTCCCAATACAGCCCTCTATATATTGATTCTGGAAAGTTTCCTGGAAATATTTCACAAATTCCTCCACATACAGGCCCTTAATACTCTGGGTGTTATTGGATCTTATTGAATGAGCAAAGACAACAGACTGTTACATCCGCAGCATCTGTTTCTTCTGTCGGTGAGCACTGTTCAGCTTGGCTTTGCTGAAGCCTGCTATGATAAAGTGCCTTCCCACTTGTGGCTGGCAGGGGTGGATGCCCATGATTGGCTCTTACTGTGAAGGTCTGGCTTCCAATTGCCTTCTGCCATGCTTAGCTGCTGGGATGGCTAGCTGTGGGGCAAAGGTGGGGGAATTGGTTGGGGGGGTAGCTGGATGCTGTCAAACTGATGGAGTCATGTTGAAGAGTCTCAGCCCAAACCCTTGACTGCTTACTCCTCCCCATAGATGCTGCTTGATTTGTTGAGTTCCTCCAGAATTTTGCGTGTGCTGCCCAAGATTTCCAGCATCTGCAGAATCTCTTGTGTTTCTGAAAGTAGAGGATTGGGAGAGACCCATATCACACAGGAGCTCCCACTGCCTTCACACTGGGTAAACCAAATAGGCATATCTTCTCACGTATCCATGCACCTTACCAGTAGAAAAGCAATCTGCCCTTGAGTGATGCCTTTGTCTTTCTGGAGACAACGATCTGCTCCTGGGTGGCATAATCTCTGTCTTGTGGCTCCTGCCTCAGAGATAACAGATGGGGTTCAGCCTGAGACTCCACAGAGAGGTCACCATGGAAACAGCCTCATACACCGAGGAACATGAGTGTTGGTGGATCCCACTGTGGAACTGGTGTATCTCCTCAAAGATGGAAATCATGCTTTTGTGGTTCTCCCGTCCAGAACTATGGGTGAACTTCAGTGTGTACACTTGGTCAGGCAGTTTGGACAGCACTATCTCAATGCCCATCTCCAGCTTTCTGAGACGCAGACTGCCTGGGTAATACCTGTGTATCTCCTCCCTCCTACTGGCAGGCTCTTCTAGTTGTCCTGAGAGGTGGCTACCTGGTGCCAGGAGCCTGTCATTGAGCATGGAGCCACACTCTTTCCTTGTCTTCTGTCCATAGGGTGCCACCTTCGAACCATGTAGACAGTGAAAGTGTGTTCTCATTCAGTACCTCCTCCCTTATCCTCCAAATCATCACATCTCCATCCACCATTCTCCAAACCTTCACCTCTCCCTCCTCTATGATGCAAACCTCCATACCTCCCTGCTTCAAACTCCCCTATCTCTCTCCTCCATTCCCCAAACTCCCATATTCTGTACTCCTTCCTGCAAACCCCCACAACTCCACACCTCTCTCCTTCAAGCTTCCCTATCTCTCTCCTCCATCCCCCAAACTCCCATACACTGTCCTCCATGCTGAAAACCTCCACAACTCCTCCCTCATCCTCTAAACCTCTATAACTACCCTCCTCCATCCCGCAAAATTTTATATCCCCCTCCTCCAACCCCCCACATCTTCCTACTCCGCACTCCAAACCTCCAACCATCAAGCCTCCACATCTCCCTCCTCTGTCCTCTGTTACGTACCCTGTAACTGGGTTGCCAAACCAGCAGAAATGGAACACGTGTTGGAGTCTGTGATTACTAGGAACGAATAAAATTTTATTAAAGAAGTAATACAGTACACTAATCGCAAAGATATAAATGTAACAGGTTAGCAATGATAGTATACACATATACACAGAAATAGGGTAATAGGAATCAACCAAGCTCTATTGCAGTCTAGGGGTAAAGTGATCAGTCTTAAGTGAAGCAGAGTTCAGTTCAGTCTAGTGCAGTTCGAAGTAATCACTGTTGTTGTACCATTGGAGAGAGAGAGAGAGAGTGTGAGAGATGCAATTGGTTTCAGGCAAACCTTTTCGATGCCTTCTGATCCAGCTGTGGTCACCAACTGTGACCCTTCCGTTCCAGATGCGATCGTTCTTCCGTGGTGAACCCGGCACCCAGGCAAGAACGGACACACACCACGTTCCCAACTATCGTACCTTTACACCCTGTGAGCCTCTGACCGATTCTCGTGAACCAGTCCTCCAAACTCCCACCACCTTGTGGGGCACACTACTCTTTCCAGGGTCTCGAGGCGTGTGTGCCGTGTCTTAGTTAACCTGCTATTTTTATCCCCCTGCTGGGGTATCACCTCTCCATCAAACTTCAAACAGTTCAAAGCAAACGGCCTGTCACAAACGCCAACATCGGAATTGTGTTTCTTTCTCGTTAATCTCTTTCTTCTCTCTTATTAGCATTTTGAATGTTTCTCCATTGTCTTCCGTTATCTCTCTCATTAGCATCATCCATCCCACAGCTCTGCTTGGCGTCACACATGACACCTCCAAAACTTTACTACTCCATCCTCCAAACTTTCACATCATCTTCCATGCTCCAAATCTCCAAGTCGTCCTCCTCCAATCTCCAAACCTCCACATCTCCCTCCTCCATCTTCCAAACCCCTGCATCTCTCTCTTTTCTCCTCAATTCTTAAACTATCTGCACATCGTCCTTCCTCCTCTATCTTCCAAGCCTCCACACTTCACTCCTCTATCTTACAAAGTGCCACACCTCTTCCTCCTTCATCCCATTCTCTCCCATCCACCTTCTGACTTTGTGGTGGGACTGGGACTTGTGCTTCCCTTTGGAAACCAGCTGTGGACATTGGGCAGAGCCATGTTCACCATTTCTATTTGGAAAACTGGTGTGATTTCATACATAGAGAACAGTCAGTTCAATCAGGGGAAGAGAAGGCAGCTGCTTACTACAGGCCCTGCCCCTCCTCTGGGTTATACAGTATGGTAAAAGGCCCTTCAGCCCAACTAAATCCTGTGGGCCTAGTCTGCACCAAAGTCTATTAGGATGAGGACCCTCTCTTCATACCAGTGCCCACACCTGCCTCTCAAGTCACTTCATTCCTCTCAACTTTGGCCTGAAATGCAAAAGGGAGACATTATTCACCAGGCGTGGATGGTATCGGTGATGATGTTCTTGCTTGACTTGTTCTTTAAGTGTGTGTCTACCTGTGAGAGCAGACAGGGCTTTAATTCAACAACTTGGCCAAACATTGGCAGCTAAATCTATGTAGCACTCCCTTAGTGCTACACTGAAATACCCATGAAAATTCGGTATTTATTTCTGCAGTGGATCGTGACGTATGTGCTGTGTGTGACTACACGGACAGTATTTTGCACCTTGACTCCAGCGGAACGATGTTTCATTTCACTATATACATGTGTGTGGTTGAAGGACAATAAACTTGAACCCACAAGCCTACGATGACTAACCCAGACGAAAAGTTTCAAAGATTCAAAGTAAATTTATTATCAAAGTATGTATAAATTATACAACCTTGAGATTTGTCTGCTTACAGGCAGCCACAAAGCAAGAAACCCAAAGAACCCAATTTAACAAAGAAAGACAAAGACCAACACCCAACACTCAATGCGCAAAGAGAAAAAACAAATCATGCAAACAATAAAAGCAAACAACAACATTCAGAATGAAACTGAGTCCATAAATCTGAAGCCCAGAGCTGCTGGAGCAGACCCTAGCCTCTGTCTCAGTTCATCACACAGTGGTGCAAATCGCTGCGAAGCTCACAGGAACCAAGCCCAGAGCAGGGCACAGTCTCAACACCGAGGAGATCAAAGTAAACATCGCTACACAGAACTGGACCCAACCCTCACCACCAGTCCCGGCACTCTGCCTTTTCAGTCTATCTGGCCCAGCGTTTTAAACACCAGGTCATCCCCCACACTCGAACCCAGGCCACACAGCACTGATATGCCCTGGGCCAGAATGCTCTGCGTGCTGAGATGCATCCAACCTCACTCCCGGTTTAGGTGGACAGGCTCCGAGACAACTCTGCTTCAACTTTTCTACACTCCATTCACTCTAACTCTGTCTCCGACTCCTACTCCAACTTCATCTCAACCATGCACCGGAAGTGTTATATCTCAATGCACGGAGTACAAGAACTAAGGTGGATGAGCTTTTTGCACTATTACAGATTATTAGCTATGATGTTGTGGCCGTCACTGAATCGTGGCTGAAGGATGGTTGTAGTTGGGAGCTGAATGTTCAAGGTTACACGTTATATTGGAGGGATAAGAAGGTAGACAGAGGGGGTGGTGTAGACTGGTAAAGAATGGCATCAAATCAGTAGAAAGATGTGACATCGGAAAGATGTTGAACCCTTGTGGGTTGAGTTAAGAAACTGCAAGGATAAAAGGACTCTGATGGCAGTTGTAACCCTTAGGTCTGGCCAGCAGCATTAGTCCCGAGGAAGACAGTCACTTGCCTGGCCAAACTTGTGAAATCTCATTTGTGTGGATGCTGCGTGATGTGTTACCCTGTTTCAAATCAGCACCATGAAATACCAAACAGTACACCATATGCAATTAAACAATTGAGCTTTATAATTCTTAATTTGTCTATAGGGCCAGTAAAGAAAACAAAAAGACAAAAGAGCCGATTTTAATGTAACAGTCTAACGTGCATGTTGGAGTTCACAGTTTTACCGTCCATTAGTTCTCCATCGATTTCCTCCGAGTGTTGTCGACTCCCAACCCCATTCCAAGTCCACTCCATCCTGCCATCTACGACCTCTCCATTCTGGCATCTTCTCTCTCCATTTTCCGCCAAACAAAAGACTTCAAACAACTCGCTCTCAGGCACACAAGAAAAAAACACTCCCTTCATTTGACGGCACACATTCCAAAGCCCCCATTATCTCGAGTCATAACCCAAACACTGCTGCTACTGAACCACCATTACCTTAGCAGTGAAACTTTTCCCAGGGCGTTACGCTTTCCCCCCACCTAATTTAGTCATGTCCACATGACTTTGAGATAATTTGCCAACCGTTCCTGCAAAGTACAAAGTCCAACCCAGGTGTAAAAGGCAGTGACAAAGCTCCCCAAAGCAGTGGGGGCCACACTCTGTTCCCCCAGTGCTAAATAGGCCAGCCTATCTGGTGGTCTCCTGATTCTTTGAGACCTCCTTACCTCCTCACCTAATTCTGCAGGTTCTGACACTACCGTGGATACTTCTGGTCTACCTGGTGAGGCCTCCCCCGGTCTATCACTCATGCCCTACTGCAACTTGGACCCCTCTCTATCCCTTGGTCAAGTCCCGTTTCATCCCTTGCAGGGTCCCGTTGAACCCCCGGCTGACAACAGATAGCCCCCCCACCCCCGATTTCACCTAACTCAGTGGGAGAAGGGTTGGGAATCTCTACTTCAATCAGTGAATCCGTGGGGAGTTAGCAAAAGGCAGCAAATAACACACCCCCATTTCCTCATCCTCTGAATCAGTATCCTACTCAGGAGTGGGGGCCGGCCTAATCTCTCCTGCTGTTGATCCTGCAGTCACCCCGCATCACCACAGAGTCCTCATGCTAGGTGTAGGCTCCAGGTCGGGGTAAAGGTCAACCTGCACCTCTTGTCCTGGGGGCAGCAGCTGGTTCCGATGGAGAATCTTGACAGGCACATTCCCCTCCTCTGGTTTCACCCTGAAAGCTGGTAGATTTGGCATTTGACTCTCCACCACAAAGGGCGTAGCCGCCCAGTGGTCGGCCAACTTAAGCTTTCCAGATAGCCCCAAGTTCCCTATGAGGACACTGTCTCCCGGCATGAGTTGGGAGAACCTCACCTTTTGATCATACCTCCTCTTATTTCCTTGATTCTGCTGGGCAGATGTGACCTCAGCTAATTCTTAAGCATTTTTCAGCTCCCTTCTCATATCAGACACGTACTTCAGATGAGTCTTCGGTGGTAGGTCTTCCTCGCCAGTCCTAAATCAAAGGTCGATGGGCAACCTTGCCTTGTGTCCAAACATCAGGTAATATGGCGAGTACCCGGTACAGTTTCGGGTACAGTTGTAACTGTGGACCAGATGTCCAATATATTGACTCCACCTGCTCTTCTTGCTGATCTCCAAGGTTCTGAGCATGTCTAGCAAGGTCTGATTAAACTTCTCGAGCTGGGGATCACCCTGCGGGTGATAGGACATATCCTCGACTTCTCGACTCCAAGCATGCCCAGTAACTCATGGATGAGTCTGCTCTCAAAATCCCGTCCCTGATCACTGTGTAACTGCCTGGGAGGGCCATAATAAATGAAATACTTCTCCCATAACACTATGGCCACCATGGACGCCCTCTGGTCCTCGGTAAGGCCTGCGCATATCTGGAGTAGTGATCCGTGATGACTATGACATTCGCCATGTTGCTGGCATCTGGCTCTATTGACAGGAAATCCATACAGACCAAGTTCAGGGGACCCGCACTTTGCAAGTTGGACAAGGAAGCTGCCGAATTGAATGCACGACTTGTAGTATTCTTTGACCTCTGGCTTCAATCGGGGCCAGTAGAACCAATCTCTGAGTAATCCATAGGTCTTGTCAACCCGCAAATGTCCAGAATCATCATGAAGTGACTTCGACACAATCCTCTGATACTTCTCAGGCAGAACCAGCTGGGAACACCGATGCCAGTCCTGAGGTGACGTGACCCGGTATAGGATCTGGTTCCTCAACTCCAATTTGGGCCATTCTCTCAGTAATGGAGGCACTGCAGCGTGTTTCGTCTTCTCTGCTTTTTGACCGCTGGCCAAATGGTACCGATGCCTGGGTCATCTCACTGAGCAGTTGCCACTTCCCCAGAACTCAATTCCAGTAACTGGTTTGTCTTCAGAGCGATCAGGTTACAGTAAACTTGTGGAATGGCGTCATCAGAAACTCCCAATTGATCTACCACTCGATCCTGCCCTTGCTTTCCATCTGCCTTCACTGCGATGGCAAGCTAACACATGGCTTTCACCCCCGGGGCAGGGATGCTCTCCCACTCTTCGTCCCTGTCCAGCCCTTAGTGCGCACATCGGGACAAAACATCAGCATCAATGTTCCTACTTCCTAGCCAGTACTTCAGGCTGAAATCATAGGCAGACAACGCCTCCAACCATCGATAGCCTGTGGCATCCAATTTCACCGAGGTCAGGATACAAGTTAGGGGATTGTTGTCCATCCTCACCTCAAACTTGGCACCATTGAGGTAGTCACTCAGCTTATCCACCACAGCTCATTTCAATGTCAGAAACTCCAGCTTGTGCGTGGGATAGTTTTTCTCAGAGGGCGACAGACTCCAGCTGACAAACCAACAGGTCTCAACTCGGTGCCCTGATTCTGATACAGGATGCCCCCTAAGCCCTCTCGGCTGGCATCAGTATGCGTACATATGGCAACTGGGGGTCTGTAAAAGCCAGCACAGGCGCCTGTGTCAGCAGCTCCTTCAGCAACTGAAAAGCCTCTTCACAATTCACATCCCACCTCAGTCCAAAAGGCTCCAAAGGGCTAAGGTACTCTTTATCCTCCTCTCCTTTTGTCCTCCCTTTCTTCCCCAAGGGAGGATAACCGCACAGAAGCTGATTCAAGCGGTGACTCACTTTGGCGCAGTCCTTCACGAACCTCCGATAGTAACCACAGAACCCAAGGAACGAATGCAAAGCACTCACAGTCTGGGGCCTTGGCCAGGTGGTTACTGCTTCTGTCTTAGCCGGATCCATAGCTACTCCTTTTCGTGAGACTATGTGCCCAACATAGCTGACAGACATCTTGCAGAACTGGCACTTGTCCAGGGAAAGTTTTAACCCTTCAGCTTTCAGGCAACCCAGCACCTTCAGTAGCCTCGTTTCATGTTCCTCCAAAGTGGATCCAAACTCTATGAGGTCATCCAGATACACCAATACCTCAAGCAAGTTCATATCCCCCACCGTCCTCTCCATGACCTGCTGGAAGGTTGCAGGGGCTCCCGAGATGCCCTGGGGCATCCTTTCGAACTGGAAAAATCCCAGGGGACATATAAATGCCATCTTCTCTTTGTCAGCCTCACTCATGGGGATCTGGTAATATCCACTCCTCAAGTCCAGCACACTGAACCACTTCACCTCACTCAGACATGCCATCACGTCTTCAATCCTCGGGACCATGTACTGGTCAGGGACGGTGCACCTGTTCAGAGTCCTATAGTCCACACACATCCGTACCTTCACATTCTTCTTTTGGGCCACTACCACTGGGGATGCATAGGGGCTTCAGGACTCGGTGATGATTCTAGCTTCCTTCAACTTAAACAAATGCTGCCGTATGTCTTCCACGTCTGCAGGGGCCAGTCGCTGCAACCTCTCTCTAAACGGGGTGTCCTCGGTCACCCGGATACTGTGACGAGTGCTCTTGGAACAACCCACATCAAACTCGCCAATGGAAAAGACATCTTCCAGCTTCAACATCTTCTCCACCAACCTCCTCTTCCAACCTGCAGGAACCGGGGAGTCCCTGAAGTTGAATGACTCAGCAGTCAACATTTCCCCCTTTTCCAATAGTTTCTCCCTGGCTTGTCTCACAGGGGCACTTGACATTACCGTCACCGGGAACAGATGCACCAGGGGCATCCCCCGCTTGAAGGTGGCCTCCCTCTTCATAGTGTTCCTGACAATCACTGCAAACCTGCTCGCCTGTACAACCGAGGGCTTCTGCAGTTCGGGCCTCACCAGGAAATCCCGACTCCCCCTTGTGGTCTTCCGGAGCATCCACTAAGAGGGCCTCACCCTCAGGCACTCCGGGAATTTGGGGTTTCCCATTACTCTCGCTACTTCCCCGGGCCGTAACACGATTAGCTTGTACTGGGTGAACCACACAGTTCCTCGTTTAAGTTCGGTATCTGGCCCAATGCAGCCACGCACTTCCTCAAAAGCAGCTTGAAACACCGGGTGCATGGACAATGTTCCCAGAAAGCTCTCTCCAGCCTTCTCCTTGCAGGCCCCCATGATCCTCCTCACAAGAGGGGTGTTGGTCCCCACATGAATTGAAACGCCGCCCATCTCAATGGGGTCCAGATAAACCAGCACTAATGTGTCCAGGATCTCAGTCACTCCCACATCGGCGTCCGAGAACTCCAGCTTCAATGACAAATAAACATCATAAGGATAATCACCCGCATTAAGACCCCAGATCCCTAGATCTCCAGTGCACTAAATGGCGTCAACAGTAAATGCATCAAATACTGGTTGTAAAATGAATGGTACAGCACCGTGACCGGTGACCCTGTGTCAAGTATGACTCTAGCATAAATACCCTCTATCCGTAGCAATACACTGGAGCTTGGCCCCACTAGGCCTTCAGGAATAAGGTTCTTTGCTTTAGGATGTTCCTTGATATATTACTGGGAATATGTCTCTCCCTCCCGCCCCCCAGATACACCAGGCCATCCCCTTAATGGGTCTTTCTTAAGTTTTCCCAACAACTCTATCTGCTTAGATATCAGGGGGCTCACTCTCTGAGGGGATTCCTGTCATTCACACTCCCGCCTGAAGTGTCCCTCTTCACCACAGTTATAACAGACAGTACTGGGCGCTCCCCTTCTTGCGTGACCCCGGCTGCTAGCAGCCCTCTGCATGGTCCATCCCCTTAAAGGATCCATGTCCTTATCAGCTCCATCATATGGGGGGGGGTCACACCTCTTGATAACGACTGGGACATCTCAGTTCTCAACTCTGCCACAGTCTCCTCTACCACTCCCCGGGTTGGGCTATCTGTGGTCACTTCAACGCAGGGGACCACTACTGAGGACTGTACTCTGCTGATGGAGGCCTCCCACGCCTCGGATGCATTCTCTTCTCGTACTTCTCTGATCAGTTCAACAAACGGGTGGAGGGCTCATCTTATGAGACAGTCGGAGACCCCAAGTGATCACAGCCTGGGACTGGGCACCCTTTACCCTGGTCCATTCTTAACTGATCCACCTCAGCCGCCTGAATGGCCCCTCTGTGCCGCAAGCAATTTAGCTGCCTCTCTAGCCGAAAGACGCAGGCAGAAAGCTTCTCCCCCTTCTCTTGATGCATGTTTCGAAATCCCACCATGAGTTCCATTGGGCTTCCTTTCATGCCAAATGCATTTTCCAGTGCTCCCATGTAATCGGCAGCTGACATCTGAGAGGTCATCTAACAACTGAGAGATCCGCTCTGCCCAAGTCTCATACTCCTCTTCCCCTTTAGGGGTAGGTGTTATTCCAGAGAATAGGCAGAGCCTACCATAGCTGGAACTTTGGACCTGGGCATTTTTCCATTTATTTGCCAGAGAGGTAAGGGCGGATACTATCTCAGAATTCTCACTCTTCCCTGGGGGCTGGGGGCTAATTAGACAGTCCAAATCTGACCACTCCTTCCCCTCACTCCTCAGAAACAAGAGAGCCCTGCCTTTGAAGCCTCCGCCCCAGCTACAGGAAACTCAACTTGTGATTCGCCCCCATGCCGCTACATTTCCCTCCTCGCCTGGGGCACCAATAGTACCGGGCAGCCCCACTGCCGTTACGTCAGCGCTACTCTGCAGTAAAGCAAGGTCTGTGCCCACCATTTTATCAAACCTCCACCCCCAATCGTAACTTTAACAGTACTTAACAGGCGAATTAACAATTCATCTGGAGCACGAATATCTACCCCACTCAACATGCACGGATTAGTTACAGGTAACCCCCATGGATGAACACCACCATTCCACCCCAGCAGCATCAATACAAGCACAGACTTAAACACCCAACCCACTGGTTCAATGCTCAGGGCAATCATACAGCATCCAACGGAATCAATCCCGGACGAGCCCCCACAATTGTAACCCTCAATTTCGACCGGTGGTGTTAGTCTAGGGGAAGACGGTCTCTGGCCCGGCCAAACTTGAGAAATCTTGTTTGGGTGGATGCTGCATGATGTGTTCCCCTGTTACAAATCAGCACCATGAAATAACAAACAGTACACCATATGCAATCAAACGATTAAGCTTTATAATTCATAATTTGACTATAGGGTTAGTGAAGAAAACAAAAAGAAAAGGGCCCATTTTAATGAAACAGTCTAATGTGCATGTTGGAGCTCACAACTTTCCATCCATTTGTTCTCCATCGATTTCCCCTGAGTGTCATCGACTCCCGACCCCATTCCAAGTCCCCTACGTCCTGCAGTCTGCGATTTCTCCATTCTGGCATCTTCTCTCTCCATCTTCCGCCGAACAAAAGACATTGAACAATTCGCTGTCAGGCACACAAGAAAAAAACCACTCCCTTCATTGTATGGCACACATTCCAAAGCCCCCATTATCTCTAGTCATAACCCAAACACTGCTGCTACAGAACAGCTATTACCTTACAAGTGAAACCTTCCGCAGGGCTTTACAAAGTTATATATAGGTCTCCCAACAGTGGCTGGGATGTGGACCACAGATTACAATGGGAAATAGAAAAGGCATGTCACAAGGGCAATATTATGAGAGTCATGGGCGATTTCAACATGCAGATCAATTGGGAAAATCAGGTTGGAAATGGATCTCAAGAGATTGAGTTTGTTGAATGCCTACGAGGTGGCTTTTTTGTGTAGATTGTTGTTGAGCTTACTAGGGGATCAGCCATACTGGATTGGATGTTATGTGATGAACCATAGTTGATTAGGGAGCTTAAAGTAAAAGAACCCTTGGGAGGCAGTGATTACAATATGATTGAATTCAACTTGAAATTTGATAGGGAGAAAGTAAAGTCTGATGTAGCAATATTTTAGCGGAGTAAAGGAAATTACAGTGGTATGAGAGAGGAGTTGGCCAAAGTAAATTGGAAGGAGATGCTGGCAGGGATGACCGCAGAGCAGCAATGGCGTGAGTTTCTGGGAAAAATGAGGAATGTGCAGGGTAGATATATTCCAAAAATGAAAAAATTCTCAAATGGCAAAATAGAACAACCACGGCTGACAAGGGAAGTCAAAGCTATTGTAAAAGCATAAGAGAGGGCATACAGCAAAACAAAAATTAGTGGGAAGATAGAGAATTGGAAAGCTTTTAAAACCCTACAGAGAGCAACTAAAATAATCATTAGGAGGGAAAAAATGAAATATGAAAGCAAGCTAGTAAACAATATCAAAGTCAATGGTAAATGCTTTTTCAAGTATGTGAAAAATGAAAGAGAGATGAGAGTGGATATAGGACTACTAGAAAATGAGGCAGGAGAAATAATAACAGGGTCAAGGAGATGGCGGGTGAACTAAATGAGTATTTTGCATCAGTCTTCACTGTGGAAGACACTATCAGTGTGCCGGGTGTTGAGGGGTGTCAGGGAAGACAAGTGAGTTCAGTTACTATGACAAGGGAGAAGGTGCTCAAAAAGCTGAAAGTCCTAAGAGTACATAAGTCATCCAGACCAGAGGAACTCCACCCTAGGGTTCTGAAAGAGGTAGCAGTAAATATTGTGGAGGCATTAGTTATGATCTTTCAAAAATCATTGGACTCTGGCATGGTGCCAGGGGACTGGAAAATTGCAAATGTCACTCCACTCTTTAAGAAAAGAGGAAGGCAACAGAAAGGAAAGTATGGACCAGTTAGCCTGACCTCAGTGGTTGGGAAGATGTTGGAGTCAGTTGTTAAGGATGAGGTTATGGAGTACTTGGTGACACAGAACAGGACAAAGTCAGCATGGTCTCCTTAAGGGAAAATCTTGCCTGATGAACCTGTTGGAATTCTTTGGGGAAATTACACGTAGGATAGATAATGGGGATGCAGTGGATGTTGTATATTTGGACTTCCAGAAGACCTTTGATAAGGTATCACACATGAGGCTGCTTAAAGCATTGGCTGATTGGTAGGACGGAGCAAGTGGGAATAAGGGGATCCTTTTCTGGTTGGCTGCCAGTGACTAGTCGTGCTCTACAGGGATTGGTGTTGGGACCGCTTCTTTTTATGCTGTATATCAATGATTTAGATAATGGAATTATTGGCTTTGTTGCCAAGTTTGCAGGTGATGCAAAGATTGGTCGACGGGCAGGTAGCGTTGAGGAAACAGGTTGATTGAAGAAGCACTTAAATAGATTAGGAGAATGGGCAAGAGAGTGGCAAATGAAATACAATGTTGGAAAATACATGGTCATGCACTTTGGTAGCAGAAATAAATGTACAAACTATTTTCTAAATGGGGAGAAAATCTAAAAATCTGAGATGCAAAGGGACTTGGGAGTCCTAGTGCAGAACACCCTAAAGGTTGACTTGCAGGTTGAGTTGATGGTAAGGAATGCAATGTTCATATTCATTTCAAGAGGGCTTGAATACAAGAACAGGGATGTGATGCTAAAGCTTTGTAAGGCACCGGTGAAGCCTCACCTTCAGTATTGTAAACAGTTTTGGTCTCCTCATCTTAGAAAAGATATGCTGGCATTGGAGAGGGTCAAGATGAGGTTCACAAGGATGATTCCAGGAATGAAAGGGTTATCATACTAGGAACGTTTGATGGCTGTGGGTCTGTACTCGCTCGAATTCAGAAAGATGAGGGAGGATCTCATTGAAACCTTTTGACTGTTGAAAGGTCTAGACAGAGTAAATGTGGAAAGGATGTTTCTCATGGTGGGGGAGTCAAGGACAAGAGCGCATAGCCTCAGGATAAAGGGGTGTCCATTTAAAACAGGGATGCAGAGAAATTTCTTCAGTCAGATAGTGGTGAATTTGTGGAATTTATTACCACAGGCAGGCCAGATCGTTGGGTGTATTTAAGGCAGAGATTGATAGGTTCTTGATTGGACACTGCATCAAAGATAATGGGGAGAAGGTCGGGGAGTGGGGCTGAGGAGGAGGAAGAAAGGATTAGTCATGGAGCAGACTCAATGGGCCAAATGGCCTAATTCTACTGCTATGTTTCATGGTCTTCGGTCTCGACCTCGCTCCAACCACTCCTCCTTGAACACGGCACGCTCCGACTATGCACTGCACCCACTCCTCGACACTCGATTAGCATCACCTTTGCTCGCTTCTTTGTTGTTTGCGGTGATCGCTTACACAATTTCCCACAGAAAGAGTGTTCTTAATATAATATTTAGTTGTATTTCTTGCTTTGAAAACTGCCCATAAGCTGTTGCCCCTCTTCAATAGCGTCATCTTAAGCCAGAAGTTAAACAGTTGCAGTGAATTCAGAAATGGACAAAGTTCAAGTCAAACTGTACACCTGAGGGGATTGAACAATAAGACCAGAGCATTGTTATGAGTTCTTCGGTCTATTTTAGTTCCACTCTGGTGAATTCGTCCACACCAATAACAATAATTAACTATGTACCTGGCAGCTTTCTGCTTCATCTGAGTGTGATACGGATCGACGTTTGACATTAGCATGATATGAATTGACTATAAACTCGTACACAGGGAGTTGCCTAACAAGCTCAATGTAAACAAATTAAATCTGCTAAAAGTGAAATCAATGAGAATTCAAGCTGTATTGGAGCAAAAGTTAAAATGTCAGAGTGTGTTTATCCAATTAAAGTGCTGCAGTCAACCTGTTGCTTTTATGTGAGAATTTCCTTGCACTCACGAAGCTCCAATATTAAATTCATGTAGTCAGGCAAGTACACTCAGTGGCCACTTTGTTAGGTACACTGTTCATTAATGTAAATATCTAATCAGTCAACTATGTGGCAGCAATTCGATGCATAAAAGCATGCAGACATGGTCAAGAGGTTCAGTTGTTCAGACCAAACATCAGAATGGGGAAGAAATGTGATCTATGTGACTTTGACCATGGAATGGTTATTGGTGCCAGATGGGGTGGTTTGAGTATTTTAGAAACTGCTGATTTCCTGGTACTTTCACGCACCACATTCTCTAGAGTGTACAGTACAGACAAAAAAAATCTTGTAAGTGGCAGTTCTGTGGGCAAATATGCCTTGTTAATGAGAGGTCACAGGAGAATGGGCAGACTGGCTCAGGATGACAGGAAGGCAACATTAACTCAAATAACCATGCATAACAACAGTGATGTGCAGAAGAGCATCTCTGAATTCACAACATGTTGAACTTGAAGTGGATGGGCTACAGCAGCAGAAGACCACGGACATACAGAAATACACACAGTGGCCACTTTGTTAAGTAGAGGAGGTACCTAATAAAATGGCCACTGAGTGTATGAACTTTGTCCTGCAGTAACCAGCAAATATTCCCTGACTTCTTTATTGCACTGGAGTTTCAAAATATTATTTGACAATCAATTGCTCAGGTCTCTCCTATCATGGATGATCAGGCTCCCTGTGATAAATTTCCATAAATGGCAATGCCCATGTATAATGTGAAATGGGGACCGACGTCTTCCATTCCACGACAGTGTCAAGGAGGGAAACGCAATTCCAACAATCCACCAGGAGACTTGTTTTCCATGACAGTAAATTGTGATTGACTGAGGTGGGAAACCACTGCTCCTGCAGGAATACAAACAGTCATTCAGGTACAGTACAAGATTCAGTTCTCAATTCCCCGAGACCCTCCCACAGCCCAAAGTAGTTAGCACCAACAGTAATCTGTCCTAGACACATAAGATTAGCTGAGCTGACTGCTTATACCTGAAGTACTCAGAGAAGTTCAAACCTGGTTCAAATAGGATTAAGTAACCAGAACGTTAGTTATAAAGTGCAGCAGGTCCACCGGGTCATAAAGAGAGCTCTTGGAACATTGACCTTCATAAATCAAACTTTGGAGTGCAGGAGTTGGAGTTGCATAAGATGTTGATGAAGCCTAATTTGGAATATTTTGGGCAGATCCGGTATCCTACCTACAGGAAAGGTATCAATAAGATTGAAAGAGTACAGAGAAAATTTACAAGGATGTTGCCAGGACTTGAGGACCTGTGTGACAAGGAAAGGATGAATAAAGTATGACTTCATTCCCTGGAGTGTATGAGAATGAGGTGAGATTTGATAGAGGTATACAAAATTATGAGGGGTATAAACAGGATAAACGGAATCTGGCTTTTCCCTCTGAGGCTGGGTTAGACTAGAACTAGAGGTCATGGGTTAAGGGTGAAAAGTGAAATGTTTAAGGGGACCCTGAGGGGGAACCTTCTTCACTCGGAGGGAGGTGTGAGTGTGGAATGAGCTGCCAGAATAAGTGCAGGTTCAATTTCAACATTTAAGAGAAGCTTGGATAAGTACATGGATAGGAGGGGTGTGCAGGGCTGTGGTCCAGGTTCAGGCCTGTGGGACTAAGCAGAATAATAGGTCGGTACAGATTAAATGGGCTGAAGGGCCTGCTTCTGTGCTGTTCTCTATGTGTGAGGATCACGGGTGAACTCAAGTGCAGGAATCACAGAGACTTTGGCAACTTAAACAAAACTGAAGATTTACGACAGAAATTAACCAGCACAACTAACAAGAACTCCGGCAAATCATACAGAATCTTGAGGAACTGAAATCACTGATAATACACAGAAGAACTGGGTCAGAGTTTCACCGGACAAGGAACCACAACGACCGAGCAAAGAGGGGGTTGGCATGCCCCCAGAAATACATCCTGGAGCTGGTAGGAATTCCAGATATTGACATTACCGTGCTAATTAAATTATCCCAAACTGAATAAATGTGATAACTACAAAGAGCGCTTACTAATCAAGAGCATATCACCCTCCACTTTTAATATGTGGCAATGAATTCAACAGATTCACCACCCTCTGGCTAAAGAAATTCCTCCTCATTGCTGTTCTAAGGGAACATCCTTCTATTCCGAGGCTGTGCCCTCTGGTTCTAGACCTTCCCACTATTGGAAATGTCATCTCGATCTCCACTCTATCTAGGATTTTCAGCTTGGACCACAACTTTCCATGTCCTGTCTACTCAATGGGCTTGACGCCCAGAAGATGCTTCCTTTAATGAGAAGACGACAACCCTACAGTGAGTGCTGGAATGTTTGGTGGTGAGTCTTCACTTGAAGGCCAGTGGAACTTTGAATTCTCTTCCCAAGAATAGGCCATACATGGGCCATGACGACATAAATCGATATTCCTGTGTCTGCCCGTTTAATGTTCCTCTGACCTGACTTCTAAGGAGTGCTGACTTTATGACATAATCCCACAAGGTTCCAGGCTGTTAAACCATGGATATCACTTTGATACATAAAAATAAGGTCTGACTCAGTAAGTTTCAATAGGTACATTTAATGTCAGGAAAATGTATACAATATACATCCTGATATTTGTTTTCTTCGCAGACATCTAGTCAGTAAGCAAACTTTAACAAATGTTGTTAGTAGACTGTTTATATAAACAGCACCTGGAGCACAGTCGATGGGCTGAATGGCCTAATTCTGCTCCTATGTCCTATGTTCTCTGAAGGACAACTGGCCTCCATCATCAATCCTGTACCACCTTCTTTATTCCCAAATGTATTCAACTTTCTCCCTTTCCTGCAAAGTCACACTGGCTTTGATTGAGCAAAGCTGAATCAATGACATATGTGTGTCACTTTCTGCTTTGATTGTCACTTACCTGTTAAGAGTAATCCCTCCTGAGAGAGCCCCTCCCCTCTCTGCTCTAGTCTCCCACAGTGAATGGGGTCTAAAACCCAACATCCTGTCCCGCAGATCAAAGCTACTAACGCAGAGACAGGAGTTGTATGACACACTAAGTTGTGTAACTCAGAATGTCATTGTGGGGACATTGACTGGAGTTTAGAAGCATGAGTGGGTCCGGAGGAGGAGCTTTATCAGAACGATCCCAGAAATAAAAAGATTAACATATGAGGAGTGTTTGGCTGTGGGTCTGTACTGTGAGCTTAGAAGAATGAAGGGGGAACCTCACTGAAACTTTCTGAATATTGAAAGACCTGGATAATGTGTTTCCTATAATTGGGGAGGCTAGAGGGGTGGGGGGGGGGGTCTTCTCACAGTCCAAAGATGTACTGGTTAGTAGGTTAATTGGTGATTGTAAATTGTCCCACAATTAGGCTTGTGTTAAATGGTTGTGTTGCTAGGCAACGCAACTCCTTGGGCTGGAAAGGCCTGCTCTGTGCCATATCTCTTTGTAATTTTCTTTTAAACAGTAATGAGGCATTAGCTGGATTATCTGCCCTGTTGGAGACAGGAGAGACTGCAGATGTGGAATCTGGAGCAAGGTGACAAAAAAACAAGCTGTTTGAAAAACTCAGCGTGTCAGGCAGTGTCTGTAGAGGAACTCAGCGTGTCAGGCAGCATCTGTGGAGGAACTCAGCGTGTCAGGCAGCGTCTGTGGAAGAACTCAGCGTGTCAGGCAGCGTCTGTGGTGAGAATCAGTGGGTCAGGCAGCGTCTGTAGAGGAACTCAGCGTGTCAGGCAGCGTCTGTGGAAGAACTCAGCGTGTCAGGCAGCGTCTGTGGAGGAACTCAGCGTGTCAGGCAGCGTCTGTGGAGGAACTCAGCGTGTCAGGCAGCGTCTGTGGGGGAACTCAGCGTGTCAGGCAGCGTCTGTGGAGGAACTCAGCGTGTCAGGCAGCGTCTGTGGAAGAACTCAGCGTGTCAGGCAGCGTCTGTGGTGAGAATCAGTGGGTCAGGCAGCGTCTGTAGAGGAACTCAGCGTGTCAGGCAGCGTCTGTGGAAGAACTCAGCGTGTCAGGCAGCGTCTGTGGAGGAACTCAGCGTGTCAGGCAGCGTCTGTGGAGGAACTCAGCGTGTCAGGCAGCGTCTGTGGGGGAACTCAGCGTGTCAGGCAGCGTCTGTGGAGGAACTCAGCGTGTCAGGCAGCGTCTGTGGAAGAACTCAGCGTGTCAGGCAGCGTCTGTGGTGAGAATCAGTGGGTCAGGCAGCGTCTGTAGAGGAACTCAGCGTGTCAGGCAGCGTCTGTGGAAGAACTCAGCGTGTCAGGCAGCGTCTGTGGTGAGAATCAGCGGGTCAGGCAGCATCTGTGGAGGAACTCAGCGTGTCAGGCAGCATCTGTGGAGGAACTCAGCGTGTCAGGCAGCGTCTGTGGAGGAACTCAGCGTGTCAGGCAGCGTCTGTGGAGGGACTCAGCGTGTCAGGCAGCGTCTGTGGAGGAACTCAGCGTGTCAGGCAGCGTCTGTGGAGGGACTCAGCGTGTCAGGCAGCGTCTGTGGAGGGGATCAGCGTGTCAGGCAGCGTCTGTGGAGGAACTCAGCGTGTCAGGCAGCGTCTGTGGAGGAACTCAGCGTGTCAGGCAGCGTCTGTGGAGGGAATCAGCGTGTCAGGCAGTGTCTGCGGAGGGAATCAGCGGGTCAGGCAGCGTCTGCGGAGGGGATCAGCGTGTCAGGCAGCGTCTGTGGAGGAACTCAGCGTGTCAGGCAGCGTCTGTGGGGGAACTCAGCGTGTCAGGCAGCGTCTGTGGAGGAACTCAGCGTGTCAGGCAGCGTCTGTGGAAGAACTCAGCGTGTCAGGCAGCATCTGTGGTGAGAATCAGTGGGTCAGGCAGCGTCTGTAGAGGAACTCAGCGTGTCAGGCAGCGTCTGTGGAGGAACTCAGCGTGTCAGGCAGCGTCTGTGGGGGAACTCAGCGTGTCAGGCAGCGTCTGTGGAAGAACTCAGCGTGTCAGGCAGCATCTGTGGTGAGAATCAGTGGGTCAGGCAGCGTCTGTAGAGGAACTCAGCGTGTCAGGCAGCGTCTGTGGAGGAACTCAGCGTGTCAGGCAGCGTCTGTGGGGGAACTCAGCGTGTCAGGCAGCGTCTGTGGAGGAACTCAGCGTGTCAGGCAGCGTCTGTGGAGGGAATCAGCGGGTCAGGCAGCGTCTGTGGAGAGGATCAGTGGGTCAGGCAGCATCTGTGGTGAGAATCAGTGGGTCAGGCAGCGTCTGCAGAGGGGAAATAGACAGTCAGTGTTTTGGGTTGTGATCCTTTCTGTGGACAGGTGGAGTGGAGAGGGTGAGAGTGCCTTCCCTTCTCTCACCCGAGTGAAACTTTGTGTTATTTTGAGGTGGGGTCCTTTCTGGTGAACTCTGGTTCCTTGTGGCAACGTTGGGTGTTGATGTGCTCAATGTGTTGGGCAGTGGGGGAGGGCTTTGTTTGTGATGGCCTGGCCTGTATCCACCACTTCCTGTGAGTGACTGGTTGAACAGTCACATAGAAAGGCAGCCGGCCTGACATTACAACACTCCTGCCTGCAGTGGTGTGTCAGCTGGGTTTCTGCGGTCACCAAGCTGCAGTGAGACTCGAGGCCACAACTGTCTGACTCAGGGATAAAAGTGGCCCGCACCAAGCTACAGCGGGCACACACACTCTGAAGCCGAGCGTCCTGCAGGAAGCACTGCCCTCCACGGCCGCCTCAGAGACTTCCATCTGTGAAAATGAGATGATCTGCACTGCTGTTTTTCCCTCTGGGAGAGGAAATGAAAATGTCACAGCCATTGTCTGCAGACAGCCTCTGCTCAGCTTGTGACTCCACGGAACCACAAAAGATGAACTGTAACCTGCCACAATTTTTAGGCTGTTTTCCTGAGCGGTCTTGTACAAGATATAATAGATACAAATAATTTCAAAAGAGAACATCTGTTGCGTCAGCACAGATCACACAATTATCAGACCCTAGTCGGGAAATAAGGCTGTGTCAACCGCGTACAACATAACACCCAAGGGACGATGAATCTGTGCATTTGATGAGTAACGATGTTCCCTCACCACACAACTAAATCGCGCTGATTAGAGGGGACTGGTGAGATGAAGAGACCAAGGATTTGGGTACACACACATGCGTGTGTGCATATGCATGCATGCTCACGCCATCTCCAAGAGCTTATAAAGTCGAGGACGCAGTTCAACATTCCAGGCTTCGCCTTTGGAGCGAGGACCATGGGAGCATTCACTGTCTGGGCCAATGACCAGCACCTAGGGCACAGTGCCAGGCATGGTGAACAGCCAGCTGAAACCACAAAGTTCAATGTAAATTTATTGTCGAAGTACCGAGACCTCACCAAATACTACCCTGAGATTCATTTTCTTGCAGGCATTCACAGTAGAACAAAGGAATACTATAGAATCAACGAAAAGCTACGCATAAGGACGGACAAACAATTATTACTACAAGAAATAGTTTTCAGGATCCCACTGAAAATGCACAGGCACAAAACAAGGCCCCAACAGAGTGGAAGGTGACAGATGGAACTTGGCTTTGAGACTCATTGCTCCCTCCCCCACCCTTACCAAACTTGATTCATCACAGAAAGCCAAACACTTCATCAACTGAAGTAGTGGGGAAGTCAGAGAATGGTTTCAATCCAGAGTACAAAGTACCATATCCGGACTTGAAGGATTTTTAAAGACATTACAACACTGGCAAGTTGCTAAATTGTGCTCTGTGGGATAGATCGCTTTGGGTCAGGTGCTCAGTAAATTCAGCCAGGGTCGGTCAGAATCTGGGTTGTGAAATTGTGTGCTCAATGGAAATGCCATTATGAAGTGCCAAGGAATGGAATGTGTACCAGCTGGGAGATGACTGTTGCCTATGTTGCTGCAAGGAGTGCCATCACAAGGAAGCAGCAGCCATCATCAAAGACCTCCAGCTTTGAAGCCATGCTCTCTCCTTGCTGCTGTTATCAGGCAGGAGGTACAGGAACCTCAGGCCCCACACCACCAGGTACAGGAACAGTTATTACCCTTCAACCCTCAGGTGGATAACTTCACTCACCCCAGCACTAAACTGATTCCACAGCAACTTAGATTAGATTATGAGGACACTCAGTCCTCGTTTATTGTCATTTAGAAATGCATGCATTAAAAAAATGATACAATGTTCCTCCAGTATGATATCACAGAAACACAAGACAGACCAAGACTAAAACTGACAAAAACCACATAATTATAACATATAGTTAACATAACAGTGCAAAGCAATACCGTAATTTGATAAAGAGCAGACCATGGGCACGGTAAAAAAAAGTCTGAAAAATGGACACACTTTCAAGGACTCCACAACTCACGTTCTCAGTTTAATTAATTAATTAATCAATCAATCAGTTTATTTGTTTATTAATGTGCACAGTTTGCCCTGCTTTGCACATTGTTATTTGCCGGTCTTTTGTGTAGTTTTTCATTGATTATTCTATTCCGTTGTTCTACTGTGAATGCCTGCAAGGAAGTAATACATGGTGACATATACTTGCTTATAAATTTACAACTTTGAACTTTAGCCAGAAGTTTCATTGCACAGTATGTGGGTGTAGGTCGCGTCAGTCCTTGCTGTAGATACAATGGCAGCCGTTCACCAGACGTCCAGTACCAAAGGAGGCAATGTTATGTGCCAGAGGAAAGGCAATATAACAATGAAATATAGCTCCAAGCACAGCAAAGTCACAATGTGCTCCCTTCTCAGAGGGGATATTTGTCTAGAGAGGGCGTTTGCATTGCTGGTGGTGAGAGTGGGTTTGGATAGATCTACATGTGAATGGGAATGATGGGAAGCAACAAGATTTCAAGATCCAGATACACATGCAGTCAATGGGGTTGAAGGCGAGTCAGCTGTGGGTCGTTTCTTCACAGGCTGGGAGACTGACAGTAGAAGATTACAGGCATCTGTCTTCGACCTAACCTACAACTATTCTGAGATTTACGCCGATGAAGTACAGGAGAAGTGAGATCAAATAAAATGCAATGTGTCTTAAAATGGCCGGTGATTAGAACTGCCAGCAATCTTGGCTAGCTGCGCAGAGTGACTGATATTACTAGTCGGGAACTGGCTAAGGACTCTGGAGATGTATTTAGTGTCCATGCCTGACTTTGTTATTACAGAGCACATGTCTACAGCAAGCTTGAGGTCAAACCAGTGCATTGTAAATCTTGATTAGCGTCGTGTTCGCCAAACAGCAGCGGGACAAGTCATAGAGGAATGGAGTCTCAGGGAAAATAACTCAAAGGGGTGTTCAAAGAGCATTTTAATATCACACATCGAGAAGAAGCGGATGGATTAAGATGTTCATAGACAGCCTGCCATCCGTCTCAGGGAGAATGTGTTTCTCCTGCTTCTAATGGGAAGATCTTTTATTTTGTGACAGATCACAAATCCTGTTCCAGGTCCAAAGTCAGTGAATCTGGCCGCAGCTGCTTCAAGAATATAGATAGGGGTAAGTGCCTTCCCGTCCGACTCGGGTGCAGTCAGAATGTTTTATCAAGCCTTCTGACCAAAGGTTCTGATCTGGGCCACTAGGACGTAATTTCACAACCAGTTTCTGCTGCAGAAACAGCTGAGAGGACACAGCGCGGCACTCCCCTTTGCAATTCTCAGCATTCCCAAAGGCTGCAGCAAGTTACATACAAGCCCAGCTGTGCGCACACAGCCATTTTATGGGAAAAGGTTTGAACCGTGCCTGGAGCGAGTGCTTATCCACAAGCAGCTCTGAAAATAAATCAAGGATGAATCACATTTGGAAGAACTGGCTGGTGGAATATAGAGGTTTTAAATGGTTGGGTATTGACAGAAATCTGGTAGTGTCAGCACGGACACTCCGTCGGGGATGAAGACCAAGTTAACCGGACGAGTCTCTCCATCCCTGGCGGAGGTCAGTCTATCCCTCTCAGAGACTTCCTGTCAGTTTTTGGCAATGACGACTTCCTATGCTGATTATAAATGGATTAAACACACAAGAAACATAGAGCAGGTTTAGATCACATGGCTGATCTATGCTAACCTCAGTTCCTCCTCCGTGCCAGTTCCTCATATCGCTTAATTACTCAAATTTTCAAAATATTATCTTTCCCCTTCTAAATTTCTCCAGTGAACCATCCTCCAGCACATTCCGGGGCAGAGAGTTCTGGTGAATCACCGCCTCCGTACACACCTCAGCTGTAAATGACTGACCCCTTATCTCATATCAACCGTCCAATTATGCAAATATCTCGACATCTACTGTGTCATCTCCCCTTGGGATCCTATATGTTTTGATAGGATAACCTCTCATTCTTCTAAACTCCAAATAATACAAATTAACAGTTTCAGAAGCTAGTGATGGGACCGTCCTATCAACCCAAGGAACTGACTGAGTGAATCTCTTCTGGGCTGTCTCCAGTGCCCTCGAACCTTTCGTAAATCAGCGAACTGAGTCTCAGCACAGCACTCTACATGTGGTCTCACCATCGCCCTGCACTGTTGCAGCAACCTGTCACTGTTTTTCATCTCCAAAACTCTGAACCCCTAAAATTAAAAGCTGAAGTTGTATAAAACATCAGTGAGGTTGACTTGGAGTATTGTATGTAGTTCTAGTCACCTACCTACAGGAAAGAAATCAGTGTTTGAAGGAGTACAAAGAAGATTTACAAGGATGTTGCCAGTACCTGAGGACCTGACCTAGGTTGGGACTTTATTTCCTGAGCGTTGGAGAATGAAGGGAGATTTGATAGAGGTATAGATAGGGTAAGTACATGCAAGCTTTTTCCACTGAGGTTGGATGAGACCAGAACTGGAACTAGAGGTCATGGGTTAAGGGTGAAAGGTGAAATGCTTAAGGGGAACATGAGGAAGAATTTCTGCGCTCAGAGGGTGATGCGAGTGTGGAACGAGCAGCCAGCAAAAGTGGTGGACACAGGCTTGATTTTAACATTTAAGAGAAGTTTGGATAAGTTCATGGATGTTAGGGGTGTGGAAGGCTATGGTCCAAGTGTAGGTTGATGGGGCAGGAAGAATAACAGTACGGCACAGACTAGATGGGCCAAAGGGCCTGTTTCTGTGCCGTAGTGCTCCATGACTCTTATAAGAGCCAACACTCCATTTTCCCTTTTTAGTATCTGTTGTACTTACTTGCTACATATGTTTTGTTTCGTGGATAAAACCTCCTACATCTCTCTGTACTTCACTCATTTGCAGGCTTTTTCCACTTAGATAATGGTCGACCTTTTGATTCTTCTTGCTGAAGTGCGTAACCTGTCATTTTCCTGCATTGACTTCTCTAATTTCCATTAATGCCCCACCTCCCCTTCACACCCCATCCCTTATTTATTTATTATATATTTTATATATTTTAAAAAATTTTTTCTCCCTTTTTTTCTCTCTTTTTTCTCCCTCTGTCCCTCTCACTATAACTCCTTGCTTGCTCTCCACCCTCTGGGCTCCCCTCCCCCCTTCTCTTTCTGCCCAGGCTTCCCGTCCCATGATCCTCTCCCTTCTCCAGCCTGGTATCCCTTTTGCCAATCAACTTTCCAGCTCTTGGCTCCATCCCTCCCCCTCTTGTCTTCTCCTATCATTTCAGATCTCCCCCTTGCCCTCCCACTTTCAAATCTCTTACTATCTCTTCTTTCAGTTAGTCCTGACGAATGGTCCCAGCCCGAAACGTCGACTGTACCTCCTCCTATAGATGCTGCCTGGCCTGCTGCGTTCACCAGCACTTTGTGTGTGTGTTGCTTGAATTTCCAGCATCTGCAGATTTCCTTGTGTCTGCATTTTCCTGCATTAAACTGCATTTGCCATGTATTTGGCCCTTTATGCTGTTGCAGACTGCAAGTGATCTCATCACAGCATGCCCTTTCACCTATTTTCATGTCACGAGCAAATGCAGATGTACTACAATACGCCTCCTCCTCCTCCAGATCATTAACATGGAGGGTGAAAGTTTGTGGACCAAGAACTGTCCTTGGGACAGCCCACTAATTACATCCCTAGATTCCGGAGAAATCCCATTTATTCCGATTCCGCCTTCCATGTAAGAGCCAGTCTTGAATCCATAAGAACACATCTCCCCCTCGGCCATGAGCTCCTGTATTGCCTTTTATGTGGTACCTTATGATGTACATCTGGAAAGCCAAATACAGGTTCCCCTCTATTGACCTTGTTTAGTACATCATGGGAAAATGCTTTAAAATTTGTGTAACATGGACTTCCTTTCATTAAACTATATTGACTTGGTTCAGAGTCCAACCTGATGGCATTTCTCCTTCGGGCAAAAAAAAAATCCCTCCCCCTTCCCTCTTCCTCTATTTCCACTCTGCCCTCTTACTGCTTCTCACCGGCCTGTCACCTCCCTCTGGTGGCCCTCCTCCTTCCCCTTTCTCCTACCGGCTATTTCTCTCTTGATTATCGAGTTCAGCACCTTCTCAGCAAATAATGTTAAGCATGGCCTGATGACTCCCTGGGTTCAAGATACGGTGCCTTGGGAAATCAGGCTGGTGGGTGTAGAAGACACTCGCTAACAGTAACTCGGTTAGCAATTTACTTACAAGACGAAACAGACGCTAAGCATTCAGTAAACCCAGTTACACATTCCTATTCGAGCCGAGTGACGGGGCAGAACAGACACTAAACAAACACAGAACGGCAAATGCTGATCTAAGGTGTGTGCCTACATCCTTCTGCACAGCAACACAGCCCCACCATTTACCATTTCTGCAGCACACTCACCTATCTGGTCCACGGCGACCCTCTTGGTTACTGCACGCTGGAATTGAACCCTACCGGCACTGTGAGATCATCAGCTACCTGGCAGCTGCTGGGAGGGTCTGCCGTGTTCCTTGCACGGGCCAGTCCCTGCCTCCCAAGGGCGAGTGGCTTTCCATGAGCAGACACTCACTGCAACATTCCACTCCTCAAAAGCCACAACACCATGACACTCGGTCTATGGGCTAGTTTAACCCCCACAGACGCCCCGCTACACTACACACTAAACATAATGCAATTGCACCCAGAATTACCAACCCAACAGATTCTACCCACTGTATTTCAGTTGTCCACCAGCATCCCAACGCCCCAAAGGACACCATCTTCCGCCCGAGGTACAGTGGTTATGGAGCTACTTTCTAGATCCTATTTACTGGCTGCAGGACACGATCAGCCTGGGGAGTGACGTTCCCAGACTCGTCGCGGATGTAGGTGCAGCACTCCTGACCAATCACAGGTCACCCTTCTCCATGAGCCGGTGGGCCAAGGCCATCAGATTTTGCAAGACCACTGTCCGAATAGCCATCACCTCAGCTGGGGGAAAGGCTGTCGGACAGAAGCCGTGATACGCCTCTTTACTGCGCTGACCACCCTCGTGGGCAGGAGGCTCGTTCACGCTATTGAGTCGGTTAATGTATGGTACCACGTACCCCGGATAGCAGCAACCATACCATGGAGATAGGGTAGGCTTGGCCGCCCTATATCCAGAACGTACCATTTAGTGTCTAAGGAATACCTGTCTTCATGGCTCCACTCAGCATCGACACAGTTGCCCCAGGATACTGCTCCCACTCGCTCTCGTTGTGCTGAACGTACTGCCCGCACCAACACACCTTTCCCTTCCCTGTTGGCAGAGGGACTGCTCACTGAGCAACGGGATTACAGTGGAGTACCAGCCCTTAAAACACTGACTCCACTGGAGACCCAAGTTCCTTCAGGCTGTTCCCATGCAGTGGGGTGGGGTTGGCTGAAGTGGATTTACTCCCTCCCAGCCTCGGCCAGGACTCGAGAAGCTGAACAAGTTCCTCCAACAGTCCCGTTGTTCGTCGTTAGAGGGGATTGGTATCAGAGGCATACCCTCTGCAGCGTGTGATGGTGCCTTCACACAAACCCAACAGTCTGAAGGACTGGTGTGTCTCGTGTGCTGATATACTGTCCGTAGGATCTCACACTGACTGCCACCATCACCACGGCCGTCAGCATCGGTCACGTCACCATGATGTAATGCAGGGAGACACACGCTCACTCCCGCCTGGTCAGTCACTGGTTATTTTGACAGACCACCCCACTGTTCCCCTGGTAATGCCTTCCATCGCATATTCCCCAGTCCACGCGCCACAATCTCCCTGTGCTCTGATGGCCTCTGTGGGTGCTGCACCCAAACCTTTCCCGAGTCCACCTCCCCACCTTTGGGAGGACCCACCACTGCCAAGTGCTGGTACATCGGGGTTCCTCCCAGCTCCACCAGCCAAGTGCCTGCTACAACGCACTCAGCTACCCCTGAAAGGTGTGGGAGAGGGTCAATAACTTAATCTTCTGTTTCAACAGCCTGTTCATGTGCTCAATCAGCCCTGCCTCCTGTGGATAGTAGGGGATGTGAACACCCACAGAATGTCAGGCTCATCTCCCTCCAAAAACAAACTTAATCCATGTGTGTACTTTCCTTCCTTCAGAGCCTTTGCAAGTAACAGCAAAATTTAGAACAAACAGTTACCACAGTGGAAAACTTTAACATATTTTCCAATGAACAAAGGGAAAGCAAAGACAGCTACGTGGGAGCCCATGACACATGAACACATTCATACAGCCGCTTAAAGACACAGCCCTCCTAATAGATAAAGAGCTCCTGCAAATTCATTTCACCAACTAGAAAAATATTACAATTGGTCAGCTTTTCCACTGATTATAGAATCAATTCAGAAACCCTTCTGATAAGATTTAACAAAAACATGACAGACTTTGCACCTACAAACACGCACAAAGTCACACACGCACACGAGGACACACACACAGACACACACACACAACCCGTACACACACATGCACACACACACACACATGCCCACTCACACACACTCACATACACACACACACACACACACACACACACACACAGACACTCACAAACACACATTCACACTCACACTCACATACACACACACATGCACACACACACACACATGCCCACTCACACACACAGACACACACACACACACACTCACACACACACACACACACACACACACACACAGACACTCACAAACACACATTCACACTCACACACACACACACACACACTCACAACACGCGCTCGCTCTCACTCAAAACTCAAACCATTCACACTTTATTAAAGGGGGGTGCAAGGCAAATCACCCCCTCCCTACGAGGGTGGGGTGGGAAGGCACCACCCACCTCTCCACCCCTACTGCCACTGAAGGTTCTCCAGTGCCTTTTGCAGAGCCTCCAGCAAGGGGCATAGGGAACCCAAAGCAGAATGCAAGGAATCCAGCAGAGGACAGAAGCCCTTATCTCCGTTAGTGGGCTCCACGTCTCTCACAGGGGGATGGAGTGGGGACACAGTTTACCTGCTCCTTTGGAAACACAGCACTAAGCAATGCCAAATTCTGGTAGACACCCCGCCCCCCAACAACTTCATTCTCTTGTCAATAACTAAATAATGGTTATCTCACAAGGTTAATTTTATACTATTTTATTTCAATACCATCCACAGCAGTCAAGATAAGGCATAAGAGTGGAATGAGGCCATTCAGCCCATCAGGTGTGCTCTGCCATTCCATCATGGCTGATTTATTATCCCTCTCAACCCCATTCTCCTGCCTTCTCTCTGTAACCTTTGACACCCTTACTAATCAACAACCTATCAACCTCTGCTTTAAATATACCCAGTGACTTGGCCCCCGCAGCCATCTGTGGCAATGAATTCCACAGATTCACTGCCCTCTGGTGAAAGAAATTCTTCCTTATCTCTGTCCTAAAGGGACATCCTTGTATTCTGAGGCTGTGCCCTTTGGTCCTGGAATCCCCCACAGCACAAAATATCCTCTCCACATTCACTCCATGTCCTATAGGTTTCAATGAGATCTCCCTGCATTCTTGTCAACTCCAGCGAGTACAGGCCCAGAGTCATCAAACGCTTTTCATTTGTTAACCCTTTCATTCCCGGGATCATTTTTGTGACCGTTCTCTGAACCCTCTCTAACGCCAGCACATCCTTTCTTAGATAAAGGGCCCAAAACTGCTCACAAGTCTGCAGAAGTGCTAAAAGGGGTGACCTTTCCCTTTGACAAACTAACTATATTATCTCCACATCTTTAACAGTGTAAAGGTGACTAAAATATCTGAATCAGTATGCACAAGGGATACTTTTGAGCAAGGTTTTCTTGGCAATAATATTAAGAGCAGCCCTGGTCAATGGCCCCTGGTACTTAATATTGACTTGGAACTTTCCTTTTAACAGTCAAATGCTAAAAGCTACTCTGATTACTATATTATCAATGGAAATCAATATGGCATAATAATAGTCTTATTAACCCTTTCATTACATACTCAACCATAAACCTGTATCTCCAAATTCAATAGCTTGGATTCCAACTGATCAATTGTGAATCAAGAGCTTCACAATTGGTTTTGGCTTCCTACTCTTAATCCATTCTCTCTCACTCTCTCTCTCGCTCTCTCTCTCTCTCTCTCTCTCTGTGTCCCCCCTCTCTCTCTATCTCTATCTCACTCTATCTCTTTCTCTATCTCTATCTCTCTCTCTCAATCTCTCTGTCTCCCATTTTCCCACATTTGTCACATATCCCTCCAATCCTTTCAAAATGTATCTTAAGTGTTGTAACTGTACCCACATCAAACACTTCTGCACCTTGTAGTTTCTACCGATCATCCTTGTTGTGAAAATGTTCCTCCAGGTCCCCTTTCACCTTAAACCTAGGCCCTCCTCATTTTGATTCCCCTTCCCTGGGGAAAAGACCATGACCTGCAGGCTCACTTTCAGGGACCCCTGATAACTCGGTGTTATTTTTAATTATTGGCACTGTTTGTCCCTTTTGTATGTTGGTTGTTTGTCAGTCTTTCTATGTTTCTGTGTAGTTTCTTGTGAAATTCATTGCACTTCTTTTCTTCCCTGTCAATGCCTGCAAGACAATGAATGTCAAGGTAACATACTGTATGTCCTTTGATATTAAATTTTGAGCCTTATCCTGCTTTGTAACATCTCCCGTCCAGGGAAAGCAAACGTAGCTATTCCAGTCTCTCCTTACAACTCAGGCCTTGCTATCTATTAACATCCCTGCTCCGTGTCAGATCAATTGGGAGGATGTGGCTGTTTGATCGCACGGTGAATCTATTTGGGCCTCCTGCCTGAGGGTGGCGCTCTCGGTTGGGTGTGGGTGTACGAGTGTGCATGTGTTTGTCTTGGTGGACTCAGGTCGTGGCCCCTACACTGTAAGTCGCCTGGCACTAACATGACTCAGTAAGACCATTTAGTCGTACTACTCACCAGATGCATGACAATCCGTGTGCATCTTCTCTGGGCTCTTTCCAGATTAATGGCATCCTTCCTATAAGTGGGCAACCAGAACAGTACACACACGACCCCGAGCGCAGTGTCACCAACGCTTTGTGTGATTGTAATATGATGTCCCAGTGGGCTCAGTGCTCTGACTGAGGAAGGAGCCAAACGCCTTCTTCAACGCCCTGTCTAAATGTGCTGACACTCTCAGGGAATTACTATATGTACCTGTGGCCCCAGGCCTCTGTGCCGCAACACTCCCCAGGGCCCTGACATTTACTGTGTGAATCCAAATCCCTACATAGTCGATTAGACTGGCTTTATTTGTCTTATGTACATCGAAGCAATGGTGAAATGCATTGTCAGTGTCACCACCACCCAACACACTCTGAGGATGCGCTGGGGGCAGCCTGCAAATGTCGCCATGCGCTCGGGGCAGCATAGCACGCCCACAACTTCCTAACCAGTACATCTTTGAAATGTGGGAGGAAACCAGGGCACCTGGAGGAAACCACAGGGGGAAGGTACAGACAGCAGTGGGAATTGACCTCAGGCTTGCTGGCACTCTGAGAAAGACACTCAGCAATGGCAGCCATGCAGGTTGGAACTGGTGAGGGGAGGACACAGAGGGTTAAAGAGAATTGAACGGATGTTGAGACAAAACTTGGATGGAGAACTGCCAATCACCGGGTTGAAACATTCTGTGACTAAACAACTTTCTTTCCGAAAACAAGAGAGGCAAGACCAATCTAAGAGGAGGAACTGCAGTTATTTATCCCTCTGTATTAAAGGAACTGGTAATAATATGTTTCCATAGCAACTGAAACTTGTGTGCAAATTGTTAGCAACAATATGTAAATTTCTTTGGGATCAAACAACTGTAATCCTGGGGCACCGACAACATCAAGTGAGTGAAAGTGTGAAAGTATTTTCCTTGTCTGTGCAGCAGAGTTATAATCAGAGCCACAGACACAGGAACACTGTCAGCATTGAATATCCGAGCACATCCCTGGATGGGAGAACCCCTTTCTCTCGCTCAGGAGTTTGCTCTCATCAAAGCAGAGAAATAAAACCCATTATCCACACTCTGAGCTGGTGGATCCTGATGCTTTTGCCATCTTGTTGTTACATATTGTTCTATGGAGGTCATGAATGAGGCATAAAACTTGTTGCTTACGATTGTCTTGTTAAGAGTTACAAAAACAAAGAAAAACAAAGGAGCTGAGAGAGAAAAGGAGAAAGCATTTGTGTTGGTCTTGTACTGAAAGCAGAGACAACACAATTCCCGGGGCAGCCATTAACCTTTAAAAGAGCCAGATGCAGCTGGCTTGACACCCGCTACTGAAAACTGAGAGTTAGCCAGAAAGATGGACCAGCAACTGCACCGTAATTGCTGGAAAATTCACCGGTCAATTCCACGTACGTACACAGTACCTTGCAAAAGTCTGAGTCACATTTCTGTGTTTATAGCCAGGGTGCCTGAGACCCCTGCACAGTACCGTATTTGTCAACGTGGAGCAGAGAGCAAGCTTGTAGTCCTGGCGGGAGCAAAGGATAACGGGATTGGCGAGGGTGGAGCGCTGTGGGAGGGCTGTGGGACAAGTGACAGAGAAGGAGAGTCAGGGGTTGGGTGGGTGGGAGGGGGATGATGTGGGTGCACACACACTCAGCCCTGAGACACCAGGCAACTTAATTTGATTCCAAACTGGTTCATTACAAAATGTCTCTCTGGTGCTTCTCACACCCTCCCCTCTCCCTTCCCCTTTCCCAACCATGATTCCCCTCTCCCTGCCCGCTTCCCACTCTCAGTCCACAATAGAGACCCATATCAGAATCAGGTTTATCATCACTCACATATATCATGAAACTTGTTTTTATTTTCCGGCTGCAGTACGATGTAATACATAAAATTACTAAAGTGCTCTGCAAAAGTCTTAGGCACCCTAGCTATATATATATATATATATATATATATATATATATATATATACAGTGCTGTATGTACAAACAAGCACAGGAAAGTTAAACTACAAGAATAATAACAATTCAACAGCCCAATCCAAAAGAGGACACAGGCTGCATTACCACACAATCTTTCACAAGTGACGTTGGCGCGGGAGACACACGTGTCAATAATGTCGCAAGGTGCAGCCACAAACAATCTGCTGGAAGAACTCGGTGGGCCAAGCAGCCCCCTTGAGCGGAAAGGGAGTTGTTGAGGCTTTAGATGAAAACCCTACAGAGTGGAGAGGAGAGATGGCTAGGATAGTGAGGAGAGGGGGAGTGGTGAGACAGGGGTCTGAATGGGTGAATGACAATGGGCAAGTTAAGCCAGCTATGGGTGGAGGTGTTGTTGGAGCTGGGAGACAGAGCAGGTGGATGGTGCAGGGAAAACGGTAAGGAATCGGAGTGGAGTAGGGGAACAGAGAGGGATTGTGCTCTTTATTTCGCTTTTGTGCTCCTGGGACCCTCCCTTTCCACAGCTGCAGTAAGTTGGGTCTGTAAACTACAATGGAGGAGCGAGAGATGGATGGAGGGGAGTGAGGGAGGAATGGATGGTGAGGGGGATGGAGGGGAGTGAGGGAGGAATGGATGGTGAGAGAATGGAGGGGAGTGAGAGAGGAATGGATGGTGAGGGGATGGAGGGGAGTGAGGGAGGAATGGAGCAGAGGGAGAGGGGATGGAGGGGAGTGACGGAAGAATGGATGGTGAGAGAGGGGGATGGAGGGGAGTGAGGGAGGGATGGATGGTGAGAGAGGGGATGGTGGGGAGTGAGGAAGGAATGGATGGTGAGGGGGATAGAGGGGAGTGAGGGAAGAATGGATGGTGAGAGAGGGGGATGGAGGGGAGTGAGGAAGGAATGGATGGTGAGGGGATGGAGGGGAGTGAGGGAAGAATGAAGCAGAGAGAGAGGGGATGGAGGGGAGTGAGAGGGGATGGAGGGGAGTGAGGATGTATGGTAAGGAGTGAAAGGATGGAGGGGAGTGAGAGGGGATGGAGGGGAGGGTGGAGATGAGTGAGGGGGATGGTGGCATTGAGGGAATCTATGGAGTGCTGATTGAGGATTGATACATTCTCCCTGAGTGTGTTTTGTCTGGGTGCTCCTGTCCCCTACATTAGGACTGGGGAGCTCTGGGCATCTATGTTGGTGCCGGAAGCAGAGTGCCACCCATGGGCTGCCCCCAGCACAGCCTCTGACGGTGTTAGTCTAGACGGATTTCACTGTACGTTTCGACGTCTCAATGTAACTGTGACAAATAGAGCTTATCGTCATTGACAGGTAGCACATACAAAATATTTGAGGAACTCAGCAGGTCAGGCAGCATCTATGGAAATGATTAAGCAGTCGACGTTTTGGGCTGAGACCCTTCTTCAGAACTCATTTATTGACAAGTTTTAACAAGGAGGTGCAGCATTTGAAAAGCCCAGGGGAGAGATTTGCCTGAATAATTCCTGCAGGGTGCCAAACGAATGCAGTGGAGGTGAACCAGCTGTTTCAGGCTTTGGAAAGAGAACCAGTGTGTGGATTATCAGGAGCTGCGTCACCCTCTACCTTTCTGAAGAAGACTGCACACCGTGCCACAATCCTGGCCCTGAGGGTGTCGAGGAGGGAGGACAGGAAACAGGGACAAATCAATGCTGCCTGACATTTGGAGCAATGGTGATCAGTGATTGCCAGATGACTATCAGCCGTTATCTTGGCCTGCTGCTGCAGCCCAGCCCAGCGCCGATAAAGGGAAATGAACATGCTGATACTGGCAGTGATAAGTGTCGCTGCTCCTGCTACATAATTGGAGGCTGCGGCCTTTGTTGGAGCTCCCACTCAGCACAATGCTGACATTTACTTTACTACAAAGTCCGCCTGCCGGAGACCCCTCCGCAGTAATCCCCAGGTGTTTCTCTCTGCCTCCGAAAACCTTTGCTCCAACGGTTCATTAACCCAATGCCCCTGCCTTTTCCTTTCTCTTTGTCCCCACAGCAGTAGCATCACTGCGTGTGGCACCTTTGGTCAGCACAGCTCCCTGGTGGGACAGAACACAGAACACAGACTGTAGAGCGAAGGACACAGAGCTCAAAACATGACATCTCAAACTTTGACAAACTTTGTGTGGCGGAGAGTGTTTTGATTGGCTGTATCACAGCTGGTATGGAAACACCAAAGCCCTGTGTTACGTACCCCGTAACTGGGTTGCCAAACCAGCAGAAATGGACCACTTAGTTGGAGTCTGGATTACTGGAACTAAGAAAGTTTTATTAAAGAAATAAGCAACACAGTACTCTAATCAAAAGGATAATAAATGCAACAGTTCAGCAATGATAAACACACGTGTACACAGAACTAGGATAATAGCATCAATCAAGCTCTATCGCCGTCTAGGGGTAAATGACCAGTTTCAAGTGACGCAAAGTTCAGTTCACAGTAATCACTGTTGTGCCGTTGGGGGCGGGGGGGGGAGGAGAGAGAACGAATGAATATTCAAATCGGATTCCAAACAGACCTTCGATATTCCTCGCAGTCAGCTTTCGGGCGAGCCCTTTGTAATGTCTTCTGAGGTCACCGACTGTGACCCCTCTGTTCCAGATACGATTGTTCTTCTGCGGTGAACCCGGCACCCAGGCAAGGGCGGACACACACACACCGGGTTCCCGCCGACTGTACCTTTCCACCCTGTGCGTCTATGGCTGGTCCCGCGACCAGACCTCCAAAAACCCCCACCAACTAGTCGGGGGGGCACATAGCTTTCAGGGTCTCGTTACCTCGTGGAGTCGTGTGTCACTTGCCTTAGCGAACCTGTCCCTTTTTATCCCCCTGCTGGGGTATCGCCTGTCCATCACACTTCAAACAGCTCAGGGTTCAAAGCTCCCGGTCTCTGACAATACTCGGAACTGTGTCTCCTTTCCGTTAATCCCTCTTGTCTCTCATTAACATCTCTGAAGGTTCCCCCATTGTCCTCTTATCGGCATCAATCTTCTGATAACTGGCTTTTTTTTTGTCACACCCCTACACTTCAAAGGATTTTTACCCGGGTAAAAATATAGTCATGAATACACTATCAGATACACACCAATATACATGTTTATCAGCTATTTGGCTAATACGGAGACTTTTAAGTTGTCAACACCTGACAGACAGTCAGCAATCACATTTTCTGTTCCTTTTATATGTGTTATTTTAATATCCTCTAAGACCAGGCTCCAACTTAGCAAACTTCATAGTGGCCAAAAACACTAATGAATTGTGATCAGTATGATGTCTCAGAGGTTTTCGCCCCGGACACAGATAACAAGGGTCGTCCCGTACCAACTTAGCATTCTTTGGCAAGGGCTTAGTAAGAGGGTGGGTACCATCCGCAAAGTTGTTTTTTTTTCTGCAAAACTTCCGATAGTACCCCACCATCTCCAAGAACCTTCTCTGGGCTCTCTTGTCTGTCGGGGTGGGGACTTCAGAGATAGCCCGCACCTTAGCTTGCATCGGAGCCAGCCGCCCCTGTCCTACCACAAATCCCAGATAAGTGACCTTCGCACGGCCGAACTCACTTTTTGTGAGGTCCACTGTCAGGCTGGCTTCAGACAGCCATTTAAACAGCTCCTCTACCGCCATAATGTGTTCCTCCCACGTGTCACTCCAGACTACTACATCGCCAATATTCACTTCTGTGTTCTTTAGCCTTTTTGACACTGAATTAATCATTCTATAGGGGTGTTGCTCACTAGGCTGACCTGACGTGACAACCACCCCATGTACCGTGATGTTCGGACATCCGTGTGCGTGCCGTTTAACTAGCTCGCTTTGTTCGGGGATTAAGGGAGAGACCTTATCAGCCAAGCTGGCCAAAACGATAGACTTCTCCCATCTGGTCAACACCACACTTACCTTTTCAAAATGGGCCCTCCCCTTATCAGGTGGCACCCTAGCCTCATTAATTTTCATGATATCACCAGCTAGATCTGTTTTCTGATCGTGGTGAGCTTTTAACATGTTAACAGCCTCTAACTGTGTTAACTCACATCTACAATAGTCAATAACATCCTTCTTCCTGTGCAGCCAGTAAAACTCTTTCATGATTCTGCCGAGTGTTTCCCTCCCCCCAAAATGTCCACCGAGGGGTATCCTGTGGGCCAGGTTAAGAATCTCATCCCCATAAATTTTTGGCACCACCCCCCATTCCTCATCTGCGGGTACGGTACTTGGTCTCCCTTTCTTCCTTAGCACTCCCTCCTCCACACAATAGCCTACTGGCTCCCTCTTTAATTCTGCTTCAGAGAGAGCTGTCCCCGCCAAAACCATCAGCTCCTCATCTTGCTCCTGCGCCTGCACAAATTCCCTCCTTTCCAATGATAAATCTACCTTAATTTCCTCACTCCCTCCTGTTTCACTTTCTACCCCCTCCTGGTACAAGGCTGGTAGAAACGTCTCAGCTAGAGCTATTTCAGCAGTCTTTCTGGACATACGCCAAGTCACTGCGCAAGCGGGATAAACCTGTGAGTCCATGGGCGGGGCCTCAATGCTGGCAGGCGGGCCTGTCAATTTTACTGCCGGATACACTTCCCCGCCGGCGAGGTCATTACCGAGCAAGATCTCCATGCCTTTCATCGGTAGTTCGAGCCTCACCCCTATCGTGACCGGTCCAGAGACCAAGTCGCTTTTTAGGTGTATCTGGTGCAAGGGTACTGCCTCAGTCCCTTGCCCAATGCCTTTGACCTTGACCTCCCCAGTCTGGGTCTCTGAACTAAACTCTAACACACTCTTTAATATCAATGACTGACAGGCTCCCGTGTCTCTCCAGATCCGCACTGGAACTGGGTTTAACCCCTCCTTCACCGACACCAATCCGGCCAAGATAAACCTCTCGCGCCCTTCCTGAACTTTGTCAGACCTTTCCTCTCCTAGCGGTTTGTTTACCAGCTCAATACAGCCAGTCGGAACCGCCGCTTTTCCTTTTCCCGTCTCCTTCTTTGGGGCAAAGCACCTGGACGCAAAGTGTCTGGCTTTCCCACAATTATAACATATGACCCCAGGAGACTTCCTACCAGACTGCTCCCAGTCTACCTTATCCTTCTCACTAGTCCCCGGCTTACTTTCTGATTTTTCTGGCAGACTCTCCCCGCCGTCCTGACTACCCTTCTGGTAGCCTTTACTCGGGGCAAACTTCGTTTTATGTGTCAACGCGTACTCATCCACTAACTTAGCAGTTGCGGCTAAAGTGTCTGCCTCTTTCTCATCTAGGTTAAAGAAATAAGCAACACAGTACTCTAATCAAAAGGATAGTAAATGCAACAGTTCAGCAATGATAAACACACATGTACACAGAACTAGGATAATAGCATCAGTCAAGCTCTATCGCCGTCTAGGGGTAAATGACCAGTTTCAAGTGACGCAAAGTTCAGTTCAATTGAGTTCAGTTCAGTTCACAGTAATCACTGTTGTGCCGTTGGGGGCGGGGGGGGGGAGGAGAGAGAACGAATGAATATTCGAATCGGATTCCAAACAGACCTTCGATATTCCTCGCAGTCAGCTTTCAGGCGAGCCCTTTGTAATGTCTTCTGAGGTCACCGACTGTGACCCCTCTGTTCCAGATACGATTGTTCTTCTGCGGTGAACCTGGCACCCAGGCAAGGGCGGACACACACACCAGGTTCCCGCCGATCCGTACCTTTCCACCCTGTGCGTCTATGGCTGGTCCCGCGACCAGACCTCCAACAACTCCCACCAACTACTGGGGGGGCTCACCGCTTTCAGGGTCTCGTTACCTCATGGAGTCGTGTGTCACTTGCCTTAGCGAACCTGTCCCTTTTTATCCCCCTGCTGGGGTATCGCCTGTCCATCACACTTCAAACAGCTGGGGGTTCAAAGCCCCCGGTCTCTGACAATACTCGGAACTGTGTCTCCTTTCCGTTAATCCCTCTCGTCTCTCATTAACATCTCTGAAGGTTCCCCCATTGTCCTCTTATCGGCATCAATCTTCTGATAACTGGCTTTTTTTTTTGTCACACCTTGAATGGAAAATCCTACAAAAAGTGGTGGATATGGCCCAGTCTATAACCACCATCGAGCACAACTACATGGAGTGTTTTCGCAGGAAAGCAGCATCCATCATCAGGGACCCCCACCACCCAGGACATGCTCTCTTCTTGTTGCTGCCATCAGTAAGAACTTACAGGAGCCTCGGGACCCACACCATCAGGTTCAGGAACAGTTATTATCCGTCAACCACCAACTTCCTGAACCAAAGGGGATAACTTCACTCAGCTTCATTTACCCCATCACTGAAATATTCCCACAACCTGTGGACTCACTTTCAAGGATTCTTCATCTCATATTCTCAATTATTTTTGCTTGCTTGCTTGTTTGTTTGTTTGTTTATTTGTTTATTTATTTATTTGATTATTATTATTATTACTTCTTTCTTTTTATATTTGCACAGTTTGTTGTCTTTTGCACACTGCTTGAACACCCAAGTTAGCGGCGTCATTCATTGATTCCATCATGTTTATTATTCTATTATGGATTTATTGTGCATGCCTGCAAGAAAATGAAACTCAGGGTTGGATATGGTGACATATAGGTACTTTAATAATAAATTTACTTTACTTTTACATAGAACATAGAGCACAGAGCAGGGACTATATCACAAAGAACGTAGAGTATAGGATAGAGAATATAGAGCATATACATAGAACATAAAGCACACAACATAGAATATAGAATATAGAACAGTACAGCACAGAAGCAGGTCCCTTGGCCCACCATCCCTGTGCCAAACACAGTGCTACTCCAAACTAAACCCATCTTTCTGCATGTGCTCTCCATCCCTCCATTCCCTCTACCACCTGTCTTCTTTGGCCAAGCCAGTTTCGAATCCAATCTCCATACTTATTTTTCTGGATTAGCCTACCATGAGTCAAACTTGTCGACACGTAGAAGCAGATAACCCCACATCTGCCTGCATGTAATCTATATTTATGTGCCTGGCTAAATACCTCCTGAATGTTTCCATTATAGCTGCTTCCACCACCTGCCCGGCAGTGTGTACCAGGCTCCCATCACTCTCTGTGTGAAAAGATCTTGCCTCGTAAATCTCCCTTAAACTTTTCCCCTCTCTCCTTAAACGTGCGCTCTCTAGCGTTTGACATTTCCACCTTGAGAGAAAGCCTCTGACTATCTGCCCAGTCTGTGCCTCTCGTAATTTGATATAAAGCACCCCCAACGTGCAATTTGCTTGCTTGTGTTGCCACAATGAAAGCTGCGGAAACTGGGTGGTGTTTTGTAGGAAGACGTAACAGTCACCGTAAAGAAACATCCACCTCACTCCCTAACCCTCCGTCTTCTGATCTACAAATTTACGCACTCGTTCTTGGATGTGGAAATGAAATTGGTTTATTGTCTTGTCACCTGTACTGAGGTGCACTGAGAAACTTTGCTTTGCATGCTGCCCATGTAGAATTGTTTCACCACAACAGCACTGAGGTAATACTAGGGAAAAGCAATAACAGAATGCAGAATAGAGTGTTACGGTTACGGAGAAAGTGCAGTGCAGGCAGACAGACAATGAAATGCAAGGCCATAACGAGGTAGATTGTGAGGTCCCTTTACAAGTCAAAAGCAAAACAGCACGTGCTGGAGATCTATACTGCACAGACCACTCCAGTCAGGCAGCATCCATGGAGGGAGAAAAAGCGTTAAGGTTTCATATCACAGACCCTTTCTGTACCCTGCTTTCCCCAAGCCCTACAGATCCCCCGCCCACCCAGATAAGGAGTGCTCTGTTGACATGATCTTGGCCATACTTCTTTCCTCTATAGCTTAAAACATCTCCAAGCCTCCCCTTTTGTAAGTTTAAAGACTTTGGCCAGTTATGCTGTCAGCCTTTCTCTTTCAGAGAAACCAGGATGATCGTTTCTCCACTTTTGTCAGAATTGGCACTTCCAGAGCACTGCCGTCTTGTGCGGAAGTCAAGGGTAAGGCAGTGTGTGCTGCACATTATAATTATCCTGCAAATTGCTTTTCTCTTGTCAGTCTCATAACTGGTGCTATGCTCTGTCAGACCAATCATGGGAGCTGGCTCCCCACCACTGATTCCTGGAGCCAGGGCTCACCAGGGAATCTGATTCCTCCCAAGAGCAAGTTCATATCAATCTAAAATTCATTTGGGATGAAATATTCATGATCTCTTTTTGCACATGAGCAGAATTTTGGCATATTAGATTATCACTGGCCAGCGGTGATGACTGCAGAAGGAATCTCTCTGTTTCGACTCCGCTTTGATGAACGTTTACCCTAAAGCTGTAATGTAATTCGTCGGGGGGGGGGAAAGGCCGGCAAAATTGCTGGTGGGAGCAATGCAGTTGCTGGGGAGATATTAGCAGCAGGAAGCATCCCTGCTCACTCTCATCCCCAACACCTCCCTCAAATCCCCAAGAACTTACTCCATCCCCAACAAACATTTCACTCTCTCCCCCAACACCTTCCTCAAATCCCCAAGAACTTACTCCATCCCCAACAAACACCAGCCACTCACTCCCCCAACACCTAGAGTGGTGTCTACACCACAGAGAACAGCCTTCTCCATGTCTACAGTGGGTACTGTTGCTTTCCTACCCGTGGAGAAAATTTAGCCTTTTGCATCTGGTATTGACCCGCTGTGAAAGCCAAGCAATGGTCCCTGTCCACTGCCCTACCTTTAGAAACTTCTCTTTTTTAATCTCCTTTCTCTGACATCACTTGGTTAAAAAAGGCCTGATTAAAAGTAATCAAATTGGTTTTGTGCATGAGAGATCACGTTTGACAAATCTTTTTCAGATCTACGGTCGATTCTGGTTAATTAGGGCATCCACTTATTTAGGGCAACTCCTAAAAAGAAAATAGTTGTAATTCCCTTGATTTATTTGGGACACTGTGCCTCTTAATTGCGACAGGTGACTGTTGCTGAACCATTTCTGACTAGTGTCAGTCGCATGGTCTTGTGTAACCATTAGACCCTGCACCAGGCTTAGAATTAACACTTTTACAATCGTCGTCATGGCGATCCCTCGAGGTCGAGCATGATGGTCTTCGTTCTGTTGATCTGCTTTGGGCTCTCAAGTGGCTTATGAGTCCAATCTTGGCTTTGAAAGTTCTTCCGCATTCAGGACAGGTAGTTCCAGATGGCAGATTGGGCTTTGGTTGTTTCTCCCTCTCTTTCCATTTTCTTCTCTTTTCTTCTAATTCTGCACATCTGTTGGCTTCAAAAGTTGCTGTAACTTCTCGGATGATGGCTTGCCAGAGTTTCCTGCCCTTGGCATTGGTTTCCCAGTTGTTGATGTCGATGTTACATTTCTTCATGTTGGCTTTTAAAACGTCTTTGAATCTCTTCTGTTGTCCGCCTCTTTTACGTTTGCCTTCTTTAAGCTGAGAGTAGAAGGTTTGTTTCAGCAGACGTTCGTCTGTCATCCGAACAACATGACCGCTCCCTCTTAGTTGGTTCTTAATGACGTAGGCTTCAATGCTTGTTGCTTTTGCTTCATTAAGCACACTGACGTTGGTTCTTCTATCTTCCCAGCTGATATTTAAGATGTTTCGAAGACAGCGTTGATGATACTTTTCAAGTGCCTTCAAATGTCGTCGGATGTTTTAAGATAGCATCAGTTGCATGTGGTTGTGTTAAAAAAGCAGTGATTTTTGTCGCTGATAGTTGGTGAGAAATAATCAGTAAGACAATTCAGATCTGTTTTTGCTCATCGATGGTATCAAGCATTCAGGCCTGGAGATGCCAGAAACAGCCAGGAGTGAAAATGAAATAATTTCTCTTCTTCAATAAGTTAAGAACTACAAAGAACTTGAAGGTATCGACAATCAACTTGAATGTTGCTGTGAAAATGAAGATTTGGAAGATGCAATCGTCAAAAGCATTCTATGAAGGCAGTCGATTATCTGCACTAAATGTTTACGCTAATTTTATTCATTTGCAGCCAATCAAAAGAACACGGTAGCATACCCTGGATGAATTCCTCTGTTGGTAACTATTAGGAACCTAAACACAGTTTTATAGTGCTGTCGTAGTATTGATAGTGTTCCAATTTGTTCTGTATTTCATTTAAATACAGGATTTGTTACTCAGCTAAACAGTAGTTTGTCTTTTTTATACCTTTTAAACTATTTCCATGAAACTTTGGCTAATTGGGGCAGCGGCTTAAATGGGCCAGAGTGTACTGGTCCCAATGGGTCCCAATACATGGGACTCCACTGTATAAGGGTGGATGAAGGTAGGGCACTGTCTGCTGTCTATATGGACTTCAATAAGGCTTTCGACAAGGCACTGCATGGCCAACTAGTTGGGTCGTATGGAATTCGGAGGGGGGAAGCTGGTGAGTTGGATTGTGATCAATAATAGGAAGCAGGGTGTAAAGGTCGATCCCCCGACTGGAAACCTGTGACTGGTGGGATGCCTCAGGAGACAGTGTTGGGACCTCTGTTATTCATTACTTATGCATGTGATTCGGATGTGAGGGTACATGGCACGATTAGCGAGTTTACCCATGATACTATAAGACCATAAGACCATAAGATATAGGAGCATAAGTAGACCATTTGGCCTATCGGGTCTGCTCCGCCATTCAATCATAGGCTGATCCAGTTCTTCAGTCATCCCCACACCCCTGCTTATACCCTTTGATCCCCTGGCTAATTAAGAACCTATCTATCTCTGCCTTAAATACACCCAGTGACTTGGCCTTCACAGCCTCTCGTGGCAACAAATTCCACAGATTTACCACCCTCTGACTAAAGTAATTTCTCCGCATCTCTGTTCTAAATGGATGTCGTGCCCTCTTGTCCTCGACTCCCCTATCATGGGAAATAACTTTGCCAAATTTAATCTGTTCAGGCCTTTTAACAGTCAGAATGTTTCTATGAGATCCCCCCTCATTCTCCTGAACTCCAGGGAATACAGCCCAAGAGCTACCAGACACTCCTCAAATGGTAACTCTTTTGTTCCTGGAATCATTTTTGTGAATCTTCTCTGAACCCTCTCCAATGTCAGTATATCCTTTCTAAAATAAGGAGCCCAAAACTGCACACAATACACCAAGTGTGGTCTCACGAGTGCCTTATACAGCCTCAACATCATATCCCTGGTCTTATATTCCATACCTCTAGAAATGAATGCATTCGCCTTCTTCACCACCGATTCAAGCTGGAGGTTAACCTTTAAGGTATCCTGCACAAGGACTCCCGAGACCCTTTGCATCTCTGCATTTTGAATTCTCTCCCCATCTGAATAATAGTCTGCCTGTTTATTTCTTCCACTAAAATGCATGACCATACACTTTCCAACATTGTACTTCATTTGCCACTTCTTTGCCCATTCCCCTAAACTATCTAAGTCTCTCTGCAGGCTCTCTGTTTCCTTAACACTACCGGCTCCTCCACCTATCTTTGTAACATCAGCAAATTTAGCCACAAATCCATTAATCCCATAGTCCAAATCAATGACCTACATTGCAAAAAGCAGCAGTCCCAACACCGACCCTTGTGGAACTCCACTGGTAATCGGCAGCCAGTCAGAATAGGCTTTATTCCCACTCTCTGTTTTCTGCTGACCAGCCAATGCTCCACCCATGCTAGTAACTTCCCTGCAATTCCATGGGCTCTTATCTTGCCAAGCAGCCTCATGTGCAGCACCTTGTCAAAGGCTTCTGAAAATCCAAGTACACCATATCTACTGCATCTCCTTTGTCTACCCTGCTTGTAATTTCCGTTTGTCAGGCAGGATTTTCCTTTCAGAAAACCATGCTGGCTTTGGCCTATCTTGTCATGTGCCTTCAGATATTTCGTAATCTTATCCCTAACAATTGATTCCAACAACTTCCCAACCACTGATGTCAGGCTAACAGGTCTATAGCTTCCTTTCTGCTGCCTCCCACCCTTCTTAAATAGCAGAGTAAAATTTGCAATTTTCCAGTCATCTGGTACAATGCCAGAATCTATCGATTCTTGAAGGATCACTGTTAATGCCTTCGCAGTCTTTCCAGCTACTTCCTTCAGAACCTGAGGGTGCATTCCACCAGATCCAGGAAATTTATCCACCCTCAGACCGTTAATCTCCCTGAGCACCTTCTCAGTCGTAATTTTCACTGCACATACTTCATTTCCCTGACACTTTTGAATGTCCGGTATACTGCAGACGTCTTCCATTGTGAAGACTGATGCAAAATACGCATTCAGTTCCTCTGCCATCTCTGTGTCTCTCATTACAGTATCTCCAGTATCATTTTCTATTGGTCCTATATCTACCCTCAACCCTCTTTTACCATTTATATACTTAAAAAAGCTTTTAGAAACATAGAAACATAGAAAATAGGTGCAGGGGTAGGCCATTCGGCCCTTCGAGCCTGCACCACCATGCAGTACAATCATGGCTGATCATCCAACTCAGAACCCTGTACCTGCTTTCTCTCCATACCCTCTGATCCCTTTAGCCTTAAGGGCCATATCTAACTCCCTCTTAAATATAGCCAATGAACTGGCCTCAACTGTTTCCTGTGGCAGAGAATTCCACAGATTCACCACTCTCTGTGTGAAGAAGTTTTTCCTCATCTCGGTCCTAAAAGGCTTCCCTTTTATCCTTAAACTGTGACCCCTCGTTCTGGACTTCCCCAATGTCGGGAACAATCTTCCTACATCTAGCCTATCCAATCCCTTTAGAATTTTATACATTTCAATAAGATCCCCCCTCAATCTTCTAAATTCCAGAGAGTATAAGCCTAGTTCATCCAGTCTTTCTTCATATGAAAGTCCTGCCAACCCAGGAATCAATCTGGTGAACCTTCTTTGTACTCCTTCTATGGCAAGAATGTCTTTCCTCAGATTAGGGGACCAAAATTGCACACAATATTCCAGGTGTGGTCTCACCAAGGCCTTGTACAACTGCAGTAGTACCTCGCTGCTCCTGTACTCGAATCCTCTCGCTATAAATGCCAGCATACCATTCGCCTTTTTCACCGCCTGCTGTACCTGCATGCCCACTTTCAATGACCGGTGTATAATGACACCCAGGTCTCGTTGCACCTCCCCTTTTCCTAATCGGCCACCATTCAGATAATAATCTGCTTTCCTGTTCTTGCCACCAAAGTGGATAACCTCACATTTATCCACATTAAATTGCATCTGCCATGAATTTGCCCACTCACCTAACCTATCCAAGTCACCGTGCATGTCTTAGCATCCTCCTCACAGCTAACACTGCTGCTTAGCTTTGTGTCATCCACAACCATGGAGATGCTGCATTTTATTCCCTTGTCTAAGTCATTAACATATATTGTAAACAACTGGGGTCCCAGTACTGAGCCTTGCGGTACCCCACTAGTCACTGCTTGCCATTCTGAAAAGGTCCCGTTTATTCCCACTCTTTGCTTTCTGTCTGCCAACCAATTCTCTATCCACATCAATACCATACCCCCAATACTGTGTGATTTAAGTTTGCACACTAATCTCCTGTGTGGGACCTTGTCAAAAGCCTTCTGAAATTCCAAATATAACACATCCACTGGTTCTCCCCATCCACTCTACTAGTTACATCCACTGGTTCTCCCCTATCCACTCTACTAGTTTTAGTATCTTCTTTGATATTAGCTGCCAGCTTCCTTTCATAATTCATCTTTTCCTTGCTAATGACCTTCTTAGTTTCCTTCTGCAAGTTTTAAAAGCTTCCCAATCCTTTATCTTCTCACTAGCTTTGGCTTTCTTGTATGCCCTCTCTTTTGCTTTTACTTTGGCTCTGACTTAACTTGTCAGCCACGGTAGTGTCCTTCATCCATTTGAAAATTTCTTCTTATTTAGAATATATCTGTCTTGCACTTCCCTCATTTTTCGCAGAAATTCCAGCCACTGCCCCTCTGCTGTCCTTCCTGCTCATGTCCCTTTCCAGTCAGTTTTAGCCAGTTCCCTCTCATGCCATTGTAATTTCCTTTATTCCACTGAAATACCGATACACTGGATTTTAGTTTCTCCTTCTCAAATTTCAAAGTGAACCCGATCCTATTGTGATTACTGTTCCCCAAGGGTTCCTTAACCTTAAGCTCTCTTATCACCTCCAGATCATTGCACAACACCCAATCCAGCACAGCCGATCCCCTAGTGGGTCAACAACAAGCTGTTCTAAAATGCTATCCCTCAGACATTCTACAAATCCACTTTAAGATTCTACAAATTCATATTAGGAGATCTTGTTGACAGTGAAGCAGTTTACAATAAATTGGTGAAATGACAAGTGGATTTCAATTGAGGTAAGTGTGAGGTGACGTATTCCGGGAAACAAACCAGGGTTGGACCTATACAGTGAGTGCCAGGTCCCTGTATTGTGCACAGTTGGCTGGACGTGACTGTGCAATCAGACAGGTTGGTGAAGGTGGTGGTTAGCACACAGAGCATCAAGAGTGGGGACATTCATGTAGTTGGTGAGGCTGCATTGGGAATATAGTGAACAGTTTTGGTCACCCTGTTGTAAGAAAGACGTTGTCAAGTTAATAGAGGCTGCAGAAGAGATTTATTAGGGTGTTGCCTGGATTAGAGGGCCATCCTTGAAGATCAGGAGAATCAGGGGTGACCTCGTCGAAGTTTATAAAATTATGAGGGGTATGGATAAGGTGGATGGACATAATCTTTTCCTCGGGGTTGGGGAGTCCAAAACTTAAGGGCACAGATGCAAGAGTCATAGTCATAGTCATAGTCATACTTTATTGATCCCAGGGGAAATTGGTTTTCGTTACAGTTGCACCATAGATAATAAATAGTAATAAAACCATAAATAGTTAAATAGTAATATGTAAATTATTCCAGGAAATAAGTCCAGGACGAGCCTATTGGCTCAGGGTGTCTGACCCTCCAAGGGAGGAGTTGTAAAGTTTGATGGCCACAGGCAGGAATGACCTCCTATGATGCTCTGTGTTGCATCTCGGTGGAATGAGTCTCTGGCTGAATGTACTCCTGTGCCCACCCAGTACATTATGTAGTGGATGGGAGAAATTATCCAAGATGGGGGGAGAGATTTAAAAGAAAGCTGTGAGGTGATTTCTCTACACAGGTGGTAGTGAATACCTGGAGTGAGGTGGCCAAGGAAGTGGTTAACTGCAACATTTAAGAGGTACCTGGAGGGGAGGGGAGGGGTTTGGAGGGTTATGGGCTGCGTGCAGGCAGCTGGGATTGGCAGTGAGGATGTGGTGGTAGGCATGGATCAGCTGGTCTGAAGTGCCTGCTCGCAGGCTGTACTTCCCCATGACTCGTTCGTTCAGTGAAGCCTTGCATACACAGTCACACTTCCATAACCTTCACATGCCCAAAAGCACTTCACAGCCAATGGAGCCGTGGGAGTACTTCAGTGGTATTGGTGTTGTTGGGTTTGTGAGTGAGGTAGCCCTCAGTCCTTTGCTAAGATCAGTGGCACTTTGAAACTACTGATTCTCAGCACCTGATCAAGGGATCAGCTTCTTCCTGTTCCTTGTTACTCCAGCCTGGGCCTGGGCATGACTCACAATAAGAATAAAATGGCCACAGGAACAGGAGTAGGCCACTCGGCCTTTCTAGCATGTCCATGGCTGATCTAAGCTGGCCTCTACTCCTCTTCTGCTAGTTCCCCATAGCCTTCAATTCCTCGACCTTACTAAGATGTATCCCCTTCCTCTTTAACTATCTTCAATGATCGACCCTCCGCTATGTCTGGGATGGAGGATTCCAGAGATTCACGCCTGAGTGAGGAGACGTTTCAAAGCACCTCAGGTTTAAATGATCACCCCTTATCTTGCAGCTCTTTCCTCTTGTCTGGGGTTCTCCCGCTAGTGGAAACATTCCAACGTCAACGTCAGTAAACCCGCCTTTGATCCTTCCGCATACAGCTGCATTAGCTGCCGGTGATAGGGTAAGGATCTCGCTGCCGGAGCTGGCCGAGTGAATTAGACAGAGTGGTAGAGTGGTAGGTTCAATCCTGACTTTGGAGGCTTTCCATGAGGATTCTGCACATTCTCACTGGGACCATGTGGATTTGATCCGGATCCTCCGGGGGGGAGCGGGGGAGTAATGAGAAGGCGGGGTGAATTAAATGGGATGAGGTTAGAGGTTGATGGCCAATAAGGACTATGCAGGTCAAAGGGCCTATTTTCACACTATGTGACTGTATAACTGTGTTTGGACTACCTCCAATGCTAGTAGAAATAATAGGACCAAACTGCACACTGAACAGCCTCATCAATACCACGGACAATTGTTACAAAAATAACCCTATTTCCAAACTTGCAATTTGTCTTCCAAACTCCTCACATGAACTCTAATATTTTATGGTTCATGCTGTCGAGTAACTGGGCCCTTCTCTTCCTGAGTCATTTTCTATTTCTCTCCAGTGAGGTGCTGCTCTGCCTCTCTAGATTTCTCTCACTGAAGTCCATGACCTCACCATTTCCCACAGTAAGCTCCATTTGCCAAGTTTTCACCCACTCACACAACCTATCTTTATCCTGTGGCAGGGCCCAAATATCTTACCGCAATTTGTCCTCCCACCTACATTATAGTGTCATTGGCAAACTGGGTACTTTGTGTTCCGCTCCCTCCTCCAGGCCTGTAATAGAAATCACAAACAATTGAGAACTGATCCTTGACGCACTCCACTACTCATGTCCTTGCAGCCTGACAAAGACCTGTCTATTCCCTCTGTCTTCTATAAAAGCAACCTTCAATCCATTGCAATTACCTCGCCTGCCTGCCACCTCAACGTGACACCTCAACGAATGCCTTCTGGAGCTCCGAAAGTGTCACAGATCCTCTGCTGTCTCTGCTTGTCCCATTCTCAGAGATGTCCCTACTGCTGACGCCATTGATAGGATGTTTTGCCTTCAGTCGGCATCGCCTATCGTTAAGGATCCCCACCAGCCAGCTGATGCCCTCGTCTTGCTGCTACCGGCAGGCAGGAAGTGCAGAAATCTGAAGTCTTGCACCCCCAGCTACCTTCCTACAATCGTCAGGTTGTCGGTCCTAACCATCGGCTTCCTCATCGGGAGAAGGCAGTCCTTGCCGGCAATCAACACGGGTGCATTTCAACGATGTGTGCTTAGCTACTGCTCTATGCTTTCAACACTTAATGCTTAGTGAATAAGCACAGCGGAAGTAACTTCTATACAGTCTCCAACGACACAACTGTTGTTGGCAGAATCACAGGAGGCGTACGGGAGTGAGATAGATTGGCTGGTTGCAGCAGCAACCTTAATCTCAACTACAGCAGGACTAAGGAATTGATGGTGGATTTCAGGAAGGGGAAGCCAGGAGACCACATACCAATCCTCATTGGGGGGTGGGGGTCTAAGAAAGGATGAGGAAAAGTTTCTTTAGCCAGAATCTGTCTAATTTATTGCCACAGATGACTGTGAATGCCAGGTCATTGGGTGTATCTAAAGCGGAGGTTAATAGGTTCTTGGTTGGCGCGTGACCAAGTAGTTAAGGCGTTCGTCAAGTGATTTGAAGGTCGCTAGTTCTAGCCTTGGCTGAGGCAGCGTGTTGTGTCCTTGAGCAAGGCACTTAATCACACATTGCTCTTCGACGACACTGGTGCCAAACTGTATGGGTCCTAATGCCCTTCCCTTGGACAACATCGGTGGCATGGAGAGGGGAGACTTGCAGCATGGGCAACTGCCGGTCTTCCATACAACCTTGCCCAGGCCTGCGCCCTGGAAACCTTCCAAGATGCAAATCCATGGTCTCAGGAGACTAACGGATGCCTATAAAAATAGATTCTTGATTAGTCTGGGTGTCTAAGGTTACAGGGAGAAGGCAGGTGAATGGGGTTACGAGGGTTAATAACTCAGCAATGATGGAATGGCAGAGCAGAGTTGATGTGCTGAATGGCCTAATTCTCTTCATATGTCTCATGTTCCTATGGTCTCGTCTGGGGTTGGGAGGGCAGTTAATGGGAATGTGGGAAGAGTAAACTGGGATTGGTATGGAACCGGAGTAAAATGTGTCTGTTACAGTCAATGTGGGTATATTGGACTGATGTGTCTTTTTCCTTGCCCTTTGACCTCATGATAGTCATGAGGGGCTGAACGGCCTCCATTCACCATCGGAATGGTCTTATGGGCCAGCAGTGGAAAGTGTGATACAGCTTCAAGTGCCTAGGTGTCAACGTTTCTGACGGCCTGTCCTGGGGCCAACACATTGACACAATTAGGAAGAACGCACATCCGGAACTATACTTCATTATGATTTTGAGGAGATTTGTTTTGTCACCAAAGAATCATGCAAATTTCTAAAGCTGTACCATGGAGAGCACAATAGCTGGTTGCTTCACAGCCTGGTACGTCAACTCCTGTGCATAGCAGGGTGGATTGTGAGGTCAAGAGTCCATCTTTATGGTATGGGAGACTTTTCAATCGTCTTACAATAACATTCTATGGAGGGGACTGAAGAGAAACTATCCCGGGTCAGCAGAGTCTTTGATTATGTTGGCTGCTTTCCAGGGTAACGGGATGTGTAGGCTGAACCCATGGAGGGAAGATTTAAAGGGAATGTTACCAACCCGCCCTGTAGTTAAACTTTGAGCTCCACTGGAGAAGCATGCTCAAGGGACAGTATCGTGTGCGGGGTTTGATTTCCACGACGTGCTGATCCGTGTCCACAATCTCTACACTTTGCTATGGTCTCCAGCAGAGTTGTTACCATACCAAGGCAGAATGCCTCTGGAAAGGTCATTTCCATGGTGCAAATCTATCTGTCACAGTCCTGATCGGTTATTGCCTGGGTCCCTTTAAATTTACTTTGTGTCACGATCAGGACCGTTGACTCCTTGTTTTCCTTAATTCATTGTTTCCCCGTGTTTCTTGGGCTCTGTAATTAAAAGCACTTGAGTCTCAGCTGAACAAGCAGTATTTAGTGTTGGGCTTACAGCTACTCGGCGCTAGATCGTCATCGGACGTCACCGAAGCAAGTGCGAGCAAGTCACCCTGTCGGAATGAGCCAAGTCAGATTGCCAGAGCTACTCAAGTCTTCTCCCCGAAGCGAGTGCCAGTAAGCCGCCTCTCCTCACCGGAGCCAGCCTGTCAAGTTACCGTGCTTGATCGAGCCGCTAAGCTACCTTGCCGGAGCGGGTCCGTTAAGTTAACCCGCCAGAGTGAGACTAGAGCCACTGTCTGTAGTTCTTGGGCTGTGTCAAGGGCTTGCCACTACTTGGAGCCATTTCGTGTCAAGGTATGAACTGTCTATCGTTGTGTGATACCGTCTCGTCATGTCCTTGTCTCCGCTGAGTAGGTCTGGCCATTTTGCCGCTGCTCTGAGTTAGGAACTGTCTCCTCGTGTCCTCATCTCCGCTGGGTAGGTCCAGCCATTTGCCGCTACCCTGAGTGGGAAACTGTCTCTTCGTGTTCTCGTCTCCACTGAGTAGGTCCAGCCGTTTGTCGCTACTCTGAGTTGGGGAACCCTGTCTCTGTATTCTGCGTCCTGTGTCTAAGAGAAGAGTCCCGGCTCTATGTCCTGTATCTGAGGAGGAGCCCCGGCTCAGTGTTCCATGCCCTATGTTTAAGAAAGGTCCAGGCTTCGATGTTCCAAGTTCCAAGTCCAGGTTTCTGATGTTTCGAGTTCCAAGTCCAGGTTTCTGATGTTTCGAGTTCCAAGTCCAGGCTCTGATGTTCTGAGTTCCAAGTCTGGTCCCGAATTCCAAGTCCGGGTCTCCAATTCCAAGTTCCCAGTTCTGAGTTCCAAGTCCGGGTCCTGAGTTCCATGTCCAACTCTGGGTCCCGAGTTCCATGTTCCGAGTTCCAAGTCCAAGTTTGAGTCCAGCCATGCTTATTCCTGCTTGTTTTGCTCACTCCTTGATCTCCCTCTGAACTACCCTTGCTTCCCTGTTTTCCTAGTAACAAGTAAAACTCTATTCTTGTTACCACCACAAAACGTGGTTGTGTCTTGCATTTGGGTCCACCCGTGCTCTGCACTTGTGACACTATCATCATCTATGGTCGCTCATGTTAGTGATTATTCCAAGTTCTTTCATGCAGTCTGAAACTCACCCAAAAGATAGCTTTGAGACGCTGCAGTGCCCTCCACCATGAAGACTGGTGTAAAGCCTTGATTCAACTCATCTGCCATATCCTGTATCTATTTTTAATTCTCTAATTTTGCTCTCTGGGGATCCAACTCTTACCAAAGCTCTTTATTCCCTTCCGGACCCCTTGTTGTTTGTTTTATATTATTGTCTGTTTTCTCACATAATCAATTTTCTCCCTCATTAACTTTTTAATCTTTTGTTGCTGCATCCTGAAACATTCCCATTTCACCTGCTCCTGCCATCTTTACATGCTTGGAATTTGACTTAACATTTCCCCTGACCATCTGTGTTCACCCTGTGGCTGCTGGCACTTCGTCCTCCTCATGGAATCCCTCTTTCTAACTGGGACAAGCTTATCCTGAGAGTCATGAACTAATTATTTAGCTACACTCAGTGGTAACTTCATTAGGTAACTCCTGTACCTAATAAAGTGAGCACTGATTTTATATTCACTGTCTTCTGTTGCTATAGCACATCAAAAGTTGTACATTCAGAAAAGCTCGTCTCCACACCACTGTTGTAACATGTGGCTATTTGAGTTACTGTCACCTTCCTGACAGCTTGAACCAGTCTGGCCATTCTCCTCTGACCTCTCTCATTAACAATGCATTTTCGCCCACAGAACTGCCACTCACTGAACGCTGTTTTGTTTTTTGCACCATTCTCTGTAAACTCTAGAGACTGTGTGCATGACAATTCCAGGAGATCAGCAGTTTCTGAGATACTCAAACTACTCTATCTGGCACCAACAATCATTCCAATATCAAGGTCACTTAAATCACATTTCTTCCCCATTCTGATGTTTGCTCTGGACAGCAACTGAACCTCTTGACCATGTCTGCATGCTTTTATGCACTGGGTTGCTGCTACATGATTGGCTGATTAGGTAATTGCATTAATGAGCAGGTGTACAGGTGTACCTAATAAAGTGGCCACTGAGTATACTTGTCCCTGCGCATCAGTGACTTACAGCTGGGATTATTTACTCAGTCCAACTCAGACAGTTCTACCAACATACCACTGTAGTTGGCCTTATTTGAGTTAAGAATAACACTCAACATGGAGCTATGCCCTGGATTTGGGAAGAAGGTGGTGAGCCATCTCCTTGAACCATTGCCATCTTTTCCGGTCACCCACTCTCTAGTAGCTCTGCTGGGAAGGGAGTTCCAGTGCATTGACCCAGTGACAATGAAGGACTGGGGATATATTCCCAAGTGATGGTGATGTGTGATTTGAGGGGATGCTGTAGATGGTGGCGTTCCATTATCCTGCTTGGGGGTTAGACTGTGGGATCAGGAATTGCTGTCAGGGCTTTTGCCCTGGATAAAGGTCTCGGCCCGAAACGCCGACTGTTTATTCCTCTCCGTAGATGCTGCCTGACCTGCTGTGTTCCAGCATTTTGTGTGTATTGCTTTAGCATTGAGGTCTCTGCATTCCAGTTACACTCATCTGGGGGAGTGAAGGGTAGACAATCAAACTCTGGGCTAGTTTGGTGGAAAGGCTTTGGGGTGGCCAGAGGTAACTCACTGGCCCAGATTGTCGTACAAGAGGTCTGTCTGTTCAGAAGTTTGGTGGTCCTTGAGCCTGATGTTACATGTTCTGAAGTTGTTTTGTTTCTTCTGCCCAATGGGTGGTGGGAGAAGAGAGAATGACCAGCTGGACAATATCCTTGATGTTGCTGGCTGCTTTACCGAGGCAGTGGAAAGTGTAGCTGGAGTCAGTGGAGGGGAGGCTTATTTCCACGATGGGCCGGTTTGTGTTCACAGCTCTCTGCGATGTCTTCTGGTCTTGAGCCTGAGTAGTTGCTATCCCAAACTGTGATATATCAGGATAGGATGTTCTCTAAAAACAGTGAGTGTCACTGGGGACATTCCATATTCCTTCTGAGGAAGTAGAGGCATTGATGCTCTTCTTGGCCGTAGCACTTACGTGGTTGGGCCATGAAAAATCACTGGTGGTACATACACCTAGGAGCTTGAAGCTCCCAGCCATCTTCACCTCAGCACCACTGATGCAGACGGGTGTGTATTCCACCTTGCTTTCTGAAGTTCATGATCAGTCGACAGTCCTGCTGACATTGGTGGAAAGATTGTTGTCTTGAGACCACGCGGCTGCCTCAGGAACAAGGTTGGTCAGGTTTACATGCCACAGTACGCACCATACCGAAGTGCATGTGTGGAGGCTGCAGCAAGGCAAGGGTTAGGATAGTGTCTAGGCAAGGATAGTTTACAGAGAGTGTGTGGTCAGTCCAGGCAAATGAGGCCTTTAAAGAAAGGTCTTTGAAGAGCATAGCCTTTTGGCATACAAAGACAAGGCAAGGATGCAGATGAAGGATTCCAGATTGACACTTACTTTTGGTCAGTAACTTGACTAATTCGAAAGTATGATTGGCCTTTAATGTGCAGATTCTAATGGTTGTTATCACCTTTATTACTGTAGTGTGATTGGTGATTGATTATACAAATAAAGAATTTCAACATGCACAAGGTTACCAATTGGTTACCATTTGTATCCGCAAGCCAATTCCGTGTAGAACAATGGCATTTCTTTGTTCAAACTCCAGGACAGTGAGGTGACAGACTGTCCTTCTTGTGCAGGAGTAAATGAAGTGTGATTGAGTGTGAGCTTTCAGAGTCCAGTTCGTTGGCAAAGAAGTATGCTTTAACCCAATGGCTCACTGGCCAGGAAACAGGGATTCAGGGCCTGCAGATTTTTATCAGAAGGTCACGTGCAGATGAAATGCTTGGGCCTTGCACAGCAGCTCAGTTCCCGTTTACAATCCTGGAACAGAGAGAACAGCCAGGGAGAATTCTCTGATGCCTGCAGTCCCAGTTGAGTGATGGTTTATTCTCACCAGTGACAGGATACCCATAACTCACTGTCACTGGATTAATGATATCACTCTGGGAGATGGTGGGGGGGGAAGGCAGGGAGCTGTCTGACCAGATTCCCTCTGAAGCCCAAGGGGTTCCTGGACATCCGGGCCCCACTTGTTCTCCTAGTCCCCTCCGTGCTTTGCTAATCTCGTAAGCACAAGAGATATTAGATATGTATTTTGTTTTAAAGTAAGAATTAATTCATACAAATCAGTGGAGTGAAAGAAGACTTGAATTAAATTAGAATGAGAAATACATCCTGCCAAAAATATCTTTTACTGCAGGCAATCTGTGTGCAAACAATTTCCTTTGCTCGGCTCCATGTTTTAATCTTCTGTGTATGATTTTCCTTTCTCGGGGCGTAATGGGTTTCTGCTCATATCATATCTGCAAGAAAAAAACATTATCTGGACATTTCTGGCACTCGGTGTTACAAGGGTAATGTCTGAAAGACAGCAGCTCCTATTTCACATAGTTCTTTAACCCTTTCCACCCTGGCTGCCTCAGACAACATGGAAATTTTTATTTAGAAGTGCAACAGAGTACCAGGCCCCTCCCGCCCAATGAGCCCCCACTGCACAGTTACAACTAGATCACTAATTTACCTACTAACCTGTACATCTTTGGAATGTGAAAGGAAAGCGGAACAGCCGGAGGAGGGAGAATGTACAAACTCCTTACAGACAGTGGCGGGAATTGAACCCGGGTCACTGCCACTATAATAACATTGTGCTAACCACCATGCCGCCGATAAAAATGCTGCTTAATTTCAACAAGATCAAATTCCCTCAGCCTTTTTAAGCATCTTCTCACCGCCCGGATACTGCGGCCCAGAAAGCTCACCAGCCCCTCTACTTCCCCAGGGGGCCAAAAGAAAATTGTCATGTCCAAGAGTGAAAATGAAATGATTTCACTACTTCAACAATTTAAAGACTTTGAAGAATTTGAAGAATCCACTGCATAAATAAATAAATAAATAAACGAATTCCTTATTGTGATTTATCCGTTTGTTATGTATTGCACAGTCCTGCTGCTACAAAACAAATTTCACAATGTGTGGAAGTGATATTAAACTGATCTGATTCTAATCCTGAAACATCTTCTGCATCCTTTCCACAGTCTCCCCATCCTTCCTATAATGAAGTGACCATAACCTCACACAATACGCCAAGCGTGATCTGAGTGAAGTTTGATATAGCTGCAGCACGTCCTCCTTAATCTTAGACTCAACATGCCACACGACTTCTTTACACCTTATGGACTGACATAGAGACTTTCAGTAAACTTTAGACTTGGATCCCAAGATTCCTCTGCATTTCAATGCTATTAAGTGGTCTAACTGTACACTATCTCTGCTACTGTTTTCCCTTGTAGTACTTCAACATAATATTGCAATGAAATGGTCTCTGTGTACAGCACGCAGAACAAAGTTTTTCACTGTACCTCAGTGTATGGGAAATAATAAACCAACTTACTGTGGCTATGTACATGCGCCTGTTAATTCTTAGTCTGTGATGAGTAAAACCTCAATAATCTAGCATCCAATTGTTTGGAAATCCTGGTTATATCTATTCAGGCAGACTTATTCATCTGGAATGTCAGCTGGGGAGTCGAAGGGTTTGTGGCCAGATTGGGGAGTCAGAGTGCATCTGGGGTCAGGGTTCAGACTGTGTGGTGGGAATAGAGGGGGTAGTTAGAGCACAGAATGCCACGGATCTGGAATGTGGGTAAGTGTGCGGCCAAAGCCAGAATCCAGTGTGTTTGCATATTCCCTGTTCCCTTTAAACTCCCCGGGTTCATTGGAAAATCGATTAAACTGTACTCGAAAGGCACAGAAATTGAAAGTGTGTTTGGGTGTCAAGGGGGGCAACACCCCAATGCTCCAAAATAACCGCTGGTCTGGTGCTGGCAAAGCTCAGGATTATCAGAGTTCTCCTGGCTACATGCAAAGTGTGAGAGTCCAATGCCGGAGGCAGGGAATTCCAGAAGATGTAGTGATGCACAGGTTGCCGCAGGGGCTCGGCAGGTCAGGCAGCATCTGTGAAGGGAAATGGACACTGGTGTTCATTTGGACTCATGAAGGGTCTTGGACCTGAAACATCAGCTGTTCATAAAACATAGGAGTCGAATTAGGCTGTTCGGCGTCTCATCCCCGTTCTCCTGCCTTCTTCCCATAACCTCTGAGAGCCGTACTAATTAAGAACCAGTCAACTTACTTAAGCCCGTCACCCCTAGTGAGGCAAAAGTCACCGACAGCAGCTCGCTAGAGTCCTCGGTCCTGGGCTGGTCTGTTAGGATGTCTCCAGGTGTAGTCCATCTTTTTCTCAGTGAAGACCCTTCCTCTGCCAGAGATTAGATTAGATTCAACTCTATTGTCATTGTGCCGAGTACAGATACAAAGTTAGCATCTAACCAGAAATGCAAAGAATTTGTTATTTACAAAATAACTGTGAATAAAAAGTAAGTGCTACAGCACACAAATATAAAAGTACTAAAACAGTCCAATATGGGTGCAATACTGCTTAGCGCTGTGATGAGAGGTTCAGCAGGGTCACAGCCTCAGGGAAGAAGCTCTTCCTGTGCCTGCTGGTGTGGGAGCAGAGGCTCCTGTAGCACCTATCAGATGGGGGGAGAGTAAAAAGGTCATGGTTAGGGTGAGATGCATCCTTGATAATGCTTTTCACCCTGCCCAGGCAGCGTTTATGGTAGATGTTCTCAATGGTGGGAAATTGGGTGCCGATAATCCACTGAGCAGTTTTCACCACACGCTGGAGTGCTTTGTGGTCCGATACGAGACAATTGCCATACCACACTGAGATGCAGTTGGTGAGTATGCTCTCGATGGTACAGCAGTAAAAGTCCATCAGTATCCTGGGACAGAGGTGAGCTTTCTTCATGCTCTGCAGCAAATAAAGGCACTATTGCGCCTTTTTGATCAGGATGGAGGAGTTCAGGGACAGATGAGGTCTCTGGAACATCTGCCGGTGTTTCCGTAGCTCCGGGATTTTACGATGCCACTCCTTTCGCAGTCGGGGCTTGGGACCGTCCACAGCGGAGTTAAGAATCGATCGACCTCCGCTTTAAATTTCCCTTCTCAGATGCTGCTCAACCCACTGAGTTCACCCGGTAGATTGGATTGATCCAGAGGCCAGGAGTGGCAGCCCATTGTGCCTCTGTTTCCAGGAGATGTGTCCGGTTTATTCAATGTTCCTCTCATTCTACAATAATCAAACGCATCACGCGGTGATGGCCCCCCGTGACAAAACACTCACCCATCCTGTTGACTGAACTCAGCAGGGAGCCCTTTTGCCATGTAGTCAGTGTTAGCCTAACTCAGCAGATCAGGCCTCTTCTCCAAAGAGGAACAAACAGCCGGCATTTCAGGCCGACGCCCATCAGCAGGACTGGAGAGAAAGGAGGGATAATCCCGAATAAGAAGCCGGGGGGGGAGGTACGGAGTACAGGCTGGCAGGTGACAGGTGATCCTGGTGAGGGTGAAGATGGGTGGGTGGTGAAGGGAGCCAAGGTGAGAAGCTGGGAGGTGATTGGTGGAAAGAGCTGAAGAACTCTTCCTTCAGTTAGTCCTGACGAAGGGTCTCGGCCTGAAACGTCGACTGCACCTCTTCCTAGAGATGCTGCCTGGCCTGCTGCATTCACCACCAACTTTGATGTGTGTTGCTTGAATTTCCAGCATCTGCAGAATTCCTGTTGTTTGTGAAGAAGAAGGATTTCTGATAGGAGAGGAGTGGATCATGGGAGATGAGCAGCACCTGAGGGAGGTGAGGAGAAGAGAAGGAAATAGAGGGGAGCCAGAATGAAGAATGGAAAAGGGGGTGGGGAGAGACATTTCTAGAAGTTAGAAAAATTGATGTTCATTCTATCATGTTGGAGACCCAGACCAGGGGTTCCCAACCTTTTTTATGCCATGGACCCCTATGATTAACCAACAGGTTCTTGGACCCTGACCTAGATAGAATATGAGGTGTTGCTCCTCTAATCTGAGACTGGCCTCGTCGTGGCATTAGAGAAGGCCGTGGACTGACATGTTGGAATGGGAATGGGGAGTAAAAACCAATGTCTTTGTGTTTGGTTTCATTCTTGCTCTCCCTTAATTCAACCTACGTTTCAGGAAATTAAAGCAAACAAGAATCCTTAATGTGATCTGAATCCACCTATTTTTCTTCTGATCTGGGTAGTGATGCAAACAACGACAGACTCATTTGCCTGGCTGCTGTTCTTCCTGGGAAGTTCAGTAGGGCAGTGCACCGACAAGGTCACTGGGCTAGTAACCAGGCAATGTGACGCGGAGTTCAAATCCCAATAACAACGGGACAGTTTAAACTAACACGGTTAAACGCTGGCTGGAGTGACCATGAGCCCTCAGATAACCAATAACATCTCATCAGATTCACTGAAGTATACTCAGATAAAGCAATCTGGTGTTTCGATATGTTTTTCTTACCATATATAATTCCCAATGACAAAGAAGGAGACTGTTTGATCTGCTGAGTCTATGCTAGCACTGAAAGCTCAAAGTTCAAAGTAAATTTATTGTTAAAGTACATTATTGTCACCAGTAACTGCCCTGAGATTCATTTTCTTACAGGCATTCACAGTAGAACAAAGAAATACAATAGAATTAGCGAAAGACTACGCACAAAGGCCGACAGACAACCCATGTTCAAAAGAAGACAAACTCTGCAAATGCAGGAAAAAACCTCAAATAATAAATAAATATAGAGAAAATTGAATTGTAGAGTCCTTGGAAGTGAGTCCATAGGCTGTCAGATAAGTTCAGTGTTGAGGTGAGTGAAGTTATCTACACTGGTTCAGGAGCCTGATGGTTGAGGGGTAATAACTGTTTCTGGACCTGGTGGTGTGGGACCCAAGGCTCCTGTTCCTCCTGCCCGAGAGAGCAGCAAGTAGAGAGTGTGGCCTTGACGATGGGGATCCTTGTTGACGGATGCTGCTTTCTTTGTGGCAGCACTCCATGTAAATGAGGTCAATGGTGGGGAGGGCATTCCCTGTGACGGACTGAGCCGTAGCCACTCATTCTTGTAGGCTTTTCCATTCTTAGGCTTTGCTGTTTCCATGCCAGACCGGGATGCAACCTGTCAGGATATTCTCCGTTGTGCATCTATAGAAGTCTGTCAAAGTTCTCGATGACATGCCGAATCTGCGGAAACTTGTACTTCCGTCAGACCATTTCCATCAATATCCTTCCAACCCCATTACTTCCTTCAAACTAATCATCTCTGACCAGTTCCCCCAATTATTCGGCCACCCACCTATATGCTGGGGTGGTTTGCAGTAATTAATTAATCGAGCCACGTGGCTTTTGAGTGTGTGAAGAAACCGACTCGGTCACAGCCAGAGCATATGAATTCCACATGCACAGAGCCCGGGATCAGGCTCAAACCTGTATCACTGGGTTTTGAGATAGCAACATTCGACTCATCTCCTTTGACCCTCACCAACTTTTATCAGGGCACCATAAAAGGCATCCTATCTGGATGCATCACAGCTTGGTTTGATGCTGTCAGAGGCTGCACGAAACTGCAGAGAGTTGTGAGCACAGCTCAGCACATCGTGGAAACCAGTCTCTCCACCACAGACTGTGTCTACACTTCTCACGCCTCAATAAAGTAGACAACAGAATCAAAGACTCCATCCACCCCGGAATTCCCTCTTCTCCTCCCTCCTGCTGGGCAGAAAAAAGCCTGAAAGCTCGTACCACCAGGCTTAAGGGCAGCTTCTATCCTGTTGTTATGAGACTACTAAACAGTTCCCTAATGCAATAAGACAGGGTCTTGCACTCTCAATCCACTCGTCATTGTCTTGCACCTTATTGTCTGCCTACACTGTACTTTCTCTGTAACGTAGCCAGTAACATTTTATTCTGCATTCTGTTATTGTTTTCCTTTGTACCAATGTGATGAAATGATCTGTATGGATGGCATGCAAAGCAAGTTTTACCCTGTACTGCAACCCAAGTGACAATAATAAGCCAATTTATGGAATTATTTGGAGTTCTTCTGTGTTTCCACACCCAGTCCCTGTCGTTGACTCCTCAATCCTGTGGTAATTGGTTCTGCCATTTGCCAGTAATGATCACATCCTGAGTAAGGATAAATACAGTGAAAAACATCTGCTATTTTTCCTTCTGTCTGACTCACCCTTCTGGGTTCCCAGTGGGAAGTTTTGAAATGCCGTCAGCACGCCCAGATTTATCCGACAATATTTGAGCCATCTATCAACTCAAACTTGGAACAAAGGATGTCCTTCCTTCCTTGGGCATACTCTACAGGACATCACCTGCCAATCTGTCGTGGGCTTCCTGACCACTCTGATGGAGAGTACCGATAAAGGCCCAAGTCTCAGGCTGGTTTGCTTAATGTACGTTACACTGCCTAAGTGTCAGAGCTCCCTGTGCTGTTCCGGGTTATGGTGGTGAGTGGAGTGAAGCTCGGGGAGGCCTTTGTTGACATCTGAACTGTGTTACGTGAAATGTAAGCACAAGATATTCTGCAGATGCTGGACATCCAGAGAAACTCAACACGTCAGGCAACATCAAGAGAGAAAAAGCGAGCACTGATGTTCCTGGCTGAGATCCTTCATCAGGGTGTGTCTCGTCTGAAGGCCTCTTTCCAAGCTCTTTGATTCTATAATAGGTACGAGGGGTTGAATGGCCTACTCCTGCCTCTGGTTGCCATCAGAATCAGGTTTACTATCACTGACATTTATCGTTCTGTGGCAGCAATAAAATATACTATAAATTACAAGAAAAAATGTACAGAATATGCACTTAGTGGCCACTCTATTAGCTACATCTGCTCGTTAATGCAAATAGCTGATCAGTCAATCATATGACAGCAACTCAATGCATAAAAGCATGCAGACATGGTCAAGAAGATCAGTTGTTGTTCAGACCAAACATCAGAATGGTGAAGAAATGTGATTTAAGTGACTTTGACCATGAAATAATTGCTGGTGCCAGATGGGGTGGTTTGAGTGTTTCAGAAACTGCTGGTCTCCTGGGATCTTCATGCACAACAGTCTCTAGAGTTTACAGAGAATGGTTCAAAAAACAAACAACATCCAGGGATCGGCAGTTCTGTGGATGAAAATGTCTTGTTAATGAGAGAAATCAGAGGAGAATGGCCAGACTGGTTCAGGCTGAAAGGAAGACGACAGTAGCTCAGGTAACCACACGTTAAACAGTTTTGTGCAGAAGAGCATCCCTGAATGCCCAATATATCAATCCTTGAAGTAAATAGGCAGCAGAAAACCACAAACGTACATTCAGTGGCCACTTTATTAGCTGCAGGCTGTGCCTAATAGTGGTCACTGGATATTCTGTGTGCAATGCAAAAAAAGAACAAAAATAGTGATACCGTGTTCGTGGATTCAGGACTATTCAGAAATCTGATGGCGGAGACAAAGAAGCTGTTCCTAAAGCGTTAAGTGTGTGTCCTCACACTCCCCTACCTCCCCTCCGATGGTAGCAATGAGAACTGGATAGTGCCACCTTCTCGAGGCATCACCTATTGGAGAAGTCCTTGATGCTGGGGAGGTGAATGCCCGCAATGGAGCTGGCTGAGTTTAAAGCCCCCGGCAGAGAAATGGGGGTAACTGAACAACTGGTAGCAGACCTCACCCTGACTGGGAACCAACAGGTCTTCTCTCACTGCTTGGACTCCGTCACTTGCCTTCTCTTGGAATACATAGCACACACAATCTCATGGTGAAAGATTCAATACTCTGGGGCGCTGCTGGCAGTCAGCCTTGGCTCAATTCAAAGTTGCTCAATTTGCTTGTTAAATCAAACTGAAACTGTGCAGAATAAGCCTTTGCCGGTGTTTTAATAAAATCATTTAATTACCCTGCAGGATAAACCAAACCTTTCTCTCTCTCTCTGAACAACACTAAAGTTGAATTAACATGAGAGATTGTACTTCAATTTATGCCGATGTGATTAAGCACCCCTGAATCTGCAGAATTTAAATTGCAAATCTCATTTGTTTCAGCTGGGAAGTATTTCAATGGGAATTTAATGTAAAAGAATGAACAACTCTGTCTCAAACCACAGGGTTGGCCAATATTTTTGATCAGGAATTAGCAAGTAGTTTGATTAAAAAGGAGGAACAATGAAGTAAGTAGAAAATAGGGCAGCGGTTTGTGTGGGACTTGATATGAGGATATAATCAATGGATTCACAGAATTATTATAAAATCATGGAAACTTGGTTTGTCGAGGGAGTGCAGATTCCTGATAGGGCAATATTCTCAGTCCTCTTTCACTTCCCCCTCCCCTCACACCTGCAAGTTATTCCCTCTCAAGGACACAGCCACCTTCCATTCCAAGGCATTGACTGAATTTCTTCCCACCTTCCTCCCTGACTCATAACCACCCCACCTCCCCGAATTAAGAAGCTTTTCTTTATTTTCCCCCAGTATATGTTGCCCAAAGTTTTAAATCTGTGTCAGCGAGGTGACAGTCTCCTCCATCTACCCTGCCTAAACCAGGCCTCTGTCTAATCATCTCTCAACCTCTTTTGCAACTTTACAAAACATTGGTTATGCATGTTCCTGTCATGTTCACCATTGTAGACCCCACCACCCAGGACATGCCCTCTTCTCATTGCTGCCGTCAGGAAGGCACACACTCAGCAATTCAGGAACAGCTTCTTCCCCTCTGCCATCCGATTCCTAAATGGCATGAGCACTACCTCACCACTTTTTATTTCTTTTTCTTTTTTTCATGCAGTACTTATTTAATTTAACCATATGTAATGCCCTGGTTCATATTTTTCACTGTCATGCTGTTCCATATTTCATTTCGTGCTGGTCTATGCGAGCTGCTTGTTTCAGCTTATGTTTGGGTTATTGTCGAAGATGAGGAGATGAGGAGAAATGTCTGTCATCCAGTTAGGATGGTCAAATTGAAGAGGAGGTTTCTCTGGTGTGGGACAATAAGGTTGAGCTTGGGGTTTCTATTTGGTTTGAGAGAGAAGACACCAGAGAGAAGAAATCATAGGATTCGACCTGGAGTGGGACCGTGATTTGATGAAGCCCGGGGTGAGATCGATTGAAGATCGGTGACTTGGGGAAACCGTGATCTCCAAATTGTGCACATTAGACTGTTTCAGTAAACTGGGCCCTTTTCTTTTTTGTTCTTTTCTTTACTAACCCTTTAGTCAAATAAAGAATTATGAAGATAAATCTTCTAATCGTATGTGGTGCACTGTCTGTTATTGTGTGGCACTCATTTGTAACGGGGTAACAAATTACACAGTATCCACACGAACAGTGGGTTTGGGGTGGGCTCACACTTCACACCTTAATCTCACACGTTTAGTGGGGCCAGAGATTGTCTTCCCTGGATTTACGCAGCCGAGGAAACCAGGGTGTTTCAGATATATATTTACTGTAATTCACATTTTTTCTATATTAATTTGTATTGCATTGTACTGCTGCCACAAAGTTAATAAATTTCATGACATAGGCCGGTGATAGTAAATCTGATTCTGATTCTGATTCTAAGTGAAAGGTAAGGACGGCAGGATTCGGAAACCCCGATTGAAAAGGAATATTGAGGCTCTGGTCAGAAAAAGAAGGAGATTTGTGTCTGGTTTCAGTGGCTAGAATTAAACACATCCCTCAAGGAACATAAAGGATATGTGAGATTCACGAGAATGATCCCAGGAGTGAGAGGCTTAACCTACAATGTCTCTGGGCCTGTACTCAATGGACGTTCAGAAGGCAGGGGAGAGATCTCATTGGATCTACCAGGTACTGAAAGCTCTAGATAGAGTGGACATGGAGAGTATGTTTCCATTTGAAGGAAAGTTTATTTCAATGGCAGAGCCTCTGAATAGAAACATAGAAACATAGAAACTTAGAAAATAGGTGCAGGAGTAGGCCATTCGGCCCTTCGAGCCTGCACCGCCATTTATTATGATCATGGCTGACCATCCAACTCAGAACCCCACCCCAGCCTTCCCTCCATACCCCCTGACCCCTGTAGCCACAAGGGCCATATCTAACTCCCTCTTAAACATAGCCAATGAACTGGCCTCAACAGTTTCCTGTGGCAGAGAATTCCACAGATTCACCACTCTCTGTGTGAAGAAGTTTTTCCTAATCTCGGTCCTAAAAGGCTTCCCCTCTATCCTCAAACTGTGACCCCTCGTTCTGGACTTCCCCAACATCGGGAACAATCTTCCTGCATCTAGCCTGTCCAATCCCTTTAGGATCTTATACGTTTCAATCAGATCCCCCCTCAATCTTCTAAATTCCAACGAGTACAAGCCCAGTTCATCCAGTCTTTCTTCATATGAAAGTCCTGCCATCCCAGGAATCAATCTGGTGAACCTTCTTTGTACTCCCTCTATGGCAAAGATGTCTTTCCTCAGATTAGGGGACCAAAACTGCACACAATACTCCAGGTGTGGTCTCACCAAGGCCTTGTACAACTGCAGTAGTACCTCCCTGCTCCTGTACTCGAATCCTCTCGCTATAAATGCCAGCATACCATTCGCCTTTTTCACCGCCTGCTGTACCTGCATGCCCACTTTCAATGACTGGTGTATAATGACACCCAGGTCTCGTTGCACCTCCCCTTTTCCTAATCGGCCACCATTCAGATAATAATCTGTTTTCCTATTTTTGCCACCAAAGTGGATAACCTCACATTTATCCACATTAAATTGCATCTGCCATGAGTTTGCCCACTCACCCAACCTATCCAAGTCACCCTGCATCCTCTCAGCATCCTCCTCACTGCTAACACTGCCACCCAGCTTCGTGTCATCCGCAAACTTGGAGATGCTGCATTTAATTCCCTCATCCAAGTCATTAATATATATTGTAAACAACTGGGGTCCCAGCACTGTGCCTTGCGGTACCCCACTAGTCACCGCCTGCCATTCTGAAAAGGTCCCGTTTATTCCCACTCTTTGCTTCCTGTCTGCTAACCAATTCTCCACCCACACCAATACCTTACCCCCAATACCGTGTGCTTTAAGTTTGCACACTAATCTCCTGTGTGGGACCTTGTCAAAAGCCTTTTGAAAATCCAAATATACCACATCCACTGGTTCTCCCCTATCCACTCTACTAGTTACATCCTCAAAAAATTCTATGAGATTCGTCAGACATGATTTTCCTTTCACAAATCCATGCTGACTTTGAATAAAGGGATATCCCTTTAGACTGAGATGCAGAGGAATTTCTTCCACTAGAGGGTGGTGAATCTGTGGAATTCATTGTCACAGACAGCTGCAGAGGTTAAGTCATTGGGTGTATTTAAGATTGAGAGGTTGTTGATTGGTTAAGGGTTATGGGTAGGAAGCAGGAAAGCGGAGTTGAAAAAATATTAGTCATGACTGAATGGCTGAGCAGACTAATTCTGCTTCTATTGTCATGGTGAGCACTGGCAACGACTGAACCCAGGTGTGAAGGAGCGACAGACTCTCACGTAGAGATGGAAACAAGGTACTTGGGAATTACAACAGGACATCGGTGACTCAGCTGAGTGACACTGTGAGATGAGTCATTCTCAAAACAAGGACCCCCTGATAAGCACTTATCAGGAATCCACTTTAATTTATCAGGAATGCAGAAAATCCTTATCCAACAAAATCAAGTCAACAAGGTTAAACAGAAGGCACCAGGGATTAACCACTCTTATTAAGACAACAATGAACAAATTCAGGTGCTCTAGAAAGCTTGGAGCCCAACGCTGTACAGCTCCCTGCACAGGCCCGAAGGACTCATGACACCTATAGCTTGTGGCTTTACGGGATGCAGCAACGCATTTAAAAAGTGGACACAACATATTCCTTATGCACAAAGAGAGTACGGAGGGCTATGGTCCAGGTGCAGGTCAGTGGGACTCGGCAGTATAACAGTTTGGCACAGACTAGATGGGCCAAAGGGCCTGTTTCTGTGCTGTAGTGCTCCATGACTCTAAAGTAAAGGAGGACCTAATAAGATTCTATAGGTACGTATATTAAGAGTAAAAAGGCAACTAAGGACCAAGATTAGATCCCTTTTAGAATCAGTGTGATAATCTACAGGTGTACCCATGAAATATGGACGAGGTCTTAAATTAATACTTCTCGTCTGTATTTACCGTGAGTTCATGGAAAAGAACAGTGTTATTCTGATACATTTTGACATTAAGAACAAGGATCTGATGGCCTTGAAGTGCAGAAGGGTGGATAACTCCCCCTAGAGGCCTTGTAGATACATGGCTAGGAAAGGTTTAGCAGGATTGGGGCCACATGTAAGCAAATTGGACGAACTTAGATAGGCATTTTGGTCAACATGGAGAGGTGAGGCTAAAGAATCTGTTTCTGTGCTGGATTATTCTATGACACTATGAATCTGTGGTTTGGCCACACCAAGTATTGCGTGCAGTTCTGGCTACCACACTCTGCAAAGGGTGTGATTGCGTTGGAGAGAGTGCAAAGAGATTCAAAGGATTCAAAGTACATTTATTATCGAAGTACGTGTGCAGTATACAACCCTGAGATTCATCTTTCCCACAGACAGCCACGAAACGCAGAAGAACCATGGAACCAACCTCTTCAAAAAAGAAATCAACCACCCCCACCATGCACCAAAAAAAACAAATCACACCAACTGCAAACAAAAAAGAGTGAAAAAGTCGGAATATAGAACACAAAATCAAAAGGCATGTTATATTTCAGTTCAGCTCAGTGTTTCTCATCTGCAGGCCACCCTGATTCAAAATCACCCAAACTAGCAACAACAAAAAAGTGGACAGAAAAACTAGAAACACATCTTATGTGAATTAGAATCCAATCCACAAACCGGACCGATTAAACCATGCTCCGGCACCACCTCCCAACAGCATCGAGGGACAGAGAGAGAAAGATCATTCAAACACAGGGACCTTCCCTTGGAAGCAACGGGTGAGCGGGAGAGAGAGTCTGGCACACGGGAGCAGTGGGCGAGAGGCTGGTGGACGGCGCTAGACACTCGCTCGCCTTGACGATTTCAATCTTCCTCGACGCTTCAGTCAGTGAGCTTAGTGAGAGATGGAGTTGATCACGGGCCCCCACCCTGTCTCCAGCTTTCCTGGCCGCTATGCCGTGTGGCTCACTCGCAGCCCCTCGGAGAGAGCAAAGCACCAGATCGCTCGATTGGCCCGGAAGCACACCTGGGACTTCTCCACTGCCCTGCCACGGCCAAATGGAAATGAGACCAACAACACTTCGTAGTCCCCCTGGGCAGTCTCCAACCTGGCGGCATCAACATCAAATTCTCAAATGTCCAGTAAGTTCTGTCCCTTTTCTCTTTTATTTCTTTTTTCTCTGAACAAACCTTCCCTCTTCACGTTAATCTTTCTCCTCTTCCACCCTCTCCATCTGCCTACCCTACCATTTTGTCTTTCCACCTCTTTACCTTTATTCCACCATCCACCACCCCCTCCAATCAAATTGCATCTTCTTCAGTTTTTGTCACTTCCACCTATCATCTCGCAGCTTCTTACATCATTCCCACTCTCCACCCCCCAACCTGGATCCACCTATCACCTGCCAGCCCTTACTCCACCCCTTCCCCTCACATTTTATATTGACTATCTCCACCTTTCTTTACAGTCCTGATGCAGGAACTCAACCAAAACGTCAATTGTCCATTTCCCTTCATAGTTACTGTTTGACCTGCTGATTTCCTCCAGTGCTTTGTGTGTTCTGTCCTTTCTCGACAGGAGTGTGGCTTCAGCACTGAGGAACATCACCCTGGCAACCATGGCCTGGCAGGGAGGAGGGATTTAAAATACTCAATCATTCCTGCTTTTAAACTGCTCTGACATTCTCCCCACTGCAGGAGGCCAAACCTCAGCACTGCATCCCTTCCCCCAACCACCTGAAATTCCTCTGGACCGCTATTCCATTCCTTCCATCCCCCCCCCCCCCCGTCCAGCCCCAGGCACTTGTCCCTTCTATTAAGCAGGAGCCCAGAGGTATCCTCATGGTCCTCCATCAGTGGGATGGGAGGTTGCCGTTGGCTAATGGGTCCGAGGAGGCCACATACCACTGGGATGGGGTGGGGTTTGCCAAATATCTGAAGGGGTAACAAACTGTAGCTCTGTCTGGGATGGATGCAAAAGACCCCCTGGCATCCACTGGAACAAATAGGAAGATGCTTAAGATGGCACTGGTGAAGCACAGCAGCCCTGTCGGTAGCAAGCAAAGCATAAAATTACCATATTAATTGCGCGGTTTCTTGGATACAATCACTGTAATCAACAGCCTGTAATTTCCCTTTTGGGGTTGAGCTGTTGAACCGCCTGTATGACCGGCACTCTTGCGGTGTGAACTGAAGTCCCGAAGGTGCAGGACAGTTGCTGTGTGACGTGGATGGGCCAAATCGAGGCCCAAGGCGATTTCTTGCCTCCAAGCAGAACCGAGGCAAGATGAGTGGGGCAATGCAGAGTTGAGTTGGTGGGGCCTGGGCCCAGGTCCGAGAATGAGGACCTGAGGTTTGATTGATTTAAGCACCAGGCCGAATTGGAAAGGTTGCATACGGACCGAATCGAGGCTGTGGAGCCTAGGCCTGAAAACATATCGAAGCAGCAGGACCCGGTTCCGAGAGTGAGGGACTATTTGAAGTTTAGGCAATTTAAGAGCGGGACTAGACTGAAAAGGTCAGGGTGTCAGGTTAGCGACGAGGAACGGGTCAGTTCAGCTCACCGGTCCGCAAGGTTTACTCATCTCTTTGCTGAACTGAGGCTGTGGCCTGCAACTAACGGACTCCTGAATTGGCTGCAGTGATGACCGGCTTCGTGGCTGTGAACTCACTTTCATGAACCTCAGTTTTCAATGTTATTTGCTTACTTTTATTTTTTGCACGATTTGTTTTGTTTTCCCTTCACATTGGGTGTTGACATTTTTTTAATGGATTCTATTACAGTCATTCCACCCTGCAACAACTCATTTCAGGGAGGTAGCACCATCAATTTGTGGGAGACTCCCAGAACTTCTGGGAGAGATGGGATGTCTGCAATAGAGTAGCTCCTTAGCAGCTAGCCAGCTAGTTTAAATAACGTTAGCTATGCTAATAAACGAATGACACCTGTTAAACTCACTTCAACACGTCTTTTACAGTCTTAACCCACCATGGGCAATAGAAAAGTCACTGTTGCAAACAGTGCAGTGAGCAACGCTGTCATTATTTTGACCCCTATTAGGCAGGGGTACACTTTAGTGTAGTCTGGGGTGACGTAAGTTTTATATTTTCTTTTTTTGGAACACTCTGCCATGGCGCGCTCTCTCTCTCGCGCGCGCTGTCTTGCTCTTGTGCTTGTTCTCTTGCTCTTGTGCTCGCACTCTCTCACTCACTCGCTCGCTCTCAAAAAAATTGATTTCCGGGATATTGTATATAATTTGTGGGCATCAGGAGCCACTATCAATATGGGGGAGGCTCCCGGAACTTCCGGGAGAGGTGGGATGTCTGCTTTAGGTTTCTAGGCTTTGTGGCTGCCTATAAGCAGACAAATCTCAAAGTTGTATATAGTAAACATACTTTGATAATAAATGTACTTTGAATCCTGACTAAATATTTAATCAGCTAACAAAAGGATAACTGGATGGTGCTATTTCATGGCGAGTTGTGAAACCTTGTGACTTGCAATAGGCCACTGTGTTTCCTTTAGCCCAGAAGTTGTAAGGTCCTGATGCAGGAAGCCCTGAGGGAAACCACGACCCTGATAGCCCAATTCCACCCTTCCGCAGACGCAGGACCAACTTCTCAGCCCTGCTCAGAGATCGTCTCCAAGATCAGTTCCCCCCCACCGCCTCCAAACCTACCCTCCTCGGTCTTATCCTCTCACGTCCACCTTTGTGTTACTTTAAATTATTAAGTTCAGGAGGGTCTCTTTCCCCCCCACCCCCGTGCTTAGCTAGCTGTGACCTGATTTGATTCAAAGTACTCCAGGGAAGTAATTATTCTTGGTTCCAAAGAGAGAGAAAAAGAACTGTTTTTTTTTAAGGGCTCATTGATCCTGCACAGATGACACCGGTTCTTTGCGATTTCACTAAGCTACAGTGCTGGATGGAGTCTTTTCCCCTGCCATAGCAACCATCTTGTTGCAGGCAGTAACCTTGGCCACACAAAGACAAGACTCCCAGCAGTACTTGGGGAGCCAGTGCTCAGGAGGACAAAGGCTCACTTGTTCCTGTGGGAATGAAAGCTCCCAGCTCAAATAAGTTCCGTCCTTTCATCTGCGGCCTTGCTCCTCAAGACAAACCCAAGTGCTCTCTGCGCTTCTTACTGCTCCCAGGAAAAATTTACACTTACCTATTCTGGGATCCCACATCTCACATGAAAGATATTTACATAATTAATATGTGGTTTCCATCTACATGCTCGCAACAGCTGACGTGGGGAGGATGTCTCCTATAATCGGGGGAGTCTAGGACCAGAGGGCATGGCCTCAGAATTGAGGGATGTCCCTTTAGAACAGAGATGAGCAAAGATTTCTTTATGCAGAGAGTGGTGAATCTGTGGAATTCATTGCCACAGATAGCTGTGCAGGCCAAGTCACTGGGTATATTTAAGATGGAGGTTGATAGCTTCTCAATTAATCAGGGTGTCAAAGATTACAGAGAGAAAGCAAGAGAATTAGATAGAGAGGGATAATAGATCAGCCATGAGCAGACTCAATGGGCTGAATGGCCTAATTCTGCTCCTACGTCTTATGGTCTTTAATGCGCAGGCCGGTAGATTAGATGCTGTATATTGCCCCTAATTCATAGCTGAGTGATAGAATTTGTGGGTAATGAATTGCAATGTGCAGAGACTGGATTAGTGTAAATAGGTACATAATGGTAGGTATATTCTCGAATGGGCTGAAGTGCCTGTTTCACACTCTAAAACAACAAATACTTGTAGTTCTGTAGGGCATCTAACTTATAACCACCCTGATCTTCAAGGTCAGAGTCATGTGTACTGTCATCTGCACGAGTACATGTATGCCCAGGTACAATGAGCAATATCCCAGGCACATAGCTTCAGATAAGGAGCACTCAGAAGAAAGATATGAATAGAAATTCAACTATGCACAATTTTTTAGAGAGGAACAGAATGACAACCAAGACCATTGTAGTGCAAAGTGACCGAGGTAGTCATGGTGTTGATATACTGAGATAGTGATCAGGGTTTGTACAAAGTAAGTTGGTTCAAGAACTGAATGGTTGAAGGGAAGTAACTATTCTCTAGTGGGATAGGACTTCAGGCTTCTGTATTTCCTGTCTGGTGGCATCTGAGAGAAGATGACTTCTCAGATGGGTGGAGGTCTTCAATGATAGATGATGCCTTCTTGAGAGTGCTGCATGTGCGTAAATACTGATGTTGAGGAGCAATGTGCCCATAATGTACATATTGGTCAGACTCCACTGCTCCCTGCAGCTTCCTACGTTCCTCCACGTTCAGACTGCTGCAGCAGAGTGTGATACACCCGGTCAGACCACCTTCAGCACGGTGCCATAGCGGTTAGCGTAGAACTATCACGGTGCCAACAACCCAGGTGGTTCAGCTCGTCGCTGTCTGGAAGGAGCTCACACATTCTCCCCATGATTGTGTGGATTTCCTTCCTCATTCCGAAGGCACATGGCTCAGTAGGTTATTTGGATGAAGGTCACATGGGTGACCTGGCTCGTAAAAAGTAAGTAAGGACAGTACGTCTGTGGAAGTTTGTTAGTGTTTGTCAACCCTCCTTAACCTTCTAAGAAAAGCAGGACGCTGCTGCATCTTCTATGAGATTACACTTACGTGCTGGGGCCAGCACAGTGTTAGATATACCCCAGCTACCCCAGGTCTCATTGGAGCTCTTTGAATTGGATAATCCTTGAGATGTCGCTAAACCTGACTAACCGATGCAATGCATTGAAATGCTGGCATCTCATTGTTTGAACACAATAGTGATGCTTGTATGTGGAAGTTTAAATAATACCATTCATGTTATTATCAGGGGGACCTTGCTGTTGCCCCTTAACGCTAGCCTGCCCCATGTAGTGTTGGCATGGTGTGTACAGCCCAGTCCATCTCAGGCACAGCTCTCCAATCACTGAGCACCTCTACAAGGAGCCCCGCCACGAGAAAGCTGTATCCACCATCCAGGACCCCCACCATCCTGCCCATGCTCTCTCCTCGCTTCTTGCATCAGGAAGGAGGTACAGGACCCTTGGGTCCCACACCACCGGGTTCAGAAACAGTTATTACCCTTCAACCATCAGGCTCCTGAACCAGCGTGGATAACTTCACTCACCTCAATGCTGAATTGAAAATGAGTCTACAACCTATCAACTCACTTTCAAGGACTCCACACCTCATGTTCTCAGTATTATTTATTTAGTTTTTTCTAATATATGTTTGACACAATTTGTTCACTTTCACATATTGGATGTTTATCAGTCTTTGTTATGTATGGATTTTCACAAATTCTGCTTTATTTCTTTATTTTCCTGTAAACGTCTGCAATAAAACAGATCTCAATGTGTGAGGTTGCTGATAAATTTACTTTGAACTTTGACCTTTGACATCATTTGGAAGGAGAGGTCCTGTATCGAGAGGGACTCCCAAGGTAGAGTGAGTGGAAAGCCAAGGAGACAGATAGAGAAAGTAGATAAAGTAGATAAAGTAGACGTGGAGAGGATATTTCTATTAGGAGGAGTGTCTAGGATCCAAGAACATAGACTCTTTAAAGCTAAGGTGAGAAAGAACGTCTTCGGCAGAGGGTGGTGAATCTATGGAAATCGTTGCTGTGGAACAGAGGGCTATGGAAGCCAAGTCATTGGGTGTATTTAAGGCAGAGATTGATAGGTTCTTGGTTTGTAAGGGGGTTGAGGGTTACAAGGAGAATGGGGATGAATGAAGATTCAGCTGTGATTGAATGCCAGAGCAAAGTCAGTGGGCTGAATGGCCTAATTCAGCTCCTATATGTTCAAGTTTAATGGAATCTACTGTGTTCTACTCTGTGCTGCAGTCACAGCACTGGGGTACAATGTAAAACTTTGTTTTGTATGCCATCCACACCAATCAAGAACGCACAAGGAACGCATAATGAAGTGCCAAGGTTGCAGGGAAAGTACAGTGCAGATAGACAATAATGTGCAAGGCCAGAACGAGATAGACCGTGAGATCCAGAGTCCATTGTACCATATTAGGAAACCATTTAATAATCCTATAACGGCAGGATAGAAGCTGTCCCTGACCCTGGTGATCCATGCTTTCAGGCTTTTGTATCTTCTGCCCGACGGGAGAGGGGGAGAAGAGGGAATGTGTTGGGTGGGTGGCTGCCTGATTTGAGAGGGGGGAGTAGAATAGAGAACGTCCAGGTTGGCTGGGATCTTTGATCATATTGAAATGTTGCCTGCTTTGCTAAGGCAGCGAGAAGTAGACAGAGTCTATGGAGGGGAGGTTTTTCTGTGCTGTGCTGAGCAGTGCCCACAACTCCCTGCAGTTTCTTGCAGTCAGGGGCAGGGCAGAGAATACGAGGATGGAGAACTGTTAATGTTGTCAGCTAACCTGGAGGCTGAAGAACAGATTATTGGAACAGGGCAAAGGGAGGAGGAATGCATGAGGTAGCGAGAGATTAGACAAGGGACTGCCTTAGGGGATGGGGCCAGAATGAATGATTCTGTAGGCTGGTGAGATTCAGGAAAATGGACAAGACAGTAACTAAGATGTCACTAAGCTTCCTGCAAGTTTAAGACACGATACAACTCAAGAAAACATTGGTTAGGACACCACTCGAATTTTGTGAACAGTTCCAGTCACCAGACCACGGGAAGGGCATGACTGCATTGGGGAGTGTACTGAGGAGGTTCACCATGGTGTTGCCTGGGATGGAGTGTTGCAGTTATAAGGGGAGACCAGACAGGCTGAGTTTGTCTTCTTCAAAATGGAAGAGACTGGAGGAAACTGACAGAGGTGTACAGGATGATGAGGGTGATGCATAGTATTGATAGGAGGAAACACCTCCCCATAAAAAAAATGTTGGCTTTCAGGTACAACAGGCTATTAAGAAGGCAAACGGAATGTTGGCCTTCATTGCTAGAGGGATTGAATTCAAGAGCAGGGAGGTCATTCTGCAACTATACAGGGTACTGGTGAGGCCGCACCTGGAGAACTGTGTGCAGTTCTGGTCTCCATACTTGAGGAAGGATATACTGGCTTCGGAGGCAGTGCAGAGGAGGTTCACCAGCTTGATTCTAGAGATGAAGCGGTTAACCTATGAGGACAGATTGAGTTGCCCAGGACTATCCTCTCTGGAATTCAGAAGAATGAGAGGGGGTCTTATAGAAACGTACGAAATTCTGGAAGGGATAGATAAGATAGAAGTAGGAAAGTTTCGTTTCCATTGGTAGGTGAGACTCGAACTAGGGGACATTGCCTCAAGATTCAGGGGAGAAGATTTAGGATGGAGATGAGGAGAAACTGTTTTTTCCAGAGAGCGGTGAATCTGTGGAATTCTCTGCCCTGGGAAGCAGTTGAGGCTTCTTCACTGAATATATTTAAGACACAGTTAGATAGATTTTTACATAGTAGGGGAATTAAGGGTTATGGGGAAAAAGGCAGGTAGATGGAGCTGAGTTAACGGACAGATCAGCCATGATCTTATTGAACGGCGGGGAAGGGTCGATGGGCTGGATAGCCTACTCCTGCTCCTATTTCTTATGTTCTTATGTAATGAACATGTCTGAAACCAGGGGCCAAGCTGAGGAGTAAGAAGGTCAGAGAAACTCTCAAGGCAGCCCTTCCTTTCACCCAGAGGGTGATTGTACAGATCGAGGAGGTGATGGAGGCAGGGACTCTCACTGCATTTTAAAAGTATCTGTTTAAACACTTGAATTGCCGAGGCTTGGAAGGCTACAGACCAAGTGTTGGTCAATGGGATTGGCGTAGAGCAGGGGTTCCCAACATTTTTTATGCCATGGACTAATACCATTAAGCAAAGGGTCCATGGACTCCGGGTTGGGAACTCCTGGTTTAGATGGAAGTTGATGGACAGTATGAGCACGGTGGACTAAGGGACATATTCCTGTGCTGTGGGATCCTGCGACAACCCTCTCTCAACTGATACTGACTTACGTAAGCCTACTGGGTCCCACAGCCACACACTTGCTCCATGCTACCTCCTACTTCACGCCCGCCCATAATGATTTCATAAACGCAATTTCAATATTTAAGAGAGGTTTGGATACGTACCTGGATAGGAAGGGTATGAAGGGCTATGGTACACGTGCTGGCCAATGGGACTGAGCAGAATGATAGTCCTGTATGGAGTAGATGGGCCGAAGGCCCTGTTTCTGTGCTGTCATGCTCTATGACTCTGACCCTAAAGGCTGTGATTTTCCCAGCTATGAGTAGTAAAGGTACTCCACAGAGGTCTGGGTTTATGGTCTAGTGTCAGGCCTGTGGACCACAACTCTGCCTCATCATCAGATGATCTGTCAGTGACAGAAAGAGGCTTTACAGAGTCATACACTGAAAATAAGAAAACCCTTTTATTTCCCCACTCCTATCGCTTATTTGTGTGCCTCAGAACACAGGAGGTCTCCAGTAAATCCTTACATTAAAGCGAGTCAAACATAACTCTCTTCACATTAGTTCTGATCCAGCTGTACCCTTCCTCGAAACATTGGAATGCTCTGATCCAGTCTCTTGGCTAGGATCAGAGACTTTGCAGGGATATACAGGATGCTCAGGGGATTGTAATGCATCAGAGAACCCTTATTTCACCATTCAGTTCTGTCACCCATTGGGCAGTAGCTCAAGAGGTGGAGCTTTCTTTAAAAAATACAATTTCCTGAAAGAACAACCAGAGTATAACTTGTTCTGCCAGACAACACAAGCACAAATCAAACTGGAACATGTTCTTCTTCCTGACGCCAAAATGACTAATCCTTCACATCCTTTTTTGTTTATTTACCACGCACACTGACACACATCCCAAAAAAAAGTCACTGTACTTCTGTACCGACATGCTGGTGCTTTGGTGGGGGGGGGGGGGCGCGGATCTAGAGCCAGGTGTATTCAGGGCTAAGTGCAAAGGACTGGAACTAGTTGGACAGAACTTTAATGAGTTGGAATGGACATTCTCGGCCGAATCCTTCCCCATCTCGGGATTTTCTGAATGGGAGACTTGAATCAATCAGACCCCATTCATGCATTGAGCATAATGAAAACCTGAGTTTGGATTCAAACAGCAGTCCCGCAGAAGGAGGTTTAAAACCAAAATAAATGCCTCATGCTGACAAAACATTATGTTTACACTCTAGATACCTGAAGGGAACTGATGGTCCTTACTTCCACCAGTCATGGGCAGTCTAACTCTGCTCAGTTCAGATGCCTCATTAGGTTGTGAGGATGTTAAACCATTTAAGGAGAAACTTCAGCTGCCATAGGAGCGGTTTGGGTTTAGGGAGGCAAGCTACAATGTGGTGGGTGGTGGGTGGTGACACACAGCTCTTCTTTGTCCAAAAGTCCATCACTGTAACCGTTGCTTTATGAACTTATTCTCAGGTTGAAGGTAAAGCTGCCACTCTAAACCGTCTTTCTTTCCCCACGTACCTGTCCAAATATCTCTGAAATATTGTGGTAGTCATTGACCTCCTGAATTCTCCACCATTTAAGATTCAAGGTTGAAAACTGTCGATTGTACGTTATCAGTACACAAGTGTAAAGCAGAATGAAATGATTGTTACTTTGGATCTGATGCAGTGTAAAAAAAATCACAATAAGCATAATGAAAACAATAAAATCACAATAAATATAAACACATTAGATTAGCTTATATACATAGACTGATTGTATGTATATAAAGAGATGCCAGGGGTATTGGTACATAAGGTAATTTTGATAAGGAATGCTGAGGTGGTACTGGGGGGTGTGGTAAGGTGGGTTAGTGGGTGGAGGGGTTGATCAGCCTGATGGTTTGGGGGAAGTAACTATTTTTAAGTCTGGCAGTCGTGGTGTGGATGCTGTGTTGCCTCTTCCCTGATGGGAATACGACTGTCCCTGAGCAGGTAAGGTGAGATCCCTGGTCATACTGCTGGCCTTTTCCCTGGCACCGTTCTGTGTGCATGCCTTAAATGGCGGGTAGACTGGTGCCGGGGATGCTTTGGGCAGTTAGAACTCTGCTGTCTGCCGCAGTACAGCTTCCGCCCCACACAGTGATGTTAGGATGCCCTCAACTGTGCATCTGTGGAAGGTCATGAGGATCGGTGAACATGGCAGGGACTAATTCATGAGTGTGATGGGATGCTCCCTGCTTGCCAGAATGAATGCAAAGATCTCAACGACGTCCAGGACAAAGTAAAGTCGGAGAGTCACACAGGGCTGCAGAGAGTCCCTTCAGCCCATCTCACCCATGCTGACCAAGCTGCCCAATTGAGCACGTGCTTGCAAATAGTGAGTTAGTTTCTTAATTTTATGCAAAGTGTTCATTCATAAAATAATTAATATATGCAGATAGTTACTGTTGACATGAGTTTATTACTTTAGTTAGGGGAAAACCATGTGGTGTGCATGTTATTTACAAAAAACAAGTATCTTATTCATAGCAGTTAATGCGACGCTATTGCCCCTGAGAGTGTCAGAGTTCAGAGTTCAATTTCGGTGCCCTCTGTATGTCCTCCCAGTGGAATGTGTGCATTTCGTCCGGGTGCTCCGGTTTCAAAGCCGTACTGATTATTAGGTAGATTGGTCATTGTAAATTGCCCTGAGATTAGACTGGGGTTAAATCGGGGGGTGGGGGGAAGGGAGGGGGGTTGCTGGGCGGCCCAGCTCATTGGACTGGAAGTGCTGTATCACTAAATAAAGTAAAACGCTGTAGACCATGCATCATGACTTGTGACACATTGTTGACTTGGTCACTTGTTAGTTAGATGTTACTTGCCACCACTTGAAAGATGTTTATCGAGAAGCTCTATCCTGTTTATTCACCTTCAAAAAAGAAGAAAAGCACAAAAGCAACAGCCACCGAACATGAAAGGAGGTGCCCAATGTGCAAGGTACATTTTAATAGTTTTAAAGCGTTTCAAACTGTTGGCCCAGACGGTGGGAAAAGCAGTGCTTTTAAAATGAAAGATTAGTAGTCATGATGTTGATGTGGAGAGGGGGTGTTCGGCACGGACTAGAAGGGCTGAGATGGCCTGTTTCCGTGCTGTAATTGTTATATGGTTATATGGTTCTGGTGAGGCATTGAATATAGTGGGAGAAATGCAAGATGTGACGGAGAGCAAATGTCAAGGTCACTGGTCATTACATCTGGAGGAACATCGACACCCCAACCATGTGTCAAGGAGCTTCTGTAAGGGTGTCAGGATATACTGAATGATGCAGACATGCTCAGAATGTTCAAAATAAATTATTATTGAAATGCAGATATGTCGCCATATACAACCCTGTGTTTATTTTTTGTGGGCATTCACAGTAGAATCAAAGAAAAGCAATCAATGTGCAAAAAAATACAAACTGAAAATACAAAAAAAATTAATAATAAACAAATAAATCATAAATAAATTGCAGTAGCGTAGCAGTCAATATGACGCTATTGCAGCTTGGGACGTCAGAGTTCAGAGTTCAGTCCCAGCATTCTCTGTCAGGTGTTTGTACATTCTCCCCGTGGAATACGTGGGGCTTCTCCTGGTGCTCTAGTTTCCAACCACGGTCCAAAGATGTACCGGTTAGTAGGTTAATTGGTCATTGTTAACTGTACTGTGATTAGTTTAGGGTTAAATCGGGACTGTCAGCAGTTGCTGAGCGGTGTGGCTTCAAGGGGCAAATGGACCTATTCCGCACTTTATGTCTAAATAAAAATATACAAATAAATATTAAATAATATTGAGAAGATGAGTTATCAAATCCTTGAAAGTGAGTCCAGTGGTTAGTTCAGAGCTGAGGTGAGTGAAGTTATCCACTCTGGTTCAGGAGCCTGATGCTTGAAGGGTAATAATGGTCCCTGATCTAAGGTTCCTGTATCTCCTTCCCAATGTAACAGCAGGAAGAGAGCATGGCCTAGGATGGTGAAAGTCGTTGAAGCGTATGAGGTCCAGATGCACGTTACGATAAATGACAGGTCCAGCTGCTGTAAAACCATTGTGCTTCCAGAGGTCAGAGGCTTGAGCAACTGGAGACACTTGAAGAAGGATGCCAAGCTTGAGTTGGCCCTGCCCATTGCCACTCTGGCCAAAGAGGCCAGAGAAGTTAACGGACTCTGTGGAGATTATGAGGTGATCCACACTGGAAAAACAGAGAACAAACGATGGCTTTCCCTCATGATTCATGATCTACAAAAGCAAAGATCTTCACTGAGGTAGACTTTTGTCGTGCAATTACCTAATTTAATGTAAGTAAAGAAGGTGACAGCACTCAACAATTAACAACTATTAGGGTTTCTACTCTTAGGCCAAGCTTCCATTTGGGGTAAAATCATCACGTAAGACATTCTAAGTGATGATGGGTGGGTTACTACAGGGACTTCACCGACCTTCGTGCAAAAAGGATTACATTCTTAAATCCAGCCACCACAGGGGGAATAACCATTCACTGCTCAAAGAAATATATCATCAATATAGTGACAAGCTTGAGAGAGCAAATATGCATCCCAAGTCAAAGTCAAAGCTGAGCTTATTGTTATATGCACAAGTATATTGTGTTGGTTGTTAAAAGAACTAGAGGTCAATGGTTAAGGGCAAAAGGTGAAATATTTAAGGGGAGCATCTTCACTCAGAGGGTGGTGTGAGTGTGGAATGAATTGTCAGCAGAAGTGGTGGATGCGGGTTCGATTTCAACATTTAAGAGAAGTTTGCAAAAAATGGCTACAGTCCAGGTGCAGATTGATGAGACTAGGCACACAAAAACAAATTGGGGGCTAGGACTAGATGGGCTGAAGGGACTCCTTTTGTGCTGCAATGTTCTATGACTTCACACGTATGCACAGGTACAATGAAAAATATACTTGCAGAGTAAACTTTTATCCGTAGAGATAGTGGCGGAACTCCTTTACTGCCCATACTGGACTAAGGGCCGCTCTGTCAATCTGTGCATCGTTGCGTTCTGCGCTCATCAGTGATCAGTGATCGGATGTTCAGATCCATCTTTCATGATGTGTGGCAAAATGGCTCTAATGCTATAAGGGACACATCACACGCCAGCCTGATGGGCAGAGATGGGTCATAATGGGTGAGCAGTTCATCGGATGTTATTAGTCTCTTTGTTTCCTTGAATGTTCTTTCACATCTTTCTGACTATTCCAATTTGCATTCAATGGATGCAGCACTGTAGCAATGTTTGGGAGAAACAGGTGGTAGTAGTTTACAAGGCCCAAGTATGACCTGAATTGGGACACATTTTACGGTTTGGGTGCCTACAGCACTGCTTCAGTTTTCTCTTGTGACTTATGTAAGCCCTGCTTGTCAATGACACGTCCACAATATGAGATTTCATTCTTGAAATTCTCACATTTCTCTCTCTTTGGATGCACGCCATACTCACTCAGCCTGCTAAGCACTCTACCAAGGTTCTGGAGTTGCTCTTCATCATTCTTGCCAGTCATGATGATGTCATCAAGGTAACATTGTGTTCCTGAGATACCTTGGAGTACTTGGTCCATTGCTCTTTGCCAAATTGCTGAAACTGGTGCGATGCCAAAGATGACATGATTATACTGGAACAGTCCCTTGTGGCTGTTGATTGAGGAACTTCCTGCTTGACTCCTCAATCTCCTTTTGCAAACAGGCTTATGACAAATTAATCTTTGTAAACTTCCCGCCTGCCAAAGATGCAAAAAATGTCATCTATTTGAAATGTCATCTATTCGTGGCTGGGTATTACTGCACAGTATGCAGCACTGGGTTGATGCTCAGTTTAAAGTCCCAGCTCTGGCAATCCCTTTCTTAATCACCAGGACAATGGGCATGGCCCAATTGCTCCACTCAGCCTTGGAGAAAATTCTAGGCACATCCAAGTTCTGCAGTTCAGCATCCACTTTAGGACGTAGTGCTTTAGACAGTGGACACACTTTATGGAATCTTGGTGTTACTGCTTTATCCAGTTCAATTCTGACCTTCATGCCTTTGAGTTTACCAATACCTTCTCAAACACTTTTCATAAGCATTAAGCAGCTGTGACAGTCTCTGTTTAGTGCTATTGTTTGGGCTGCAGTTACCGTTTGATGACACATTGAGAGCTTTGATTGTGTGCCAGTCTATTTGGATTTTTCTCAACCACTCACATCTGAAAAGTACTGGCCTTCCACTTTTCAACACATAAAGCTCTAACGACTGTGTCTGGCCTCCACACATCACATTCACTTTCAGTTTGTCTTTGGGAAGCACTTCTTCTCCTGTGTAGGTGTTTAGCATCACCAAGGTCTTTTCTAAAGGTAGCTTAGAAAACAGTCTGTTGTAGTTAGCCTCTGAAATTATAGACCAAGCTGACCCTGTATCCAGCTCCATTTTACATCAGAAACATCTGTTGTGACCCATATGATTTTGCGATCTGCTTCAGTAATGTTATGTAGCTCTAGGCATGACAGCTCACCTTTGTCAGACTCTATGTTATCTGATTCAGTTTCACACTCATTTGTTTAGTTTTTGTGGTTTTTCTCTTTGGTTGTGCTTTTTGTCTGACTTGCACACTCTCTCTACGTGGCCTTGTCTGTGACACTTTCTGCAAACTTCTTCTTTGAACCAACAGTCATTTGCATCATCGGAAGATTTGCCACATTGATAGCATTTTTTTGGCTTTTTGCACCACTCAGGGACATTTTGTGTGTTTCACACTCTAAATTCTTTTTCTGTAGCTCTGCCGCATCCTTTGCTGCAGTCTGTAATGATATTGCAATGGTCAATGCACGTTCTAAGGTTTTGTCTTTTTCTAAAAGTAGCTTCTTTTGAGTGCTTTGACTATGTATGCCACATACAAGCCTGACCCTTAATGCATCTGAAAGTCCATCTATACAGTCACAGTATTGAGAAAGTTCGTACAATTTTGTAATGTATTCAGAAGTCCTTTCATCCTTTGACTGGTTCATTTTCTCAATTCTAAATCTCGTAGCTATTACTAGTGGTTTTAGGCTTAAGTGATTTTGCAAAATTGCACAATTTCATTGAACATCTTGTTTGCTGGCTCTTCAGGAGTTACTAAGAGACTGTACGTTCTAATGCCCATTAAGCAAAGAAGTGTGCAGATCTCAACACATTGTTAGCATTACAATACAATTCAACTCTCTCGAAATACTATTCCCAGTCCTCACTATCAAATTCATCAACTTTCCCAACTAAGGCCATCGCCACATTATGTTTACTTCAGCTTTGCTAGATAGATAGATAGATAAATAGATACTTTATTAATCCCAGAGGAAATTATAGTGTCACAGTAGCATTACAAATGTATAGATATACAATATACAAATATTAGAAGAGGAGTAAAAAAGAATAAAAAATAAGTTACCTCAAACAGGAGGAGGTCGTCACTTCCCCAGCTGTAGGTTGAATCGTTATAGAGCCAAGGGTAAGAATGACCTCACATAGTGCTCTTTGGAGTAGTACAGGTATCTTAGTCTATTACTAAAAGTGCTCCTCGGTTCAGCCAATGTGGCATGCATAAGGTAAGAAACATTGTCCAGAATTGCCAGGATTTCTCGTAGGGTCCTTTGTTCTACCAGTCTCCAGTGTGTCCAGTTTGATTCCTATAATAGAGCCAGCCTTTCTAATCAGTTTATTGAGCCTGTTGGCGTCATTTGTGTTGATGCCATTGCCCCAGCACATAGTCAACTGTACTGGTGATAACAGACTGGTAGAACATGTGAGGGAGATGCCTGCATACGCTAAAGGACCTCAGTCTCCTCAGGAAGTAGAAGCAACTCTGGCCTTTCTTGTACACAGCCTCTGAGTTGGTGCTCCACTCAAGTCTATCATCCAGGTGCACCCCGGGGTGCTTGTAGTTCCTCACAACATCCACGTCCTCACCATCAATAGTAACAGGGATCAGGGTAGGCTCAGTCTTCCTAAAGTCCTTCACCATCTCCTTTGTCTTACAGATGTTGAGCTGCAGGTGACTCAGCTTGCACCATTTGACAAAGTCCTCCTGTATTCATCGTGCATCCTTCACTGTGTACTATGCACTGTTACTCACGTGCTCTTTTCTCACACCCTTGACTGCCTTTTCCGTCACTGTACTGGTTCAGTTCACTCTTTCCCCTCGCTGTCTTTCTCCCTTCCTCCGAATTCTGGCATCTCGTGATTGTCAGTGCAGTTGGTGATCTCCGCTGACATTCCGGTTCGTACTTGTCGCCGATCTGCTGTGCCTGTTCAACTGAAGGCACGCAGTCAGAGGAGAAGTTAACCTGTATATTCACTTTGCAGAGAGAGCACACATGCGTAAGTTATCAGTCAGTAACCAGAGCTAAGAGGAGTCATTGCGCAAAAAGAAAAAGGTCTGTACATTTCGGTTTACATGAACTTAATCAAGGCTTTAGACAAGGTCCCAAATGTGACAGATTGATCAAGAAGGTTCGGTCACCGGGCATTCAGGATGAGATAGTAAATTAGACATTGGCTTTGTGGGGGAAGCAAGAGAGTGGTGGTAGATGGTTGCCTCTCTGACTGGAGATCTGTGACTAGTGGAGTGTTGCAGGGATCAGTGCTGGGTCTTTTGTTGTTTGTCATCTACTGTACATCAGCGTCCTGGATGGTAATGTGGTAAACTGGATTGGTGGATGACACTAAGATTGGAGGGTGCAGTGGACAGCGAGGAAGTCTATCAAAGCTTGCAGCAGGATCAGGAACAGCTAGAAAAACAAGCTGAGAAATGGCTGAGGGAATTTAATCCAGGCAAGTGTGAGATTTTGCACTTTGGGGAGGACAAACCAGTGTAGGACTTATACTGCGAGCAGTAGGGCACTGAGGAGTGAGGTAGAACAGAGGGATCTGGGAATACAGGTCCATAATTCATTGAAAGTGGTGCCACAGGTAGATAAAGTCACAAAGAGAGCTTTTTGCACATTGGGCTTCGTAAACCGAAGTATTGAGTACAGGAGTTGGGATGTTATGTTGAAGTTGCATAAGACTGAAATGAGGCCTAATTTGGAGTATTGTAAGCAGTTCTGGTCACCTACATCTAGGAAAGGTATAAATGAGTACAGAGAAAGTCACAAGGACTTTGTCAGGACTTGAGGATCTGAGTTATAGAGAAAGGTTAACTAGGTTAACACTTTATTCCCTAGAGCACAGGAGAAAGAGGGAAGATGTTATGGAGGTATACAAAACTATGACATGTAGAGATAGCATAAATGCAAACAGAATTTTTCCCCTGAGGCTGGGTGAGACTGGAACTTGAGGTCATGGGTTAAGGGTGAAAGGTGAAATGCTTAAGGGGAACACAAGGAGAAACCGCTTCACTCAGAGGGTGGTAAGAGTGTGAAATGAACTGTAGGGTTGATTTCAATATTTAAGAGAACTTTGGATTGGGACATGGATGGGAGGGGTATGGAGGTGCAGATCGATGGGACTAGACAGATCAATAGCTAGGCATGGACTAGATAGGTCAAAGGGCCTGTTTCTCTGGTGTAGTGTTGTATGACTCTGTGTCTCTATCCTCATACTGTGCGTTGGATTTTATTACATGTTAAGTATGTCTTCTCATTCTTTTTGATATCCTGAATAATATTTATCCATTAACCAGTCTCTATGATAGGTTAACTAGTCATCACCATGTTGCTGATTAATAGATTTTGCCTTACACACCCTGCCTGCACAGCCCTTCCCGCCACTGAGAGCCTCTACAGGAAGCACTGCCTCGTGAAGGTGGCATTTGTCAAGGGTTTCCATCATCTGGGTCATGCCCTCCTCTCACAGTTACCATCAGAAGCCTGAAGTCGCACATCACCAAGTTCAGGAGCAGCTACTTTTCTGCAGCCGTCAGGCCCTTAAACTTGTCTGTACAACCCTAATCCTACCTCAATAATGCAAATCTACAGACCACCGAATGAACTACCTAGGACTTGTCTCTGATTGTGTTTCTTTTGGCACTTTGTTTTACACAGTTTGTGTTTTTCTTTTCCTCACTGTCTGGTATAATTTATATGTAATTTATACCCTGTGGGTTGTCCAAACCTACTGGCCTGAGATGTTGCTGCAAGCAAGCTTTTCATTGTACCTGTACCTTGCCATATTTGTACACATGACATTGAAATTGATTTGACATTGCTTGATTCAAACACAGAGCTTCGGCTGGTTTCAGGAGTTATCTGAAAGTTTAAAATGAGTTTGTATTGGAGAGTATCTCGGAAAGTCCAGAAATGGAGCTTAGGAGCTGCTAACAGAGCCAATTTCTAGACTGTTAATCTTATTATTGCCTGTGGGATCATGTTGAGCATTTATTGGGTGTAAGGCAATTCTGAAACATCCTGAAGGTCTGATAAGATGCTGTGTAAATACCGCATGTTTCTACTTTCCTTCAAGAGGATAAAATTAAATTCTTGTTCAGATTTCATTTGTCCAGTATCATTCTAATATCAGCAATTAGGCTGCCCCCACCTCCAGCTTATTTCTGGAAACTGTCACTCATTCCTGTGAGTCTTAGTCGGGTTTGAGAAGTATGTCAGTAAAATGTCTGCCTTTGGAAGTCATGAAGCTGCTTGCCTGGTGATTGTGAAAGCGTAATCCTGCTCAGTCGGCTTGGAGAAGTGACGCCCATGCTACCTGGCACGGGGATTCACCTCAGCTATCCTGACAACTGCCTACACCCCACAGACATGGAGCCTGCACTTAACAAACTACTCTGTAGTCAACAGCCTTGAAACCGGATGCCCAGAGTCCCTTTTCATCATTGCTGGTGACTTCACAAGAGCATTTACCACAGTATACCAACACATATCCTATCCCCGCAGGGGCCCAATCACTCTTGGGGAGGGAGGGAACATCGACTCAGACCATGAGAGGCCTGCGTTGGGCATTTTCATGCCTTACAAGGCACAGATTGGAAGTCTGTGTGGGGCGCCACTCCTCGCACAAACACTAGAGCAATGTGTGGTTAAGTGCCTTGCTCAAGGACACAAACATGCTGCCACAGCTGAGGCTCGAACTAGTGACCTTCAGATCACTAGGCGAACCCCTTAACCACTTGGCCACATGCCCATCACCCTTGACCATTGCTATACAACAATCAAAGGTACCTACCGAGACATCCCTTGACTACACGGCCACCAAGCTGTGTTCCTACTCCGCGCAGATAAACAGAAGTTAAAACATGAGGATCCAGTACAGAAAGCCATGCAGTGCTGGTCTGAGGAAACAGATGAGATTCTACATGGCTGCTTTGTGTTGGTAAGGTGGTCCATGTTTTAAGACCTGACTGCCAGCATTGATGAGTATGTCACTACCAAACCAGACCGTATCAGCCGTAGAGGAATCTGGTCCAAAGAGGAGGATCCGGGAGTTTCCAAACCAGATACCATGGATCAGCCAGGAGATCCAGTCTCTTCTGAAGTCTGGGTCTGCAGCATTCAGATGAGATGAGCCTAACCTTTATAAGAAATCAAGGTATGACCTCCATAAAGCCATCAGAGACGCTAAGAGGCAGTACCAGTCCAAAATCGAGTCTCAGTCCAGCCATTAGCTGTGGCTAGTACCAGCATCACGATGAACTTGGCACATTTTGAACAGAAGGGAACGGGAATATCACTGCCCACCTTGATAGCCTCCAGTGCCCTTGATAGTCACTGTCGTGGATCAGTCTTGCAGAGGGTGAACCCACGGAAAGAATCACAAACCTATCAATCTCGGCAATCTTAAATATGCCCAGTGACAACCCTCCGTGCATAAAACCACTTACTTCGAGAACACAAAAGGACATTAAATGTAGGAATCTGAAGCAATAAACAATCCACTGAAGGAGATGATCAGCATGTGTGGGGTGGTGGAAGGAAATTTTCCTCACAGCGTTTCAGGTTGAAACCCTGTATCAGGGAGAGAGTAGAGAGGTGAGATGGTGAGGAGGAGAGGTGAGAAAGGAGTCCAGGGCAATAGGTGGATTAAGGAGAAGTATAAGATGACAGGCAGGTTGTGGTGGGTAGGGGAGGGGAAGAGGTGGAGCTTGGAGCCAGCAGCAGGTACCTGATAGATGAAAGCAGACAAAGGGAGAGAGGGAGAAAATTCAACGTTAGCATTCATTTTCAGAGGACGAGAATACAAAAGCAAGGATGTAACGCTGAAGCTTTATTGGGACATTAGTCAGGCCGTACGTGGAGCACTGTGAGCAGTTTTGGGCCCCTTATCTACAAAAAAATATGCTGGCATTGGAGAGAGCCCAGAGGAAGTTCACAAGAATGATCCTGGAATGAAAGGGTTAACATCAGATGAGCGTTTGATGGTGCTCACTATACTTGCTGGAGTTTAGAAGAATGAGGGGGATCTCACTGGTAGAATGGATGTGGAGAGGATGTTTCCAATAGTGAGAGATTGTGGGACCGGAAGGCACAAACTCAGAATATAAGGATGTCTCTTTAAAACTGAAATAAGAAGGAATTCCTTTAGCCAGAGGTTGACAGGCTCTTGATTATCAAGGATGTCAAAGGTAATGGGGAGAAGGCAGGAGAATGGGCTTGGGAGGGAAATGGATCTGCCATGATGGATGGCAGAGCAGACTTGATGGGCCGAATCGCATAATTCTGCTCCCATGTCTTACGGTCTAATGTTTGGAGAGACAGCAGGAGCGAGGTGGAGGGAGGGGAGTATGAAGATAGGAGGTTGCTGCTGGAAGGAGATTAGCAGGAACACAAAGTACTACCAGAGCTAGATTCGGATAAGTAAAGGATGTGAGACTGGGAACCGTTTAAGAGAGAGGTGAACGGCAGTGTGAACCAGTTGTGAGGGGTGTGTGGGATGGAGGGAATACTTGGGTGAACTGTGAGTCCACTATTTCTCTACTAAAGCCACTGTACGGGGTTAAAGTATAATCAGGAGCTTTTTCCTTGGCTTCCAAGTAATGAAAGGGACACTGTTGCTTCAAGCCAATAAGGTCCAATTCAAGGTCTAACCTTCTGATTGAAGGGAAGTTGGACAGGCTCCTTCCGAGAACGTGCCCATGGACAATTACCTTTGAGTTAAAATTTCTGATGAGCATGGAGTCTGAATTTCGGCTGCTCGAAGCGGACTTTAAACCACTTTTATTTCCTTCAGTCGAGCCCACTTCAAGTCTTTCAGTGCAGGACACTTCCTTTTGTCTCTTTGTCCTTTCACTTGGCTGTTCTAGTGGTTTTTAATGGCATTGCTGAATGTTCCTTGTGGTTCGCTAGGCACCGCCCCTTCTCTCCCCTATTCAGAAGGCTCTCACAATGGAGAGGCTTCACTGAGGGCTGGTGGCGTGAAGGGATTGTAAATGTTGGCTCCCCCCGTGCCCAGGGATTTCTCTGCCAGCACCACCCCCTCCTGACTGGCACGCAGAAGCACAGTGTGGTCTTCATGAGGGGTTGCGTGTCGGCCTGTGCTTCCGGAAGCAGGAAGATTCCGGTGACGAGAGCAGAAACGAGGAGGAGAGGGTGGGGTTTCAGTGGAGAGCTGGAGGGGGAAGGGGGAAGGAGACAAGAGGAAATACATTTGGGATGATATCACTGCCAGTTCCCACAGAAGTCAATCACTCAGATGGGACGGGCACACATTCATGGGTTAGGTCTGTCTACACTGTGGAAGAACACTGGGGAAAACTCAGCTCCAGACAGGGCCTGCAGGCCCTAGAGGTGTTCTGCAGCACCTCCCACACTAGAGAGAGCGAACTCCCTCACCTGTCCTCACAGATCTGGCTCGGGGCCAGAAGCCCTTTAGTCTGCCCAAACCTTGCAGTCATCGAGTCATAGAAGACTACAGCACAGAACCTGGCCCTTCTGCCCATCTAGTCTATGTCAAACCATTTAAACTGCCTATTTTCATAGTCCTGCAGCCGGACCATAACCCTCCCATCCGTGTATCTGTTCAAATTTCTCTTGAATGTTGAAATCGAAATTGCATCTACCCTTGCACTGGCAGCTTGTACCACATTCTCACCACCCTCTGAGAGAAGGTGTTCCCCCTCATGTTCCCCTTAAACTTTTCAGCTTCACCCTTAACCCATGACCTCACCCACCCTCAGTGGAAAAAGCCCACTTGCTCTTGCTGTTTCTAACCTATTCAATCTTCCCTTTTAATTCAGGTCCTCCAGACCCGACAACATCCTTGCAAATTTTCGTGGTACTCTTTCAGTCTTATTTACATCTTTCCTGTAGGTAGCTGATCAAAATTGCACACAATACTACCAACATTTTTTATATCTTTAACATAACATCCCAACTCCTGCATTCAATATTTTGATACAATGTGCCAAAAGCTTTCTTTACAACCCCTATCTCCCTGTGACACCACTTTCAATGAATTTTGGACCTGTATTCCCAGATCCCTTTGTTCTACCACACTCCTCAGAGCCCTACTGTTCATTGTGTAAAACCAACCCTTGCACTTGTCTGAATTAAATTCCATCTGCAGAAGGGAGGAACTCTCCCCGCCATGAGCCTCCAAGCGCCGCCAACTTGCCGATGCAGCACCATTGGAAGCACCCGACCACAGCGGACTCTGAGTCCGTCCGAAAACTTCGAGCCTCCAACCAGTCCCTCCGACACAGCCTCTCAGAGCACCATCCTCTGCCGAGCGCTTCGATCCCGCCCCGGCCGCCGAGCAACAAGCAAAGCCAAGGACTCAGGGCCTTCCCCGCCGGAGATTCTGGACCACACAGTAGCGGCAGCAGTGAAGCAGGCATTTCAGGAGTTTTACCAGATGTTCCTCCGTGCTCTCACGTCCGTCTCCATCAAATCAGCATTGTGGACGGCACCCTACTTGACAAATAACAGACATCACCACCGGAGTGGCCGCTGCGAGCTGCGTTGCACCGCCATCTTCTCCTCTCGCCTTAGTTATGTTTTGAGGTTTATAGGGTTGGGTTTGGTGACAGAAAGGGGAGTTAGGGGTCATCTTAGGGATTAGGGATAGGGATGTGGGAGAGTTGGGAGTCAAGCCAAAATCTAGACCTCTGTGCCACACTCCACATTCAAAGACCATTATTGTGTACATCAGGGGATGGATGTCAGGCCGGAAAACACTATGGACAAAGGGCAGTGAGGAAAAGTCCACCTGGGTCAGAGGGTCCCGGGATCTGAGGTTCATGTGGGCAGGAGGTGCGAAGACCTGTGACTGTCTAGGGTCCTGTCGTCGACGAATGCGGAGTTCAAGCTCCAGGGTCCTGTCGTCGGCGAATGCAGAATTGGAGGTCCAGGGTCCTGTCATTGGTGACTGCGGAGTTGGAGGTCCAGGGTCCTGTCATTGGCGAATGTGGAGTTGGAGGTCCAGGGTCCTGTCGTCGGCGAATGTGGAATTGGAGGTCCAGGGTCCTGTCATTGGTGACTGCGGAGTTGGAGGTCCAGGGTCCTGTCATTGGCGAATGTGGAGTTGGAGGTCCAGGGTCCTGTCGTCGGCGAATGTGGAGTTCGAGGTCTAGGGTCCTGTCGTCGGCGAATGCGGAATTGGAGGTCCAGGGTCCTGTCGTTGGTGACTGCGGAGTTTGAGGTCCAGGGTCCTGTTGTCGGCGAATGCGGAGTTCAAGGTCCAGGGTCCTGTTGTCGGCGAATGCAGAGTTCGATGTCTAGGGTCCTGTCATTGGCGAATGCGGAGTTCGAGGTCCAGGGTCCTGTCGTCGGTGAATGCAGAGTTCGAGGTCCAGGGTCCTGTCGTCGGTGAATGCAGAGTTCGAGGTCCAGGGTCCTGTCATTGGCGAATGCAAATTTCTAGGTCTAGAGTCTGGGGGTCGATACCAAAGACAGAAAGTGAAGTTGATGAGTCTGGAAGTCGAGGACTGATGGCCAAAGCACTGGGTCTGTGAGCTTGCGAGCCCACCGGGGAGGTCAGAGGCCTGAAGGCTGTTTGTCCTGAGGATCAAGGACTGTCTGTGCATGAGATGGAGGAAAGAGGCTTGTTTTGCTGTTGTTGCTTGTGTTTTCCTGCTGAACATAATGGGCATGTTGGCGCCAGACTGTGCAGCCACATATGCAGGCTGCCCTTAGCACAGCCTGAGGTTGTGTAGGCCGTTAACACAAGCAACACATTTCACTGTATGTCTGATGTACATGTGATAAATAAATGAATCTGAAATATTGTGTTGTTCAGCGGTTAATCAAATTACAAAACTGGCAGTTATTCAGGATGGGAATTATGTGCCAGCAGAAATTTAATTTGGCAGTAACACACGCAAAATGCTGCAATAACTCAGCAGGCCAGGTAGCATCAACGGAGAGGGACAAATAGTCGACGTTTTGGGCCAACTGCTTCTTCGTCTCCATGGCTGCTGCCCGACATGCTGAATTCCTCCAGCATTTTGAGTGTGTTACCCTGGATTTCCAGCACCTGCAGGATCCCTTGTGCTTATAATTTAAATTGACACTTCAGGTTCCACAAAATCTCATCAAGATGGCAAAAATGCTGGATGAGATTGTTCTCCAACTCTCCAAGGGTAGCAGGCGAGTATGATTGGCTGGGCCTCTCTGACAAACATCCAACAGTTCCTTCAGCAACCATCACTACTTAGCCTTCCAGGTAGAAGATGCCCCTGCTTGTGATGTTATCTACAGAGCTAAATCTGGAATCCTTCTCACATATGTCTCTCCTCCTCACTTCCAAATCCCCCTCTCTGGCATGGAATGAACCGATGTACCAGCAGAAGAAGGCATCAGCCAAAGCTTGACTACTTAAGCGTGTTTGGGCAGCAAGATAGTGCGGCGGGTGGTGCTGCTGACTTACAGCTCCCGTGACCCAGGTTCGATCCTGACCCCCTGCGCTGTCAGTGTGGGGTTCGCGCATTCTCTCCGTGTCCTCCGAGTACAGCTCCTCCCACCTCCCAAAGAGTTGTGGGGTGGCTATAAGGCTGTGTGAATTACTCAGAGTAGGTTAGTGGGATAGTACACCCAGGTGCAGTTCGCGGGCTTGTGTGAGGGTCACACACTTGGTGGCCACTTTATTCGCTACCTCCTGCATCTAGTGAAGTGGCCACTGAGTGTATGTTCGTGGTCTTCTGCTGTTGTAGACCATCAGCTTCAAGGTTCAACGTGTTGTGTGTTCACAGATGCTCTTCTGCCCACCATTGTTGTAACGTGTGGTTATTTGAGTTACTGTCATCTTCAGTCTGGACATTCGCCTCTGACCTCTCCCATCCATGTACCTATCCAATTTATTCCTAAAACTTAAGGGTGAGTCCACATTTACCACATCAGATGGCAGCTCATTCCACACTCCCACCACTCTCTGAGTGAAGAAGTTCCCCCTAATGTTCCCCCTAAACCCCAGGGGAAAAACCCAGGAGATCAGCAGTTTCTGAGATACTCAAACCAGCCCGTCTGGCACCAACAATCATTCCATGGTCAAAGTCACTTCGATCCAATTTCTTCCCCATTCTGATGTTTGGTCTGAACAACAACTGAACCTCCTGACCGTGTCTGCATTGAGTTGCTGCCACATGAGTGGCTGCATTAATGAGCAGGTGTACCGAACAAAACTGAGTGGAAGTTGCCAGGCTACCGGGAAAGAAGGAGAGGGGGATATGAAACTGACGGATTACTCCTCGGGGCCTGTGGGCTGAACTCCTCTTCAGTGCCTGCTCGTGATGAGATCAGCTGCTGGTAACTCTCACTTCCCCGTTCTCCCACTGTCGTTTCAGCTTTTCCGAAACGACAGCAAGGCCCCAGTTGTGAAACATTTAATGGGCTCCGGAACATTCCGGAGCATTCTGGCGTTTGTGAAAGACGTTAAGTAAATGCAGATCCTTTCTCTCCACAATAAAGGCCTGTGTTCTGAGAACTGCTGAGACCTCACTTCCTCCGTCAGCTCAGCTGGTGAGAATGCCGGGCTGTTAAAGGCCACACAATAGAGACAAGAATGCTTTCACCTTCCAGCCTTTTATTGGTGGCGTGCCAGTACCTGTGTCTGCTGTGCAACTGGCCCTCACGTGTTCCCTTTGCTTCCCAGCTGTAAACAACAAGAAACAAAAGCGGGGCCGAAGAGAACCAGCCTGCTTATGGTTAACCCTAATGTCCTCATTGAAAGCTTAGGCCAGGACTGAAATAAGACTCCGACTGCTTTAAACAGAATGAAAAATAATTAGCTCTAACCAACTGCATTACTTCCCTCCCGCCCAGGGTTCTGCATTGTTCCCGATCGTTTATCCCAGGACACGCATGACGCACGTCCTACTGGGGGAAAGGGTCACTCAGTCTAAGCAGCGAGTGATCAGCAGTGAAGCATCCTGCAGACTTAATGCTTTCTTTGAGACTGTGCATTCTATTTGCACTGAAGCAGCCTTCGCAGTGCTAGGGATTAAGGCCCCAGGGAACCGCCACACCGATTCATCTGTGACCCCTCACTCCCTCCTGTAGCCGTATATCTTTTCTAAGCTGCCCTCAGGCACCTGAGGACCACCTTACCCGGGATGTGAACCGGAACGGTGGTGGTGTTTCCTGGACCACACGGGCAGGAGAAATCGGTCAGATGCGCCGGATTTGCGGATTCCCATTCCCCCTCCCCACCTGCAGACCGCGGCTGATTTCAGCGCACGGTCCCCGATCCACAGCTGCACTGAGATCGGCAACTGGCAAGGCGCCCAGTTTGTTCCATGCAGACAGTGGGCTTCCCGCGTTACGTCCTGCCAAAAGGTCGTCTTCCCAGGAAGAGGGTTCCGTGGTCAAGGAGTGAAGGAGAACATGGAGATCTGGCCCTTCCTCCCGCCAGTACAAACTATTATCCAGCCATCAAAGGGGGTGAATTTGCAGGACAATGGCGTGTGGGAGCGCCACCATTGTCGCTGGGACCAGTGCATTGAGGTAGAACAAGGAAGGACAAAAACAGATTTAAAGGGATAGGATACAAGTATATGGTCATGCATTTTGGTAGGAAGAATAAAGGCACAGACTGTTTTCTAAATTGGGAGCAAATTCAGAAATCAGGTGCAAAGGGACTTGCAAATCCTGGAGCAGGCTACTGTTTTGGGTTTAATATTTCAGCAATATTTGAATAATATTGTAAATATATTGTTTGGTTAAACATTCTTTGTTTACATAATTCATTACAGGCTATATGTAAAAGTATGTAAATGGCATACGTCATCATGACACCGTGGCATAATGAAAACAAAGAGCACACACTTACACTGGTCGCCCGTGTTTTTCCTTCAGTTAGTTTATGATGTTACAAAACATAACAGTGGTGACAAGGGAGTTTTAAATGAACCTGAGATGACTACTTATCTGTTGAAGCGCAGTAAGAGGTTCAAGTAGATAATCCCTCCATGACTTCCTCCTTTTCTGTGGCCGTGACACTATCCCTGATTAACAATGGCATGCCCTCACCATTTTTGACTCCCTCCCTGCCCTTTTTGAAACACCTAAAGCCTAGCACACTCAGCAGCCATTTCTGCCCCTGGGGCATCCAGGTCTCTGTAATGGCCACAATGTCATAGTTCCATGTATTGATCCATGCTCTAAGTTCATCTGCCTTGTTTATGATACTCCTCTCTCGTAATCTGACACCAGCCTGATTTTCCCAATTCCTTGCATATAGAAGTCCCTTATTACATGCATTTTCCAGTTCCCTTTGCTATCCCAACCCCACACCTTGGCTGCTTTTTGAAGGCCTATATTTGATTCCCATAATGATTTTTTTTACCCTTGCAGTTTCTTAACTCCACCCACAAAGATTCAACATTTTTTGACCCTATGCCACCTCTTTCTAAAGATGTAATTCTATCTCTAGATGTATGAAATTCGAGAAAGGTAGTTTTTGCATTGCTGAATCCGTTGGCTAGTTCAGTGGTCCCCAACCATGTGGGAAGCATGTGCTACTGGGCCGCGAGGAAACGATATGATTTGGCGATATGAAACAATATGAATCAGCTGCACCTTTCCTCATTCCCTGTCACGCCCACTGTTGACTAGCACACCCCCCCCCCCCCCGTCGGCCAGTCCACAAGAATATTGTCAATATTAAAATGGTCCGCGGTGCAAAAGAGGTTGGGGACCCCTGGGCTTGTTAGTGAGGGGCTAACCAGTCGTGTGTCTGAGACACCTGGTAAAAAAAGACTTCACATACAAAGGGCACGTTGGGCAGACAGAAATAAATAGACTGCACAGGAAAGAGAAAAAGTTAAAACATCAAATTGCAGTTTCAAAAAGAGCACTAATCTGCATGTTGCTGATGAAAAATCTGATAGTGTTGAGAATGACATAGGACTAGGTAGCCTTAAGATTTACAATGTGAAATCTAACAATAGACAAGCAATAAATGCAGCTACGATCTATGCAAAGTTATCAAGGCAGTGAAACGACAATACAAGGACAAGATCCAGACTCAACTCTCCACCAACAACACATGCAGCTTATGGCAAGGTCTGCACACCATCGCAGACTTCAAAGCTAAAAGCAGTGGTGCTACCAACATTGCCGCCTCTCCCCCAGATGAACTCAATCTTTCTTACACTCGATTTGATGTGGCCAACACCGAGCCCCTGAGGAGAGCTGCTGATGCAACCTGCAGCTTGGTCATCTCCAAGGCCAAAGTACGCAGGTGTTTCTGATGAGCGGACAGTCCCAAGGCTCCGGGCCTGGACGGCATCCCAGGGCGGGTACTCAGGATGTGCGTGGCACAATTGTCAGGTATGTTTACAGATATTTTTAATCTCTCCCTCTCCCAGTGTAGGGTGCCCTCCTGTTTCAAAACATCCACCATTGTTCCTGTACCTAAAAAGGCCAAGGTAATATGTCTGAATGACTGGTGTCTTGTCACACTCACTTCAATATTAAGCAAATGCTTTGAGAGGCTGGTCAAGGACTACATCTGCAGCATGCTACCACCCACACTGGACCCCCTACAGTTCACCTACCTACACAACTGATCGACAGATGACACAATAGCCACAGCTCTCCACACCGTCCTTACACATCTGGAAAAGAAGGATGCTCACGTGCGAATGCTTTTCTTGCACTACAGTTCAACACCATAATTCCCTCCAGGCTCGACAAGAAGCTCAGAGACCTCGGTTTTCACCCTGCCTGGTGTAGCTGGATCCTGGACTTCCTGTCTGACCTTCAGGGCTATGTCCTAAGCCTCCTGCTTTACTCTCTGTATATCCATGACTGTGTCACCACTCACAGCTCCAATCTGCTAATTAAATTTTGCTGACGACACTAAACTGATTGGTTTAATTTCAAATAATAATGAGGCAGTCTACAGGGAAGAAGTCATCACCCTGATACAGTGGTGTCAAGAAAACATCCTCTCCCTCAATGTCGGAAAAACAAAGGAGCTGGTTGTTGGCTACAGGAGGAACGGAGACAGGCTATCCCCTATTGACATCAATGAATTTGGGATTGAGAGAGTGAGCAGCTTTAAGTTCCTCGGCATACACATCACCAAGGATTTCATGTGGTCTGTACATACCACTATGTGGTGAAGCAGCGCCTTTTACACCTCAGACGATTGAAGAAGTTTGGTATGGGAAACCCAAATCCTAAGAACTTTCTACAAGGGCACATTTGAGAGCATCCTGACTGGCTGCATCACTGCCTGGTATGGGAACTGTACTTCCCTCAATCGCAGGACTCTGCAGAGAGTGGTGCGGACAGCCCAGAGCATCTTAGATGTGAACTTCCCACTATTCAGGACACTTACAAAGACAGGTGTGTAAAAAGGGCCCAGAGGATCATTGGGGACCCGAGTCACTCCAACCACAAACTGTTCCAGCTGCTATCATCCGGGAAACGGTACCGCAGTACAAAAGCCAGGACCAACAGGCTCCGGGACAGCTTCTTCCACCAGGCCATCAGACTGATTAATTCATGCTGATACAGTTGTATTTCTATGTTATATTGACTGTTCTGTTGTACATACTATTTATTATAAATTACGATAAATTGCACATTGCACATTTAGACGGAGACGTAATTTAAAGATTTTTACTCTTCATGTATATGAACGATGTAAGAAATAAAGTCAAATCAATTTAATTCAATTTAGTATGGCTTACATTAAAAGTGAAGGGCAAATTGATTAAAATGGAATCAGATACTGGCTTGGCTGCTCCAGTCATTCCAAAAAAATATGAGCTTAACTGACATTTCAAAAATACTGAACTAAAGCTTGTAGATATCCAACTAAGAACTTAAAACTTCTGTGGGAATGACATTCGCAACAGTGAAGAACAACAACCAACAAGCCTCATTAGACTTGTATGTGGTTATAACAAGAGGGCCAGCACTGTGGGGTCACTATTGCCTGAGACAACTACAACTTAAATGGAGATCCATCCACTATTCACACCCGCTGCAGTGAAGCTCTCTGAAGGTGAGTTAAGAAAGACACTGGATGATGCCACAGCAGTGTTCAAGGATGGCATTGGGAAACTCAAACATATCAAGGGTAAAATAGTGTTAAATGAAAATACCACACCCAAGTTTTACAAAGCCCATCGGCTTCCTTATACCATCAGTGACAAAAAGCCTGTGAGCTACAAAAGATCACATGGAGGCTGAAGGAATTCTTTCCAAGGTTGAGTGCAGCCCATGGGCAATGCTAATGATCGCAGTAACCAAGAAGAATGAGTCCATCAGGACCTGTGGTTATTTTGAAGTCACCATCAACCTAGTACTGAAAGTAGATCAATACCCTTTGCCTTTGCATCACATTCCCTTACCGCTGCAGAGAAAAATTATGCACAGATTGGCGGGGGGGGGGGGCTTGAGTGTGGTTTGGGGCATAAAACACTTCAACCAGTACTTGTATGGGAGAGAGTTCACCCTCGTTACTGATCATCAACTACTAGCGTCCACTTTCAATCCACAGAAAGGTGTTCCACTAACAGCACTAATGCAAACACAGAGAAGGGCTCTGTTTCTCGGAGAACACAGTCACGAGATCGAATTCAAGAGCATGACTAATCATGGAAATGCTGATGGATTGCCCTTTTACTCTCCTGACAGTCACCCAGGTACCTGGCTCCTGTGACTTCAGGGTGACTACCTCCCTGTAGCACCTACAATAACTTCTCCAACAATGTTAAAAGGTAGGCTCATGAGAAAATGTTAAGAGAAATAACATTGGGAAGTAAGGAAGTCATTGAAGTATTAAGCAAACATTTTGCACCGCCCCCCCCCCCATCTTCACATCTGAATTCACTATAAATGTAGCCAAAATAGAAAGGAGCCAAGGGTCCAATGGGAGTGAGGTCCAGTGCTGCCAATTAAAATGCACTGCAGAAACGAAGGAGTCTAAAACACAGCATGACTGTTTACATCACAGCTGAACACATTGCAGGGATGCCAAATCCATTAGCGGAGACCTTAAGAGACAAAACCTCTTAATTTGAAATGGTCCCAGCAGATTGAAAGGTGGCTAATGTAACAAAGCTATTTATGAAATGAAGAAGAGAAAAACAATGGAGCTATGTCCCACACGGCCCTTGATCTGCTATTGGCAAGGCCCTGGTGCAATGTAGCGACCACCTTACACTCCAGCAACTCAGGTTCGATCCTGACGCCCGGTGCTGTCTATGTGGACTTCTTGCACATCCGGTGACCTCTGGATGCTCCCCTTTCAATCCAAATCGTCAAAGTGTGAGAGTTAGTCGGCCAGCTGGTCCTGCTGCTTGGGAGAATGGATTTGATGGGAATTTAGAAAGAACAAAATGAGATGCATTATGGAGATGGCTGATGGTCAGTGTAGATATGGTGGGGCCAAAAGACCTATTCCATGCTGTGTGACTCTTACTAAGACAGTCCGTTCAGAAGATTATTGGATGGCTATTGTATGGGTGCGTCAGCACAGTTTCTTAGAAGAGGCATTGTGTAACAAAAGTGGTTGCCAAGCTGAGTTTGAACTGAGGTTGTTATAATGAAGTTCCATGTATTTAACCAGTGGACTACCAGGAGAGACTTAGATCAGGTGGACAAAAGTGCAAATCAGACCAGAGATGAGGACAGGAGTGAACCAAGAAACTTCACTTGTGGGTTGGCGAGTAGAGAACACAGGATAGGACTCAAGAATTGCTACACGCAGGGTAAGTAAACTCAAGACTGAGCAAGAGACCAAGGAAACAGAGGGAACTTAAATTGACAAACAAAACATAGTACGAGTGTGCTGGTAACTAAAACAAGACATAGGTGAAAATAATCAATTAATAATCGGGGAGTAGGAATGTCAGTGCCTAAAGGGCTTTGGCACCTCCAGGTGGTCAGACCAAGGCCTGACGGTATTGTTTGCACTGTGCGCAACTGGTAAATGTTGATGTGCAAAGAGATTATTAAAGGCTCTTGTATGACCACTCTGGGAGTATAGTGTGTGAAATTTTGGTCTCTGTACCTGAAGAATATACTTGCCTTGGAGTCAGTTCGGTCTGTTAGTTTCTGGGATCAGGGGTTGTCCATGGAGTGAGCCAAACTGACATAAAGCCACTAGAGGTGATCTCATGAAGATTCTGCAAGGAGAGGACATGGAGGACCGCAAGAAGTTGCATCAACCAGTATGAGGGTCTATAATAAGAGGCATAGTCTCAGGGGTTAGGATTGAACTGAAGATGACTTCCGTTATGTCGAAGATTATAAATCCATGGACTTCTCCATCAGAAGGCAGCGGGTTTGCAGTCCTTGCTCATATTCAGGATGGGGGTAGATAGTTCATTGGAGATTGGCAGGATAAAGTTGTGGATAAAACATGCTGATGGAACATGTTTAAGGTACCACCCGACCATTCCCTGCTTCTAATGGCCCAGCTCTTGCCTGGTTGAAAAAGTCACAGATATTAAGGAATATAAAAGTGGATAAGTCTCCGGGTCCTGACAGGATATTCCCTAGGACCTTGAGGGAAGTTAGTGTGGAAATAGCAGGGGCTCTGACAGAAATATTTCAAATGTCATTAGAAACGGGGATGGTGCCGGAAGATTGGCGTATTGCTCATGTTGTTCCATTGTTTAAAAAGGGTTCTGAGAGTAAACCTAGCAACTATCGGCCTGTGAGTTTGACGTCAATGGTGGGTAAATTGATGGAAAGTATTCTTAGAGATGGTATATGTAATTATCTGGATAGGCAGGGTCTGATTAGCAACAGTCAACATGGATTTGTGCATGGAAGGTCATGTTTGACAAATCTTATTGAATTTTTTGAAGCGGTTACTAGGAAAGTTGACGAGGGTAAAGCGGTGGATGTTGTCTATATGGACTTCAGTAAGGCCTTTGACAAGGTCCTACATGGAAGGTTGGTTAGGAAGGTTCAATTGTTAGGTATTAATATTGAAGTAGTAAAATGGATTCAGCAGTGGCTGTATGGGAGACGCCAGAGAGTAGTGGTGGATAACTGTTTGTCAGATTGGAGGCCGGTGACTAGTGGTGTGCCTCAGGGATCTGTACTGGGTCCAATGTTATTTGTCATATACATTAATGATCTGGATGAAGGGGTGGTAAATTGGATGAGTAAGTATGCAGATGATAGGTGGAGTTGTGGATAATGAAGTAGGTTTTCAAAGCTTGCAGAGAGATTTAGGCCAGTTAGAAGAGTGGGCTGAAAGATGGCAGATGGAGTTTAATGCTGATAAATGTGAGGTGCTACATTTTGGTAGGACTAATCAAAATAGGACATACATGGTAAATAGTAGGGCATTGAAGAATACAGTAGAACAGAGGGATCTAGGAATAATGGTGCATAGTTCCCTGAAGGTGGAATCTCATGTGGATAGGGTGGTGAAGAAAGCTTTTGGTATGCTGACCTTTATAAATCAGAGCATTGAGTATAGGAGTTGGGGGGTAATGTTGAAATTGTACAAGGCATTGGTGAGGCCGAATTTGGAGTATTGTGTACAGTTTTGGTCAACGAATTATAGGAAAGATGTCAACAAAGTAGAGAGAGTATAGAGAAGATTTACTGGAATGTTACCTGGGTTTCATCACCTAATTTACAGAGAAAGGTTGAACAAGTTGGGTCTTTATTCTTTGGAACGTAGAGGATTGAGGGGGGATTTGATAGAGGTATTTAAGATAATGAGGGGGATAGATAGAGTTGACGTGGATAGGCTTTTTCCATTGAGAGTGTGGGAGATTCAAACAAGAGGACATGAGTGGAGAGTTAAAGGGCAAAAGTTTAGAGGTAACATGAGGGAGAACTTCTTTACTCAGAGAGTGGTAGCCGTGTGGAACGAGCTTCCAGCAGAAGTGGTTGAGACAGGTTCGATGTTGTTGTTTAAAGTTAAATTGGATAGCTATATGGACAGGAAAGGAATGGAGGGTTATGGGCTGAGTGCAGGTCGGTGGGACTAGGTGAGAGTAAGAGTTCGGCACAGACTAGAAGGGCCAAGATGGCCTGTTTCCATGCTGTAATTGTTATATGGTTATATGGTTATTCAGTAACATTGAGAACCATAACGTTTCACTTTGTGACTTAGAAATGGGAAGGATTTCCAAATCTGCCTGCCGAATCATTTGAGATACACTAATAAACGAGGTGAAGAAGCTCTTGCTTCAGGAGCCTTTTCCTGCTTTAAAGGAAGTCTTATTCTTCATCTGGTCACTGGTCAGCCTCTGTTTTGGTGCTGTCCAGTGAAGAGGGTCTGTGAGTGTTCGGTTACGGGATGATGCTACAAGTGAAACAGAGCTTGGAACATCTCAGCTCAAAGAAATTGCATTGGAGAAAATAAGTAAATCAGTTCTATATCCTGCCCCATTGCCTTTTGTCATAAATTCCATGCAGTTAGGTTTTCATAAACTTTAATAAAAAAACTCTAAGATTCTTTGAGTTATACAGCACAGAAACAGGCTAAACAGCACAACTCATCCATGCTGGCTAAGACGCCTACATAACATAGTCCCAGTTGCCTGCATTTGGCCCAATTCCCTCTAAACCATTCCTATCCCCATTTTTTAATTACACTTGCCTCTATCCCTTCCTCTGGCAACTCGTTCAATGTACCCATCACCTTCTGTATGAAAAACATGCCCCTCAAGTCCCCTTTAAATCTTGGCAATAGAATTTGGAAAGAAATATTGTCCATCTGCGCTATGCTGATTTATAAACCTCTGTAACACCACTGCTCAACCTCACTCACTGCAGAGAAAACAGTCGTCACCTATCCAATCCCTCCAGTCCTGGCACATCTAGGGCACACCACATAGATTGGGTGAATCAGGTTGGTCAAGGAAGTCTTGATGAGGACTTCATAGAATGCATCCACGATGGCTTTCTTGAGCAGCGTGTTAGCGAACCTACAAGGGAAAATGCTATCTTAGATCTAGTCCTGTGCAATGAGACAGGTAAGATTAACGATCTTGTAGTCAGGGATCCTCTTGGAAAGAGTGATCATAGTGTGATTGAATTTTGCATACAGATGGAGGATGAAATACTTAGATCTAAAACTGGTGTATTATGCTTGAACAAGGGAGACTACAACAGGATGAGGGAGGAGTTGGCTAATGTGGATTGGGAGCACAGGCTATTTGGTAGGACAGTTGAGGAACAGTGAAATACTTTCAAAGAGATTTTTCACAGTGCTCAACAGAAGTATATTCCAGTCAAAAGTAAGGACAGTAAGTGTGGGGAGAGCCAGCCTCGGATAACTGAGGAAGTAAAAGGTAGTATCAAATTAAAAGCTTGTGTACAAAGTCACAAGGAGTAGTGGGAGACTGGAGGATTGGGAAAACTTTAAAAAGCAACAAAGAACAACTGAACAAGAAATAAGGAAAGGGAAGATAGAGTATGAAAGTAAATTAGCACAAAATATAAAAAGAGATAGCAAAAGTTTTTATAAATGTAGAAAGTGGAAGAGGGTGGCTAAAGTCATTGTAGGTCCCTTTGAAGACAAGATGGGGAAATTGATATTGGGTGATAAGGAAATGGCTGAGGCATTGAACGACTATTTTGTGTCAGTCTTCATGGTGGAGGACACGTCTAATATGCCAAAGAATGATGTTATGGGCGAAATGGGAGTTGAGGACCTCAATAAAATCACTGTCACTAAAGAGATAGTGATGAGCAAACTAGAGGGCCTGAAGGTAGATAAGTCCCCTGGTCCTGATGGGGTGCATCTCAGAGCGTTGAGGGAATTGGCAGAGGTTATAGTAGATGCGTTAGTAATCATTTTCCAAAATTCTCTAGACTCTGGGCAGGTCCCGGAGGATTGGAAGACAGAAAGTGTCGCGCCACTTTCTAAAAAAGGATGTAGGCAAAAGACAGGCAACTATAGGCCAGTTAGCTTAACGTCTGTGGTCGGGAAAATGCTTGAAGCTGTCATTAAGGAAGAAAAAGCAAAACATTTAGGAAGGAGTGGTTCCTTTAGACAGACACAGCATGGATTCAGAAAGGGCAGGTCCTGTGTGACAAACTTACTGGAGTTCTTTGAGGACATAATGAATGCAGTGGATAGAGGGGAACAGGTGGATGTCATATACTTGGATTTCCAGAAGGCGTTCGATAAGGTGCCGCACAAGAGACTTAAAAATAAGATATGGATGCATGGAGTCAGAGGAAGTGTATTGGCATGGATAGTGAATGGGTTAACCAATAGAAGGCAGAGAGTTGGTATAAATGGGTGTTTCTCCAGTTGGCAGTCAGTGGTGAGTGGGGTGCCGCAGGGGTCGGTGCTGGGCCCGCAGATGTTTACCATTTACATTGATGACTTGGAAGAGGGGACTGAGTGTAGCGTAGCAAAATTTGCTGATGACACTGTGGAGAGTCTGCAGAGGGATATAGACAGGTTAAGTGAGTGGGCCAAGGTCTGGCAGATGGAACACAATGTTGGTAAGTGCGAGTTCATCCATTTTGGAAGGAATAATAGAAGAGCAGATTAAATAGTGAAAGATTGCAGCATGTTGTTGTGCAGAGGGACTTGGGAGTGCTTGTGCATGAATCACAAAAGGTTGGCTTGTAGGTACAACAGGTTATTAAGAAGGCAAACAGAATGTTGGCCTTCATTGCTAGAGGGATTGAATTCAAGAGCAGGGGAGGTCATTCTGCAACTATACAGGGTACTGGTGAGGCCGCATCTGGAGTACTGTGTGCAGTTCTAGTCTCCATACTAGAGGAAGGATATACTGGCTTTGGAGACAGTGCAGAGGAGGTTCACCAGGTTGATTCCAGAGATGAAGGGGTTAACTTATGAGGAGAGATTGAGTCTCCTGGGACTATACTCTCTGGAATTCAGAAGAATGAGAGGGGATCTTATAGGAACATACAACATTTTCAAAGGACTGGATAAGATAGAAGTAGGAAAGTTGTTTCTATTGGTCGGTGAGACTAGAACTAGGGGACATTGCCTCAAGGTTCAGGGGAGAAGATTTAGGATGGTGATGAATAGAAACTGTTTTTCCCAGAGAGTGGTGAATCTGTGGAATTCTCTGCCCAGGGAAGCAGTTGAGGCTTCTTCACTAAATATATTTAAGATACAGTTAGATAGATTTTTACGTTTGTACATAGTAAGGGAATTAAGGGTTATGGGGAAAAGGCAAGTATATGGAGCTGAGTTTACGGACAGATCAGCCATGATCTTATTGAATGGTGGGACAGGCTCGATGGGCCGGATGGCCTACTCCTACTCCTATTTCTTATGTTCTTGTGTTCTTGTACTTTCTGTATCCAGAATAGCTTAATCACATCCGTCCTATAGCCTGGTGGCCAGAACTGCACACAATGTTCCAAGTGCAGTTCCACCACGTCTCACACAGCGACCACAACCAATAAAGGCAAGCATGCTTACGTCGTCATCATCCCTCTGTATACCTGTGCTGCCACTAAACCGGGTTAAATTCCATCTGCCATTTCTCTGCCTGATTTTCCGGTTCATTTAGAACCTTCTTCACCATCTACTTCACCACCCATTTTGCTGTCATCTGGAAGTATACTAATCATGGCATCTAAATAGTCTTTATATGACAAGCAGCAGTGGTACCAGCACCAATCCCCGTGGCACACTACTGATTACAGTTCTCCCATCTGAAACACAACTGTCCATTTCCACTTCCTGCTTCCTGCCACCGTTTTTGCATCCAGTTGCCTAGCTCATCCTGGATCCCATGTGTCCTCCCTTTCTGGATCAGCCTACCAAAGGCAAGGTCAAGGTTAGGTATATAATCAGATGTACAAATACATGGATAGACATGTGTGATGAATACTTACTTACAGCCGCATCAGATGGACATAGCTTCATATGCATAGCTTTCACAAGCAAAACATAAATTATGCACATTTTATAAGAATATAATTAAAACAAAAAAGTAAAGTCCATTTTAGAACAAAGTGATCAAAGTGATCTTAGTGTTGCTAAACTGTAATAATTGTTCTGATCAACAGTCTCCAAAACCTGGGCTTCAGCAATTGGGTATTTAACTTCCTCATTGGGAAACCACAATCTCTGCAGATAAGAAATAACACCTCCTCACTGACAATCAACACTGGCACATTTTAAGGATGTGTGCTGAGCTCTACTCTCTCTTTACGTTCGCAAATGCGTGGCTAGGCACAGTTTAAACACCATCTATAAGTTTGCTGATGACAGAATTTCAGCTGGTGACGAGGAGGCATACAGGAGGGAGATAGATCAGCTGGTTGAGTGGTGTCAAAACAACAACCTGTCACTCTACTTCACTAAAACCAAGGAACTGATTGTGGACCTCAGGAAGGGTAAGTCAAGGGAACACACGCCAGAGCTCATCGAAGGATCAGAAGTAGAAAGAGTGAGCAGTTTCAAGTTCCTGGGTGTCAACATCTCTGAAGATCTATCCTGGGCCCAACATATTCATGTCATGGGTAGCTGTAGTAAGATGGCAGCAAGTTCAATTGCAGCAGCTTCTACTTGGTCAAATAAAGGTGTTATTGTCCTTTTTAAATATTTTTTTTTATGATCACAAGACCTTGCTGGATATTAAAAACTCAAAGTACTGCAGGTTTTTTAGTTGCCTTCTGTTGTTTATAAAAGTTTACCAATCCTCTAACTTCCCATTAATTTTTACTTTATTATATGCCCTCTCTTTTGCTTTTATGTTGGCTTTGACTTCCTTTGTCAGACACGGCTGTGTCATCCTGCCTTAGAATACTTCCTCTACTTTGGGATGTATCTATCCTGCTTCCAAATTGCTCCCAGGAACTCCAGCCGTTGCTACTCTGCTATCATCCCTGTTATTGTCCCCTTCCAATCAACTTTGTACAGCTTCTCTCTCATGCCTCTGTAGTTCTCCTTACTCCACTGAACTACTGATATATCTGACTTTAACTTCTCCCTCTCAAATTGCAGGGTGAATTCTATCATATTATGATCATTGTCTCCTAAGTGTTCCTTTGCTTTAAGCTCCTTAATCAAATCTGGTTCGTTACACAACACCCAATACAGAATATTTGATCCCCTAGTGGGCTCATCCACTAAAAAGCCAATTCATAAGGATCCAAAATTAGCACCAATCTGATTTTCATAAAACTACCTGCAAATTGAAATCCCCATGACTATCGTAATATTGCCCTTTTGACATTGCATTTTCTATCTCCCACTGAAATTTGGAGCCACATCCTGGCTACTGTTTGTTGGCCTGTATATAACTCCCATCAAGGTATTTTTACCCTTGCAGTTCCTTAACTCTACTCACATCAATTCTACATCTTCCAATCCTGTCACCTCTTTCTAAAGGATCTGATTTTTTTTTACTAACAGAGCCACGTCACTCCCTCTGTCTATCTGCCTGTCCTTGGATGTTAAGCTTCCAACTATAATCTTCCTTCTGCCATAGCTCAGTGATGCTCACAATGTCATACCTCCCAATCTCTAACTGTGCTACAAAATCATCTACCTAATTTTGTATACAGAGTGCATTCAAATATAACACCTTCAGTCCTGTATTTGCCACCCTGTTCGATTTTGTCTCAGTGATACACTGCAACCCATCCCACTGACTGCAATTTTGCCCGGTCATCTGTCTGTCCTTCGTGACAGTCTCACTACACACTGCATCAACTTGTATACCAACGGCCCCATCCTCAGCCCTATCACTCAGGTTCCCATTCCCGTGCCAAATTAGTTTAAACCCTTCCCGACAGCTCTAGCAAACCTGCCCACAAGGATATTGGTACCCCTCAGGTTCAGGTGTAACCCAATCCTTTTTTATAGGTCATACCTACCCCAGAGGAGATCTCAATGATCCAGAAATCTGAACCTTTACCACCTGCACAATTCTTCAGCCACGCATTCATCTGCCAAATAATCCTATTCTTACCCTCAATGACACATGGCACAGGCTACAATCCAGAGATTTCTGTGCTGGAGATCCTACTTTTCAGCTTTCTACTTAACTCCCTAAATTCTTTCTTCAGGACCTTCCCCATTTTCCTACATATGTCATTGATGCCAGTATGTACCAAGACTTCTGGCTGTTCACCCTCCCCCTTTAGAATGCTGTGGATCCGATCTGAGACAACCTTGACCCTGGTGTCTGAGAGGCAAAATACCATCCAGATGTCTCTTTCACATCCATAGAATCAAGTGTCTGCTCCGCTAACAACGGAATCCCCCATCACTACTGCAGTCCCCTTCCCTTCTGAACCACAGCACCAGACTCAGTGCTAGAGACACGATCACTGTTTTCCCTCTAGAAGGTCATTCCCCATTCCCTCAACAATATCCAAAATGGTGTACTTACTATTGAAGGGAATGGCCTCACAGGTACTCTGCTCTGACTCCCCATTTCCATTCCGTTAGGCTGGGCCAAATCTCAAATAATAACGAGGCAACCTACAGAGAAGAAGTCATCACCCTGACACAGTGGTGTCAAGAAAACAATCTCTCCCTTAATGTCACAAAAATAAAGGAGCTGGTTGTGGACTACAGGAGGAATGGAGACAGGCTAGCCCCAGTTGACATCAATGGATCTGGGGTTGAGAGGGTGAACAGCTTTAAGTTCCTCAGCATAAACATCATCAAGGATCTTATGTGGTCTGTACATACCGGCTGCGTGGTAAAAAAAAGCACTACAGTGCCTCTTTCACCTCAGGCGGTTGAAGAAGTTTGGTCTGGGCCTCCAAATCCTAAGAACTTTCTACAGCGGTATAACTGAGAGCATCCTGACTGGCTGCATCACTGCCTGGTATGGGAACTGTACTTCCCTCAATCGCAGGACTCTGCAGAGAGTGGTGTGGACAGCCCAGTGCATCCGTAGATGTGAACTTCCCACTATTCAGGATGTTTACAAAGACAGATGTGTAAAAAGGGTCTGAAGGATCATTGGAGACCTGAGTCATCCCAAACACAAACTGTTCCAGCTGCTACTATCTGGGAAACGTTACTGCAGCATAAAAGCCAGGACCAACAAGCTCCGGGACAGCTTCTTCCACCAGGCCATCAGACTGATTCATTCATGCTGATACAATTGGATTTCTCCAATTGTCTGTCCTATTTATCACAAATTAATATAAATTACACATTGCTCATTTAGACAGAGACATAACGTAAAGATTTTTACTCCTCATGATGTGAAGGATGTGAGTAATAAAGTCAATTCAGTTCAATTCCCTCTCCTGACAGTCACCCAGGTACCTGCCTCCTGCAACCTAGGGGTGACTACCTCCCTGTAGCTCCTATCTATCACTTCCTCAGTTTCCCATATGAGCCGAAGGTCATCGAGCTGTTCCTTCACACGTCCTCTGAGGAGCTGCAGCTCCGTGCACCTGGTGCAGATGTGGTTATCTGGGAGGCTGGAGGTCTCCCAGAATTCCTCCACCTCACACAAAGAGCGCAACACTACCCCTTGGAGCCATCCTCACTGCACTAACCACGTACTAACAGAGGAATAGCGAAGAAGAAGAAACTTATCAGATACCTATCTCACCTAAGCCTGGAAAGCCAATGCTTCCCCACTCCAACACCAGTCCACTCACACAATGACCGCTCCGCTTGTCCCTGCCTTATTTTTATTTATCCTTGCTAATGAATTGCAATTTGATTGGGCCACTGGAAAATGATGAATTCAGTGACTGCTTCTTTTTTGAAACTCACTCATGGACCGGTGAATAGCCTCCTCTCCTATTCCTGATTCGAGTGGGCCACTGGAGAAATGGCAGTATGCTTCAAGCTATTGCCATCTGTTCCCTGGACTCACTAACTTCCATGTCTTTCTCCATGGTAAACACAGCTGAGAAATATTCATGTAAGACCTGGCCCACCTCCTGTGGCTCCACACATAGATTGACGCACTGATTCACGTGGATCCCCTCAGGCTGTGATTCCCTCCCGTCACTGTGATTAGTGCAGCGCTATTACAGTGCAAGCAATCGCGAACAACGGTTCAGTTCCCGCTGCTGTCTGTAAGGAGTTTGCACGAGCTCCCCGTGATGGTGTGGGATTCCTCTGGGTGCTCCGCTCTCCCCCCACAGAAAAACTAAGGGCTGGGGTTAGTGAGTTGTGGGCATACTATATTGGCGCTGGAACCATAGCAACAGATGTGGGCCGTCCGCAGCGCGATCCTCAGACTCGTTGATGCAAGTGACGCATTCCACTGTAAGTTTCAAAGCTTCGATGTGCACGTCACAACTCAAGCTAAGCTTACCCTTTGGCTTCTAATTTAATTACAGAACCTTTCAAGATTCTCCTTTTCCCTATCTGCAAGAGATACCTCATGCAATTTTTTTTTGCTGCCCTCAAATTCCTGAATTTTGCTGATGTACCAGTTAAGGAATTTTGGAGGGATTTCTTCATGCAGAGTAATGTGAGTGTGGATCCAATGCAAAGTCCAAGGGAGTCCAACAAGCTATTTAAAGCTGTGAACTTGATCAGGAAAGGAATAGAAAGACTGGGTGAGAGAAATGGTGGGTGGCCCGGGGTGGGGGGGTGAGGGGGGTAACAGCTCTGTTGAGGTTAACAGCTGTTTTTGCGCTATTGGTCAGGAATGAAAGTGGGGCCTGTTAGATAGTGCTCACTGATCAATGAATACAGTAAGATTATTGACAAGCTACGGGAGCTCCTCCTGTAAGGAGAAAGACTTGACGATTTGTAATAATGACAGCGTGCCCTAACAAGGCTGAGCAAGCTGTCGCAGTGACAGAGATGGAGCTTGCTCCCTGATCCTCTGCGGCCCTGCCTTGCGTGAGGTGAATTGAAAAAGCTGCTGACGCCTTGTCTCTTGGCTGCCAATGCGAGCAGGACTGGCCCTCGCTTCGGCAGCAAAGCCAATGTGCTTCTTTGCTCTCCGCCCTACCCCCAACCCCTGATTAATAGCGAGGCCTAATTGTCCCTGTCAGCCTGCAGCAACAGTGAAGCCAGAGGTCAGCAGGATGTACGGAGTACAACTGAGGAATAATGTGATTCACAGCAGCCATTAATAATGCTGAAATCCAGCTGAGATTGTGGAGGAGGAGGGCAGTATTTCCCTGACTAATGATTTGTCTGCTAGTCTCCCTTCACCTGCATGCCCCTAACCAATGGTCAAATATTTCCCATTTTAATAAACACTGGCTACCTGCTGCTCCTGTGTCGTGTCCCTGCCATCCTGAGCAATCTCATTGCCTCTCCACTCCCAAAGACTCGCAATGAGGCAGGCAGCAATTGCCTACACTTGAGTGGGTTTCCTTGGGGTAATATTTCACAGGCCCAGCCTCCTGTGCACTAATGGCTTGCCCAATATAAATAAGGATTTTGTTCCCCTAACGAAAAGGAATCCCCTAGGTTTTGTTTTCGAGCAGATCCAGTGGAGTGTTAAAGAGAGGGATTTTCTCTGTAGTGTCGTACAATCTTTTACTTGTATTGAAGAAGCCTTGTTAACACAGGCCTCTACCTTCTGCCTGTTTAATGGAACACAAGGAACCCGCTGTTTGGAGCGATTACTCATTCCCCAGAGCTCAGTGCTTGGATCATTGTTATTTTAGCTCTTTTATCACTAATCTTCTGTCCGCCCACAACACAATGTGTGTGACACTCTCACTTGAAGGTACCCTGTTCCCGCTGAATAACTCCTCTAAGCCTTGGGAGTATTTGGTTGGCTGTGAGGTACTTACAGGTCATGTTGGGGTCAGGAAAGGTGATATATAACTACAAGCTCTCCGTCTTTGTGGAACAATGCATTAAGTAGCATAAAAGAATCTGCACAGTCTTTTCCACCAGCAGATATTTCCACAGGTTCCTTCAGACTGCTGTTTCCCACAGAACATGTCAAAGGATGGCTAGCACAAATGTTAGCGGGAGATGTGGGAGGGAGAGGATCTCACTGCCGTGATAACGATTTTGCCCGTCAGCCTCGAGTTGGGCAGCCCGGAAACTGGAGAACCTGGAAGCCCTTAAGTGGGCAGTACCATAGGTCAAACTGCAAAGTGCAGGCAAACGAGTGAGAGTGAGCACTGTTGCCACACCATGCTAATTGCTCCTGGAAGCCTTCTGTTCCTTGTGCGAGCAAAGCCACATTAGGAAGAAGCTGGAATTTGAAAGGGGACCTCAACGCTGAACTGACTCCACAACCAAGAGACTCACTTTCAAAGACTCTACAACTCTGCGAAAGAGAAAAGTTTCTCGTTGTCTGGATGTTGGTCCCTTCTGGGGATCTGTCATATCTATCGAATTAAACTGAAGGAGAGAGTTTAAAGCACCTGGCTAAAGTGGGCTGGAAAATTCATTACTGATACTACCCACCCTGCAAGCTGTCTTTTCCAAAAACTGACCTCTGGTAAGTGCTATAGGGCTAATAAAACAAACACTTCACACCAATTTAAAGTCAGCTGGGGCAGTATCAAATTAGATTACACACAAAATGCTGGAGGAACTCAGCAGGCCAGGCAGTGCCCACGGACAAAAGTGGACAGTCAATGTCATCTGAACTTCAAATGGAATCCATCCTACCCCTGAGCAATTCATTGCATCCTTAAGGAAAGCCTAGTGGGAAAGCCTTCTCCGTGGATTGTCACCTTGCCATGGTGGAGAAGCTTGTGTGGTCCTGAGATCCCAAGAGCGATGCCGTCTAGAGCTATGCTCCTGGTAGGGTCACCCATGGTGGTAAGGTCGAGGGTGAGGTCCCTGACAAAGAACAATCCAACCAAGACCTCAATGGTGGAACAGGTGGACGAAGTTACTTCGAACTCAACGGCTGTGAAGGCGGATGAAGGCTGCAACAAATCCATCAGCTCCAATCGTTGTGGTTTCCATGCCATTGGAATCAGCTGGTTGATTTGTGAAGTATTGTGCGCTTCTTGGAGTGCAACATCAAGTACACGTTGAACAAATACACGCACACAGGTGTCTTCACTCTTTGGGCCACTTCTTCAGAACGAAGACCATCAGCCTCGACCTCAAGGGATAGCCACGACAAGTGGGAAGCACATGACAAGCAAGGAAAGATCCATTCTACAAGTAAGGATTTATAGAGGTGGTCTCCAAATGACAGAACTAATGGGCTGGCGAATTAAGATATCTGGTACGGTTTTATTGCACTCGCATTACACTCCATAAGCCTTGCAGCTAACAGCTTAATTTTGCTTGCTTATGTTTAGGAAGCACAGCAGAGACAATTTAATTAAATGTTCAAAAATAAGTTTTTGCGGAAAGCATTTATTAAGGGTATACCTTGAAGCAAAGGCCTGATCTAACTATCTGAGATAAAATTGGAAGGAAATTGCATTCGGAAGATTGAATTAAGTAATGGCGCCCGCAGGTTAGTCCCATCAACATCCTCGTTACCTGACAGCACTTTTAGCTGAAGATCGACAGCTTGTAGTAGGACCATTATGCTACATGTTGTAAAGGGTAGGATGGAAGTATAGCAATCACTCAGTGGCCACTTTATTAGGTACCTGCTATACCGAATCAAATGGGCTCTAAGTATATGTAGGTGGCCTCCTGCTGTTGTAGCTCCTCCATTTCAAGTTTCAACTTCTGCGCACAACTGCTGTAACGCACGGTTACTTGAGTTGCTGTCAGCTTCCTGTCGGCTTGAACCAGTCTGGCCATTCTCCTCTGACCTCTCTCATTAACAGGGCAACTTTGCCCAGAGAGCCTCTCACTGGATGCTTGGAGATCAGTGCCAGATGAGGCGGTTTGGATACTCAAACCACCCCATCTGGCACCAACAATCATTCCACAGTCAAAGTCACTTAGATCATACTTCTTCCCCATTCTGATGTTCGGTCTGAACCTCTTGACCATGCCTGCATGCTTTTATGCATTGGGTTGCTGCCACGTGATTGGCTAGTTAGGTAATTGCATTAACAAGCAGGTGTACAGGTGTATCTGATAAAGTGGCCACTGTAGGTACATAAGTGTAATAGAACTTTAGATGTATCATTGTACTGGCCAGTGATGTTAGTTGCCAGCAGACCCCCTTCAATAATGGATGTTTTTGTCAGTAACCTAGCCTCCGCTGTTTGAACAATATAACCCATGGATCCTACACTAGCAGTGAGTTGGGAGGGAAATGGCAGTGAATCAAGCAATTAAGGGATCGGGGGAAATTAAGGGAATATTTCTTCAGTTGAACACTGGTAATATTGAGCAGGTACGGAGTCACAAAGACAAGAGAATCTGCAAATGCTGGAAATCTAGAACAACACACAGAATACTAGAGGAACTCAGCAAGTCAGGCAGCATCTGTGGAGGGTAATGAACTGTCAACATTTTGGGCCAAGCCCCTAAATTGGGACTAAAAAGAAAGGAGGGAAGAAGCCAGAATAAGAAGGTGAGAGGAGTGGAAGGAGTCCAAGCTGCTAGGTGATTCCAAGGTGGTGCTGATGAACCACGGTAACATGTTGCGGGCTGCTTACAAAACTTCCTAGTATACTTCTGAATGATGCTCACTGCAATCTGCAGCCTGTAATTTCCACTTGAAAAACATACTTTTGAACTGTCTTAATGAGCTAGATATTTCATGACCTTCTGAAGGACCCAGCAGAATAAACACTCAAGCATGCAGGTACGGTACCTTTAAGCAGAAGAAGGTATATCACCACGGCCGAAAGAGAGGGAGGAAGGGAGGCCTCCAAGCCAGACTGAAACATTGAAGAATGAACCTCCCACTGCCCAGCATCTTGTTCGCGAATGTACAGTCACTGGAGAACAAGACTGAGGACCCAACGGCAAGATTGCTATATTGGAGGGAAATGAGGAATTGTTGCGCTCTGTGTTTCCTGGAGACATGGCTCACTCCAGACACATAGGATACGTTGGTAAGACCTGAGGGCTTCCTAAAACACTGGAAGGACCAGACCGCTGTTTCAGAGAAGGCAAAAGGTATGAGTCTGTGTTTCATGATACACTCTCTGTGGAGCTTGGATCCTGCAGTCTTGTTGCACTCTTGTTCCTCCAAACTGGAACATCTGATGATTAAGTGACAACTGTTTTACTTACCAAAAAGAGTTCTCCTCCTTGATCCTGACAGCAAGTTACATATCACCAAAAGCAGATATTAAAAAAGCACTCAATGTATTGAATGGCACAATGAGCAAACAAGAAACAGTCTACCCTGACGTCTTTCAAATCATTGTAGAGGACTTCATTCAAGTTTGCCTGAAGAACTCTCTGCCTGCTTATCATCAACATATCACCTGCAGCACCAGGGTTCCCAACACACTCGACCACTGTTACACTACCATCAAGAATGTCTACTGTTCCATGCTCAGACTGCATTTCAGGAAATCTAATCACTTGGCTGTGCTGCTCCTCCCTGCGGACAGGCAGAGGCTAAAGAGCAAAGCTCCAGAGATATGGAAAACAAAACAGTGGTTGCAGGAGGCTGAGGAGTTGCTAGGGGATTGCTTCAAGTCGGTGGACTAGGCCGTGTTCAAGGACTCAGAGTATCTGAATGAATACACCAAGGTTGTCACGGACTTTATAAAAACAGTCATAGACAAGTGCATCCCCACAAAATCATTCAGAATCTTTCCCAACCAGAAGCCTTGGGTGAACCATGAGATCTGCAATCTGCTGAGGGCCAGATCAGTGGCATTCAGGTCTGGTAACCAAGTTACATACAAGAGGTCCAGGTACAATCTCCGGAAAGCCATTTCACATGTAAAGATTGCAATTCTGGACCAAGACGCTCAACAGCTGTGACAGGGGCTGAATGCTATCCCCTCCTACCAAGTGAAACCAAGCAGCATAGGTGACAACAAGGTTTCACTTCCAGATGAGCTCAATGCCTTTTATGTTCACTTTGACTGTCAAAATATGGAGGCACCTTCACAAACTCCCAGAGCCCCTGCTGACCCTGTGATTTCAGTCTCTGAGGCGGATGTGAGAGTGTCCTTCAGGAGGGTGAACTCATTGAAAGCATCTGGCCCAGGCGGGGTGTCTGGCTGAGTACTAAAGACCAACTGGCTGGAGTGGTCACCAATGTCTTTAATCTTTCAGTTTGGTAGTCTGGGGTCCCCACCTGTTTCAAGCAGGCTTCAATTATACCAGTGCCTAAGAAGGGCATGGTAACCCGTCCCAATGAATGTCATCCAGTAGCTCTTACAACCACTGTGATAAAGTGTTTTGAGAAGTTAGTCATGAAACATATCAATTCCTGCCTGAGAAGTGATTTGGATCCACTCCAATTTGACTGTCATAACAGGTCAATAGCAGATGCCATTTCATTGGTTCTTCATTCAACCCTGGAACATCTGGACAGTGAAGATGCATACATCAGGATGCTCTTCATTGACTACAGCTCGGCATTTAATATAATAATCCCCTCAAAACTAATCAATAAGCTCCGAGACTTTAGCCTCAATACCTCGTTGTGCAACTGGAAACTATGTTTCCTCATTTATAAACACCAGTCAGTTCAGATTGGCAACAACATCTCCTCCACAAGCTCCTTCCACACAGGTGCACCACAAGGCTGTGTGCTTAACCCCTGCTCTGCTCACTTTATACCCATAACTGTGAGGCTAAGCACAGCTTGAATTCTATACTTAAGATTGTTGATGACATTCCTGTCATTGCCCAATTCAAAGATGTTGCTGAATCAGCATACGGGAGGGAGATTGAAAATCTGGCCGAGTGGTGCCACAACAACAACCTCTCACTCAATGTCAGCAAGACCAAGGAGTTGATTATTGACTTCAGGAGGAGGAAACTGGAGGTCCGTGAGCAAGTCTTCATTGGGGGGATCAGAGGTGGAGAGGGTCAGCAACTTCAAATTCCTGAGTGTTATCATTTCAGAGGATCTGTGCTGGCTCTAGCATTTAAGTGCCATTATGAAGCAGCACCTTTACTTTCTTTGAAGTTTGCATGTCTTCTAATATTCCAGATTAGGCTTCTCCAATGTCTTATACAACTTCAACGTAACATCCCAACTCCTGTACTCAATATTTTGACTTATGAAGCCAAAAGCTCTCTTTATAACCATATCTACTGTACCCCTATCGACTGGAGAGTAATAAGAATAATTAAGCTCAGTACTAAATGTTATTTGTAGAGTTCAGTGCGGAAACCAAGAAGATAGTGATCTGAACCATGGAATACAATGTGTGTAAGGTTGTAAAGACAAGTATCTTGAGGCATAGGCAACAAACAGAATATAAAATCAGGGATGTATGAAAGTTAACATGTGTGATTATCTACTGATCTTATTTTAATGTAAATAGTTTATCCATTGTATAACTTCATGAATGTAATAGTCACAGTTGCTAAGTTTATTTATCTATTCATAAATGTGTCTTATGTAAACTACACTGTACTTGTCATCACCAAAAATAAAGTAAAATAACTAAAATAATTCTTATGACTCACACATATTTTTATTTTACTTGTGCAGGAGGAGAGCAGCATGGCCCCTGTCACCCACACTGTTCTGAAGTCAGGACAGAAAACTTCCTATTTTTATACAGAATTGGTTTATCAGTTACAGGTATTGACCATTTTGTAAATTGTACATGTTTGGGATCCTTACTTGCATAATCAATTGCCATTCATAGCCAAGATACGAAAAGTCAATAATTCAAAGTTCAAAGTAAATTTATTATCAAAGTACATTTATGTCACCATATACAACCCTGAGATTCATTTTCTTGTGGGCATACTCAATAACTCTGTCGAATAATAGCCATAACAGAGTCAATGAAACATTGCCCAACTTGGGTGTTCAACCAGAATACAGAAGACAACAAACTGTCCAAATTGGGCCCTTGAAGACAGAAACGGATGAATTTATTATGGGGAACAAGGAAATGGCAGACGAGTTGAACAGGTACTTTGGATCTGTTTTCACTAGGGAAGACACAAACAATCTCCCAGATATAATAGTAGTCAAAGGACCTAGGGTAATGGATCAACTGAAGGAAATTTATATTGGGCAGGAAATGGTGTTGGATAGACTGTTGGGTCTGAAGGCTGATAAGTCCCCGGGACCTGATGGTCTGCATCCCAGGGTACTTAAGGAGGTGGCTATAGAAACCATGGACGCATTGGTAATCATTTTCCACTGTTCTATAGATTCAGGATCAGTTCCTCTGGATTGGAGGGTGACTACTGTTGTCCCACTTTTCACGAAAGGAGGGAGAGAGAAAACAGGGAATTATAGACTCGCTAGCCTGACGTCAGTGGTGGGAAAGATGCTGGAGTCAATTATAAAAAATGTAATTACGACACATTTGGATAGTAGTAACAGGATAGGTTCCAATCAGCATAGATTTACGAAGGGGAAATCGCGCTTGACTAATCTTCTGGAATTTTTTGAGGATGTAACTATGAAAATGGACAAGGGAGAGCCAGTGGATGTGGTGTACCTGGACTTTCAGAAAGCCTTTGATAAAGTCCCACATAGGAGATTAGTGGGCAAAATTAGGCCACATGGTATTGGGGGCAGAGTACTGACATGGATTGAAAATTGGCTGGCTGACAGGAAACAAAGAGTAGCGATTAACAGGTCCCTTTGGGAATGGCAGGTGGTGACCAGTGGGGCACTGCAGGGTTCAGTGCTGGGACCGCAGCTGTTTACAATATATATTAATGATTTAGATAAGGGATTAAAAGTAACATTAGCAAATTTGCAGATGACACAAAAGCTGGGTGGCAGTGTGAAATGTGAGGAGGATATTATGAGAATGCAGGGTGACTTGGACAGGCTGGGTGAGTGGGCGGATGCATGGCAGATGCAGTTTAATGTGGATAAATGTGAGGCTATCCATTTTGGTGGTAAGAACAGGAAGGCAGATTATTATCTAAATGGAGTCAAGTTAGGAAAAGGGGAAGTACAACGAGATCTAGGTGTTCTTGTACATCAGTCACTGAAAGCAAACATGCAGGTACAGCAGGCAGTGAAGAAAGCTAATAGCATGCTGGCCTTCATAACAAGGGGAATTGAGTGTAGGAGCAAAGAGGTCCTTCTGCAGCTGTACAGGGCCCTTGTGAGACCACACCTGAAGTAATGTGTGCAGTTTTGGTCTCCAAATTTGAGTAAGGACATTCTTGCTATTGAGGGAGTGCAGCGTAGGTTCACAAGGTTAATTCCCGGGGATGGCGGGACTGTCATATGTTGAAAGATTGGAGCAATTGGGCTTGTACACTCTGGAATTTAGAAGGCTGAGAGGGGATCTTATTGAAACATATAAGATTATTAAGGGATTGGACTTGCTGGAGGCAGGAAGCATGTTCCCACTGATGGGTGAGTCCAGAACCAGAGGCCACAGTTTCAAAATAAGGGGTAGGCCATTTAGAACGGAGTTGAGGAAAAACTTTTTCACCCGGAGAGTGGTAGATATGTGGAATGCTCTACCCCAGAAGGTAGTGGAGGCCAAGTCTCTGAATGCTTTCAAGAAAGAGATGGATAGAGCTCTTAAAGATAGTGGAATCAAAGGTTATGGGGATAAGGCAGGAACTGGATACTGATTGTGGATGATCAGCCATGATCACAGTGAATGGCAGTGGTGGCTCGAAGGGCCGAGTGGCCTACTCCTGCACCTATTGTCTGTTGTCAAATACAAAAAGAAAGAAATAATAATAATAACAATAAATAAATAAAGTATAATTATCAAGAACATGAGATTATGAATCCTTGAAAGCGAATCCATTGGTTGTGGGAACATTTGAAAAATACGGCAATTAAAGTTGAGTGAAGTTATCCACTTTGGTTCAAGAGCCTGATGATTGAGGGGTAACAACTGTTCCTGAACCTGGTAGTGTGAGTCCTGAGGTTCCTGTACCTTCAACAAGACAGCAACGAGAGAAGAGCATGTCCTGGGTGGTGGGGGTCTCTGATGATAGGTGCTGCTTTCCTGCGACAGCATTTCATGTGGATGTGCTCAAAATGGGGACACCTGTGATGGATTGGGCCATATCCATTACTTTTTGTCGGATTTTCCATTCAAGGGCATTGGTGTTTCCATACCAGGCTGTGATGCATCCAGTCAATATACTCTCCACCACGCATCTATAGAAGTTTGTCAAAGTTTTAGATGTTATGCCAAATCTCTGTAAACTCCTGAGGAAGTAGAGGCGCTGCTGTGCTTTCTTCATAATTGCACTCACATGCTGGGCCCAGGACTGATTGACTGAAGTGATAACACTGAGGAATTTAAAGTTTCTGACCCTCTCCACCTCTGATCCTCTGATGAGGACTGGCTCATGGACCTCTGGTTTCCTTCTCCTGAAGTGAATAATCTTTGGTCTTCCTGTTATTAGGTAAGAGATTATTGTTGTGGCACCACTCAGCCAGATTTTCAATCTCTCCTATATGCTGATTCATCACCACCTTTGCTTTGGCCCATGACAGTGCTGTCATCAGCAAACTTGAATATGGCATTGGAGCTGTGCTTAGCCTCACAGTCATAAGTGTAAAGCAAGTAGAGCCAGTTGATCAGCACAGGTCTTTAGTACTTGACCAGGCACTCCACCTGGTCTGGATGCTTTTCATGTCTTCATCCTCCAGAAGGCTTCTCACACGTCAGTCTCAGGGACCAAAATCACCAGGATCATCAGAGGATGTGGGAGTTCATGATGGTTCCTCCATGTTTTGATGGTAAAGTGAGCATAGAAGACGGTGAGCTCACCTGGAACCGAAGCCCCGTTGTCGCCTGCGTCACTTGATTTAACTTTATAAGAGGTGATAGTGTGTAAGAAACCAAGCTGACAATTTGAAGTTAGTAAAACAATTGTCCCTTATTTGTTGGGTGAATTTCACATCCTTCCATTATTCTTATTCAATTGTCTCTGGCACTCTCTCCTGTGTAAAGGCAAACTACATTCTTCTAGGTTGATTTCACACTGCCACAGTCATTCTCACCTATTAGTCTGTAGAAAGCAACTTTAGCTCTGGCAGTCTCACTTCAAGGGAGTCCCTTGTCTGGGTTAGACTACACACCACTGCAGTTATCCTTCCCTGTCTTTAATCTGTCTTTACTGCAACTTCCACACTCTTCTAACAGCTACAAGTAACTGTTACATTCGCAAGCTGAAAGTGTGTACATGACATGACACTAGGTGGTGTGTGTTTCGTGGTGGTGGGGTGTGGTTGCGTGGGTTAATGGGTGGAGGTGTTGACCATCCTGATGGTTTGGGGAAGTACCTGTTTTTGAGTCGGGTGGTCCTAGCGTGGGTGCTGTGTAGCCCCCTCCCCGATGGGAGTAGGACAAACAGTCCATACGCAGGGTGGGCGGCGTGCTTCGTGATGTTGCTGGCCTTTTCCCGGCACCTTTCTGTATGCACACCCTTGATGGTGGGTATATTGGTGCCGGTGACGTATTGGGCATGTTTTGGCTACATGTTGCCGAGCCCCCCTGTCTGCCACAGTGCAGTTTCCACACCAAACAGTGATGCACCAGGTTAGGAAGCTCTCAACTACGCATCTGTAGAGTATTGATGATATAGTCCAGCCTCTCCTCAGCCTCCTCAGAAAGTTGAGGTGTTGGTGAGCTTTCCTGACTGTGGAGGATGTGTTCTGGGACCAGGAGAGGTAACAATCATTTTTTGTCACCTTTACACTCATGTACTGAAGAATAACAAAAAACAATCTTGAATCTTTAAGAACAGAATGTACAACGTGGTATGACCATGAAACTTCTTGTGCTGACTCTGCTGTTTAGTTCAGAGTTATTGCCTTTGAGTGGTGTTCAGATCTGCAGAGCACTGGGATATTAAGTTTGAAGCTCTGCTATTTTTCTGAGCTTTACCTTCATCTGAAGCCAGAGGTAGGTCCAGCAGAAACCCAGCATTTCGGAGACAGGTGGTAGGTGGTGGGTGGAGAAGGTGCAGGATGCAGAAAAACTCACTGACGGGCAGGACACACATGAGTTCCTCAGTGTTATAAAAAACAATTCTGGCCCAGTGGTCCCATCCCATTTGCAGCAAAAGACATGATTCATAACTTTAGGACTGTAGAGAGATGAGAGAGATTCTGCCTAAAGTCAGGATTACTAATTTATGTTGCAAAGATGGCTGCCTTTACATGACTTCTAAAAGCAAGACCTTTATTTATGTGACTCTCGCTTCAGCTAGTGGCGTAATGTAGGGGGTGATAGCCCCCAGCCCAGCCAAACTTAAGAAATTTCATTTGGGTGGATGCTGCATGATGTGTCCCCCGTTACAAATCAGTACCCTGAAATAACAAACAGTACACAATATGCAGTTAAATGATTAAGCTTTATAATTCTTACTTTGACTATATGGTTAATAAAGAAACAAAAAAAACAGAAAAAAAGGGCCCAATCTTATTAAACAGTCTGTCGTGCAATGTTGGAGCTCACTGATAAGTCGATCGTCCACCATCGACCTCCTCCGATCGTCGCAGCCCTTCGGACCCTCACTCCAAGTCCACCCCATCCGGCGGTCTACAAACTCTCTCCATTCGCGTCTTCTCTCCTCATCGCTCCCCCGGCAAAAGACTGCAATAATCTCTCTTCCAGCTCACAAGAAAGAACAACAGCATTCCAAACCCCGTTATCTCTAGTCATAACCCAAACATTGCTGCTACAGAGAAACCATTACATTATCAGTGAAACCTTACAGCATGTTACACAGCAGTGAAACCCTACAGCATGTTACATTTACAATATCAACAGATGGAAGATGAATGAGCTTGGTTCAGATTTTATTGATCTAATGTCATTTGAAACATACTTAGGGGCTTCAATTGACCCTTGGTCCAGTGGTTTTAGTGAGGACCCTGCTGATAAATTGACTAGGTGAGCATCCAATGTTGGGAAGACAAGGATGGTACTGAACTCATCAAAGTCAGAAAGGCAGCCACACCCACAGGAAGGAGCATTGCGGGTACATCCTCAACTGCGGCTCCGTCCTCGTTGTAGATTCCTGGAATCCATCCCCCTGAAACTTCTTTGGGCCAGCCTTCCTAAACTGGTGAGAAATCCAAGAGTCAAGAATCAAGGATTTTGGTTGGCGGATTGATGTCTTTTTTTTTAATAGAAGCTTATATGGTGTATAGCTCCAGGTTTGTGCTCCAAATGGGTTTTTTTCTCGGTTTTTTTTGTTAGTTGGGTTTTTTTTTTGTTTTAGTTAATAGGGGTTCTTTTTTCCTTCTTTCTTTTTTCAAAAAAAATATAGCTTTAACATTTTGTTTTTCTTAATTATTATTATTGATATACTGTTTAATTTGGTTAATAGTTTGACTCTTATTATATTTGTTGATATATTGACTTGATTATTTTAATGTATTTTTCTTTGTCAATTTTCAATAATAATTAATAAAAAATTTTAAAATAAAAATGTATCAAGGATCAACTTTATACGTTCCCACGTTCCCACGTATTAGGAATTTGCTGTGGTGTGTTGGTCAGGGTGTGACATGCAACAAAAACAACATTCAACAATGATAAAGGATAAAGAATGATATTAAAAATAAAGTTAAAGGTTAAAGTATGGATATGGAATAAAATGTGCATAAACATATGAACACGAGATGTATTTACAATGCCAACAGGATTATTATATAAAAAGGTTTAAAGTGCATACAGCGCAGGGCAGTGACGGAGTAATAGACAGAGGATGTTGGGGGAGGGGTTGATCAGATTAACAGCCCTGGGGGAGGAAACTTTTAAAATGGGATGAAGGTTTTGTTTTAATAGCCCTAGAGCGCTTTCCAGTAGGGAGCTTTTGAAAAAAGCAATTTGCAAGGGTGGTTAGTGTCCACGATTATTTTTTCCTGCCCACTACTTTGTCCTGGACACTTACAAGATGGCAGTCAATAACCTTTTCTGCTGACCTGCCAGTTCACTCTAGTTTCTGAATATTGTGAGAGATGTTGCACCATACCAGAAAGTAATGGCTGGCCATATGCCCAGCCAAAATTAATAAAAAATCAGGATCAGACTACATTCATGCCAAATCCTAAGCCTAGGTGGTAAAGAGCTTCAGTCATAAATCCACAAGCTCATCATCCACAACTGGAAAGAAAAGGATATGCTCAAGAAGTTCATTTCACTGGGAAGTTCTCTGAGGTATACTACACTGATGATAACATCTGTTGTCTGCCTATGTAACATCCTGACGTTCTGTACATGTTCCTGGGAGAGGTGACTATTCCTGGGAAGGCCAAGTTGAATGCCAGCACATCTGCCAATGGCTTATGCGGGGACGCAGTATTTCTAGACGTCACAACCAGTCAGAGTCAGGGATGTGATAGCAATCCATATGAGGTATTCCAGTCAGGAGAGGGGCATTCTAAGCATGCAAGTCAGATCCATTACAAGGCAGGACTAGAGTTTATGAGGATTGGGTGCCTGAAGTTCAAGGGGAGTGCCTTGTTTAGTTTTCAGTAGACAGAGCATGCTTAGTAACTGTAGAGTTAGCTCTTCAATATTCTGCAAAGCATCCTCAGTAGATTTTAGTTTGGGATGAACTTGCTGTTGAACCTGTCAACAGCAAAAGGAAAGGCAATTGATAATTAAAATCTAAACAAATCTCAACAATCAACAAATCTGCAATTCATAATTTTAATACCTCAAATACTATCTGTTTTTAAAAAATTATCTCTATATTCAATATTTTATAATATTCTCAGCTGTGTATTTTTGATTGGCGGTATATTCAACTCTAACAAAAAAAAATGTTGATATATTCCAAATGTGGTCACCTATTTGGCTCATCTGCATTCATCCATCCAGAAAGGTCAAGTTCTCTCCCATGGCAAATTTGGTTCTGCTTTGGATATGCTACAGGTTCGATGGCTTCGTTAACAATTAAATGCAACTCTGCAGGAATAGAGGTCACAGCTGGAACGGGGGCACATGCCTCAGCCACACGGAGCAGAGGCTGGAAAAATGCCTCGCGCATGGGGCCCCTGATCTGTACAATCACAGAGTCATGGAGCAATACAGTACAGAAAAAGGCCCTTCAGCCCACCAAATCCATGCTGACAATCAACAAACAACAGGAATTCTGCAGATGTTGGAAATTCAAGCAACACACATCAAAGTTGCTGGTGAACGCAGCAGGTCAGGCAGCATCTCTAGGAAGAGGTACAGTCGACGTTTCAGGCCGAGACCCTTCGTCAGGACTAACTGAAGGAAGAGTGAGTAAGGGATTTGAAAGCTGGAGGGGGAGGGGGAGATCCAAAATGATAGGAGAAGACAAGAGGGGGCGGGATGGAGCCAAGAGCTGGACAGATGATAGGCAAAAGGGATACGAGAGGATCATGGGACAGGAGGTCCGGGAAGAAAGACAAGGCGGGGGGGACCCTAATTCTACTTTCTTCCCTTGTATTTTCCCCAACATCCCCTTCTGGTTTAAGATGGCGCTGGTGAATCTCAGCAGCTTCTGCCTGGTGGCTGATGAAACAGGGGAAACAACTAGGTACTTCGTTAATCACTCTTTTTTCTGCTAAATGATCACCGGAAACAATAACGTGCAACTTGCCTTTGGCCTTGGAGGGAACTCAATGCGGCAGAACTGAGGTGAGGCGAGGCAGTGGGCCCGTTGTCGAGAGTAAAGAAGAGCTGAGGTCGGATCGAATTAGGTGCTGGGCCGAATCAGAAAGGTCAGGTACAGGCTGAATCGAGGCAGTGGGGTCCAGGCCCAAGAGTCTTTTGAAGTGACTGAAACCAAAGTTTGGATGATTGAAATGCCAGGCAGGGTTGAAAAGATCAGGGTGTCGGGGCTCGAGGTGAGGGCCGGGCCGGTTCAGCTCACTGCTCCACAACATTTACTCTGCTCTGCGCTGGACTAAACTGTCTGTGGATGGACTCTCTTTGTGGACTCCAGCTCTGAACGTTATTTGCTTGTGTTTATTGTTTGCATGATTTGTTATTTTTTCTGTCTGCACATCGGGTGTCTGATGGTTTTTTGAATAGGTTATTTTAAGTTTTTTTCTTTTATAGCTGCCTGTAAGGAGACTCATCTCAAGGGTGTATAATGTATACATTAAAGGCATCCATTGGTCTTGCGAGACCATGGATCTGCCCCTGGAAAGTATTCATTCTCCAGGGCGCAGGCCTGGGCAAGGTTGTATGGAAGACCAGCTAGTCCAATGCCTTAACCACGTGGCCACGTGCCCACACATAATGTATAAATACTGTGACATACTGTGATAATAAATGTACTTTGAACTTCCCCACAGATTCTACCACTCTCGACACTCCAGGAACAATTTACAGTGGCCAATTAACCAATCAACCGGCTTTTGGAAGTGGGAGGAAAGGAGAGCACACCGAGGAAAGCCATATAGTAACGGGAGAGTGAGCAGACTCCTCACTGACAGCACACGAGGTCGGGATCGAACCTGGGTCGCTGCCAGCAGCTAGACCAGCTGCACCAGATCAGCTAGAGCTTTTGAGAAGGGCAAACCAGTCGATGTGGTGAGCCTGAGCTCAATTAAGCCTGAGTTCAATTAAGGCGCCTCACGAGAGGTTAACAAAATTGCTGCAGAGGTTGGGATTGAACCAGGAGCGCTGGAGCTGAGAGTCAGCATCTCAGCCACCATCTCACCCACAGAATACAACACCCAGTGTCAGGCATAGTGACACAGTGAGCACTGCCTTACTAAGATGCCTGATCATACAGTGGCAGCAGTGAGTGATTGACACTGGGAGGTATTTATTGATAAGACCCAACCTATACCCGGGCAACAAGTACTGCTAAAACACAGAGATCATTGCCAGAGGTAGTAAAGAGGTACAAAATTAAAATAGCTTCCTCCGAATATATCTGTTTCAGCCAAAACTAATTCCTCATTTTCTCCTTCACAACATGAGATGAGCTCATCGTGAATCAATGAGCTGATAATAATGGATCAATAAGACTGAAAGAGTGTAGATAAAGTATACAAGGGTATCACCAGGATTTCAGGACCTGAGGTATAGGGAAAGGTTGAACAGGTCGGACTTGATTCCCTAGAGTGTAGGAGATTGAGGGGAGATTTGATAGAGGTATACAAAATCATGAGGGATATAGATAAGGTAAATGCAAGCAGGCTTTCTCCACTGAGGCTGGGTGAGACTAGCACTAGAGGTCATGGGTTAAGGGTGAAAGGTGAAATGTTTAAGGGGAGTATGAGGAGGAGCTTTTTCACTCAGAGGGTGGTGAGAGTGTGGAAAGCGTGCAGCAGTGCTGCATGAGGGTTCGATTTCAACATTTAGGAGAAACTTGGATAGGTACGTGGATGGGAGAGGTATGGAGGGCTATGGTCTGATGTTCGTCGGGGCAGGGCAGATTAACAGTGTGGCATGATCTAGATGGGCTGAAAGTCCTGTTGCTGTGCTATAGCACTCTGTGACTTCTATCTCGGTGTCCAGAGGACAGCTGGCTGCACTTCCGTCTCTGGCAGGGCTTCATGCAGTCTCATTCCCTGCTTTACAGAAAACATCTCATCTGGGACATCTTCCTCTCGAAAGCCTGCCACTGATGTTAAACTCAGGACTGCAAACATCACGTCTAAAATTAAACTGGCTTGTGTCTCCACATCGACAGATGTCATTAGTAACAATAACAACATCCTTTTATTAATGAACTTGTCACATGGTTGCTTGGCATTTTTAAATCTGTCCCAGTGCACACAATTGGAGGAAATGGTTCCAAATGTGATGTACAGCTGCTGTTCCCCTCACACTCTCATCACTTGTTTTTTTTAACGTGGTTCAGTTGGTGGCCATCTTTCTTCTGGGTCACAAGGTCAAGGGTTCAGTCGGCCTTCAGAGAGACGAGTGTGTAATCTGGTTTGACGTGCCAGCACAGAGGGAGAAAACATGCATTTTTGGATGAAGGTTCGGTTCCACATTACAAGGCTGATGTTCAACAAGACGGGAGCACCAGGCAGCACAGTGGACCAGCTGACTGAGCTGCAGTCTCATGTTGCCAGAGACCCGGCTTCAGTCCTGACCTCGGGTGCTCTCTGTGTGGAGTTTGCACGTTCTTTCTCTGCAGCTTCCCGTTCCCTCCTTCCCCAGCTGGGTCAAGTTCATTGTCAAGGTCATGGGCAGCCGGGGAAAATGAGCCTCCTCGTAAAGCAGTGCAGTACATCCCTTTGATATAAACTTAAATTAACATAAGTTATACGTAATGTACTGTACACAACAAAATAAACAAATTTAGTGCAACTTGAGGGACAATATAAAGAAGTTAGTTTTAAGGCCTTTCAGGTCAGTTCAAGAACTGATGGTAGTAGGGAAGAAGCTGCTGTTGAACTTTGAAGTCATAGAATACGACAGTACAGAAACAGGCCCTTTGGCCCATCTAGTCCATGCTGAACTGTTATTCCATTGATCTGCACCTGAACCATGGCTCTCCGTACTCCTCATATCCACGTAACTATCCAAGTGCTGAAATCGAACCCACAAACACCACTTCCGCTGACAGCTCATTCCACCTCTCACCACCCTCTGAGTGAAGAAGTTCCCCCTCAGGTTTCCCCTTAAACGTTTCATCTTTCACTCTTAACCCTACAACCTCTAGTTCCACTCTCACCCAACCTCAGTGGAAAAAGCCTGCCTGCATTTACCCTGTCCATACCCCTCTGTCACAACCATGGATTTGGCAGTGCAGTAGATATGGCAATCGCGTCAGGTAATTATTATTTAATTGTGATGGTATTTAACTACATTCTTGTTGTCGTAGTGCTTGTCGAGACTTGGACAGAGCACAGCAAAGCTTCGCTGCTGTTTTGCATTCGGCCTTCCCTGAGCCATTGGCCTTTCAAAATCAACTGACTGAAGACTAGCGGTATTCATTTAGATGTTCTTTTCAGCTGCAGTGTAGGCTTTGTTTCCCTTTTGAGAGTTTTAGTTAACGGCCCTGTTTGGCCTAGCGTTTACTGTTTTATTTTCCCTTTTTCGAATTAAGGTCTGTGAACTATCGACCTGCTCCATATGGCCCAAGTGGGGAGTGAGAGACGCTGAAGCAGGTCGATAGTTCACAGACCTTAATTCGAAAAAGGGAAAATAAAACAGTAAACGCTAGGTCAAACAGGGCCGTTAACTAAAACTCTCAAAAGGGAAACAAAGCCTACACTGCAGCTGAAAAGAACATCTAAATGAATACCGCTAGTCTTCAGTCAGTTGATTTTGAAAGGCCAATGGCTCAGGGAAGGCCGAATGCAAAACAGCAGCAAAGCTTTGCTGTGCTCTGTCCAAATCTCTACAAGCACTATGAAGACAAGAATGTAGTTAAATACTACCAGGATTAAATAATAATTACCTGACACGTGCAAATTCACAAGCGTATCTACAGCACTGCCGAATCTGTGGTTGTGACGCCCTCACAACTTTGTTTACCTCTATCAAATGTCCCGTCATTCTCCTAGACCACAGGGAATGAAGACTTAACCTCATGAACCTTTCCCAATAACTCAGGACCTCAAATCCTGGCAACATCCTTGTAAATCTTCTGTCTACTCTTTCAGGTGTGCGGGTTGTTATAGAGCCATTGAGTCATAAAGGAACACAGGCTGTTTAGCCCAACTCATCCATGCTCAGTGAGCTAGTCCAATCTGCCTACGTTTGACCCAAGGCTCTCAAAACCTCTCCTACCCATGATTTTTCAAAGTCGCTCTTGCGCCCTCCTCAACCACTATTTCTGGCAGCTTTTCCAAATATGCACCACTCTTTGTGTGAACGAGTTGCCCCTAATGTCCCTTTTAAATCCCTTGCCTTTGATCATAAGACCATGTCTTTGCCCTTCATGATCTTAATTATCTTTGTCAGGTCACCACTCAGTCTCTCACCTTCCAGGGAACAAAGTCTTAGTGCACGCAACCTCTCCTTGCAATCAGGCCCCCAAATCCGGGCAATAAGTTACATCCGTTGGTCACTTTGATCTGCTTCCAGTGATTAACTGAGTGGGAGAATCTGGGGGGGGGGGCGATTTGATGGAAATATTTGGAGAATAATACATGATTAGTGTGTTGTTGAGTTCAGTACAGACAAGATGGGCCAAAGGGCCAGTTTCTGTCTTTATCTTTCTATGACTCCATCACTATCTGACTGGTGAGTGAAAGTTGCATTTGATCCACAAAAGTCCCAGGAAATGATCAACTTAAAATATTTCTCCTTGCCGTCTGGTAGCAGTACGATCACTCAAGTCAAGTATGATGTTCTCCTAAGGGGTTATTCCTTTAACGGAGCATGCCTGTGCTCTGTTCAACGTGGGCAGGCTGATACACAGGCAGCCACCACGTGGCCCTTGACAGATTGGAGTCAGGGTCCAGGGACATGGAATGCAAGACAACTGGGGACCTTGTCTTCTGCAGGCTTCCTCCACCTTCACTGCTGTTGCGATGTGTCATCATCTTCCGCCAGCCCCACTGTTGAGGTCCTGGTTGGACTTGCCAGTTAATGTTATTATCACCATCAAATCACCTCGCTGTTCATCTCCTGGGGGTCACCATTGACCAGAAATTCAGCTGGGCCAGCTGTTTAAAGACATTGTTTACACTGAATCTGGATATGTCCAGCAAGCGTCTCGATTCATGACTTTATAAAGCCATCCCACCCTCTGCAACATGTCAGGCTTCCCATAGAGTTGTCTTGCCTGAATAAATGCAGTCCCACTCTTGTTGAAGATCATAAGGCAATCAAACAAAGGAGAAAAATTAGACCATTCATTCTATCGAGTCTGCTCCACCATTTCACCATGGCTGATCCTGGATCCCACTCAACCCCATACACCTGCCTTCTCACCACATCGTTTGATGCCCTGACTGATCAGGAAACTATCAACTTCCACCTTAAATATTCACACGGACTTGGCCTCCACTGCAGTCTATAGTAGAGCATTCCGCAGGTTCACCACTCCCTGGCCAAAAGAATTCCTCCTTAGCTCTGTTCTAAAAGGCTTCTCTCAATTTTGAGGCTGTGCCCTCTAGTTCTGGATACCCCACCATAAGAGGCATCCTCTCCACATCCACCCTATCTCGTCCTTTCAACATTCAGTGGATTTCAGTGAGGGACTCCCCTGCATTCTTCTAAATTCCAGTGAGTACAGGCCCAAAGCTGCCAAACACTCCTTGTATGTTAACCCCTTCATTTCCAGAATTATCCTGGTGAACCTCCTCTGGACTCTCTCCAATGACAACACATCCTTTCTGAGATATGGGGCACAGAAGTGTTGATAATGCTCCAAGTGCAGACTGACAAGTGATTTATAAAGCCTCAGCATTATCGCCTTGCTTTTATATTCTATTCCCTTGAAATAAATGCCAACATTGCATTTGCCTTCTTTATCACAGACTACACCTGTAAATTAACCTTCTGGGAGTCTTGCACGAGGATTCCTAAGTCTCTCTGCACCTCTGATGTTTGAACCTTCTCCCCATTTAGATAATAGCCCGCACTATTGTTCCTTTTATCAAAATGCATTATTATACATTTCCCAACACTGTATTCCATCTGCCACTTTTTTGCCTATTCTTCCAATTTATTGAAGTCCTGCTGCAATGGCATTGCTTCCTCATATACAGGCAGAAGCTGAAACAAGAGGCAGCCATAGTTAAAACTGTCCACTGCTGGTTCAACCAATCAGTCTCCATGACATAGGACTGCTTTGATGACATCAACTGGAATGTCTTTCATGATGGGGACATCTCCAAATTCACGGAAGGGGTCACGAGCTCCAACCGGAAGTGCCCCAAAAGTGAGACAGGGTCTATCCAAACCAGAAACCCTGGATCAACAGTTCCTTGCATGCTGCACTCACTACATGAGACAGAGTTTTCGTCGCCAGTAACCACCAGGAACTCAAGAAGTGCAGCTACAATCTACGAAAAGTCATCAAGGCAGCGAAACGACAATACAGGGACAAGATCCAGACGCAATTCTCCACCAACAACACACACAGCTTATGGCAAGGTCTGCACACCATTGCAGACTTCAAAGCTAAAAGCAGTGGTGCTGCCAAAATCGCTGCCTCTCTCCCGTTACGACCTGTACCTTGGTCATCTCTGAAGCTGAGGTACGCGGATGTTTCCAACGAGTGGACAGCGGTAAGGCTGCGGGACCCGACGGTATCTCAGGACGAGTACTCAGGATGTGCGTGGCACAACTGGTAGGTGTGTTTGCAGACATTTTTAGTCTCTTCCTCTCCCCCCTGCTTCAAAACACCCACCATTGTCCCTGAACCTTAAAAGACCAAGGTAACATGTCTGAACGCCTGGCGTCCTTTCACACTCACCTCAATGATGAGTAAATGCTTTGAGAGGCTGGTCAAGGACTACATCTGTAGCACGCTACCACCCACACTGGACCCCCTACAATTCACCTACTGACGCAACCGATCGACAGATGATGCAATAGCCACAGCTCTACACACTGTCCTTACACACCTGGAGAAGAGGGATGCTTATGTGAGAATGCTGTTCTTGGACTACAGTTCAGCATCCAACACCATAATTCCCTCCAGGCTCGACAAGAAGCTCACAGACCTCGGCCTTCACCCTGCCTTGTGCAGCTGGATCCTGGACTTCCTGTCAGGTCGTTGGCAGGTGGTAAGAGTGAGCTCCCTCACCTCTGCCCCTCTGACCCTCAACACGGGAACCCCTCAGGGCTGTGTCCTAAGCCCCCTCTTTTACTCTCTGTGTACCCATTCACTATGTCACCACCCACAGCTCCAACCTGGGTTATTACACAACACCCAATCTAAGATAACCTTTCCCCAAGTAGGCTCAAGCACAAGCTGCTCTAAAAGGCCGTCTCGTAGGCATTCAACAAATTCTCCCTTGCGATCTGACACCAATCCCCTTGCATATTGAAGCCTCCCATTACAATTGTAACATTATTACATGCCTTTTCCAGCTCCCTTCGCAATCTCTACCCCACATCTTGGCTAGTATAGGAGGAAAGCATAGGTGGGGGATATCAGAAGTAGACTTTTTACACAGAGTGCCGAGTGTATGGGATGTGTTGCCAGGGGAGGTGGTAGAGGCGGACACATTAGGAACATTTAAGTGAATTTTAAGATTTAGATAGGCACTTGGATGAAAGAAAAATGGAAGTGTATGTGGGTGGGAAGGGTTAGACTCAACTAGGAGTAAATTAAAATGTCAGCACAACATTGAGGGCCGAAGGGCCTGTGCTGTGCTGTAGTGTTCTATGTTCTAATGTCCATATTCCAGCATTCTTTGTACATTCTTGTGTCTGTCTAAGAGCCTCTTAAACACCTCTATTGTATTTGCCTTCATCACCATCCCGAGCAACACATTCCAGGTACCCTCCATTCCGTGTAGAAAAGCTTGCCCCAGCAGATCTCCTTCGAGCGTACTCCCTCTGACCTCAAGCGTATGCCCCCTAGTATTAGATAGGGTGGTGGTTAGCACAATACTTTGCTGCCGCTGCCTGTAAGGACTCTGTACATTCTCCCTGTGACCGAGTGGGTTTCCTCTGGGTGCTCCAGTTTCCTCCCACAGTCCAAAGACGTACCGGTTGGTAGGTTGATTGGCCATTGTAAATTGTCCCGTGATTAGGCTGGGATTAAATCTGGGGATTGCTGAGTGACGCGGCTCGAAGGGCTGGAAGGGTCTGTTCTACTCTGTATCTCAATAATTAGAGTATAATCTGACAATTTGTTGGCTGGAAGAAGAGACTTGATGGTTCACTAACTCTGGCCACACAGGTGAGGTCATTAAATGTCTTTCTGAATGGCCTTTTCTGCCCCTGGAGCTGAACCCCTGCGAGTGCCTGGATTACGGGCACAGGACACTGAATTTAGAGGACCTTTCTCTCCATTGACGACTGAGGTGCCCATTCCCTGCCTCGTGTATCCCAAGCTGCCTACATCTGTGCAGCGATGTCCAGCAGAGGTTAGAGGAACTGCCTTCCTTTGGAAAATATCTTCATAGCTTCAATCATTACATCCTGAGGCTGGCTAGGCCTGTTATGGTCAAACAGAGTTTTTGGAGATGGCTAGATCTTATTACAATGTCATGACTTCCATATTGGTTTACCAGGAACTCACTGCATTGTACTGAAGTCTCTGGTGAGATTTGACCCCATAACTTTCTGGTGTAGACGAGAAGCACTGTCACTATGTCACACCTGACACCTTCATCCTGAGCTGTGATTTTAAGGAGGGCCAATTGAAACACAGGACTGAAGGCATCCATTCCGGTTAAAGAATGAACTTTCTCTTTCCCATTGTGTTTTTGGTGGAAACTTGCATACACACTCAACTTCAGGATCTCTGAGCATCATTGCCTTTACGAAAACTGTAAACAGTGTGGTCCAAAGAAAGCTGTGTTTGAATCCAGCTCCTAATTACTTCTGTAACCGACAGAGCACCACCAGTGAGGGGAAATTACCAAACAATAATCCGACATAATAAATAGGTTTTACCTCACAAAATAGTAATTAGGAAGGAGTCCTGATGGACCATTTCTGCCCAAAACATCGACTCCGTGGATGCTGCCTGACTGGCTGAGTCCCTCCAGCTTTTTGTGTGCATTGCTCAAGATTGTCAGCATTAGCGGAATCTCTTGTGTTTACAGACGGGAAGGAGACCAGTTGGTCCATCAATTTCATGCTACCACTTCCAAATGCCAACCAGTTAGTTCTTCACTTCCCTGACATGGGCAGGAGACAAGAGCAAAGGTACCCCCTAGGTCCCAGTCATTGAACAGTGTAGTTCCCAGGTCCTAGTGTTTGGAGTCCTAGCCAATGAATTTGAGGCCTGGAGTTTGAGGTCCTCATCCAGGATCCTCATTTGCCATCGTTGGTGAGTCCTGGGATTGATACTGAAGGTCAAGGCCCAACGTCAAGGCCTGAGTTCATTGCGAGTCCACTGGGGAAATCAGAGCCCAGAGTCTGCGAATCTGCTGACCCACTGGAGGCTGAAGGCCGGAGATGGCCTGGTCTTGGGGCAGGAGGGCTCTGTGTGTTCATTAGATACGGGGTTCGATTTGCTGTTGTCATTCTGATGCTTGTTGTGTTCTGCTGAGCATCGTGGGCACGCGATGCTGGCGCCAGAATATGGGTCAGCACTCGCCCCCAGCACAGTCCTCAGGTTGAGTTGGTTGTTAATGCAAATGATGCATTCCCCTATGTGCTTCCACGTGACTGTGGTACAAAAATGAACCTGAATCCGACACCTTCCCCATTATCGAATACTTATCCCGCTTTCTTTAAATGGCTGTTTTGATTGCGAGCCCACCACCCTCCTTGTTAACAAGAAGAAACACGAATTGCCTCACACCCAGCAAGAACACATCAGTCACAATCCTAGATATGGGACCAGATTCCCAGTCTGCCCTGGGAGAAAGGAATCGGAATAGAGATTGCCACACAGTATTTTGTAACATACGCTATAAGCTCACTAAAATGCAGGCAAACAAGTAATTACAGACATAATGATGCAAGCTCTACTAATAAAATATACATGAGTGTTAGTGCCTTCATCTAAGTCTATCCGCCGCCTTTCCAGTGCTTCCCACCTGCCAGTCACCCATCTCCCTTCCAGAGTGTCCCAGAGAGAGTTGTTATGCAAGAGGCTGAAAGGAACTTGTCAGAGGAGACGAGGCGCCTCACCCTCTGCGGCTGCCTTCTCATTGATTACAAAGTACCTGCGTGGGTAACTCTGAGATGCGCCATTCAGTGGGGGGCCTGGGCTCACTTTGCAGCGGCGTTCAGCTTAATGAGTGTACATCAGTGAGGTGCTAGCGGCGGATATCGAACACTTTGAGGTACAGAGCCCAGCCTGTCACTCTGCCGGGTAAGTCAGTCACCGTTGCCAGCCTCTCACAGTTCCTACTGCAGCGTTGCTTATTATTTTGTCGCGGTTTAACGACGCTGCAGAGTCAATTAAAGTTGCCGTCTGAGGAAAGCAGAGAGAGAGGCACACGGTCAAGAGCAAACAGCAAAGGAAAGAAAGCCGATCTGCATTTATATTACAGCTTTCACAGCTTCAAGGCACTCCAAGTGCTTAAACTGTCGATGAGGCGCTTTTGAAGTCAAGTAGTGATACGCAGAGGCCAGAAGATATGTAGCAAGGTCCCTCAAACAGAAGTGTGATAATGAGCAGATAATCGGTTTTATTGATGTCATTGAAATGGATATTAGCCATGACACTGGGGAGGACTAATGATAAATTCCATGAAATGTCGGACGTAGATAATTGCCGATGGATCTCCTGGTCAGAGCCAGTGACCGCCTGAAATTGATGGCCTTTATCTTGTCCTGATCTTCCTTACAATGTCACAAAGAGGGACAGATAAAATAAGTTAAAATTCAATGTAGCTATCACTGGATGAAGTAAATCCTAGAGGGGAGAGTTCAATATCTTTTAAATTAGTTTTTTCTCTCTCTCAGCAGAGTGCAATTTGGCTGAGAACACACAGCAATAAAATCCCCTTGTGTTTAATCACTGAAAATAAATATATCATTCATATAAAACTTCCTCATAAAAGGCAGCTTCCTTTATCGGTGTGCCGGCTTCCCAGAGTGCATCCACCAACAAGTGCAGGGGTCTTGTTGTAACGGTGGGACAGTGGGACAAGAGACAGTGGGAGCTCCGCAGATGACCTGTTCACCGTTTTCCAGGACTGCGTTCAAAATGCACCATCCAGACCTAAAGCAATAGATGCCCCGCAAGTTCATGGCCAAAAGCCCAGGGTAAATGTCTCTCTCAGGGGACAAAGGAAGAAGCAACAGCAGACAGTGATTGCCGTGTCTCATTTGGACACTGAATCAGAATCAGAATGTGAAAATGTATTGTTTTGAAGCAGCAGTGCAGAGCAATACACACAATATACTACAAATTAGTATATTTACTATAATAATTATAATAAGCAATGTGTATTAAAAAATTAAACTTTATGGGCTTTTAGGAAACTATTAGATAGGCACTTGGATGGTGGAAAAATGGAGGGTCATGTAGGCGGGAAGTGTTAGATTGATCTTAGAGTGGGTTAAAATGTCGGCACAACAAGGGCCTGGACTGTGCTCTAATGTTCTGTGTTTTACGTTCTAAATAAATGGTGCAAAAGGCAGAGCAAAGACAGTGAGGTAGTGCTCATGGGTTTTTTTGTCCGTTCAGATCTCTGATGGCAGAGGGGAGGAAGCTGTACCTGAAACGTTGAGTGTGTGTCCTCGGGCTCCCGCACCTCCTCCCAGATGGTAATAATGAAGAAGACGGCATGTCCTGGATGGTGCGGGGCCTTAGTGATAGATACTGTACCATCCTTTTGAGACGTCACGTTTTGAAGGTATCCTTGATGGCGGGGAGGCTACTGCCCAGGTTGCAGGCAGCTGAGTTTATAACCCGCGGCAAGCATTTTCGGATCCTGTGCAATGAGATGGTGATGTAGCCAGTTAGAATGCTCTCTGCGGTTCATCTGTAGAAATTTGCTAGTCTTTGGTGACATATCAGTCTCCCCAGACTCCCAATGAAACATAGCCTTCTTCATAATTGCATCAATATGTTGGCCCAGGATAGATCTTCAGAGAAGCTGATTCTTCAGTACTCGGCCAGGTACTCTGCCTGGACCAGATGCTTTCCCTGGATTTACTCCCTTGAGGGCAGCCTGCACGCCATCTTCAGATACTGAGCCGGAAGGGTCATCGGGAGACATGGGGGCACACGATGGTTCCTCCCTGTTCTGGTGCTCAAAGTGAGCATAGAAGGCATTGAGCTCAACTGGAAGCAAAGCTCTGCTGTCCCCTGTGTCGCAAGATTTAACTTTGTAGGAGGTTATGCATTCAAAACCCTGCCACAGCTGTCCAGCATCCCTCATTGATTCCAGTTTAGTCCGGAATCTCCACTTTGCCTGTGAGATGGTTTTCCAGAGATCACTCCATACCTCTTGTAGCATTCTTGGTCTCCAGACTTGAAATGAATTGAATTGAAACTACAGGAATTCTGCAGATGCTGGAAATTCAAGCAACACACATCAAAGTTGCTGGTGAACGCAGCAGGCCAGGCAGCATCTATAGGAAGAGGCGCAGTCAACGTTTCAGGCCGAGACCCTTCGTCAGGACTAACTGAAGGAAGAGTGAGTAAGGGATTTGAAAGCTGGAGGGGGAGGGGGAGATGCAAAATGATAGGAGAAGACAGGAGGGGGAGGGATAGAGCCGAGAGCTGGACAGGTGATAGGCAAAAGGGGATACGAGAGGATCATGGGACAGGAGGTCCGGGAAGAAAGACAAGTGGGGGGGGGGACCCAGAGGATGGGCAAGAGGTATATTCAGAGGGACAGAGGGAGAAAAAGGAGAGTGAGAGAAAGAATGTGTGCATAAAAATGAGTAACAGGTGGGGTACGAGGGGGAGGTGGGGCCTTAGCGGAAGTTAGAGAAGTCGACTGCACCTCTTCCTATAGATGCTGCCTGGCCTGCTGCGTTCACCAGCAACTTTGATGAATTGACTTTATTTCTTACATCCTTCACATACATGAGGAGTAAAAATCTTTACGTTATGTCTCCATCTAAATGTGCAATCATAGTAATTTATAATAATTTATAATAAATGGAACAGTCAATGTAATATAGAGTACACTCAGATCAGTGTGAGTTAATCAGTCTGATGGCCTGGTGGAAGAAGCTGTCCCGGAGCCTGTTGGTCCTGGCTTTTATGCTGTGGTACTGTTTCCCGGATGGGAGCAGCTGGAACTGTTTGTGGTTGGGGTGACTCGGGTCCCCAATAATCCTTTGGGCCCTTTTTACACACCTGTCTTTGTAAATGTCGTGAATCATGGGAAGTTCACAACTACAGATGTGCTGGGCTGTCCACACCACTCTCTGCAGAGTCCTGTGATTGAAGGAGGTACAGTTCCCATACCAGGCAGTGATGCAGCCAGTCAGGATGCCTCTGATCTTGCTCTCAGCAGGTTCCAGATTTCATTGTTCATCCGGGGCTTCTGATTGGGGAAAACCCTGAATGATCTTGTGGGGATACACTCATCCACAGCTGTTCTAATAAAGTCTGTTATGACCCAGGTGTGGTCATTCAGGTTCTCAGATGAGTTCTTGAACACGGCCCAGTCCACTCAAGGCAATCCTGTAACCGTTCCTCAGCCTCCGCGACCACCTCCTGGTTGTCTTGATCTCTGGAGCCTTACTCTTTAGGCTCTGTCTGTACACAGGTAGCAGGAGTGCAGCCAAATGATTGGACTTGCCAAAATGTGGTCTCAGGAAGGAACGATAAGGCATTCCTTATCGTTGTGTCGCAGTGGCCTGGTGTGTTGGGACCTCCAATGCAACAGATTACGTGCTGGTGATAATTGAGCAGGGCTTTCTTCAAACAGGCCTGATTAAAGTCACCGACTATAACTTGGAGTGCGTCAGGATGGGCCGTTTCTTGTTTACAGACTGCATCATGCAGTTTTGCGAGTGCTGACTTATAATCGGCCACTGGTGGTGAGTAAACTGCGGTCAGGATCACGGATGACGACTCCGGAGGCAGGTAGAATGGTCTACATTTAACTGTTAGTTGTTCTAAGTCAGGGAATTAACTAAAAAGTACGCTCCACACTCATTCGAGGTCCGATCCATTCTGAGAATCGTAAAGCCTTCCAGTTGTATCACTGCAGTCGGGGTATCCGTATTTAACCAACCTTTAGAGAGGACAGAAGTAATAGCGAGGGATCTGAGAAAGAAGTCAAAGATACAATTACCAGGCAGCAATGACTCATAAAAATATTACTGGGACTGGGGGCGCTTGAGTTATAAAGACTGACCCATCAGAGGTGGGTGGAAATGGTTTTTCCTGAAGCAAACAAGGCTGAGGGAGACCTTATAGAGGCTTATAAAGCCAGTTTGCAGAATGAGAGAATCTGAAACTCGAGGCATAGGTTTAAGGTGAGAGTGTAAAGATGCTTGAGGGTGTATTTTTCACTCACAGGAGGTGGTAGAGATGGGTCCAATCACAATTCAAAGACTTTGGACAGGTACGTGCGTAGGAAAGATTCAGAGGGATACGGGCCAAAGGGGATTAGTTTAAGTAGGAACCTGGTCAGTTTGTTTGTTTCCATGCAGTGTAATTCTATGACTGGCTGATGGAGAGCGGAATGGGTGTGGACCCCTCTCAGCTGCTGCACACCAGGGTGCTGTTGGAGGAGCTTAGTGTGGCCAAGCATTTTGAAGACTTCAGACAAAATGGTGAGTCGGGACAGGTTTTATTTTTAAAAGGGCATTAGTAATTGTCATCCCTAACTGGGATGATGGTGGATAACTCAGGAGGAAGCTGAGGTCAATCAACCAGGTCAAATCAGGCCAATTTTATTTTCATACGCACAAGTACGGTACGGTACAGGTAAACCAAAAAACTCCCTTGCAGCAGCATTACAGGTGCATACACTCAGTGGCCACTTTACTAGGTCCATCCTGTACATTCAGAGATGCTCTTCTGCACATCACTGATGTAATGTGTGGTTATTTGAGTTACTGTCACCTTCCTGTCAGCTTGAACCAGTCTGACCATTCTCCTCTGACCTCTCTCATTAACAAGGCTTTCTCACCCACAAAACTTCTACTCACTAGATGTTTTTGTTCTTTTGCACCATTCTTTGTAAACTCTGGAGACTGTTGTGCATGAAAATCCCAGGAGAGCAGCAGTTTCTGAGATATTCAAACCATCCCATCTGGTGCCAACATTCACTCCACACTCAAAGTCACTTAGATCACATTTCTTCTCCATTCCAGTGTTTAGTCTGAACAACAACTGAGCCTCTTGACCATGTCTGCATGCTCTTCTGCATTGAATTGCTGCCACATGATTGGCTGATTAGATATTTGCAATAATGAGCAGGTGTACCTAATAAAGTGGCTACTGAGTGTATAATTCCCTTTGAATGTGAAGAGAAGTCCCTTGATGCTTTATAGAAGTGTTATTAAACGAAGACTGGAGATTGAGACGCAGAACGAGGTATCAGCACAACCAGCTGAAACATGTTTGTTTTTAAAGTGCAAAAAAGGAACAAATGAAGTGAAAAGAGAGAGATCTTTAGAGAAGGAACTCAGAGATTGGGGTTAGGAAATTGAAAATATGGTCACTGACACTGAGATGATTTAGAAAAAGAAATGAGGGAGCCTTGAGATTTATATCATAGGAGAGTTATCGAGACAGAGGGGAGCATGACAGGTTTGTAGAGAGACCTGTTTACAAGAACTGGGGTTAGTTAGTGCTACACTGGGCAGCAGGCAGGGACAAGATAGGCCAATGAACTTGGATTGTTAATGTACGTGCAGCAAAGATGTGGAATAGATTATATTGTGTAGAAGATGGGACAAGGCAAATTAAATGTTGAAATAGTCTAGGCTGATGTAACAATGGCAAGATTAAGGTTTAACCAGCAGATGTTCAGAAGCAGATGGGTGGAGTCAGATAATGATATGGAAATGGCAATGGGCAGAGCTAATAAGAATAAATGAAGCATAGCCTCCTTGTATTCCAACCCCATTCATGCTTTTGATTACCCTTTGCATTGATTCACTTAGTGATTACAAAACAAAAATTATTCCTGCATCTTTCTCTGAACAAATCCCCTTGCCCGCTTCTCCAGAGTAAACGACGTTTTCAAACACAGGGCCTGATTGAATAGGCATTGGCTATCACAGTACATCAGTATTTAGTCAGGAGAGATGGAAGAATTCAGAACCAGGCAGAGCCACGGTTTACAAAGCCCAGGTACGAAGTATCATGGAGAATGCCTGCTTATCATAGATGGATGTCTCGCAGAGTGGCCTCAGCCAGCTTGATTCCATTCAAAGAAAGGCTCTCAGGATTATAGGTGTAGATGAAGCCACAGCTCGTGAGAAGCTAGCCATCAGTAGCTTACACCACAGATGACAGGTTGCTGCAGCTACTGTGCTATACAAAATACACACCAGCCACAGCCCTGCAGACCTTCGCGCCATGCTGCCTTCATCTTATGAGAGACAGCGCACCACACAATCAAGTTTATCTATGCCTGCTCATGCTGTTTCTATGCCTGATTCGAGAACCTACACACTGGATAGAAGCTTCCTTCACTGTGCTATCAGAATTTGGAACAACCTTCCAGATGCTGTGGTTGGAAACATCTGCGACAATGGGGTCCAAGCTTTCAAGAGTCGAGTACACAAACACCTATCATCTCTGGGAGGGAAGTCACATGCTTCTTCATAAGCTGTCATGAAGGGGACCAGGATGGCAATGCTTGGCTGTTGGTAGGTAGGGTTAATACCTAACTATTCAAGAGCAGTTGTGAGTTATGTTCCGGCTGGACTTAGTCCTTAAACTGCTGGAGAACAGTGCGGAAAGAACAGGTGCTGTTTTCTCCCGGTAGGGATTAGTTTTTAGTTCCAAGTGCTCCTGCCACATTTTGTCACCCTGCAACTTTATCCTTCAATCTCTTTGAATTATGGAGGACAGTATGTGTATAAATGTCTCTCTCCAGCAGACTTCATCATAATCATCATGACTCCAGTATTTCTACTATTCTTTAATATTCCTTAATTGTACACATGTTTTTTTTACATTCTATCGCTGAGCAGCAGTGAACCATCTGATTGGCCTATCAGAGTTCTCCTTGAGAACTAGTTGACTTGATCAGCATTACTGATCTGGCTATTGTTCACGATTGCACTTCATTAAAAAAAATTATCATTGAAACGTGTCACGAAACTTCTCCTGTCCTTTCCAGTCCTGAAGAAGGGTCTTGGCCCGAAACGCCAATGTTGTGTCTGTGGTGAAATGTGTTGATTTGTGACAGCAGTACATTGTCAGACATAAAAATTACTAAAAATTGCAAAAATGGCGCAAAGGACGAATTATGAAGTAGTGTTCATGGGTTCATGGACCATTCAGAAATCTGATGGAGGAAGGGATGAAGCTGTTCCTAAATCATTGAGTGTGGGTCTTCAAGCTCTTGTACCTCCCTGCCAATGGTAGTAATGTGAAGAAGGCATTGATTGCATGGTGAGGACATTGCCTTCCTGCAGCACCACCATTTGAAGATGTGCTCAGTGTTGGAGATTGTTGTGCCTGTGATGGATCTGGCTGACTGTTGGGATCCTGTGTATCGGAGCCTCCACACCAGGCAGTCATAATGTTCTCCATCGTACACTGTATTTGTAGAAATTTGCAAGAGTCTTTAGTGACATACGAAATCCCTTCCATCTCAAAATGAAGTGGAGCTGATGACTTGCCTTCCTTGTGATTGCATTAATGTGTTGGCCCCTTTTTAGATTCTCCGAGATGTTAATGCCCGGGAAACTTGAAGCTGCCCACTCATCCTTTCCACTGCAGAGCCCTCAATGTGGACTGGCTTGTATTCTCTCAACTCCCCCTTCCTGAAGCCTACAATCAATTCCTTGGTCTCGCTGACATTGAGTGTAAGGCTATTGCTGCTGCTACACCACTCAACCAGCCAGTCTATCTCACTCTAGGCCTCCTCATCCCCATGTGAGATTTTACCAGCAACAGAGTTGTCTTCCATGAATTTATAGATGGTGTCCTTTCAAACTTGGGACAAGTATCTGTCCAGAGACCTGTTCCAAATTAAAATAAACGTTACCAATTGGGTCCTCTTCAATGAATGTACATTGAACTGTTTTACATAAACACATATTTAATTACAATGGCTTGCATTTATATAGCACCTTCAATGGAACGAACATCTGAAAGCATTCTTCAATGATGGCAGTGTAACACTAAAGAGAAACCATGTTCAGGTGGAAATGTCAAGCGGAGTCCTTGCACTACCATGGGCTTGTTTCTAGTTGTGTTTTCGCTGCATTAATGTCTTGCTTTGCAGTCTTTTTCTCTCTTCGCTGTCTTGTATACATTATGAATAGGTTATGTATAACATATTCTGTGTGTTGTCTGAACATACGCTCAGTGGCCGCTTCATTAGGTACACCTGCACACCTGCTCGTTAATGCAAATATCTAATCAGCCAATCTAGTGGCAGCAACTCAATGCATTAAAGCATGCTGGCACGGTCAAGAGGTTCATTTGCTGTTCAGACCAAACATCAGAATGGGGAAGAAATGTGATCTAAGTGACTTGACCTTGGAATGATTGTTGGTGCCAGATGGGGTGGTTTGAGTGTCTCAGAAACTGCTGATCTCTTGGGATTTTCATGCAGAAGGTGACAGTAACTCAAATAACCACATGTTACAACAGTGGTGTGCAAAAGAGCATCTCTGTGTGCACAGCATGTGAATCTTAAAGTGGATGGGTGACAACTGCTAAAGAGCTCAAACATACACCCATTGGCTACTGTATTAGGTACAGGAGGTACACTGAATGTAAATTCAAGTTGTGGTTACTATTACAATTGTTCCATTTTACAAAGACTTGTGAAACTCCAAAGTAACATAGGGTATCACTCATCAGGGAGATTAGAAGGGAACAGTGCAGATTCATCATTCATGTACTAACCCATTCATCTCAAGGCTGAGGGGGTTAGAATGTAGGATGAACTGCAAAAACCTGGCAAGCAAGAGAAAATCTACAGATGCTGGAAATCCAGGCAACGCACAGAAAATGCAGAGTTCCTCCAGCTTTTTGTGTGCATAAACCTGGCACTGAGTTTGGGAAATAATCCTGTCAAGATATTTAAAGTTTCCATTAATACCAAAGGCCAATTTCAAGCTTTCACTGTTGAAGCTTGAACACGTTATGGCAACGAATACCATTCTAAATTATGTGAATTGAATGGTAGAATTGCAATTTATTTATCAGCCAGGGAATGCCAGAATGTTCAGGCCTCCATTGTAAGTGAGGTCACATCAGAGTGACCTATTGTCCTTGTATTGTCACCTTTTGACTCAAAGTCCAAGTTTATTTATTTAATTACTCATTTGTTTATTTATTTATTGGGGTACAGTGCAGAACAGGTCCCTCCGACCCTTCAAACTGCAACCCGTGATTTAACCCTAGCCTAATCACGGGTCAGTTTACCATGACAATTAACCTATGAACCGGTACACCTTCAGACTGTGGGAGGAAACCAGAGCACCCGGAGAAAACCCATACATTCCAAGAGGAGGACATACAGATTCCTTACAGACGATGTCGGAATTGAGCTCCGAACTCCAATGCCCCAAGATGCAAGAGCATCACTCTAACCGCTATGCCACCGTGGCGTAACTACCGTGGTGATGTACGTCGATACGCTGTCTGAGTTATCAACTTGCACACCCGAGGGTGTGCTGGGAGGCAGCCCGCAAGTGCTGTCACACGTACCGCCATCAACATAGCGTGGCCATAGTGCTCAGCAGTGCAACTCAGACCACAACAAGCATCAAAACGAGCTCAGTTCCTCCCTCCCACCCACAAACATACACAGTCCTCTACGCCAAGTCAGGCCATCTTCGTCGGCCTCCAGACTCCAGTGGAGACAGAGGACACGGGGTGAGCACATGCCTCTGTATTTAGATGAGATAGATAGACATACTTTATTGATCTCGAGGGAAATTGGGTTTCATTACAGCTGCACCAACCAAGAATAGAGCATAAATATAGCAATACAAAAACCACAAACAATCAAACAACAATATGCAAACTATGCCAGATGGAAATAAGTCCAGGACCAGCCTATTGGCTCAGGGTGTCTGACCCTCCACGGGAGGAGCTGCAAAGTTCGATGGCCACAGGCAGGAACAACCTCCCGTGACGCCCAGTGTTGTAGCTCGGTGGAATATGGCCGGGGTCCAACAGCAAAAAGTTCAATATCTGGACTATAGTAATATGACCAGGATTGCACCATCCGTTGTTAACCAGAACAGCAAGCCCCTAACTCCTTTACGCTTACTGCTCTCAGTGCACTTCCAGTCAGCCCGAATGGTCTGGAAGCCCTCCATCTAAAGTCTTAGGTGGTTTTGCAATCTAAATACACTGAGAAAGAAATGCCAAAAATTATATGATAGCAATGAGAGGAGATCTTATAGAAACATATAAAATTATGAAACAGATAGAAGTAGGAAAGTTGTTTCCACTGGTAGGTGAGACTAGAACTAGGGGACATAGCCACAAGATTCAGGGGAGTAAATTTAGGATGGAGATGAGGAGAAACTGCTTTTCCCAGAGAGTGATGAATCTCTGGAATTCTCTGCCAATGAAGCAGTGGAGACTATCTCAGTAGATATATTTAAGGTGAGGTTGGATAGATTTTTGCATAGTAGGGGAATTAGGGGTTATGGGGAAAAGGCAGGTAGGTGGAGATGAGTCCATGGTCAGATCAGCCATGATTTTGAATGGTGGAGCAGGCTTGATGGGCCAGATGGCCTACTCCCGCTCCTATTTTTTGTGTTCTTATATTATTTGCAAGGGAACTGAGTTTATAATTTTCTTTGGGCTGAATATTAATTGCTCAGTCAGTTGGAAATCTAAAGACCTCCTTGGAAGTTATTGAGAAGTTTAGCTTATAATTTTGTGCTTGTCTCCCTCTTTCCTTCTGCTTCATGAGTAGGGTCCATGAGAAAGATATTTCTTCTCTCCCCTTTGTCCTCCTCACCTCTCTCCCCTTCCCAGCCCTCCTGATGAGCGTTCTAACTGGCTGCATCACCATCGGGTGTGGAGGGACAACTGCACAGGATTGGAAAAGCTGCAGAAAGTTGTAAACTCAGCGAGCTCCATCATGGGCACTGGCCTTCCCAGCATCGACGACATCTTCAAAAGCTGACGCCTCAAAAAGGTGGGCATCCATCATTAAGGACCCCCATCACCCCATTCATGCCCTCTTCTCAGTGCGACCATCAAAGAGGAGGTACAGGAGTCTGAAGACACACACTCAACATTTCAGGAACAGCATCTTCCCCTCACTATTAGATGTATTTTCATATATAAGGACTGCCTTATCCTAATTAGAGTTCAAAATCATGGAACAAAAATAAAGATTAGACTCCAAATTTCCAGAAAAATCATGTGCCTATGATGCTTATTGGGATTAGAGTTCTCATAGAGTTGTCTGTCTATACCCATGGGCCACAAACACTACCTCACTATTTTTTTTTCTTCCTCTCTTTTTGCACTGCTTATATCATCACCAGGACAACCATATGTTAGAACATAGAACACAGAACATGCTCACTTCAGCTTGAGGTCCACCTGAGGGATGGAGTCCCCGAAAGAGCAAACACTCTGTCAGCCAAGCTGATTGAGATGACGTTTCTGATGTGGGTCTTGACCTCACACACTTCTGACTGAGGCGGGCACAGTTGGGCATTTCATTGGCTTTATGTAACATAAGGGCAAGTAGGAAACAAGAGCAGCGATGTCATACTGCAGCCCTATAAAACCCTTCTTCAACCACACCTGGAGCATTGTGTTCAATTCAGGTTGCTACATTTATAGGAAGGATGTAGAAGCTATAGAGAGGGGGAACAGGAGATCTACCAGGATTCTGCCTGGACTGGAGAACATGTCTTAGGAGGATACGTTGAGACAGCAAGGGCTTTTCTTTCTGGAGTGAAGGAGGATGAGAAGTGACTTGATAGAAGTGTACAAGGTGATAAGAGGCATAGATCAATACATAGCCAGAGACTTTTTCCCAGGGGAGAAATGACTAATATCTGGGTAACTTTAACAAGTTGGGAGGAAAGTATAGGGAGGATGTCAGATATAGTGATAGGCGTGCTTGGAACGCACTGCCAGGGTTGGTGATAGATGCAGATACATTTGGGGCATTTAAGAAACTCTTAGATAAGCACATGGATGATTTAAAAAAAGGAGGGCTATATGGGAGGGAAGGGTTGGTTAAAAAGTCAGCACAACATCATGGGCCGAGCAGCCTGTATTGTGCTGCAATGTCCATTTGCACCTTATGAGGGAAATGTACAGCTGCAAATCAACCCCCCGACCCGCACGTTCTTTGGAACGTGGCAGGAAACTGAAGCACGCAGAGGAAACCCACAGAGTCACAAGGAGAACATGCAAACTCCACACAGAAAGTACCAGAGGCCAAGATCAAACTAGCTGTTGAAGCATTCCTGAGATTAGAGCCAGTGCAGTTCATTGGAAAATCAGAGCTCCTGGATAAAAAAAAAGCCTGGAATAAAAATCTGTCCCTCTGTGTTAGTTTTATCCAAGATTTAAAGGTATATTCCCAATCTTCTTACAGCTGTAGTTTTGAAATTCCCAAACCAATTTGTTTATAAAGTCACTATTGGCAATAGCTTTACTTCTGACAATAGAAATTTCATAAAATGGTTATTATTAGCACATTCAAAAGCAAAAGACAGCCCTAAAGACAAAGGAACAGAATTAGGCCATTCAGCCCATTGAGCCTGCTCTGCCATTCCATCATGGCTGATCCCAGATCCCACTCAACCCCCATACACCTGCCTTCTTGTCATATCCTTTGATGCCCTGACCAATCAGGAAACAATCAACTTCCGCCTTAAATATACCCACGGACTTGGCCTCCACCGCAGTCTGTGGCAGAGCATTCCACAGATTCACTACTCACTGGCCAAAAAAATTCCTCCTTACTTCTGTTTTAAAAGGCCACCCCTAAATTTTGAGGCTGTGCCCTCTAGTTCTGGATACCCCCACCATAGGAAACATCCTCTCCACACCCACCCTATCTAGTCCTTTCAATGTTCAGTAGGTTTCAATGAGATCCTCCCGCACTCTTCTAAGTTCCAGTGAGTACAGGCCCAAAGCTGCCAAATGCTCCTCATATGTTAACCCCTTCATTCCCAGTCAATGCTGAAAAATCTAATATTAAACAGAAAATGCTGGAAATCCTCAGCTATTTGGACGGCATCTGTGGGGGGAAGAAAAACATTTGACATTTCAGGTTCACACTCTGTGTCCTTGTGCTGTCCATTCTCCGAAATGAGCCACACGTGAGTCGCCACAGGTTCCAAGCCCATGCACAGGGCACATAAGCTGTCTATGACACAATTACAACTCAAGACGTTGAGTCCTTCATCTTCACTGGGGTGACACCTTGTTTCTGTGGTTGATTTGCTGACACCCCTGTCAGGAGTGACAGACTCTGAGCATTTCTTTACCAAGATCCTGATATGAGCCACCTTCCAGAAGCATCACCATGGCAGGTGTAGGATCCCGATAGAACCCCTTGATTTGCAATTATTACTTTGCTGAGCGCATTACACTTTGTCGCTCTGACAACTTGCTCTTGGCATCTTCCTGCAACAGAGGAGCTCACATCTTCAAAGTGATCAAATGTCTCCCCTCCCCCAGTAAGCCCTTGTAGCAGGGTCATCCATCCCTGGGATGATCCTGAGCCTCAGTGACTTCAAAGCCAAGATCCTCGGAACCACGGAAACCCATGAGACGAGTGACGAGAATGCCTTGATGTCATGTCACCATGACAATGTGCTCGGTTGCCTAGAGCTAGAATGCTGATGAAGGAATGGTCCCATTTTAAACTAGCTCAGCTGCATCAGCTGATGGTAGTTACAGCTTGCCCATCCTTCCGAAGTGCATTTCTTCCGGAAGGAGTGCAGATTGTGAAAAGCATCATAGAAAATACAATTTAAAAGTCCTCCGACATTTTACAAACAGTAGAACATAGAACTCCAATTCAATTTAATTCTACAAAGGGACTTTGAATTTCCAAGCCTTAGTATTGAAGTACTGTATATCTTTGAAACAAATCAGGGACGTCAATGGTAAAATAAGTGCTGCCCTAGCCTTGCATAATGATAAATATCTACTTCGGTTAAGCGGCTGTCTCTCTGATGTATGGTGATCTTAATCTAAAACCCAATGATGCTAAGTAGTGATTGGTGGGTCAGATTGCTGTAAGTAGTATTTTAGTCTAAGGTGAAGGTCAAAGTCGAGTTTATTATCTTAACACACATTGTACATTGTACATGTATGCACAGGTACAATGAAAAGCTTATTTGTAGCAGCATCACGGGTACATAGCATCAGATAAGCAGTATTCACAAGAAAAACATAAATTAAACATAAATTATACACAAATTTTACAGAAAAACATAATTAGAACAAAAACAAAACTAAGTGTGAAGTGCATAGCAGTGGTCTAAATGGTCAAGGTGGTCATAGTGGTGCGATCATTAAAGGGACATCCTTTAGCTTTCAAATGAAGCAAAGGCAGTAAACAATAGATATGTGTCAACTGCTGGATGCTTGAAGCATCGGTGTGTTTAAGGTGAGGTTAGGTTCTGTTCCAGCAACTGCAATGTTTGTAGAATCATTGAGTCCACAATGATTGCACAGAAATATTTTTTGGTCTCTGCAGAGAACTGTTTCTATATTTGTTAAACACAGAAGATCACACTGCACTATGTGAACTACAAATGGAGTAATTTCCCCCACTACACCAATAAACTTGTGACCATCAGCCAGCAGTTCCAAAACACATTAACCAGCTGCATAGTTCACCGCGGTCAGTGGGAGCTTACTTTGTACAAATTAGTTTGCAAATTCTCCACAGTGAATACAATCCAAAGGTGCTTAATCGTCAGTGAAGCTGTTTAGGATGTCCCAAGGTCACAAAAGTCCGCTTTGGGTCAATTTTAAAACAAGTACGTTGCAATCCATAAGTTAGGGAAATGTTCAGCCTTTTGTCCAGCCTGGTTCTATCAGGATAATAGCATGCACCATGAAGCAAATTATATCTTTCAAGCACACACAGAGAATCATGCTGGGAAATTCAAATTAACAGGATAGCCACAAGGCAGTTGTCACCTTTTGCTCCCAGATTTGCTGTTACAAGAACCAGAATCTGTTATAATCATCCAATTTATCTTTTCCATTTCATAGCAGGAATACATAACTGTCACGTTTCACATGCTGAAACAGTTACATCATCACTGTGTGCCTGCTTGGAGCTTCACTTTTTCAGATTCTATTGGCTGGTTCGGTTTACATTAATTTATGCAATATACATGTCAGTATTTATCACCCATCATTGGTTTCCCTTGAGGAGGTGTTGGTGGGCTTCCTCTTTGGCAGTCCCTCTGCTGCTTGAGACAGTTATGATAAAAGGGTCTCAGATCAGGAAAATTAACTCTTCATCTTTCCACAGATGCTGCCTGACCTGCCGAGTGTTTCCTGCTTTCTCTGTGACTACTGTTCTCTACACTGAAGATCGTCTACTTCTCCGAGGATCGTCATCTTGTCGCAGTGGAGAGGCTAGCGATCTCCTGAAATCCCGAGGGCGATGCAGTCTGGAGCTAAGCCAGCTGCAGCTCAGCTCCTGCTCCCACTGACTCCTTTCAGACTGTACATATAGGAACTCCTCAGTCTCCAGCCGGCTAATAGATTCACCTGCTGTTCAGTCCAAACTCGTCACCTGCAGCTTATTTAACCCCAGTTCTCAGTCACCATTCTTGTTTACTCATTGAACCAGCTAGCCTCACCAGTGGCTCCTAACTATCTCTCTCCCTAAAGTTTACCTAGGTGCCTGTTATGTCAAGGGGGAGCTTCCAGGCAAAGAGGCATCCAACTGAAACCTCAGCGGTGGAGCTGGCAGAAGATGACTCACCATAAAGGGAGTGAAGGTGGAAGAAGGCTTCAGTAGCGCAGGGCCCCCAGTCACCTCCCACATCTTGCTACTGGGTCCTAACCTCGAGCTGGTGTGGTCCCTGCATTGGCTGTGCATGTCTCAGCCTCCGGACGTTAAACAAAGTCATGTACAGCTGTTCTCCATTGAGGGAATCCATCCCAACTTCCCAGTTATGTTGATCCTGGATCTGCCTCTACCTGATGACCCACCAATACCTTCGGAGAACATCATACTTGACTCGATTGATCGCACTACTGTTACCACGACAACACAGGGAATGGACACATGATAAAACAGGCAACATCAGTGTGGTATCCTAAATGGGATCTTCCTTGACAAATCCGTTGGAATTCTTTGAGGAAGGAACAGGCCAGATAGACGAAGGAGAGTCGACGGATGTTGTTTACTTCAATTTTCAGAAGGCGTTTGACAAGGTGCCGTGTTTGTGGCCACCAAGCAAAAGAGCCCATGGAATTAGAGGAAAGATACCAGTATGGATAGAAAATCGCCTGGGGCTCCAGACAGATAAAACGATGATGTGCTTCTACGGCAACATGGAACCAGGGGAAAGCTGGTCGGCCTAAGGCCTTTCGGTTCGACTGGGACAGAAGCAAAACTCTTGTCCATTTGCAACTCATACCTCCACATCCCCTCGTTCAGTCAGCCACCAAAATTTACTAACCTGGGCTTTGCCATTTAAATTGACCCAGGACCAACAGCCATATGTGCCGGGCCCACAGTTGTGTCTGTCATTGTACCAAAGACACACAGGGGCATGTGGTGTTGTATCCAAGACCCACAGTAGCCTATTTTGTACCCAGGACTCACATCTGTCTGTAGTTTTGTACCCGGGACTCACATCTGTATGTAGTTTTGTACCCAGGACTCACATCTGTCTGTAGTGTTGTGCCTGGGACTCACATCTGTATGTAGTGTTGTATCCGGGACTCACATCTGTATGTAGTGTTGTACCTGGGATTCACATCTGTCTGTAGTGTTGTGCCTGGGACTCACATCTGTATGTAGTGTTGTACTCAGTACTTACATCTGTATGTAGTGTTGTACTCGGGTCTCACATCTGTATGTAGTTTTGTATCCGGGACTCACATCTGTATGTAGTGTTGTATCCGGGTCTCACTTCTGTATGTAGTGTTGTACCCGGGACTCACATCTGTATGTAGTGTTGTACCCGGGACTCACATCTGTATGTAGTGTTGTACCCGGGACTCACATCTGTCTGTAGTGTTGTGCCTGGGACTCACATCTGTATGTAGTGTTGTACCCGGGACTCACATCTGTATGTAGTGTTGTACCCGGGACTCACATCTGTCTGTAGTGTTGTGCCTGGGACTCACATCTGTATGTAGTGTTGTACCCGGGACTCACATCTGTCTGTAGTGTTGTGCCTGGGACTCACATCCGTATGTAGTGTTGTACTCGGGTCTCACATCTGTATGTAGTTTTGTATCCGGGACTCACATCTGTGTATAGTTTTGTATCCAGGACTCACATCTGTTGTACCCGGGACTCACATCGATATGTAGTGTTGTGCCTGGGACTCACATCTGTATATAGTTTTGTATCCGGGACTCACGTCTGTATGTAGTGTTGTAACCGGGACTCACATCTGTATATAGTTTATTGTGTGCAGTTTTGGTCCCCTAATCTGAGGAAAGACATCCTTGCCATAGAGGGAGTACAAAGAAGGTTCACCAGATTGATTCCTGGGATGGCAGGACTTTCATATGATGAAAGACTGGATAAACTAGGCTTATATTTGTTGGAATTTAGAAGATTGAGGGGGAATCTTATTGAAACATATAAAATCCTAAAGGGATTGGACAGGCTAGATGCAGGAAGATTGTTCTCGATGTTGGGGAAGTCCAGAACGAGGGGTCACAGTTTGAGGATAAAGGGGAAGCCTTTTAGGACTGAGATTAGGAAAAACTTCTTCACACAGAGAGTGGTGAATCTGTGGAATTCTCTGCCACAGGAAACAGTTGAGGCCAGTTCATTGGCTATAATTAAGAGGGAGTTAGATATGGCTCTTGTGACTAAAGGGATCAGGGGGTATGGAGGGAAGGCTGGTACAGGGTTCTGAGTTGGATGATCAGCCGTGATCATGCTGAATGGCGGTGCAGGCTCGAAGGGCCGAATGGCCTACTCCTGCACCTATTTTCTATGTTTCTATGTTTACTCGGTACTCACATCTGTATGTAGTGTTGTATCCAGGACTCACATCTGTATGCAGTGTTGTGCCCGGGACTCACATCTGTCTGTAGTGTTGTGCCTGGGACTCACATCTGTATGTAGTGTTGTACCCGGGACTCACATCTGTATGTAGTGTTGTACCCGGGACTCACATCTGTTGTACCTGGGACTCACATCTGTGTGTAGTGTTGTGCCCGGGACTCACATCTGTATGTAGTGTTGTGCCCGGGACTCACATCTGCACAGTTCTCACCCAGAAGGCGGTTGCAATCTGGGACACACTTCTTGAGAAAGTGGTGGAGGCAGGGACTCTCACAAGACTTAAGAAGCATCTAGACAAGCCAACGAATCACCAATGCATTGTGGTCTGGACCAGGTGCTGGTAAATTCTACTGTTATTAACGGGTGCCGTGGTTAGCATGGACATAGAGGGCCATAGAACCTGTTCCTCTGCTGTACAACTGCACGTCCCTCAGCGGTAAATAGGGCTTCTCCAGTCCACAATAATTTGGAGTCACTGTTTTCTGGAAATGATTGCTCATTTGAACTATGATTTGTTATCTGATAAATGTCCCATCCTCTCGTTATTTCAATTTAATTTAATTTACCAGTTGACAGGACCATCACTTTGATAAAGAGGACGCCAGCTGATGTTCCACTGATGGTATTTACCCAAATCTGACAGGCAGAATGATAAGGCCTTTTAATTTACACATTTTGTTTCTTTACAGAAGGCTGTCTGGAATGAAATCACGCAGGACGAAATGTAGTTAGGCATCTGATGAGCAATTTTACCGTTCAGGCTCAGCTGGGATCTGCAAACGTGGCTGTGTTAAAATTCATCCTCACCCTCGCTCAAGATCCAAAATAAACCAATAACAATATTAGCTATATTGGCATGACCTTCAATTTTGTCCAAGTGGCTTCAAATGAAACATCATGAAATGAATATTTCTTGGACTCGGCTAAAGCACTGTTCCCTTGGAGTCAACCGTTCAAGGATTCAAGTCACAATCCACAAATTTCAACACATAATCTAAACTAACAGTACAATGTAATTCATGAAAAAACAACAACCAATTCTGCAGATGCTGGAAATCCAAAGCAGCAAACACAAAATGCTGGAGGAACTCAGCCGGTCAGGACTGGAAAGGAAGTGGCATCTTCCCCCTTCCTTTGTGGTTGTCCTGAGGGAGGGCCTCGGTCTGAAACATCGACTGTTCGTTCATTTCCATGGATGCTGCCTGACCTGCCGCGTTCCTCTGGAATTCTGCGCATACTTCAGTGCAATATCGCAGCATCTTTGAGCTGTCCCTCCACGATCGAGAGGTTGTGTAGCACTAACTTGAGGGCGACCAGGAGAATCTCTCCAGTTCTCTGGTCAGTGTCTCTCATTCAATGTTACTTAAATGAACCTTAAATGGCTTTCTGCATCCTGTGCCTGGTGGAGAGGGGAGAAAAGAGAATGATGGCAGTGGCTGTATCCTTTGTTACTGTATTCAGAGATACAGCTCGGTAACAGGCTCTTCCGACCCAGCAAGTACCTGTCGCCCATTTACACTCATGTGACCAATTAACGTGACCAAACACTTACGTCTTTGGGAGGTGGGAGGAAACTGAGCAGCCCCAGACACGGGAAGATGCACAAACTCCGAATGGACAACAGCCGAGTTGAACTCAGGTTACTGGTGCTGTGGTAACATTCTATATATTCATGGGTTCACTGTCCATTCAGAAATCTGAGGGAAAGAAGCTGCTCCTAAAATGTGGAAGATGTTAAAAAGTTTGACAAACTTCTATAGATGCCCAGTGGAGAGTACCCTGACTGGTTGCGTCATGGCCCGGTATGGAAACACCAATGCCCAGGTGCAGAAAAGTTTACAAAAAGTGGTGGATTTAGCCTAGTCCGTCACAGGAAAATCCCTCCCCAGCATTGACCACATCTATAAGGAGCAGTGCCACAAGAAAGCAGCACCCATCATCAAGGTCACTTACATCCAGGCCCACACTCTCTTCTCAGGACCATCAACTGGCAGGAGGTACAGGAGCCTTAGCTTCCACACCAGCAGCTTCAGGGACAGTTATTACCCTTCAACCGTCGGGCTCCTGAACCAGCGTGGATAATTCACTCACCTCAACTGATTCCATAACCTATGGGTTCACTTTCAAGGACACTACAACTCAAAGATTCAAAGTACATTTATTATCAAAGTATGTATCCAGTATACAACTCTGAGATTCGCCCTCCCATAGACAGCCACGAAAAAAGGAAGCCCCATGGAACCCGTTCAAGAAAACATCAAACGCCCAACCCTCAATAAAGAGAACAAATTGTGCAAATGGCAAAGGCCGAGGAACAACACATGCAATATCAAACATCAAACCAGATTAGCTCAGGTCAACGCCATGCCACTAGCCAATGCAGGTCATGGGGCCATGTTTTCAATATTATTTATTTATATTCCTATGAATGCCTGCAACAAAATGAATCTCAAGGTAGTACATGATAAAATACACGCACTTTGATAATAAATTTCCTTTTACTTTGACTTGTCTCTGCAGCATATCCCCAGAGTACAGCAGGGCTCCGCTCCTGAGTAACCCCAACAGTTAGAAATTGGGAACTCCAGCCGGCAGCGGAGTTCCCACATGACAGAAGAGGCCTGCAGCTTCACAGCAGCCAACACGTCCATCCCGCCAGTCTCCAAACACTCATTTGTATGTTCAGCCTGTATATAAGTTGCACATTTGTAAGCGGCACATAATCCATATAGAATTCAAAGTTCAAAAGTCAAAGTAAATTTATTATCAAACTATGTTTATGTCAGGCCATGCCACCATATAATACCCTGATTCAGAAAAGTGCAATGGAATTTATGAAAAACTATAAATAACAAAGACTGACAAATAATCCATGTGCAAAAGAAAAGATGACAGATCTTCAAATAATAAAAAGTAAATAAATAATACTGAGAACATGAGTTGAAGAGTCTTTACTGGACTGTGATGTAACCAGTAAGGATACTCTGCACTGTGCATCGATAGAAGTTTGTCAAAGTTGTAGATTACACGCTGAGTCTATGCAAGGTATTAAGAAAGTAGAGGTGCTGTTATGCCTTCTTTGTGATGAAACTTATGTGTTGGTCCCAGGATAGATCCCCTGGTATGATCATTGCAATGAATTTAAAGTTACCGACTCTCTCCTCCTCCGGTCCCCAAATGAGACATACCGGGTATTTCACCAAAGAGTAAGTAACCAGGTAAAATTTGTCTGTGAGTGATATGAAGTATTAAAGGTGGAAACCAGAAGCTTAAGAAATGTGAGGAATTGAGGATCAGCTTTATTCACCATGTACATTTATATGTATTGGGAATTTGCTGAGGTGCGTTGGTCAGGGCGTGACCAGCAACAAGAAGCAACATCCAACAATTATAAAGAATGGAGCCGAAGAGAGTGAGGGGAGGTTTGGTACTGGTTTACAAAATTATGAAGGGTATGAACAGGGTAAATCCAAGCAGGCTTTTTCCACTGAGGTTGGGTGAGATTAAAACTGGAGGTCATGTGTTAAGGCTGAAAGGTGAAACATGTAAGGGAACATCAGGGGGAATTTATTCACTCAGAAGGCGGTGAGAGTTCAAAGGTTCTCTTATTATCAAAGTATGCAACTCTGAGTTTCTTTAATTCTCCGGGTAGCCATGAAACCAAGAAAGAAAAGAAAGGCAGCATGATCATCAATCCCAAAATCCTCCCTCCCCACAAAAAAATGAACAAAAATGGAACAGGCACATCAGCCCTCCAAATCCCTCCTCCTGCACAAAAAATGAACGAAACAGATCAGGCACATCGACCCTCAAATCTATCAAATCCCTCCTTCTGAATAAAAAAATGAACAAAAATAGATCAGGCACATCAATCCCCAAATCCCCCTTCCCACACAAATAAAAAACAAGATCGGGTGAGAAAACACACAATATATAAACCATAAGTCTGAAAAAAGAGTCTATAGTCCAAGTCCACATCCAAAATGCAGAAAACTCTGGGTAACACTTTCCGTAGCGCCAGGCTGTCCCCACTCTGGTACAGAGCTACCCAGCAAATGGCAGGATACTGCTCACCCTCTGCACTCGCTTCAGCGCTTCCGTCTCCCTCGTCACTTTAATCGGCGAACAATGGGAGCTTAAAACATTGTCCTGCAGCCTGCCTGCTACAAGGTTCTTGCACGTTGCCTCTGCCACTTGAAATCCTCGCAGAGTGCTGGAACACCTAAACAATCTCCAAACTTCCGCTCTCACCCTCGTCACTTTGGTCGGCGAACAATGGAAGCTAGATGCAGTCAAACATCGGCTGGCACATCGTCCTGCAGCCTTCTCACCACGAGGTTCACTCACGCTGCCTCTGTCTCCCAGAACCTTCTCGGAGACTGCAGAGCACTGAAACACCCACTGATCTCCAAACAGCCAAACACGGGCTCCAACAGTTCCAGAATCACATTCAAGATGAGAAACAAACATAAAAGACTTAAAAGAAGTGAAGAAAATGGTTTCATGTTCTATCCAGAAGACTTCAACCAAAGAAGCATTGTACACAGGTATCCAGCCACCTTGACTGGAAGTCAAGGAACAATCTGCCAGCGAAAGTGGTGGATGCGGGTTTGTCTTCAACAGCTAAGAGGAGTTTGGGTGGGAGAGGCATGAGAGCAATAGTCCAGGTGCACATCGATGGGACTAGGCAGAATAATAGGTCATAGGACTTCTTTCTGTGCTGTTGTGCTCTGTGACTAGACGAATAAAGAATTACACATATTAAAAAAACTTAGAGGTATCTGGAGTAAAATGTGCATAAACAACATTGTGGAATGTGGTTTACACATCACCCTGAAGGAGCAGGGAGATGGAGTGGAGCAGGAATTTCCACAGTGTCAGTCAGTGGACATAGTCATTATCACTGGTGAATGAAAGGAGGTGGGGGTGAACAACAGACCACAGTGGTGCAAAGATACTGCTGTGTTATCCGAGGAACCATTTCAAACTTTTCTTTAATCTTCAGAAAAGAATAAATGGGCTTGGAAATCAATCCAAACTACTGCAGATTTTGGGAATTTGAAATTTAAGACAAATGTTGGAAACTCTTAGATCTTTGACAACATGAATGGAAAGAGAAGCACAGTTAATTTTAGAGGAACAGTCGACATTTCAGACGAAGGGAGAGATCCTTCATCAGTCCTGATGAAGGGCCTCAGCCAAAAACATTGACTGTTTGTTCCTCTCTGTAGCAGCTGCCCGTCCTGCCGAGTTCCTCCAGTATTTTACGTGCATTGCTCAGATTTCCAGCATCTGCAGAATCTATTGTGTTACAGAATTAACATTTCAGGGCAAAGACCTTACAGCACCTGAGGAACTATTTCCTTCACCCTAAGCCCTAACTTGGTTTTTCTTCCTACAAATAAGTAAGCTTGCAGCTTCCACCATCACAATGTATAATCTCTTCTCGCACAGAATGTACTTGTATGCAAAAAATGACCATCAGCATTTTCTCAGTGGTAGTTCCCATAAACCGAGTAACTCCTCTGTTGCAGGTGCTGCTCAATCTATTGATAATTCTCCAGCAATGTGGTTGACTCTTAAATGCCCTCTGAAATGGCCTAGTAAGCCACTCAGTTGTATCCAACCACTAAAAGGAAAATAATAAGTCTCAGTGGGCTGAAACTCCTGAAGACGGGTGGCAGATCAACTGATGATCCCACTGGTGATAGCACAGGACAGTTAACATCTTAGTCCATGTGTATTTTGTAACTCATAAGGAATGAACCCGGACAGGCAACCCGGCATTCACTTAGGCACTGGAAACAACAATGGCAAAACCAGCCCTGTCGATCCTGCAAAACCCTCCTTACTGACATCTGGGGACTTGAGCCAGAGTTGGGAGGGCTGTCTCACAGACTAGTCAAGCAACAGCCTGACATAGTTGTACTGACAGAATCATACCTTACAGTTACCATTCCGGACTCCACCGTCACCATTCCTGGGTATGTACTGTCTCACTGGCAGGATAGGCCTAGCAGAGGTGGTGGTACAGTGGTAAACAGTAGAGAGGGAGTTGCACTGGCAACTCTCAACATTGACTCGGGACCCCATGAAGTCTCATGGCACCAGATTAAACATGGGCAAGGAAACATCCCGCTAATTACCACGTACTGTCCTCCCTCAGCTGATCAATCAGTAATCCTCCATGTTGAGCAGCACTTGGAGGAGGCATTGAGGATAGCAAGGGCACAGAGTGTACTCTGGGTGGGGACTTCAATGTCCATCACCAAGAGTGGCTCGGTAGTGCCACCACAGACTGGGCTGCTCTGGTCCTACTGAACATAGCTACTAGACTGGGACTACAGCAGCTGCTGAGGGAACCAACAAGAGGGAAAAACACACTTGACCTCATTCTCACTAATCTGCCTGCGTGGAACCATCTGTCCATGACAGCATTGGTAGAAGTGACCACTGCACAGTATTTCTGGAGACTAAATCCTGTCTTCACATTGAAGAAACCCTCTACTGCGTTGTGTGGCACTACCACCGTACTAAATGGGAGAGACTTTGAACAGATCTAGCAGCCCAAGACTGGGTAGCTATGAGGTGCTGTGGACCATCATCAGCAGCAGAATTGTACTCAACTACAATCTGTATCCTCATGGCCCGGCATATCCCCCAGTCTAACATCACCACCAGGGCAGGGGGTCAACCCTGGTTCAATGAAGAGTGCAGGAGGGCATGCCAAGAACAACACCAGGCATACCTCAATACGAGACGTCACCCTGGTGAAGCCACAATACAGGACTCTTTACACGCCAAACACGGTAAGCAGCAAGTGATAAACAGAGCTGAGTGATCCCACAACCAACCGATCAGATCCAGGCTCTGTAGTCCTGCCACATCCAGCCGTGAATGGTGGCGGACAGTCAAACAACTCACTGGAGGAGGCTCCACAAATACTCCCATCCTCAATGATAGAGGAGGCCAGCAGACCTGTGCAAAAGAGAAGGCTGAGACATTTGCAACAATCTTCAGTCAGAAGTGCTGAGCAGATGATCCAGCTCGGCCTCCTCCGGAAGTCCCCAACATCCCATATGTCAGTATGCAGCCAATCCAATTCACTCCACATGATATCAAGAAATGGCTGAAAGCACTGGACACTGCGAAGGCTATGGGCCCAGACAAAATCCCAGCAAATAGTCCTGAAGACTTGTGTCCAGAACTTGCCACACCACTAGCTAAGCTGTTCCACTACTGCTACAACACTGGCATCTACCCGGCGATGTGGAAAATTGCCCAGATATGTCCTGTAGACAAGGAACAGGATAAAGTCCAACACAGCCAGTTACCGCCCTATCAGACTACTATCAATCATCAGCAGAGTAATGGAAGGGGTCATTAACAGTACTATCATGCAGCAGCTACTCGGCAATAACCTGCTTACAGATGCCCAGATGGGTTCCTTCAAGGCCGCTCAGCTCCTGACCTCATCATCTCCTTGGTCCAAACATGGACTGTAGAGGTAAATACCAGTGGTGAGGTGAGAGTGATAGCCCTCGACATCAAGGCAGCATTTGACCGAGTGTTATTTAAATAGTGAAAGATTGCAGCATGCTGTTGTGCAGAGGGACTTGGGAGCACTTGTGCATGAATTGCAAAAAGTTGGCTTGCAGGTACAACAGGTTATTAAGAAGGCAAACGGAATGTTGGCCTTCATTGCTAGAAGGATTGAATTCAAGAGCAGGGAGGTCATGCTGCAACTGTACAGGGTACTGGTGAGGCCGCACCTGGAGTACTGTGTGCAGTTCTGATCTCCTTACTTGAGGAAGGATATACTGGCTTTGGAGACGGTGCAGAGGAGGTTCACCAGGTTGATTCTAGAGATGAAGCGGTTAACCTGTGAGGACAGATTGAGTTGCCCAGGACTGTCCTCTCTGGAATTCAGAAGAATGAGAGGGGATCTTATAGAAACGTACAAAATTTTCAAAGGGATAGATAAGATAGAAATAGGAAAGTTTTGTTTCCATTGGTCGGTGAGACTAGAACTAGGGGACATTGCCTCAAGATTCAGCGGAGAAGATTTAGGACGGAGATGAGGAGAAACTGGTTTTACCAGAGAGTGGTGAATCTGTGGAATTTTCTGCCCAGGGAAGCAGTTGAGGCTTCTTCACTAAATATATTTAAGATACAGTTCGATAGATTTTTACATAGTAGGGGAATTAAGGTTTATGGGGAAAAGGCAGGTAGATGGAGCTGAGTTTACGGACAGATCAGCCATGATCTTATTGAATGGCGGGACAGGTTCGATGGGCCAGATGGCCTACTCCTGCTCCTATTTCTTATGTTCTCATGTTCTTAAAGTATCAAGGTGCCCTAGCTAAAATGGAGTCAATGGGAATTAGGGGGAAAAACCTCTGCTGGTTGGAATCATACATGACACAAAGGAAGATGGTTATGGTGGTTGAAGGTCAATCATCTTATCTTCAGAACATCCTCAGGGAAGTGTCCTTGGGCCAACCATCTTCAGCTGCTTTATCAATGACCTTCCTTCCATCATAGGGTCAGAAGTGGGGACGTTTACAGATGACTGCTCAATGTTCTGCACCATCTGTGACTCCTCAGATAGTGAAGCAGTTCATACCCAAATGCAGCAGGACCTGGACAATATCCAGGCTTGGGCTGACAAGTGGCAAGTAACATTCGAGCCATGCAAGGGCCAGGCAATGACCATCTCCAACAAGAGAGGCTCTAACCATCATCCCTTGGCATTCAGTGGCATCACCGTCACTGAATCTCCTACTATCAACATCCTCAGGGTTACCATTGACAGGAAACTGAACTGGTCTAGACATATAAACACCATGGCTACCAGAGCAGGTCAAAGGCTAGGAATCCTGTGATGTGTAGCTCACCTCCTGACTCCCCAAAGCCTGTCCACCATCTACCAGGCTCAGATCAGGAGTGTAATGGATAATGTGTAATGCAGCTTGACACCATCCAGTACAAGGCAGCCAACTTGATCGGTTCCCCTTCCACAAACACCCAATCCCTCCACAGTTGCAGCAGTGTGTACTATCTATAAAATGCACTGCAACAACACACCAAAGTTCCTAAGGCAGCACCTTCCAGACCAACGACCACTACCATCTAGGATGAGAACAGCAGATACCTGGGAACACCAGCACTTGGAAATCCCCCTCCAAGTCACACACCATCCTGACTCGGAAGCATATCGCCATTCCTTCATTGTTGCTGGGTCAAAGTCATGGAACTCCCTCCCTTACAGCACTGTAGGTGGACTTACGCCTCAGGGACTGCAGAGGTTCAAGAAGGCAGCTCATCACCTCCTTCTCAACAGTAACTAGGGATGGGCAATAAATGCGATGCACTGGCGATGCCCACATCCTGTAGGTGAATAAATAAATAAATAAAAAGATTGCTGGCTGCTCCAGATTCCAGCATCTCTTGTGTTTCCTCTATGAATGGTATTGCTGTGGGAGTATTGGAATGGCTCTCTTCGAGATTAGACACCAACCTACAACCACACCTTCTTTCTCTTGTAGATGTAACAGTTCCCCACACCCCCCCAACCATAGAACTATTTCAAGGAAATGTTATATCTACTTCTTATTCTTCAATAAATATTGATTAAAAAATATCTTACTATAATAAAAAATATTACCTTGGTAGTCATACAACACAGAGAAAGGTCCTTTGGCACAACGTATCAATACTAATCATCAGATACCTATCTACACTGATCCCATTTGCTAACACGGTCACTGACAATTCAAGAATTGATCTAATTCCTTCTCGTGAGAATACTTGCTTCCATCACCCACTTTGGCAGTAGGTTCAAGATCCCAGCTGCTCTCTGGGTGAAAACCTTTGTTGGATTAGGGTCACTTTAAAAACTCTCCCACACCTTCTTTACTGTCAACGTCAGATATGACAGAAAGCCAATTATATTAGGTCCCTGACAAATTCAGGATACAGCCACAGAGAATTTGGTAAATCATGATATGGTTAGGAAGAACAGTGTTGATTGATGAAAAGGAAGCCAGCTCTAATGAACCAGAAGGCAATTTTGCACACGTAGTCACCGAATCAACAAAGGGAAGTGGTTGGTGTGATATATTTAGAAGCAAAGCAGAAGAGGTTACTGCACACGATTAGGATTCAGTGAAATAGGGGTAAGAGAGTGGGTTGAAAAGAGAGTTACAGAAGGATTCAAGATTCAATGATTCAAGGTACATTTTTTATCAAAGCATGTATGCAGGATACAACCCTGAGATACGTCTTCCCCACGGACAGCCACGAAACAAAGGAACACCATGGAACCCATTCAAAGAAAAAAAAAATCAAACCGCCCCCCTCCCACTAAAAAAACAATCACACAAACTGCCACAAAAAAAATCACAAGCAAAGGAACAGGATATAAAACAGAAAATCAAAAGGCAGATTTCAGTTCAGCTCAGTGTTCATTATCTGCAGGCTGTCCCAATTCAAAATCACCCAAACTAGCAACGAAACAAAGGAGCAATCAGAAACTAGAAAACATCAGAAACGTGAATTAGAGTGCACAGTCCAGAAAATAGCATCGATTAAACCTTTCTCCTCTAATAGCATCGAGGGAAAAGGATCATTCAATGTGAAGGAACTTCTGTTGGGAGCAGCAAGTGAGTGGGAGAGAGAGAGACCGACACACACACACACACAGACTCCTTCCTCTAGTGGCAGCGAGTGAGAGACTGGTAGGCAGTGCTGAACTCGCCCCCGCACCCTCCTCAATGATTTCAGTCTTCCTCAGTGCTGTAACTGGCGAGAGATGGAGTCGCCCATGGGCTCATGCCCCGTCTACAGGCTTCCTAGTCTTCATGCGCCACCTTTTGCTCACAACTTTGTGGTACCTTCTTGGAGACAGCAGAGTATCTGATCAGCCTTAAAACACACCACCAGAGTGGAGATGACAGGCGTCACCAGTAACAGAACCACATCTGAAATAAAAAGAAGATGGAAAAGAAGTGAAGGGAGTTGGTCTGCGACCCATCTTGAGGGTGTCGCTCTTGGTAACGTTATTGGCCGATGCCAACATTTTTCAAGATAGTTATGTATACGTGTTCAGGCACTGAAAGGACCTCATCTATTTACATAACACATCAATATTCCTGCTGAGGAAACAGACCCAATCTCTCCAACAATACAGTGGCACCTGGGACGGATGCAAATAACTGGGCTTGCAAGAGCAGTGGCTCTACGTTCTATTTTGATTCCAAAATTCAGCTCCCTTGAGATTAAGCAGTTGTCAAGAGCTGAATTTCTTGTACAGGATACAGGAGGAAAAACAACATTCCAATTCCTTCGGGCCGCTTGGTGACAAAGAGTTCATTCTATGCTTCGCACCAGTTCGCCACCCTCAAGTTCGGCATTTCAAAGGCTACGTCAAAACATGGCTGAAGATGCAGAGGAGAACTACCAGGATGCTGCCTGGATTAGGATGCATAGCTTGGGAGGATTGAATGGGTGAGCTAGGGCTTTCCTCTATGGAGCGAAGGAAGATGATAGGTGACCTGATAGAAGTGTACAAGATGGTAAGAGGCATAGATAGCGTGGACAACCAGAGACCTTTTCCCAGGGCTGAAATGGACAATACCAGGGGTTATAATTTTAAGGTACTTACTTACTACCCATTACATCATTGGCGTTTAAGGCAGCAATGAAGATCCTCCATTTCTGGCAGCGTTCAGGACTCCCTTCATTGTATCAGTAGCTTCCTCACAGTTTTTACTATCGTCAGTCATGCAAATCCCAGGCAGAGACTCAGAAATACTGTCACACTCAGAAATAGAAGGATTTTTTTTTTGCTGTTTCCGTAACAATTTTGTTTTACCAGTCAGGGTCGTTGGCCCTGTGCTGAACCCCCAAACCTGGAGGACTGGTGGACCACTCTTAGCCTCTGCCCTTTGACCTGTTTGGCGTGGGTGACCCTACCAAGAGCCAAAGCATAAAGCCCTGACTCCAGCCAACATAGCTCTCCGGGTCAGTGAGGCACGCAAGCCTCCAAGTCCGTCAACGTTGGAGGATGATTTTTTTAAGGTGATTGGAGGAAAGTATAATGGATATCAGAGATAAGTTGTTTATACAGAGAGTGCTGAGTGTGTCCTGGTGGTGGTGGTGGAGGCAGATACATTAGGGGCATTTAAGAAATCCTTAGATAAACGCATGGGTTATAGAAAAAGTAGGGTTATGTAGGAGGAAAATGTTAGATTGATCTTGGATTATGTTAAAAGGTTGGCACAACATTGTGGGCTGAAGGGCCTGTACTGTGCCGTGATGTTCTATGTTCTACGTACACAACGGCAATAAATAAAATCATTTCTTTTGTTTTTCTGCTGAAGATGCTTTGAGGTGCAATTTGAAGAGTTTACTATTTAACAATGCACACTACAGCTGTACAGTCACCTAACACGCTCCCAACCTTTCTGTTACCAAACTGCTGAAGACGACGTCAGTCTAAAAGTTATTTAATGAAATCAGCCACAGCATTCAAATGTGCAATAATAATTTTAAAACTGATTAAGTTATGATTTTCTCTGTGACTTGTGTTTGCCAGAGTTTTCGATTCACAGGGACGACACAGTGGTGCAGCTGGTAGAGCTGTCGCCTCACAGCTCCCGGGATCTTGGTTCGATCCTGACCTTGGGCGCTGTCTGTGTGGAATCTGCACACTCTCCCTGTGTCTTCCCCTGGGTTCCTCACACATCCTAAAGTCGTCAAATTGCCCCAAGTGTGTACGTAGGGCAAGAGGCAGGAGATCAGGAGGAGTCAGTGAGAATGTGAGAGAGGATATAGGGTGTAGAAGTGGGGGAATGGCACTGATGTGAGCCAGCATAGGCTCAATGGGCTGAATGGCCCTCTATTTGATAAGAACTCGGGGCAGTCTCCAGCAAGGCCAGCTCCCATTACTGATTGCTCATTGCTCTCAAAGACAGTGAGTTAATTTTGTCAACCACCATCATGGCTGGCATGGTGTGAGACTGAAATCTCTCACTTCACAGATTGAGTAAGGGCTGTAGGAATTCTCCATCTGTCACCTCTGAGTTTAAACTCAAATCCTCCACATCATTCCACTATTGACGCTTCATTACATGGACTTCCCAGTGAAGTCAAACTCAAGGTTGAGTTTATTCCCATTCTGTATGCTCAAGTACATGCAATCCAAAAGATGAACTATTGATCTCTCAGTCTACCTTGTTGCAGACTTTACTCTTTGGAGATGCAGTGGCAGGCACCGCTGATAAAGTTCGCCATTACACTCAACGTACCAGCACAGTCTGAGAGGTATTTGAAGACAAGGACCATAAAATCTGGCACAACACCTGTGTTCTAACAGGCAGCGGTGACCTCTGACTTCTCTGTATGTCCGAATCACAGATCCCAACCATGTAGATGCTATGGCCAAGAGAGCACACCAGAGGGCTGGCCAAGAGAGCACACCAGAGGGCTGAGGAAATTCAATGCGCCTCTTCAGCCCCTCACCAATTTACTCAGACGCATCATAGAAAGCATTCCATTCGTGCTCTGGCCACCATCTTCCCGGTTGGCAGTCTGTTAGTTTTTCTGTACAAGGGAGGGGTAAGGGTGAGTGGTTTGTAAGTTTTGTTCCTTTTTTCTTTTCATGTGGGCGGTTGGGGTTGATGGCTTTTCGACAACTCCCGTAGTTTTTCTGTGTTTCATGGCTATCTGGAGAAGACGAATATCAGTGTTGTATTGTACATGCAGACTTTGACAATAAAATGAACCTTTAAACTGCTCTGCCCAAGCCCACATGAAAACACAGTTCAGTCCACTACGGAAAATATCTCGTCCATATTGACTGTCTGCGCTTCCTGTTGCCTCGGGAAATCAGCCATCATAGCCAGGAAATCCTCCCCTCTCTTCTCCTTTTTCTATTGGGCTGAAGACGCAGAAGCTTGAAGACACTCACCACGAGGCTCAAGGACTGCTTTGACCTCACTAT